>NC_136071.1:210583264-211783264 GCF_964261635.1 Lissotriton helveticus | reverse complement strand
TGCATCATGGCTTTTTCAAAGGCCAGTACTTCAACCGGAAGTTGGTTGTCTAAAGGTGTAAATGTTGACTTAGGTTTTAAGCCGGTATCAGAAGTCTCTGTGGGTAGTTCCTTGTCTTGAAAGAATGCTCGTAATTTTATAGTCCTTATAAACTCCTGCATTTCCTTATGTAATAGGAAAATGTCTGGTTTATTGGTGGGGACATAACCCAGGCCTTTATTCAGTACCTCTTTTTGCAGATCAGTGAGGGGCCAGGGGGTTATATTGATAACTAGGTCCCCCTGTGGCTTGTTGACGCTTGATTGGCTGTCATGCTCCTCGTTACTGCACGTGGGTCTGACTCCTCTGTGGGTTGCCAATTCACATTGTTGCCCTTCTTGTTCCGCCCTCTGCGGGATCCCTGACCCCAGGATAAAAAAGGTTGTTGGTTCTGGGGTACATTAGTTTGGTCTGGAACCCACTGAGGGTACATTTGTCCCATTTGGGGTGGGACAAACTGATATAGCGGGAATTGAAAAGGGGGCTGATAAGGGTTGAATTGAGGTCCTTGAAAACGCCGCCAACCTCTTTGACGTGGAAATTGGGCTCTTTGTTGGCGAAAACCTCCTCTTTGCTTTTTTTGCTGGAAACCTCCCGATTTGTTACTTGAGTTGCTGCCATCTGAGTTAACACTATCTGTATCACTCATGTTATCTTTCATGACATAATCTGCTCGAGTGTAAGGGTAGGCTCTCTCAGGGGTAAATCGGTCTTTGTCTTTTTTCAATTTATTGAATTTGCTTTGTTTTAAGCCAGCTTCAAATTCTTACATTTGTTGGTTTAGTTCCTCTAAGCCCTTTTTAAGATCCGCTGGTGAAATGAAGGCCTTTAGCTGTACTTCAAGTCTTTGGATCTCTACTTTCAGCTCCATTGACTTCCTAGCTGCGGTCTGGACTATAAGTACCAGCCAATCCCTGGTACAGTGCCAAGAGATAAGTGACCATGCCTTTTTAAAAACAAGGTCATCCTGGAAGATAAATGGTTCAGTTTTAACCAATAAACCTTGCGGGGCCATCTTGTTTCTTAAATACTCCCTCATTAGTAAGCCATGAAGGGCTGTCCTGATTTGGATTTTGCGGGTGTTCATCAGCTCATCCCAGTCCGCTACTGCAGGCCCTGGGTCGCTATTACTGAGGCCTTCAAAAGGTCTATCATCTGCTAAAATGCGGTCAATGTCATCCTCGCTAAAGGTCAGTCCATGTTCATCCTCCATGTTGACAGATGAGGAGAGCAGGAAGGTTTTCGAAAAACAAAATTGTTATGTGTAAATAGGTATGTGTGTAGGTCCAAAGGGAAAGGGGAAGGGGACTCCCACAGCTGCACGCTGTCTATAAACAAATTTTAACAGGAGGGGGGAGAGAGAGAGTCAGTGGATTCAGTCTCCAAGGTCATATAAATAAACAAAGTGGAATCCACTCAGGGTGATAGTGATCCCTAGAGTGATGGGGAACACACAGTGTTGTTTAAATGCCCCTCACACACCAACAGGCCCCTTGGTGTCATGCTTCATCATCGGGGCCTTCGCACCCCTCTACGGGATGCGGCGTGCTACGACTCGCGAATACGCAGGAGCACTTGAAGTGAACTATGTGTGGGGGTGTGTGTTTTATATACAAAGGTGTGAGTGAGGTGAGGTGAAAAAAAGTGAATGGTTAAAAAATACCTGGCACGTGGGAAAAAAAATACTTTATTAAATCCCTGGCTGGTATTATTAAAATAAAAGTGCAGGGCGTGGTTTAAATAGATACGTATTAGGGTATCCAGACCACTGTTTCAAAAAGTCAACATGTTTCGGAGGTCAAAGCCCCCTTCTTCAGGACAAGGGTTAATGCACTTACCCTCCCCTTACTCACATGTAAAATATAAAAGTGTCAATAAAAATTACCACAATGTGTAATGTTCCTAACAGTGTTATATGTTAGTGAATATCGTTGCGCCCAATTGGCGTAAGAACCTGTGGAGACAAAATCATAGATAAACATACAGATCTATAATTCACAGGTTAAAAGAGAAGAATCAAGCTTCTCTGAAAAAACATCAGGTTGAACCAAAAATAATGGGACCCTGGAAAGAAAAAAGAAAAAGGACACTACAAACACATAGACACACACAACACCAAAATTACTCTCTGCTCAGATGGAAGGAGAGCAGACATAAAGAAATAGAAGTCTTACTTAAAGTTCCCAAATACAGGACTTCATGGGCCTAAGCGTATATTGGGGAATCCTTCCTTTCTAATCAGAAACCTAAGAAATCAATATCAGGGGTTCAGTAGGAAAACTTCATAGTCAATGCATCAGTAGTACAGAGAACAACTGCTTCTCTCAATGGTCTATAACTCACGGTTACTGCCACAGCTAATCGCCTGCCTTCCCTCAACGCGGCTCCGGTGAAGTGAGCTACGAAGAATTCAAGGCCCTTATATATGTTGTGCCTGTAGGTAATTAGTGCCGGTAAATTGATTAATGCAGCCCGGGGGAATGCCCAAATACGGAGATAACAACCTCCGAGCGTCCGGTGTTGCGCTAGCGCCTTTCACTGCTCTGTCGCGCATGCGCATTACAGCTCTAAAGGTGCGCATGCGCGGCGAGCGAGGCTGCCGCGCATGCGCCGACGGAGACGCTACGTTAATACACGGAGCAATTGGTTTAACAACTAAAAGCCTGTTAAATGAATGGAGCTTCAATGGCAAATACAAAATAGGCGCTTCGGTGAAAAAATAAAGTATGCGCATATGAGGCAGTGCATTTGACAAATTTACAGCTAGATGCTGAACAAAAAATAGGCAATAAGCACAATGGTGATGAATTAAACTACCTTTAAGGAGTAGACTACCTTAAAGGAGTTTTTGAAGGGCAACAGTGTACTGGTTGAACTCAACAGACGGTGATTATTTCACAGGGCTTGTTGTTAAAAAAGTGGGAACTCATGGAACATGGTCCCTACCGAAGGGGATAAATCCTCGATCACAGCTAGGTAGTATCACATTGCCATGGTGTATTGACCCAAAGGAACCCCACAGTCATATTTGTTGGATGTAACCACACGTGTACATCAACGGTTTGTGATGGGTAGTCAGATAAGGTTTATCTGAGAAGGTTCCATGGAATAGAATCGTTCAGTCCGGTGGTGTCGGTTCCCAACCGAAACACCCACCGTTGCTCTTTTTCCAGGAGACCCACCTCTGAGGGTAGTTGTTCTATGATCGTCCACTGTAACTCATTCACACAGTGTTGATGTTCAATATAGTGGGTTGACATCTTGGTCGTGAGTTTCTTGCACCTGATGTTGCTTTTATGTTCATTCAACCTGACTCTCACAGGTCTGGTGGTCATCCCCACATACTCTTTTCCACAGGGGCAAGTAATCAGGTAAACAACATTTTTACTGTTGCAGTTCGTAAAAGCACGTTGTTCCCATTTTGTCCCATTGGTAAAGGTTAGATTCCGGCTCTTTTTTGTGAGGTGGCAGTTATTACAGTTGCCACACGGGTAATGCCCATGTACACCTTGCAACCTCGTCTGATCCTTAGTGGGAGGGGGTGGTCTCGTATGAACGAGTATATCTCTTAAGTTCCTACCCCTTCTATGTGCAAAGAGAGGTTTCTCCAGAGTCAAGCCACCACTCGTTAAAGTGCGCCAATGTTTGTGGACCAATTTTGTCACTTGGTTGCTGACCGGACTGTATGTGGTGACACAAACCGTCCTGTTTTCGGCATCCGCCCTTCGTGGATTGTCCTCCAAAAGGGCCTCACGGTTGTTATTTCGTGCTCTTATGAAAGCTTTTTTAATCACAGTCTCCGGATATTTCCTCTGTCTCAGTTTACCACTGAGATCCTTGGCCTGAGTTTTGTATCTTGCAACATCACTACAGTTCCGCCGGAGGCGTAGGAACTGTCCATAGGGAAGGTTCTCTCTCAGATGACGAGGATGAAAGCTGTCAAGTCTGAGGAGACAGTTCCTCGCCGTTGGTTTAAAGTGAGTTTCTGTTTTTAAGATGCCAGCTTCATGGTAGATATTCAAATCTAGGAAGACCATGTTGATATTAGATGCCTGATGAGTGAATTTCAAAAAGGCATTTCGATTGTTCAGCCAGTTGATGAATTCAGTTATCGTGGTTGCATCTCCTTCCCAGATGACCAGGATATCATCAATGTACCTCCGCCAGGTGCGAATCCTCGCCCTGTAAGGATTATCCGGATGCAGGATTTTTGTAGATTCCAAATGGTGGACATACAGTCCAGCCAGACTTGGGGCAAATGTGCTGCCCATACTGGTCCCATGCTTCTGCCAGAAGAGAGTGCCCTCATATTCGAAAAAGTTTTTCGTGAGTGCCAAAGAAATGCACTCCATCACTACATTCCGTGGAGTGTGGTATTCCCAATTAGTAGAGTGCAGTACCTCCTCAATGATTTGGATAGTCTCATCGTGGGGGAGACTCGTATAGAGGCTCTCCACATCCAGACTAAGCAGCATCTGTGAAGTTGGATCAAAGGTTTGGTTATTCAACAGTTGTAGTACTGCTTTAGTGTCACGTAGATATGTGTCAGTAGCCTGTACAATGGGCCTCAAGAAGGCATCCGCAAACTTAGATAATGGTTCCGGGATGGATGAGATTCCGGAGACTATGGGGCGACCTGGGGGGTTCTCCAGGTTCTTGTGCACCTTAGGTATGGTGTAGAAGTAAGGGATGCGGGGGTTCCTCTGTGTCAGGAACTCGGACTCCTTTTTAGTAATCCAGTCGTGTGCAAGTGCCTCTTCCACCATACCACCTATTTGGACTCTTAAAGATTCAGTGGGATCTTCTGTAAGTATTTGGTAGTTCCTGTCATCAGAAAGAAGCCGTCTGCATTCCATGTCATAGGCTGTGGTTGTTTGGATAACCACTGCCCCACCCTTGTCTGCGGGTTTTATAACAAGGTTTTTGTTCATCCTCAATTCCTTAATGGCCTCGTTTTCTGTTCTGCTCATATTCTGAAAGACCCTTTGTCTGGTTTCTAGACATTTTAATTCCTGCATCATGGCTTTTTCAAAGGCCAGTACTTCAACCGGAAGTTGGTTGTCTAAAGGTGTAAATGTTGACTTAGGTTTTAAGCCGGTATCAGAAGTCTCTGTGGGTAGTTCCTTGTCTTGAAAGAATGCTCGTAATTTTATAGTCCTTATAAACTCCTGCATTTCCTTATGTAATAGGAAAATGTCTGGTTTATTGGTGGGGACATAACCCAGGCCTTTATTCAGTACCTCTTTTTGCAGATCAGTGAGGGGCCAGGGGGTTATATTGATAACTAGGTCCCCCTGTGGCTTGTTGACGCTTGATTGGCTGTCATGCTCCTCGTTACTGCACGTGGGTCTGACTCCTCTGTGGGTTGCCAATTCACATTGTTGCCCTTCTTGTTCCGCCCTCTGCGGGATCCCTGACCCCAGGATAAAAAAGGTTGTTGGTTCTGGGGTACATTAGTTTGGTCTGGAACCCACTGAGGGTACATTTGTCCCATTTGGGGTGGGACAAACTGATATTGCGGGAATTGAAAAGGGGGCTGATAAGGGTTGAATTGAGGTCCTTGAAAACCCCGCCAACCTCTTTGACGTGGAAATTGGGCTCTTTGTTGGCGAAAACCTCCTCTTTGCTTTTTTTGCTGGAAACCTCCCGATTTGTTACTTGAGTTGCTGCCATCTGAGTTAACACTATCTGTATCACTCATGTTATCTTTCATGACATAATCTGCTCGAGTGTAAGGGTAGGCTCTCTCAGGGGTAAATCGGTCTTTGTCTTTTTTCAATTTATTGAATTTGCTTTGTTTTAAGCCAGCTTCAAATTCTTACATTTGTTGGTTTAGTTCCTCTAAGCCCTTTTTAAGATCCGCTGGTGAAATGAAGGCCTTTAGCTGTACTTCAAGTCTTTGGATCTCTACATTCAGCTCCATTGACTTCCTAGCTGCGGTCTGGACTATAAGTACCAGCCAATCCCTGGTACAGTGCCAAGAGATAAGTGACCATGCCTTTTTAAAAACAAGGTCATCCTGGAAGATAAATGGTTCAGTTTTAACCAATAAACCTTGCGGGGCCATCTTGTTTCTTAAATACTCCCTCATTAGTAAGCCATGAAGGGCTGTCCTGATTTGGATTTTGCGGGTGTTCATCAGCTCATCCCAGTCCGCTACTGCAGGCCCTGGGTCGCTATTACTGAGGCCTTCAAAAGGTCTATCATCTGCTAAAATGCGGTCAATGTCATCCTCGCTAAAGGTCAGTCCATGTTCATCCTCCATGTTGACAGATGAGGAGAGCAGGAAGGTTTTCGAAAAACAAAATTGTTATGTGTAAATAGGTATGTGTGTAGGTCCAAAGGGAAAGGGGAAGGGGACTCCCACAGCTGCACGCTGTCTATAAACAAATTTTAACAGGAGGGGGGAGAGAGAGAGTCAGTGGATTCAGTCTCCAAGGTCATATAAATAAACAAAGTGGAATCCACTCAGGGTGATAGTGATCCCTAGAGTGATGGGGAACACACAGTGTTGTTTAAATGCCCCTCACACACCAACAGGCCCCTTGGTGTCATGCTTCATCATCGGGGCCTTCGCACCCCTCTACGGGATGCGGCGTGCTACGACTCGCGAATACGCAGGAGCACTTGAAGTGAACTATGTGTGGGGGTGTGTGTTTTATATACAAAGGTGTGAGTGAGGTGAGGTGAAAAAAAGTGAATGGTTAAAAAATACCTGGCACGTGGGAAAAAAAATACTTTATTAAATCCCTGGCTGGTATTATTAAAATAAAAGTGCAGGGCGTGGTTTAAATAGATACGTATTAGGGTATCCAGACCACTGTTTCAAAAAGTCAACATGTTTCGGAGGTCAAAGCCCCCTTCTTCAGGACAAGGGTTAATGCACTTACCCTCCCCTTACTCACATGTAAAATATAAAAGTGTCAATAAAAATTACCACAATGTGTAATGTTCCTAACAGTGTTATATGTTAGTGAATATCGTTGCGCCCAATTGGCGTAAGAACCTGTGGAGACAAAATCATAGATAAACATACAGATCTATAATTCACAGGTTAAAAGAGAAGAATCAAGCTTCTCTGAAAAAACATCAGGTTGAACCAAAAATAATGGGACCCTGGAAAGAAAAAAGAAAAAGGACACTACAAACACATAGACACACACAACACCAAAATTACTCTCTGCTCAGATGGAAGGAGAGCAGACATAAAGAAATAGAAGTCTTACTTAAAGTTCCCAAATACAGGACTTCATGGGCCTAAGCGTATATTGGGGAATCCTTCCTTTCTAATCAGAAACCTAAGAAATCAATATCAGGGGTTCAGTAGGAAAACTTCGTAGTCAATGCATCAGTAGTACAGAGAACAACTGCTTCTCTCAATGGTCTATAACTCACGGTTACTGCCACAGCTAATCGCCTGCCTTCCCTCAACGCGGCTCCGGTGAAGTGAGCTACGAAGAATTCAAGGCCCTTATATATGTTGTGCCTGTAGGTAATTAGTGCCGGTAAATTGATTAATGCAGCCCGGGGGAATGCCCAAATACGGAGATAACAACCTCCGAGCGTACGGTGTTGCGCTAGCGCCTTTCACTGCTCTGTCGCGCATGCGCATTACAGCTCTAAAGGTGCGCATGCGCGGCGAGCGAGGCTGCCGCGCATGCGCCGACGGAGACGCTACGTTAATACACGGAGCAATTGGTCTTCCTAGATTTGAATATCTACCATGAAGCTGGCATCTTAAAAACAGAAACTCACTTTAAACCAACGGCGAGGAACTGTCTCCTCAGATTTGACAGCTTTCATCCTCGTCATCTGAGAGAGAACCTTCCCTATGGACAGTTCCTACGCCTCCGGCGGAACTGTAGTGATGTTGCAAGATACAAAACTCAGGCCAAGGATCTCAGTGGTAAACTGAGACAGAGGAAATATCCGGAGACTGTGATTAAAAAAGCTTTCATAAGAGCACGAAATAACAACCGTGAGGCCCTTTTGGAGGACAATCCACGAAGGGCGGATGCCGAAAACAGGACGGTTTGTGTCACCACATACAGTCCGGTCAGCAACCAAGTGACAAAATTGGTCCACAAACATTGGCGCACTTTAACGAGTGGTGGCTTGACTCTGGAGAAACCTCTCTTTGCACATAGAAGGGGTAGGAACTTAAGAGATATACTCGTTCATACGAGACCACCCCCTCCCACTAAGGATCAGACGAGGTTGCAAGGTGTACATGGGCATTACCCGTGTGGCAACTGTAATAACTGCCACCTCACAAAAAAGAGCCGGAATCTAACCTTTACCAATGGGACAAAATGGGAACAACGTGCTTTTACGAACTGCAACAGTAAAAATGTTGTTTACCTGATTACTTGCCCCTGTGGAAAAGAGTATGTGGGGATGACCACCAGACCTGTGAGAGTCAGGTTGAATGAACATAAAAGCAACATCAGGTGCAAGAAACTCACGACCAAGATGTCAACCCACTATATTGAACATCAACACTGTGTGAATGAGTTACAGTGGACGATCATAGAACAACTACCCTCAGAGGTGGGTCTCCTGGAAAAAGAGCAACGGTGGGTGTTTCGGTTGGGAACCGACACCACCGGACTGAACGATTCTATTCCATGGAACCTTCTCAGATAAACCTTATCTGACTACCCATCACAAACCGTTGATGTACACGTGTGGTTACATCCAACAAATATGACTGTGGGGTTCCTTTGGGTCAATACACCATGGCAATGTGATACTACCTAGCTGTGATCGAGGATTTATCCCCTTCGGTAGGGACCATGTTCCATGAGTTCCCACTTTTTTAACAACAAGCCCTGTGAAATAATCACCGTCTGTTGAGTTCAACCAGTACACTGTTGCCCTTCAAAAACTCCTTTAAGGTAGTCTACTCCTTAAAGGTAGTTTAATTCATCACCATTGTGCTTATTGCCTATTTTTTGTTCAGCATCTAGCTGTAAATTTGTCAAATGCACTGCCTCATATGCGCATACTTTATTTTTTCACCGAAGCGCTTATTTTGTATTTGCCATTGAAGCTCCATTCATTTAACAGGCTTTTAGTTGTTAAACCAATTGCTCCGTGTATTAACGTAGCGTCTCCGTCGGCGCATGCGCGGCAGCCTCGCTCGCCGCGCATGCGCACCTTTAGAGCTGTAATGCGCATGCGCGACAGAGCAGTGAAAGGCGCTAGCGCAACACCGGACGCTCGGAGGTTGTTATCTCCGTATTTGGGCATTCCCCCGGGCTGCATTAATCAATTTACCGGCACTAATTACCTACAGGCACAACATATATAAGGGCCTTGAATTCTTCGTAGCTCACTTCACCGGAGCCGCGTTGAGGGAAGGCAGGCGATTAGCTGTGGCAGTAACCGTGAGTTATAGACCATTGAGAGAAGCAGTTGTTCTCTGTACTACTGATGCATTGACTACGAAGTTTTCCTACTGAACCCCTGATATTGATTTCTTAGGTTTCTGATTAGAAAGGAAGGATTCCCCAATATACGCTTAGGCCCATGAAGTCCTGTATTTGGGAACTTTAAGTAAGACTTCTATTTCTTTATGTCTGCTCTCCTTCCATCTGAGCAGAGAGTAATTTTGGTGTTGTGTGTGTCTATGTGTTTGTAGTGTCCTTTTTCTTTTTTCTTTCCAGGGTCCCATTATTTTTGGTTCAACCTGATGTTTTTTCAGAGAAGCTTGATTCTTCTCTTTTAACCTGTGAATTATAGATCTGTATGTTTATCTATGATTTTGTCTCCACAGGTTCTTACGCCAATTGGGCGCAACGATATTCACTAACATATAACACTGTTAGGAACATTACACATTGTGGTAATTTTTATTGACACTTTTATATTTTACATGTGAGTAAGGGGAGGGTAAGTGCATTAACCCTTGTCCTGAAGAAGGGGGCTTTGACCTCCGAAACATGTTGACGTTTTTGAAACAGTGGTCTGGATACCCTAATACGTATCTATTTAAACCACGCCCTGCACTTTTATTTTAATAATACCAGCCAGGGATTTAATAAAGTATTTTTTTTCCCACGTGCCAGGTATTTTTTAACCATTCACTTTTTTTCACCTCACCTCACTCACACCTTTGTATATAAAACACACACCCCCACACATAGTTCACTTCAAGTGCTCCTGCGTATTCGCGAGTCGTAGCACGCCGCATCCCGTAGAGGGGTGCGAAGGCCCCGATGATGAAGCATGACACCAAGGGGCCTGTTGGTGTGTGAGGGGCATTTAAACAACACTGTGTGTTCCCCATCACTCTAGGGATCACTATCACCCTGAGTGGATTCCACTTTGTTTATTTATATGACCTTGGAGACTGAATCCACTGACTCTCTCTCTCCCCCCTCCTGTTAAAATTTGTTTATAGACAGCGTGCAGCTGTGGGAGTCCCCTTCCCCTTTCCCTTTGGACCTACACACATACCTATTTACACATAACAATTTTGTTTTTCGAAAACCTTCCTGCTCTCCTCATCTGTCAACATGGAGGATGAACATGGACTGACCTTTAGCGAGGATGACATTGACCGCATTTTAGCAGATGATAGACCTTTTGAAGGCCTCAGTAATAGCGACCCAGGGCCTGCAGTAGCGGACTGGGATGAGCTGATGAACACCCGCAAAATCCAAATCAGGACAGCCCTTCATGGCTTACTAATGAGGGAGTATTTAAGAAACAAGATGGCCCCGCAAGGTTTATTGGTTAAAACTGAACCATTTATCTTCCAGGATGACCTTGTTTTTAAAAAGGCATGGTCACTTATCTCTTGGCACTGTACCAGGGATTGGCTGGTACTTATAGTCCAGACCGCAGCTAGGAAGTCAATGGAGCTGAAAGTAGAGATCCAAAGACTTGAAGTACAGCTAAAGGCCTTCATTTCACCAGCGGATCTTAAAAAGGGCTTAGAGGAACTAAACCAACAAATGAAAGAATTTGAGGCTGGCTTAAAACAAAGCAAATTCAATAAATTGAAAAAAGACAAAGACCGATTTACCCCTGAGAGAGCCTACCCTTACACTCGAGCAGATTATGTCATGAAAGATAACATGAGTGATACAGATAGTGTTAACTCAGATGGCAGCAACTCAAGTAACAAATCGGGAGGTTTCCAGCAAAAAAAGCAAAGAGGAGGTTTTCGCCAACAAAGAGCCCAATTTCCACGTCAAAGAGGTTGGCGGGGTTTTCAAGGACCTCAATTCAACCCTTATCAGCCCCCTTTTCAATTCCCGCAATATCAGTTTGTCCCACCCCAAATGGGACAAATGTACCCTCAGTGGGTTCCAGACCAAACTAATGTACCCCAGAACCAACAACCTTTTTTATCCTGGGGTCAGGGATCCCGCAGAGGGCGGAACAAGAAGGGCAACAATGTGAATTGGCAACCCACAGAGGAGTCAGACCCACGTGCAGTAACGAGGAGCATGACAGCCAATCAAGCGTCAACAAGCCACAGGGGGACCTAGTTATCAATATAACCCCCTGGCCCCTCACTGATCTGCAAAAAGAGGTACTGAATAAAGGCCTGGGTTATGTCCCCACCAATAAACCAGACATTTTCCTATTACATAAGGAAATGCAGGAGTTTATAAGGACTATAAAATTACGAGCATTCTTTCAAGACAAGGAACTACCCACAGAGACTTCTGATACCGGCTTAAAACCTAAGTCAACATTTACACCTTTAGACAACCAACTTCCGGTTGAAGTACTGGCCTTTGAAAAAGCCATGATGCAGGAATTAAAATGTCTAGAAACCAGACAAAGGGTCTTTCAGAATATGAGCAGAACAGAAAACGAGGCCATTAAGGAATTGAGGATGAACAAAAACCTTGTTATAAAACCCGCAGACAAGGGTGGGGCAGTGGTTATCCAAACAACCACAGCCTATGACATGGAATGCAGACGGCTTCTTTCTGATGACAGGAACTACCAAATACTTACAGAAGATCCCACTGAATCTTTAAGAGTCCAGATAGGTGGTATGGTGGAAGAGGCACTTGCACACGACTGGATTACTAAAAAGGAGTCCGAGTTCCTGACACAGAGGAACCCCTGCATCCCTTACTTCTACACCATACCTAAGGTGCACAAGAACCTGGAGAACCCCCCAGGTCGCCCCATAGTCTCCGGAATCTCATCCATCCTGGAACCATTATCTAAGTTTGCGGATGCCTTCTTGAGGCCCATTGTACAGGCTACTGACACATATCTACGTGACACTAAAGCAGTACTACAACTGTTGAATAACCAAACCTTTGATCCAACTTCACAGTTGCTGCTTAGTCTGGATGTGGAGAGCCTCTATACGAGTCTCCCCCACGATGAGACTATCCAAATCATTGAGGAGGTACTGCACTCTACTAATTGGGAATACCACACTCCACGGAATGTAGTGATGGAGTGCATTTCTTTGGCACTCACGAAAAACTTTTTCGAATATGAGGGCACTCTCTTCTGGCAGAAGCATGGGACCAGTATGGGCAGCACATTTGCCCCAAGTCTGGCTGGACTGTATGTCCACCATTTGGAATCTACAAAAATCCTGCATCCGGATAATCCTTACAGGGCGAGGATTCGCACCTGGCGGAGGTACATTGATGATATCCTGGTCATCTGGGAAGGAGATGCAACCACGATAACTGAATTCATCAACTGGCTGAACAATCGAAATGCCTTTTTGAAATTCACTCATCAGGCATCTAATATCAACATGGTCTTCCTAGATTTGAATATCTACCATGAAGCTGGCATCTTAAAAACAGAAACTCACTTTAAACCAACGGCGAGGAACTGTCTCCTCAGATTTGACAGCTTTCATCCTCGTCATCTGAGAGAGAACCTTCCCTATGGACAGTTCCTACGCCTCCGGCGGAACTGTAGTGATGTTGCAAGATACAAAACTCAGGCCAAGGATCTCAGTGGTAAACTGAGACAGAGGAAATATACGGAGACTGTGATTAAAAAAGCTTTCATAAGAGCACGAAATAACAACCGTGAGGCCCTTTTGGAGGACAATCCACGAAGGGCGGATGCCGAAAACAGGACGGTTTGTGTCACCACATACAGTCCGGTCAGCAACCAAGTGACAAAATTGGTCCACAAACATTGGCGCACTTTAACGAGTGGTGGCTTGACTCTGGAGAAACCTCTCTTTGCACATAGAAGGGGTAGGAACTTAAGAGATATACTCGTTCATACGAGACCACCCCCTCCCACTAAGGATCAGACGAGGTTGCAAGGTGTACATGGGCATTACCCGTGTGGCAACTGTAATAACTGCCACCTCACAAAAAAGAGCCGGAATCTAACCTTTACCAATGGGACAAAATGGGAACAACGTGCTTTTACGAATTGCAACAGTAAAAATGTTGTTTACCTGATTACTTGCCCCTGTGGAAAAGAGTATGTGGGGATGACCACCAGACCTGTGAGAGTCAGGTTGAATGAACATAAAAGCAACATCAGGTGCAAGAAACTCACGACCAAGATGTCAACCCACTATATTGAACATCAACACTGTGTGAATGAGTTACAGTGGACGATCATAGAACAACTACCCTCAGAGGTGGGTCTCCTGGAAAAAGAGCAACGGTGGGTGTTTCGGTTGGGAACCGACACCACCGGACTGAACGATTCTATTCCATGGAACCTTCTCAGATAAACCTTATCTGACTACCCATCACAAACCGTTGATGTACACGTGTGGTTACATCCAACAAATATGACTGTGGGGTTCCTTTGGGTCAATACACCATGGCAATGTGATACTACCTAGCTGTGATCGAGGATTTATCCCCTTCGGTAGGGACCATGTTCCTTGAGTTCCCACTTTTTTAACAACAAGCCCTGTGAAATAATCACCGTCTGTTGAGTTCAACCAGTACACTGTTGCCCTTCAAAAACTCCTTTAAGGTAGTCTACTCCTTAAAGGTAGTTTAATTCATCACCATTGTGCTTATTGCCTATTTTTTGTTCAGCATCTAGCTGTAAATTTGTCAAATGCACTGCCTCATATGCGCATACTTTATTTTTTCACCGAAGCGCTTATTTTGTATTTGCCATTGAAGCTCCATTCATTTAACGGGCTTTTAGTTGTTAAACCAATTGCTCCGTGTATTAACGTAGCGTCTCCGTCGGCGCATGCGCGGCAGCCTCGCTCGCCGCGCATGCGCACCTTTAGAGCTGTAATGCGCATGCGCGACAGAGCAGTGAAAGGCGCTAGCGCAACACCGGACGCTCGGAGGTTGTTATCTCCGTATTTGGGCATTCCCCCGGGCTGCATTAATCAATTTACCGGCACTAATTACCTACAGGCACAACATATATAAGGGCCTTGAATTCTTCGTAGCTCACTTCACCGGAGCCGCGTTGAGGGAAGGCAGGCGATTAGCTGTGGCAGTAACCGTGAGTTATAGACCATTGTGAGAAGCAGTTGTTCTCTGTACTACTGATGCATTGACTACGAAGTTTTCCTACTGAACCCCTGATATTGATTTCTTAGGTTTCTGATTAGAAAGGAAGGATTCCCCAATATACGCTTAGGCCCATGAAGTCCTGTATTTGGGAACTTTAAGTAAGACTTCTATTTCTTTATGTCTGCTCTCCTTCCATCTGAGCAGAGAGTAATTTTGGTGTTGTGTGTGTCTATGTGTTTGTAGTGTCCTTTTTCTTTTTTCTTTCCAGGGTCCCATTATTTTTGGTTCAACCTGATGTTTTTTCAGAGAAGCTTGATTCTTCTCTTTTAACCTGTGAATTATAGATCTGTATGTTTATCTATGATTTTGTCTCCACAGGTTCTTACGCCAATTGGGCGCAACGATATTCACTAACATATAACACTGTTAGGAACATTACACATTGTGGTAATTTTTATTGACACTTTTATATTTTACATGTGAGTAAGGGGAGGGTAAGTGCATTAACCCTTGTCCTGAAGAAGGGGGCTTTGACCTCCGAAACATGTTGACTTTTTGAAACAGTGGTCCGGATACCCTAATACGTATCTATTTAAACCACGCCCTGCACTTTTATTTTAATAATACCAGCCAGGGATTTAATAAAGTATTTTTTTTCCCACGTGCCAGGTATTTTTTAACCATTCACTTTTTTTCACCTCACCTCACTCACACCTTTGTATATAAAACACACACCCCCACACATAGTTCACTTCAAGTGCTCCTGCGTATTCGCGAGTCGTAGCACGCCGCATCCCGTAGAGGGGTGCGAAGGCCCCGATGATGAAGCATGACACCAAGGGGCCTGTTGGTGTGTGAGGGGCATTTAAACAACACTGTGTGTTCCCCATCACTCTAGGGATCACTATCACCCTGAGTGGATTCCACTTTGTTTATTTATATGTACTGTTTTCTTATGCCTGGTCAGCAACATTGCCTAAGATTTTTAGACATAACATGCTGCAGGAGTTCGAACACAGCAGTTCTCATCATATAAATGGTGTTTCTCTCAATGGGGGGGGCAGAGAGGAGAATTCCAGCAGAGATACTGGTTCTGGAACAGAGGCAGCAGACTTGCATGAACTGAGTTTACACCTATGATGCTGACAACCTAGTTACACACACCAGGTATGCTAATCCGAGAGATCACTAATGTATTCCTGTGCTCACATAGTAAGGCTAGGCCTGGTTAGATATATTTGTTGTCATGCTTGGGCTGCTCATTGTATACAATATGCTTGTAATGTTGATTACGCTGCTCAGTTTTATCTGTTGACTAATCGCAGCACACTTGCTTCAAAATACACTACAATAATATCAATAAATATATTGTAAACTTCCTTTGTGCCTTTTCTTTGTTTACTATGAACATGCATGAGTGAGAACCGAAAGGTGATGATCTGTTTCCACGGTTCCATTGGAAAATAGAAGTTTATCCTCTAGGTTTGCTGAATTTACCTGTTACTCTGGAAGGTTAGGAGATCAGGTGAGGTACTGTGAGCTAGTCAGAGTTGGGCATACAGGTACTGATGCAGTAAAGAGACTCAGGCCCTACATCCTAACATCCTGTTCTTACAAGGCACAGTTCTGTTTCCAAGAAGAATCTCTGCAACAGAAGCACTGCAGAACAGTCCAAGACTGTCTCATGGAGACTACGGGCTAGAAATTCAGAAACAAGTGACATGTGAAATAACACTGAATAAGTCAATGTGCAGTCAGTTTGTCCAGACACACATAACTAAATACCAAGATCAAAATACAGATATGTAAAATGGCAAATTATTTGAGGTGCAAGACATGTACCATAGAAAGAAGGTCCCAGTTAGCATCTTATCCACTAAACCCTGAGTAGAAATCATAGTTCTGAGGCACCTTGAACTGTTTCTTCACTAGCAGACCATAACACTAAATCCACAATACCCTCATAAGTGCCTGTAGAGAACTATACAAAAATATGCAAGTAATAAAAGTCAGGCCTTCTGGCTTTGTCAAGGGTGTTTACAATGTTAAATGCAGGCCTACAGCCTTGTGAAATCTGCAACATGCAAAACCATAAACTACAGGTATTTCTTAAAGCATTACAACATTCTTTCTGCCTGTGGTGCAGCACTTGCTCTGTTTTCTCACCTTCCTTCCCGTGGTGCTTTTATAGTTCTTTACTCTTAGCCCCAGGTTCTTTTTACTGTGCTCAACAGTTCCTTGCAAATGTGTCCCTTCTTCTGGTTTCTCCACATATCTTTTTGATGTTTACATACACCAGTTTCTTTCATTTCTCACCTTTACCTCCACTCCAACAAAAATGCTTCACCAGCGCCCCCAAATCCCCTGTCTCATATGCTTCAGTCAATGTATGGTATTAAAATGCACCACGTTGCACCGTCTCTGCAGGGTCACCATGCTTTTTGCCTTCCTTTGCTGAGTCCATTTATGTTGGCATTAGGACTCTGTGCACTCTTCCCTGCTAATCAATGGCTGGGCTTGCTCAAGGGAGGAGCGACCAGTATCAGCGCACTGGGCACTGACTTAAGGAGGCACCAAGTTTGCAAGTTTATTATGGTTTCAAAAGCACCTGCTGTGCATTCCTTGCCTCCAGCAATTTCCAGGCAACAATAATAGTGTCAGGATAACTCCTGTGATTAATGCTCGTCCTGGAGAGAGATCTGAGATTTTTCTTGTTGAGATATTGACTCATCATAAAACAGGCATAGGATTAATATGCCTGCAGCAAAGATGCATCATGCAGATCACAAAGTGCATATTATGTAAATAGGTCAGTGGGTTACTGCTTTGTAAGAGACATCCTTTTGTTACTTGCAAGTTTATAAGTTAAAATCCTAGCATAGAATAGTAAATTATTAACTGCCATCAAAGAACTGCATGCACACTGCAAAGTAGTACAGATCAGAGCATAGATCAATGTTGTAAAAAGGAATAATTTGGGTAGAAATCTATTCTTATTATTAAAGAGAACACCCACCTATGGTGTTCTGTTTTCAATTCTGAGTTTGTGCTTCTCCAGACCAAGCACTCTTAAAAAATACTGACTACCAGTATGGATGACATGTCACTCCTACCCCTTGTAGTGCTCTGGATTATGTAACATTTCCTTTACACTGATTTACACATGTATGATTGGTTGATTGTCTCTGTGTAAAGCATGTGTTATGCAAATTGCTGACACCCTACACTGGTATTAGTGGCTCTATATTACTAATTAAATGCATTTGAGAGAGAGTGGTTATTGAGACTTGAGGGGCACTGTTAAAGGGTGGTGCTGAGGGGATCCGTGGTAGAGGTGTCCACAAAGTATAGGGGGCACCAACAAATGTTGTCCCACCAGGCACCAGCAGCGCTATAGCTGGCTCCGATCAGTGATCTCGTTTGGAAACATGATCAAATTGGCATATGCCTGATTGGTGCATTTAATTTACTTATTCGTCCCTGGTATACCCAGGGCCTGTAAATAAAATGCTACTAGTGGACTGCAGCTCTTATTGTGCCACCTACTAATGTAGAACTGTGAAACATGTCTTAAGCCTGCTACTGCAGCCTGTAGTGGACTGCAAGCTCCAGAAATACCAGAGCAGTGTGTTACAATGAACTGTTCATTGTCAGATTCTCAGTTAAGCAGGAATCATATGTGTTTACTATACTTCATGATGAATACACTTAGCCAGTTATGGTTTAGGGTCAGTTGCCATAGGTTTAGAGCACGAACATGGAAGAAGTAGAAAGAGAGACATTGCTACCGCCAACCCCGAAGGTTATACAATAATCCACTGTCACTGAACCGAGAAACAAGTAGGCGGAATTGCCATCGTCTACAGAGACACCATCCACTGCACAACATCCTATGATGACCCAGTGTTGGTAATGGAACACCTCAATTTCCAACTCCAACAGACAGGAAAAACACCATCAGAGGCGCCTCCCCTTCGGACCACCGGGACCATGCCCAAGCGTATGCAACACCATCCCTGAAATTATCACCCTCTCGCAATCGACTCCTACTTGATTTTCCCAAGATTAACCTACATCACACCACATCTCAAGAAACTACACTGGCTCCCAAACCAGAAGAGATGCCAGTTCAAGATGCTGGCCCATGCCTACAGGGCCTGCACAACAAAGGTCCTGCATATGTGGAGACGAGTAAGCCGGTGGCAGAGGCAGACTCTATCCGCTTGTGTGCTGCAAGCATTGCACTGTGGGCGCTGATTTAGAGCGTTTTTTAATGTAATAGCGATTGTACTGCTATTTTAAAACATAGTGTGAGCGAGTACTGCTGGCAGGTTCCTACGATCTTCATTGCACTTGAGCTTGTATTTTGTTTTTAAAATTGTGTGCACTCTACGTCTGGGCTGACTAAAAAGTTCGAGGGGGTCACTCACCTACTGTACTCCCGCCCCGGTCCGCCGCGTCCATTCTGGGCATTTGATGCGAAGGGTGAGGTGGAGCCCAGCACTTCCGGGCACATAGCAGTCAGGTCAGCGCTCTAGCTGCGCTGTACACGATCTCGATAAAAAGTGGGGAGGAACGCGGCCACGCTGTGGAGACGAGTAAGCCGGTGGCAGAGGCAGACTCTATCCGCTTGTGTGCTGCAAGCATTGAACTGTGGGCGCTGATTTAGAGCATTTTTTAATGTAATAGCGATTGTACTGCTATTTTAAAACATAGTGTGAGCGAGTACTGCTGGCAAGTTCCTACATTCTTCATTGCACTTGAGCTTGTATTTTGTTTTTAAAATTGTGTGCACTCTACTTCTGGGCTGACTAAAAAGTTCGGGGGGGTCACTCACCTACTGTACTCCCGCCCCGGTCCGCCGCGTCCATTCTGGGGGTTTGATGCGGAGGGTGAGGAGGAGCCCAGCACTTCTGGGCACATAGCAGTCAGGTCAGCGCTCTGTTATGTTATGTTATGTTGTTATGTTATGTTTCTTTTGTATAGCGCGCGGCGACTCAAAAAGAGTATCCCGGCGCTTTCACAGCGAGACCTACTGGAGAATAACACAACACAACGATAAAAACAGAGAGGAGATAAAATAAAAGGAGAAAAGAAAAACCTATAAAGTAAACAACCAGGTCTTAAGACCTTTTCTAAAAACCAACAGGCTCGAAGCGCCCCGAAGTGTCAGCGGCAAGGCGTTCCACAGCTGGGGGGCACGCAACCCAAAGGAGCGACCCCCGATGCGGGCTCTTTGGACGCGCGGCACCACAGCCAAAAACTGTGACTCCGATCTGAGCGACCGGGCCGGATGGTAAAAGGACAGTCTCCTTTGGAGGTACTTTGCGCCTCCAGCGTGCAGGGCCTTATAGGCCAAAGTCAAGGTCTTAAAAATGATACGCTTGCGGATAGGCAGCCAGTGTAGGGCCTTCAAGAGGCCCGCCACCCTTGCTCGCCTATTTAAGCCATAAATGGCTCTTGCCGCAGCGTTCTGCGTCACCTGGAGACGCTGTAGCAGATACTCCGGCAGGCCCAGGTAGAGGACGTTGGCGTAGTCCAACCTGGACCCGATCAGAGCCTGCACAGTCAGTTTCCGGTGTTCTTCCGACAACAGGGGTAGGAACTTTCTTAGTACCTCAGGAGACCGAAACAGGTGCCCGTCACTCCCAGAATCTGGGCTCTCATCGACAAACCCTTGTCCATCTTCACCCCCAGATTCTTAGCAACTAGGTATGAGGAGGAAGGTGGAAACATGTCGGTCGGCCACCAGTCGTGCCAGTCAGGATCCGACGCACACCCAAAGAAGAGCACCTCGGACTTCTCGGGATTGCACTTGAGGCCACTCAAATGAAACCATCTGAAGACAGCCCCAAGGCAATCCCGGATGCTCTCCCCATTAAAATCTCCTCCCCTCTCACAGGAGAAGAGGAGCTGAGTGTCGTCTGCATAGGACACGATC
The DNA here is from genome assembly GCF_964261635.1 of Lissotriton helveticus. Classification (NCBI taxonomy): domain Eukaryota; kingdom Metazoa; phylum Chordata; class Amphibia; order Caudata; family Salamandridae; genus Lissotriton; species Lissotriton helveticus. The sequence continues at coordinate 211,762,831 of NC_136071.1, read as the reverse complement.
CGGGCTCCGAAAGACTCCGCCAGTGCCGCCAAAGGGGTCATGAAGATGTTAAAGAGGGTCGGGCTCAAAATAGAGCCCTGAGGGACCCCAACACCCAGTGGCGGCATCACAGCAGAGTCCGGCGGGGTCCAGACCGTTTGTCGGCGGTCGGCTAGAAATGATGAGAACCAGCTGAGCACCGTCCCCCTGAGACCTATCTCGGAGAGTCTCGAGAGAAGGCCATTATGGGGGACGGTGTCAAACGCCGCCGACAGGTCCAACATGACCAGCATGGCCCTGCCTCCGGAGTCCAGAACTCCTTTGATGTCTTCCGACACTTCCAGGAGTGCTGTCTCAGTACTGAGATTGGGGCGAAAGCCTGATTGGGAGGCATGCAAAAGCTCATGCACTTCCAAAAAATTGGAGAGCACCATTTGGATGTGCTTCTCCAGAATTTTCATCAGGGCAGGCAGAAGAGAGATTGGTCTATAGTTGACCAATGCCTCCGAATCGAGACCGGGCTTTTTCAACAGGGGGATCACCATAGCCTGTTTCCAGGCTAATGGGACCAAGCCCTGACTCAGTGATAAATTAAGAAGGGGATTGACCAGGGGATTTAAAACTTCCGCCATCTTAGACAGAAACTTTGCCGGACAGGGGTCCATAAGCGAAGCGGACTTGAGCCCGCCCATAAGTCCTAACGACTCAGCGGCTGAAAGAGGAGGGAAGACTGCCAATGACGGGCCAGATGTAGCAGCCAGGTGGAGGTCCTCCCTTATACAAGTTACACCCGCAGGCACCACCAAACCGCTCTAGCTGCGCTGTACACGATCTCGATAAAAAGAGGGGAGGAACGCGGCCACGCTGTGGAGACGAGTAAGCCGGTGGCAGAGGCAGACTCAATCCGCTTGTGTGCTGCAAGCATTGCACTGTGGGCGCTGATTTAGAGCGTTTTTAATGTAATAGCGATTGTACTGCTATTTTAAAACATAGTGTGAGCGAGTACTGCTGGCAGGTTCCTACGATCTTCATTGCACTTGAGCTTGTATTTTGTTTTTAAAATTGTGTGCACTCTACTTCTGGGCTGACTAAAAAGTTCAGGGGGGTCACTCACCTACTGTACTCCCGCCCCGGTCCGCCGCGTCCATTCTGGGCGTTTGATGCGGAGGGTGAGGAGGAGCCCAGCACTTCCGGGCACATAGCAGTCAGGTCAGCGCTCTAGCTGCGCTGTACACGATCTCGATAAAAAGTGGGGAGGAACGCGGCCACGCTTTGGGGACGAGTAAGCCGGTGGCAGAGGCAGACTCTATCCGCTTGTGTGCTGCAAGCATTGCACTGTGGGCGCTGATTTACAGCGTTTTTTAATGTAATAGCGATTGTACTGCTATTTTAAAACATAGTGTGAGCGAGTACTGCTGGCAGATTCCTCCGATCTTCATTGCACTTGAGCTTGTATTTTGTTTTTTAAATTGTGTGCACTCTACTTCTGAGCTGACTAAAAAGTTCAGGGGGGTCACTCACCTACTGTACTCCCGCCCCGGTCCGCCGCGTCCATTCTGGGCGTTTGATGCAGAGGGTGAGGAGGAGCCCAGCACTTCCGGGCACATAGCAGTCAGGTCAGCACTCTAGCTGCGCTGTACACGATCTCGATAAAAAGTGGGGAGGAACGCGGCCACTCTGTGGAGACGAGTAAGCCGGTGGCAGAGGCAGACTCTATCCGCTTGTGTGCTGCAAGCATTGCACTGAGGGCGCTGATTTAGCGCGTTTTTTAATGTAATAGCGATTGTACTACTATTTTAAAACATATTGTGAGCGAGTACTGCTGGCAGGATCCTACGATCTTCATTGCACTTGAGCTTGTATTTTGTTTTTAAAATTGTGTGCACTCTACTTCTGGGCTGACTAAAAAGTTCAGGGGGGTCACTCACCTACTGTACTCCCGCCCCAGTCCGCCGCGTCCATTCTGGGCGTTTGATGCGGAGGGTGAGGAGGAGCCCAGCACTTCCGGGCACATAGCAGTCAGGTCAGCGCTCTAGCTGTGCTGTACACGATCTCGATAAAAAGTGGGGAGGAACGCGGCCACGCTGTGGAGACGAGTAAGCCGGTGGCAGAGGCAGACTCAATCCGCTTGTGTGCTGCAAGCATTGCACTGTGGGCGCTGATTTAGAGCGTTTTTTAATGTAATAGCGATTGTACTGCTATTTTAAAACATAGCGTGAGTGAGTACTGCTGGCAGGTTCCTACGATCTTCATTGCACTTGAGCGTGTATTTTGTTTTAAAAATTGTGTGCACTCTACTTCTGGGCTGACTAAAAAGTTCGGGGGGGTCACTCACCTACTGTACTCCCGCCCCGGTCCGCCGCGTCCATTCTGGGCATTTGATGCAGAGGGTGAGGAGGAGCCCAGCACTTCCGGGCACATAGCAGTCAGGTCAGCACTCTAGCTGCGCTGTACACGATCTCGATAAAAAGTGGGGAGGAACGCGGCCACTCTGTGGAGACGAGTAAGCCGGTGGCAGAGGCAGACTCTATCCGCTTGTGTGCTGCAAGCATTGCACTGAGGGCGCTGATTTAGCGCGTTTTTTAATGTAATAGCGATTGTACTACTATTTTAAAACATATTGTGAGCGAGTACTGCTGGCAGGTTCCTACGATCTTCATTGCACTTGAGCTTGTATTTTGTTTTTAAAATTGTGTGCACTCTACTTCTGGGCTGACTAAAAAGTTCAGGGGGGTCACTCACCTACTGTACTCCCGCCCCAGTCCGCCGCATCCATTCTGGGCATTTGATGCGGAGGGTGAGGAGGAGCCCAGCACTTCCGGGCACATAGCAGTCAGGTCAGCGCTCTAGCTGTGCTGTACACGATCTCGATAAAAAGTGGGGAGGAACGCGGCCACGCTGTGGAGACGAGTAAGCCGGTGGCAGAGGCAGACTCAATCCGCTTGTGTGCTGCAAGCATTGCACTGTGGGCGCTGATTTAGAGCGATTTTTAATGTAATAGCGATTGTACTGCTATTTTAAAACATAGCGTGAGTGAGTACTGCTGGCAGGTTCCTACGATCTTCATTGCACTTGAGCGTGTATTTTGTTTTTAAAATTGTGTGCACTCTACTTCTGGGCTGACTAAAAAGTTCAGGGGGGTCACTCACCTACTGTACTCCCGCCCCGGTCCGCCGCGTCCATTCTGGGCGTTTGATGCGGAGGGTGAGGAGGAGCCCAGCACTTCCGGGCACATAGCAGTCAGGTCAGCGCTCTAGCTGCGCTGTACACGATCTCGATAAAAAGTGGGGAGGAACGCGGCCACGCTGTGGGGACGAGTAAGCCGGTGGCAGAGGCAGACTCTATCCGCTTGTGTGCTGCAAGCATTACACTGTGGGCACTGATTTAGAGCGTTTTTTAATGTAATAGCGATTGTACTGCTATTTTAAAACATAGTGTGAGCGAGTACTGCTGGCAGGTTCCTACGATCTTCATTGCACTTGAGCTTGTATTTTGTTTTTTAACTTGTGTGCACTCTACTTCTGGGCTGACTAAAAAGTTCAGGGGGGTCACTCACCTACTGTACTCCCGCCCCGGTCCGCCGCGTCCATTCTGGGCGTTTGATGCGGAGGGTGAGGAGGAGCCCAGCACTTCCGGGCACATAGCAGTCAGGTCAGCGCTCTAGCTGTGCTGTACACGATCTCGATAAAAAGTGGGGAGGAACGCGGCCACGCTGTGGAGACGAGTAAGCCGGTGGCAGAGGCAGACTCTATCCGCTTGTGTGCTGCAAGCATTGCACTGAGGGTGCTGATTTAGCGCATTTTTTTATGTAATAGCGATTGTACTATTTTAAAACATAGTGTGAGCGAGTACTGCTGGCAGGTTCCTACGATCTTCATTGCACATGAGCTTGTATTTTGTTTATAAAATTGTGTGCACTCTACTTCTGGGCTGACTAAAAAGTTCAGGGGCGTCACTCACCTACTGTACTCCCGCCCCGGTCCGCCGCGTCCATTCTGGGCGTTTGATGCGGAGGATGAGGAGGAGCCCAGCACTTCCGGGCACATAGCAGTCAGGTCAGCGCTCTAGCTGCGCTGTACACGATCTCGATAAAAAGTGGGGAGGAACGCGGCCACGCTGTGGAGACGAGTAAGCCGGTGGCAGAGGCAGACTCTATCCGCTTGTGTGCTGCAAGCATTGCACTGTGGGCGCTGATTTAGCGCGTTTTTTAATGTAATAGCGATTGTACTACTATTTTAAAACATAGTGTGAGCGAGTACTGCTGGCAGGTTCCTACGATCTTCATTGCACTTGAGCGTGTATTTTGTTTTAAAAATTGTGTGCACTCTACTTCTGGGCTGACTAAAAAGTTCGGGGGGGTCACTCACCTACTGTACTCCCGCCCCGGTCCGCCGCGTCCATTCTGGGCGTTTGATGCAGAGGGTGAGGAGGAGCCCAGCACTTCCGGGCACATAGCAGTCAGGTCAGCACTCTAGCTGCGCTGTACACGATCTCGATAAAAAGTGGGGAGGAACGCGGCCACTCTGTGGAGACGAGTAAGCCGGTGGCAGAGGCAGACTCTATCCGCTTGTGTGCTGCAAGCATTGCACTGAGGGCGCTGATTTAGCGCGTTTTTTAATGTAATAGCGATTGTACTACTATTTTAAAACATATTGTGAGCGAGTACTGCTGGCAGGTTCCTACGATCTTCATTGCACTTGAGCTTGTATTTTGTTTTTAAAATTGTGTGCACTCTACTTCTGGGCTGACTAAAAAGTTCAGGGGGGTCACTCACCTACTGTACTCCCGCCCCAGTCCGCCGCGTCCATTCTGGGCGTTTGATGCGGAGGGTGAGGAGGAGCCCAGCACTTCCGGGCACATAGCAGTCAGGTCAGCGCTCTAGCTGTGCTGTACACGATCTCGATAAAAAGTGGGGAGGAACGCGGCCACGCTGTGGAGACGAGTAAGCCGGTGGCAGAGGCAGACTCAATCCGCTTGTGTGCTGCAAGCATTGCACTGTGGGCGCTGATTTAGAGCGTCTTTTAATGTAATAGCGATTGTACTGCTATTTTAAAACATAGCGTGAGTGAGTACTGCTGGCAGGTTCCTACGATCTTCATTGCACTTGAGCGTGTATTTTGTTTTTAAAATTGTGTGCACTCTACTTCTGGGCTGACTAAAAAGTTCAGGGGGGTCACTCACCTACTGTACTCCCGCCCCGGTCCGCCGCGTCCATTCTGGGCGTTTGATGCGGAGGGTGAGGAGGAGCCCAGCACTTCCGGGCACATAGCAGTCAGGTCAGCGCTCTAGCTGCGCTGTACACGATCTCGATAAAAAGTGGAGAGGAACGCGGCCACGCTGTGGGGACGAGTAAGCCGGTGGCAGAGGCAGACTCTATCCGCTTGTGTGCTGCAAGCATTACACTGTGGGCACTGATTTAGAGCGTTTTTTAATGTAATAGCGATTGTACTGCTATTTTAAAACATAGTGTGAGCGAGTACTGCTGGCAGGTTCCTACGATCTTCATTGCACTTGAGCTTGTATTTTGTTTTTTAAATTGTGTGCACTCTACTTCTGGGCTGACTAAAAAGTTCAGGGGGGTCACTCACCTACTGTACTCCCGCCCCGGTCCGCCGCGTCCATTCTGGGCGTTTGATGCGGAGGGTGAGGAGGAGCCCAGCACTTCTGGGCACATAGCAGTCAGGTCAGCGCTCTAGCTGTGCTGTACACGATCTCGATAAAAAGTGGGGAGGAACGCGGCCACGCTGTGGAGACGAGTAAGACGGTGGCAGAGGCAGACTCTATCCGCTTGTGTGCTGCAAGCATTCCACTGAGGGTGCTGATTTAGCGCATTTTTTTATGTAATAGCGATTGTACTATTTTAAAACATAGTGTGAGCGAGTACTGCTGGCAGGTTCCTACGATCTTCATTGCACATGAGCTTGTATTTTGTTTATAAAATTGTGTGCACTCTACTTCTGGGCTGACTAAAAAGTTCAGGGGCGTCACTCACCTACTGTACTCCCGCCCCGGTCCGCCGCGTCCATTCTGGGCGTTTGATGCGGAGGATGAGGAGGAGCCCAGCACTTCCGGGCACATAGCAGTCAGGTCAGCGCTCTAGCTGCGCTGTACACGATCTCGATAAAAAGTGGGGAGGAACGCGGCCACGCTGTGGAGACGAGTAAGCCGGTGGCAGAGGCAGACTCTATCCGCTTGTGTGCTGCAAGCATTGCACTGTGGGCGCTGATTTAGCGCGTTTTTTAATGTAATAGCGATTGTACTACTATTTTAAAACATAGTGTGAGCGAGTACTGCTGGCAGGTTCCTACGATCTTCATTGCACTTGAGCTTGTATTTTGTTTTTAAAATTGTGTGCACTCTACTTCTGGGCTGACTAAAAGGTTCGGGGGGGGTCACTCACCTACTGTACTCCCGCCCCGGTCCGCCGCGTCCATTCTGGGCGTTTGATGCAGAGGGTGAGGAGGAGCCCATCACTTCCGGGCACATAGCAGTCAGGTCAGCGCTCTAGCTGCGCTGTACACGATCTCGATAAAAAGTGGGGAGGAACGCGGCCACGCTGTGGAGACGAGTAAGCCGGTGGCAGAGGCAGACTCAATCCCCTTGTGTGCTGCAAGCATTGCACTGTGGGCGCTGATTTAGAGCGTTTTTTAATGTAATAGCGATTGTACTGCTATTTTAAACACATAAAACATAGCGTGAGTGAGTACTGCTGGCAGGTTCCTACGATCTTCATTGCACTTGAGCGTGTATTTTGTTTTTAAAATTGTGTGCACTCTACTTCTGGGCTGACTAAAAAGTTCGGGGGGGTCACTCACCTACTGTACTCCCGCCTCGGTCCGCCGCGTCCATTCTGGGCGTTTGATGCGGAGGGTGAGGAGGAGCCCAGCACTTCCGGGCACATAGCAGTCAGGTCAGCGCTCTAGCTGCGCTGTACACGATCTCGATAAAAAGTGGGGAGGAACGCGGCCACTCTGTGGAGACGAGTAAGCCGGTGGCAGAGGCAGACTCTATCCGCTTGTGTGCTGCAAGCATTGCACTGAGGGCGCTGATTTAGCGCGTTTTTTAATGTAATAGCGATTGTACTACTATTTTAAAACATATTGTGAGCGAGTACTGCTGGCAGGTTCCTACGATCTTCATTGCACTTGAGCTTGTATTTTGTTTTTAAAATTGTGTGCACTCTACTTCTGGGCTGACTAAAAAGTTCAGGGGGGTCACTCACCTACTGTACTCCCGCCCCAGTCCGCCGCGTCCATTCTGGGCGTTTGATGCGGAGGGTGAGGAGGAGCCCAGCACTTCCGGGCACATAGCAGTCAGGTCAGCGCTCTAGCTGTGCTGTACACGATCTCGATAAAAAGTGGGGAGGAACGCGGCCACGCTGTGGAGACGAGTAAGCCGGTGGCAGAGGCAGACTCAATCCGCTTGTGTGCTGCAAGCATTGCACTGTGGGTGCTGATTTAGAGCGTCTTTTAATGTAATAGCGATTGTACTGCTATTTTAAAACATAGCGTGAGTGAGTACTGCTGGCAGGTTCCTACGATCTTCATTGCACTTGAGCGTGTATTTTGTTTTTAAAATTGTGTGCACTCTACTTCTGGGCTGACTAAAAAGTTCAGGGGGGTCACTCACCTACTGTACTCCCGCCCCGGTCCGCCGCGTCCATTCTGGGCGTTTGATGCGGAGGGTGAGGAGGAGCCCAGCACTTCCGGGCACATAGCAGTCAGGTCAGCGCTCTAGCTGCGCTGTACACGATCTCGATAAAAAGTGGAGAGGAACGCGGCCACGCTGTGGGGACGAGTAAGCCGGTGGCAGAGGCAGACTCTATCCGCTTGTGTGCTGCAAGCATTACACTGTGGGCACTGATTTAGAGCGTTTTTTAATGTAATAGCGATTGTACTGCTATTTTAAAACATAGTGTGAGCGAGTACTGCTGGCAGGTTCCTACGATCTTCATTGCACTTGAGCTTGTATTTTGTTTTTTAAATTGTGTGCACTCTACTTCTGGGCTGACTAAAAAGTTCAGGGGGGTCACTCACCTACTGTACTCCCGCCCCGGTCCGCCGCGTCCATTCTGGGCGTTTGATGCGGAGGGTGAGGAGGAGCCCAGCACTTCCGGGCACATAGCAGTCAGGTCAGCGCTCTAGCTGTGCTGTACACGATCTCGATAAAAAGTGGGGAGGAACGCGGCCACGCTGTGGAGACGAGTAAGCCGGTGGCAGAGGCAGACTCTATCCGCTTGTGTGCTGCAAGCATTCCACTGAGGGTGCTGATTTAGCGCATTTTTTTATGTAATAGCGATTGTACTATTTTAAAACATAGTGTGAGCGAGTACTGCTGGCAGGTTCCTACGATCTTCATTGCACATGAGCTTGTATTTTGTTTATAAAATTGTGTGCACTCTACTTCTGGGCTGACTAAAAAGTTCAGGGGCGTCACTCACCTACTGTACTCCCGCCCCGGTCCGCCGCGTCCATTCTGGGCGTTTGATGCGGAGGATGAGGAGGAGCCCAGCACTTCCGGGCACATAGCAGTCAGGTCAGCGCTCTAGCTGCGCTGTACACGATCTCGATAAAAAGTGGGGAGGAACGCGGCCACGCTGTGGAGACGAGTAAGCCGGTGGCAGAGGCAGACTCTATCCGCTTGTGTGCTGCAAGCATTGCACTGTGGGCGCTGATTTAGCGCGTTTTTTAATGTAATAGCGATTGTACTACTATTTTAAAACATAGTGTGAGCGAGTACTGCTGGCAGGTTCCTACGATCTTCATTGCACTTGAGCTTGTATTTTGTTTTTAAAATTGTGTGCACTCTACTTCTGGGCTGACTAAAAGGTTCGGGGGGGGTCACTCACCTACTGTACTCCCGCCCCGGTCCGCCGCGTCCATTCTGGGCGTTTGATGCAGAGGGTGAGGAGGAGCCCATCACTTCCGGGCACATAGCAGTCAGGTCAGCGCTCTAGCTGCGCTGTACACGATCTCGATAAAAAGTGGGGAGGAACGCGGCCACGCTGTGGAGACGAGTAAGCCGGTGGCAGAGGCAGACTCAATCCCCTTGTGTGCTGCAAGCATTGCACTGTGGGCGCTGATTTAGAGCGTTTTTTAATGTAATAGCGATTGTACTGCTATTTTAAACACATAAAACATAGCGTGAGTGAGTACTGCTGGCAGGTTCCTACGATCTTCATTGCACTTGAGCGTGTATTTTGTTTTTAAAATTGTGTGCACTCTACTTCTGGGCTGACTAAAAAGTTCGGGGGGGTCACTCACCTACTGTACTCCCGCCTCGGTCCGCCGCGTCCATTCTGGGCGTTTGATGCGGAGGGTGAGGAGGAGCCCAGCACTTCCGGGCACATAGCAGTCAGGTCAGCGCTCTAGCTGCGCTGTACACGATCTCGATAAAAAGTGGGGAGGAACGCGGCCACGCTGTGGGGACGAGTAAGCCGGTGGCAGAGGCAGACTCTATCCGCTTGTGTGCTGCAAGCATTGCACTGTGGGCACTGATTTAGAGCGTTTTTTAATGCAATAAGCGATTGTACTGCTATTTTAAAACATAGTGTGAGCGAGTACTGCTGGCAGGTTCCTACGATCTTCATTGCACTTGAGCTTGTATTTTGTTTTTTAAATTGTGTGCACTCTACTTCTGGGCTGACTAAAAAGTTCAGGGGGGTCACTCACCTACTGTACTCCTGCCCCGGTCCGCCGCGTCCATTCTGGGCGTTTGATGCGGAGGGTGAGGAGGAGCCCAGCATTTCCAGGCACATAGCAGTCAGGTCAGCGCTCTAGCTGCCCCTCCCCCTACCTCCTAGATATGTGTGTGGGACAGCGTCCGCGTGCAGCGGGCACGACGGAGGCGCGCCGAAGTTGTGCCAAAGTCAAGCCCGTCTGCGCCCGTCTGCGGCCGGCCGGGGGCCACGACCCCTGTGCGAATTAAGCAAACCCACACACGCTATGGGAGACAGGAATTTTTAAATCTACGTCCACCCAGGGCGGGGCTATGCTGGCACTCTATGGAGGCACTAACACTCCGAGAATGCTTACTGTGTTCCTTTAAGGGCAGGAGGGAACCGGCTAGTGGGATATGCAATAAGTGGGTCCAGGGAGGCTTGCTGAATTGCAGATCACTAAGCAAGCACAGCAATCAGATCTGGGATCTCCTTGTGGATGAGAAGCTGGACTTTCTCTTCCTAGCGGAGACTTGGCTCGGGGAGAACTCTGACCCGGACATAATAGAAGCTATCCCGCCAAGCTACTCCTAGGCCAGATTAGATAGGAGCGGGGGCGGGGAGGGGGATTGCTATTGCTATTAAGGCTCCGCTTGAATGCACTTTAGACCCCCTAAAAATTGATAGCTGCGAAGCCGGACATTTTACTTTGAAACTAGGACCTCAATTTTCTGTGTCGGGGATCCTCGTATACAGACCCCCAGGAGGGCTTAAGGACTTTAAGACAAGCTTGGTGGAGGGTATTGCTCATTTAGCTATAAGGAAGAGCAGCCTTCTGGTGTTAGGAGATCTCAACATCCATCTTGAAGTTGAACAGGTCAAGGAGTCCATAGACTTAAGGCAAGAATTGCAGGCATTACAATTAGAACTGAAAAACACTACTCCGACACATAAGCATGGCCATCTACTGGATCCAGTGTTTGGAAGTTGGGACGGAGTGAGGGTGGATACTCTCCTTCCGGCACCTTGGTCAGATCATCACTTAGTCCCTTTTAAAATACACATTCTAGCTACTGACACACATAGAGGGGAAAATAAGAGCTACCCCCGTCGCAAATGGAAGCAATTTTCACAAGACACCTTCAATGAATTGCTACAGAAAGGGGGTCCGCCGGGGGGCGCTGACTGCGAAAGCGCTAATAACAAGCTAGAGGAACGCATTCGTAGTGCCCTCGATGCGACGGCCCCGATGTGTCTATCTAAGGCAGGGAGCAGAGGCAAAAAGCCAGCTCCTTGGTTCACACCCGATCTGCAGGCTGCAAAATCGGACTGCAAAAGAATGGAGCGTAGATGGCGGGTGGACTTTTGCCCTCAGTTGAAGACAACTTATAAGGAGGCACAGAGAAAGTACCAAATAATGGTGCGAGGAGCTAAAGCCACACACTATAAAAATCGCCTCGGTGAGGCAGAAAACTCCTCGAAATAACTTTTTAAGATCTTTAAGGAGATTTCTTTGGTAGCAAACTCTAATGCCCCAGATAATGACTCTGTGGCAGAGTGTAATAGAGTATATTATAAAGAACAGGGGTCCTTAGAGAAAGAAACTATGGAAAGAGATAAATATAGACCAAATGGAACTATATTTTTGGGGGGAATGTCCAGCCGGACAATTTATTACCCTGATACAAGAATAATCATACAACAATAAAACACTGAGTGTGATGGAAGCGGGACACCAGCCGGTGTCCGACTAACACACTAAGAAAACATACAACATGAAGGAAATACCAGGCAATAGCAGGACATCTGATTAGGGTAAATCATAAACCAGACAATCTGTAACATACACATATGCAAGAAAAAGTGTAAATCAATTTATGCATTTAGTGTAATGGTGTCGACGACATTTCGAACCACAATTAATAAAGGTTCATCCTCAGGACAGAGGGTAATTGCCTTAAGAATACACATTTGTAAAGATATCACTAGTGTAAATATAAGTATGCCATATCATAGGAAGAGAAGGGAGACATAAAAAAGATAAAGACATGTCATTAAAACATTGTTAAAACTGCGTTCATAGATTGCATGACTCATACCATGCCAAAGTGCTGACGGCAGCGGGGTGTAGTACATGCTAGGTGCAGGCAGTGTAAACAACGGAAGGAGCAAGGCTAGTGGCGCAGCGTATCAACAGTGATTGTAGGTGACTCTGGCTAGTACAAACCGGGGTGCAATAGTGGTAAATAATCGTGCGGGAAGTGAATCGGCAACAAAGTAGGAGTGCCGGTAAGTGCAAACACTGGGATGTGAAGGAATGGGGTGCGGGCTCAAAAAAGAGTTGCTTACCAATTGTGTAGCACTCAATTTGAGAAAACGTGTTATATTTATTTTGCTCCAGGGCAAAAACCGTAATTGATCTATTTGGGGGGGAAAAAGAAACTGTGAAATGACTCGAACTGTTGCAAAAATTACAGGGCTGTAAGAACGAATCCTACCTTTGAAAATGCCCAGGGTAGAATAGGATCTGTGAGTGGAGAGGACGAATTATAGTTAGGGTAACGACAAAGTGATAGCGTTAAAGGTAACGTTTACAGGGGAATACAGCTGTATTATAATATAGTACCTACCCATGGTCCTTAGCCTATTGCGACTTGGGTTCCCTTGTCTTGGTCAAATAATACGTAGCGCAACCACTCGGTTGCAAGGGTTCGCTCCCCTACCCCCTTTTTTGAAGCGGGTCACTGTCCCTTGTCAGTCTTTTCACTCCCATTCCCTTTTTCCTATCTCTTCCCTTACTCTCCAGGGCATGTCTGACCACACGCCCTTATACAATGAGGAGTATTTTAAAAAACTTCTAGAAGGCCCGTCTCTACTTACAGATAACCCTGAAAGTCCCAGTACACTTAATGTTCCATTAGGTGACCAACTAGAAAAAATCAAAAAGAAGGCTGTTAGGTTGGAATTGATGATACTTCTTCTTACCCAATACCTCAAGGCTAATATTATTCCGCTTGGGTTGCAAGTCCGCAACATACCGGGTGTGTTTACTGATAACCCCAAGTATAACACAGGGTTCAGTTATATCAGCACTGGCTGTTCTAGACAGCAGATGGCATTAGGTATCGATATTGCCTCAGAGGAACTTAAAAAATTAGGATTGGAAATACTAGATCTGGAAACACAAATAAAAGACAAATGCCCTGTACCTGATTGCACTAAACTATTAGATGATATAGCTAAAACTGTAAGCGACTTTCACAGAATTGAGTTGAACAAAAAAACAACCAAAGTCAGAAAAGACATTAAAAACTTCTCGCAAGAAAGAGCTTACCCATATCTAGCCAAAGATTTTTCACCAACCGAGTATATAGTGGCCCACAGAATCAGAACCTAAGACCGTGGGGCCGCTACAACAGACGTCAGACATTGGTCGGTTTCTCAGACTCCTCGGCCGAGTCTTCTGATAGCTCCAATCAAGGTGGAGCACCTGGTCCTTCCAACAGACCTCCTTTTTTATCCAGAGGCCAAGCCGATCCCCCCAAGAGGGGAAAACCCAAGTCAGCCCAACGAGGCCCTTACCCGTCAGGCGAACGGAGTACCAGACGCCAACATTATCAATAGTAGATCAGCAATTTGCTACTTGCACCAGTACAATGCCTATTTCAGCAGATTCAGCTAATCCTATGCCATTGCCCATTTTTAACCTCACACATCACTCCCTTTCCAACACTGAATTGTCGTTATTAAACAAGGGCCTCTCATTTGTTCCGACGGTACGTCCCAATTATCTGGATGTTCAGACAGAGATATTAAGGTTCTTTAGGAAACTGAGACTACATGCTTTTTTCCTACTTCATCCTAAACCAGCACTTATGCCAAATACTCCATTCCGACCTCCTTCTACTTTCTCACCAGTGGGCAACATGGTGCCTCCTGAGATATTGACACTTGAGAAATTGGTCCTACAGGACCTCTCCAATTTAGAGAAGCAGCATACCTTCATTCCCTACAATATAACCTTGGAGGAGAAAAAAGCACTTTTTAGCCTCAAATCAAACTCTGACTTAATTATTAAGTCTGCAAATAAAGGCGGCGGAATTGTGTTACAAAATCTTGACACATACAAAGCAGAAGTTCTTCGACAATTGAACAATCCCTCACACTATGTCAAACTCCTGAGGAACCCGATAGTTGAGATACAAAATTTGATACAGTCGGTCACTAAGGAAGGCCTAGATTCAGGCTTCCTAAGCAAAAAAGAATATCTTTTCCTTAATGCCAGATCTCCACGTACCCCGGTTATTTACACACTACCGAAGGTGCATAAAAATGTAGAACATCCCCCCGGTAGGCCCATCGTGTCAGGCTGCGGGTCAGCCTTAGAGCCTTTGGGCCTTTTTGTGGACCATTTTATTAAAGATTTCGTGCCGGCCACCCAATGCTACATACGCGACAGCACACATATGATCAATATGATAGAGGAACATCCATTTGACTCCACGTCCAATGCACTTTGTACTCTGGACGTGGAGTCACTATACACAAACATACCTCAAAATGACTCTATGTTAGTCATTGAAAGAGTTCTCAACAGCCGCCCAAGACCCCATTTTATACCTACATTATTCATTCTTCAGCTTTTGGAAATTTGTCTTTCCAAGAACTATTTTTTGTTTGATGGCCAGTATTACGGCCAGATCAAAGGCACATCCATGGGGGCTGTTTTTGCTCCGAACCTGGCAGTATTGTACATGGATAACCTTGAATGTGGGCGTATCTTGACCCCGTCTAACCCTTTCCATAGTGGCATTGCCCTATGGAAAAGGTATATTGATGACATCTTTATGATTTGGAATGAATGCGAAGATCTACTACCCCCATTCCTACACTGGCTTAATTCCAACTGCAGTGGTTTGACTTACACCCTCACCACTAGTCGCACAAACATTCCCTTCTTAGATCTAAACATACAGGAGAAGGAAGGTGTTCTCATTACTAGCCTCTATAGGAAACCTACTGAGCGCAATACTTTATTGTGTTACGAGAGCAATCACCCAAGAGCACTTCGTGATTCTCTACCCTTTTCACAATTCCTAAGGCTTAGGAGAAATTGTTATCTAAAAGAAGATTACTTCAGAGAAGCTCATTTACTTAGTGCTAAACTTAGCGCCCGTGGCTACCCCCGCAGATTGATAAAAACTTTGTTAAAAAGAGCGTGGTTTTGTCCAAGGGAAGTATTATTGGAATCCAAACCAAAAAAGACACAGAACCGGTTGGTCTGTGTTACCACCTTCTCTCCAATATCTAATCCCCTCACTAAGAGCATTAAAAAACACTGGCCCGTGTTGAATGCTGACCAACTACAACTAGAAAAACCTATGTTTGCCTTTAAAAAGTCCAAGAACTTAAAAGACCATCTGGTGCGGGCAGCATTACCCACCCTTGCTGAAATGACCACAATTGATACACTCTGGGGACTACCAAGACTCACTGGACATGTCAGATGCGGTAATTGTTCCATGTGTGACAGCACTATAGAAGGCAAAGAGTTCATGTACAAAGATATTAAATATGAACGTAGAGAATTCTCTAACTGTAACAGCTCAAATGCGATCTATGCAATTTTCTGTCCTTGCTCTATGATTTATATAGGACAAACAATACAAAAGACACGAACGAGGATGTGCCAACATCGGAGCAGGATACGTTGCAGAACTGCGAATGCTCCCCTTGTACAGCATTTTACTGAACAGGCCCACACAGAAATGGATTTCAAATGGACTATCATCTGCCTGGTCAAACTCCCTAGCCGTGGTGGCAACCTGCAACAACTTCTGAACAAGGAGGAACTACGTTGGATTTTGAAGACAAAAAGTCTTCATACTGGCCTTAATCGGACTGAGGATTGGACCTCTTTGATCTAACATATGGTATAAATTTATTAATTATGTTGGCATTTTGTCACTGCATGTCTAAAGTGAGTTGAACGTATCGGCATGTATTTCCCCGTCCTTCACTCGGTTAAATATTAATGCACTCTCAATTCGCCCTGTTGTTCCCACTATTACAGCCCTTTCTATGGTTCCTGTTCCCAACCCAAAATGGCCGACAGCTTTTGCCGTATGCCGATTGGTTCACAACACCCACGTGACACCTTTTGCTCACTACATCGCGTCCTGCTTTTGTAGTTGACGCCGCGCAGATTCCCCGTGCCAGCAAGAACCCCTATTGTGGACTTGCGTGCTGTATTACCAGGTGAGACCCATCTCTGCTCTCTGGTTGCCTCCATTCTATGTGGCTAAAGAGATACCGGCACTCACGCCGCCGGCTTGTTTGTTTACTTTTTCAGACCCGGATATCGAGAGCAACTTACTTCGGGTAAGCTGTATTCCCCTGTAAACGTTACCTTTAACGCTATCACTTTGTCGTTACCCTAACTATAATTCGTCCTCTCCACTCACAGATCCTATTCTACCCTGGGCATTTTCAAAGGTAGGATTCGTTCTTACAGCCCTGTAATTTTTGCAACAGTTTGAGTCATTTCACAGTTTCTTTTTCCCCCCCAAATAAATCAATTACGGTTTTTGCCCTGGAGCAAAATAAATATAACACGTTTTCTCAAATTGAGTGCTACACAATTGGTAAGCAACTCTTTTTTGAGCCCGCACCCTTTTCCTTCACATCCCAGTGTTTGCACTTACCGGCACTCCTACTTTGTTGCCGATTCACTTCCCGCACGATTATTTACCACTATTGCACCCCGGTTTGTACTAGCCAGAGTCACCTACAATCACTGTTGATACGCTGCGCCACTAGCCTTGCTCCTTCCGTTGTTTACACTGCCTGCACCTAGCATGTACTACACCCCGCTGCCGTCAGCACTTTGGCATGGTATGAGTCATGCAATCTATGCACGCAGTTTTAACAATGTTTTAATGACATGTCTTTATCTTTTTTATGTCTCCCTTCTCTTCCTATGATATGGCATACTTATATTTACACTAGTGATATCTTTACAAATGTGTATTCTTAAGGCAATTACCCTCTGTCCTGAGGATGAACCTTTATTAATTGTGGTTCGAAACGTCGTCGACACCATTACACTAAATGCATAAATTGATTTACACTTTTTCTTGCATATGTGTATGTTACAGATTGTCTGGTTTATGATTTACCCTAATCAGATGTCCTGCTATTGCCTGCTATTTCCTTCATGTTGTATGTTTTCTTAGTGTGTTAGTCGGACACCGGCTGGTGTCCCGCTTCTATCACACTCAGTGTTTTATTGTTGTATGATTATTCTTGTATCAGGGTAATAAATTGTCCGGCTGGACATTCCCCCCAAAAATATAGTTCCATTTGGTCTATATTTATCTCTTTCCATAGTTTCTTTCTCTAAGGACCCCTGTTCTTTATAATATAGTACCTACCCATGGTCCTTAGCCTATTGCGCCTTGGGTTCCCTTGTCTTGGTCAAATAATAAGAGTGTAATAGAGTAGCTGAATACTTTGCAGGAAAGGTCAGGGATATTTATGCTACCTTTTCTAACAAAACTGAAATTGAACAAAGTTTTGAGGAAGTCACGGGGGCAAATAAGGTGGAAAACAGTCTGGAGGTACTTCATAGCATCTGTCAGGGGATTAAGTCCGGCTCCCCTCGGGACCCGGCACCCCCTAGGGTGATGGGAGAGAGCCTCCTGGTTCTGGAGCCTTACATCAGGCATGTACTTCAGGTTTCGTTTGTCTCCAAATCGCTTCCGGAAGACTGGAAAAAAGCGGTAGTTCTTCCTATAAAGAAGAAACCCAATGTGAGCCATGAAGTACTTGAGAACTTGAGGCCAATCTCTCTATTACCATACCTAGCCAAAGTGGCTGAGAAAGTGGCTAACGCTCAACTAATGGCACACTTAGATAAGGCCAACATCCTGCATTCCTCTCAATCAGGCTTCCGGTCGGGTTTCTCGACTGAGACGGCCCTTTTGAGAGCGACTGAGACCCTGAGACGAGGGGCGGATGCCGGACACACCATGGCACTGGTGATGTTGGACCTCAGTGCGGCGTTTGACACTGTAGCTCACTCCATCTTGCTGCAGTGTCTAAACAAAGCGGGTGTCACGGATTCCGCGTTGGGATGGCTGAAATCGTTCCTTACAGGCCGAAGCTTTCAGGTTCAACGAGGCTCTTTTAGATCAGCAGATACGGCTTTAGAACAGGGCGTGCCTCAGGGCTCCGCCCTGAGTCCAACCTTATTTAATCTATACACGCTAAAGCGGCGATAATGTGAGCGCCGTGCTTGATAATATGCCCCCAAATATAACGCATTAACGCCACTGGGAACCACTGGTCACATGGTGGGCAGACTGCCCTGTCAATGGTTTCCACTGACAGAGACAGCTGAAGCTCTGCCAGCAGAAAACTAGTGGTTCTCCGACCTCTGAAAAAGGAGAGAAACTTCAAGGGTAGTGAACCAGTCTTCTGCTGTTTTTCTAACAAATGCCCCTCAACATGCCTCAGAGTGTGTAGCATCCTTAAAATGTCAGTGGTTGGTATTGCATAGAGGCAGAAGTTAACTGCAACTATGATAACTATACCAGTCGTTCTCAGTGATTTAGCCGTTTCAACTGGAGCAAACCCATCCTTGTGTAATGAGCTAATGAACTATAACCTCTTGTCTAAGTGTTTCAAAGATAGAGTTTTTTTAACAATCAGCCTCTAAACCCTCTTTCGTCTCCGAAGCAGAAAATGGTTCTTGTACTATTCATGGCCATTACATCTTTCAAGTGCCAATGGGGGATTGTCAGAGAGTCCTGCTCATTATCCTTTTATTGGTATTTCTAATCGTATAATGTTTGACATGAAAGTGTTTCTTTAACAATCAGATTTGGTGAGGGCGACACATATTTTTAATTCTGAACACGTAGTCTATTTCAATGTTCCTTTTGAAGGAATAATTCCACACTTTTCAGAAAAACTGCAGGTTCTTAGGTGATGTGTAACACTTTTTGTGTCAGTAGCAGACAAATTCCAACACATGGATCTAATGCTGCAAAATTTGCACTGGCTGCCAATTAAGGAGAGTTGTCAATTTAACAACCTTGCCTTGCACATTTACTGTGTGGGAAAATTCCAACAAACGTGAAAGTTATGATTAGGCCTCACTTCCCAATAAAGTAACTTACATCATCATATGACATCGGTTCAATGTTTTAAATATATAAACTATAAACGCTGCTCATTAGGAGTCTATGGCACAATCAGGTGTAATCCATTATCACTTTGTCAAACTCCTGCACCTCTACATTTATGATATGAGATGGTGTCACACCTGGAAAACAGGAACCCATGCAAGCCTTTTCGTTTTCAGAATATTTTAACCACTTCTCGTCTTGAGCGCATGCACAATCAACTTTTCATCTGAAATTGTTTTTGACAGATGCTCCATCCCAGACCTGCACTGAATGCTGCACTATGTTTTTCTATGTTCCAAGATTAAGAAGAAGGTGGTCATGTGTTCACTGTAAACATGTGTTACTTGTTTTGTTTGTGAATGAATTGAATTCCTGTATTTCCTATTTGTCATTAAGGGCCTGATTATGATGCCAGTTGGACCGATTTCTGCAGTTCTGTCAGAGGCAGTGTACCGCCATGGACTCATTGGAAGTGGTCAGTCCGACTGCTAGATTACGAGGCTTTATCCTGTACTCCAACCGACCGCTAAAAGACCGCCGACTCCAACAGCCTTTCTCCGACCACCGAGATGGCAATCAGAGAAAAAAGCATCCATAGGGCAGTACAGGGATCTCCAACCGCCGTCTGGATTACGAAGTGGCTTTATGACGACCTGACCGTGGCGGTCAGACCTACTGCCTGAAGTGGTCAGAAACACACTCCAGCAATAGAGTACATGGTGCACAAGGCATAAAGCCACATATGTCATGTCTGTGTGTACAATTCACATGTTTTCCATGATTTTGTATGCATTTGCAGTCTCATATTCAGGGATATGTGATCCACTATAGATGCGACCACCGCTGTAGCATTGGTTGCATTGTGATACGGTGGCGGTAAACTTCTCAGCCTTGGCGGTCGGAAAGGGCTTGCACATATGGTGGTCAGATGGTAGATCCAACCGGCATCGTAATCAGATTCTTAGTTTGTATGGTGTTTATTAGATGCTGCTGTTAGGAATTATGATTCTTGCAACATAGGTATATTTATTGTCGCAATCTTTTCCAGTTGCTGCCATTAGGGGAGGTGTTGTTTATTAGATTGCAAGTTTGACTTGTCTTGTTTGCTACAGGGCACGCAAAACATAATGCAATATCCTGAAACAGTATGGTTGATGTCTTCTAAATTCATAGTATGTTCATTTTGCCATGCATCTGTTTTGCAAGTCCTTTTGGTTTGTGCATTGTTCTGCTTCTTTCTGATGTTATTAGGCCTTAGTGTGTATGGCATTTGAATTTGACTAGCCGCCTAACCACACCTGATCTAGATAGATTGCCTCTAATCGCGAGGTAGATCTGTTCAGTCATGGACATAGTTCAGGCCATTACTCTTTGATGTGTTACCCCCAGATTACTGGAGACGCACTTGGTAGAGTTCCTTAGCCCAAAAAGAAAACTGCAAGTTTTTCAGAAAAAATGAAAACTTCCAGGTGTCTCTTACATCTTCATGCGTTTTTATGATACTTTAGCAGAGGTGTGAAGAGTCAGACATAATTTTCATCAAATCTCTTTTCTGCAGGCAATATTACAGAGCTCTGCTCTGGCCCCTAAAACAAATAAACACACTAAAGAGTTGGTATTTCACACTATATGACTATATATTATACACTATTCTTCAACACAAATGTTAATAAGAATGATTGTAAATAGTATACACAACTCAGCAAGTAATATGTACATAAAAGTAAAGGACGGTTGTGCCCCAATCCTATTTCATCACACATCTCAAAATAATTAGTTTAATACCTACCTAATACATAAGGAGCTGGTATAAAGCATAGTTGTATTGATTTACCTGTTTCTGCCAAGTCATGCAAAGCTCGCCACATACTTTACTATGCTATAAGGAGAGTTGATGGGACTCCATGTTTCACCATCCTTCCAGCAACCAAAAGTATTCATACCCTCTCCTACACCTGTATATTTTATACCTTTTTTTCTATATGGTGCTCTTGCCAAAAGTGGACTCAGGTTGCATTTGGCTCATGTTTTACCACGCTGGGCAGTAAACGATAATGTTGTTCAAGTTATTGGAAGTATTTGGAAGCTTCTCTCCATCCTTCAACATAATTTTCAGTGGTACTTCCCCATTTGATGAATGCTAGAGAATGGAATTTTCCTTTCTTTAACTTCTTAAATGTACCTCAGAATAAAAGATAATCAATGCATATTTTCTTAGTTTGCACTTCTCAAATGACCCTTGCTTAAAAAGCAACTTTCTACTCCTTATGGTTTCATCACGCAGTTTCATGTGAACAGTGCACACACAGTGAGGTTTGGTGACATACAAGAAGGCCTTTGCTGTAGGTAACATTATAAATACAAATCTCGCCTTGTGTGTCTTCTTGGAAGTTGAATATAGCCGCCTATGTATATTTGTGCCCTTGGTACTGATGGATTTTGCCTTCTGTTAATGAATATTTTCTTTTCTTTTTCTATTTGGTATCATTGCCCATATTCAGGTGAACTGTGTCATGTTTCCAAAATATAGTACTAAATTTATAGTCTCCTAAGACCATTTTTTTTTACATTGATCAGCCGTTAATCTTACCGGACAGTGTTTTGGAACCAGAAGCGGGTCATAAAAGTAAAAGGTTCCTGACACATGAGGAATGGTAAAGGGTTGTTGGATGAATCCTGGCACTTCTTGGTGTGTTCTTATGAGTTAAGGAAGGACTAAGATGAGGAAAAAGCAAAATAGGCAATGTGATCATCTTCCCTCCAGAACATCAATGTGGAAGCCCTCACAAATAAGGTCTCCTTTAATTCCTTCTTGGCGTCTCAAGAACTTCGTTTTCTTTTTGAGCACACACTCTACTACTACTCAAATCAACAGCACTGAAGCCATTAGATTCTTCTACATCAGGAAGCTCTAGATATTTATTTATGTATTTATTTATTGAGCTTATAGAGCGCGACAGCTGCCCAATGGGTTTCCCGGTGCTAAAAGAAGACAGTGAGCAATTTGACCAGAAAGGATTCCTACCTACTGGAGAATTATTGATTGAACAGCCAGGTCTTGATAGCTCTGCGAAATCGGACATAGCTGGTCTCTGTACGGATGTTAGGGGGGAGAGAATTCCACAGTTTTGGACCTAGAAAAGAGAAGGACCTACCACCCATTCTAGCGAGTCTGTATTTGGGCATGCTAAAAAAGCCTTGAGATGAAGATCGGAGGCAGCGTGCAGGAGTGTAGGTGTGGACAAGGGATTGCATTTAACTGGGGGCGATACCCCTCTTTATTTTATGCATGTAAATCAAGGTTTTAAATTTGACCCGACTCGCCACTCTCAGCCAGTGTAAGTCTCGGAGGCACCCCGTAATATGATCAGTTCTGTGACTTTTGCATAGCAGTCTCGCAGCGGCATTTTGAACATTTTGATATTCACTGCTGTTCCCTGTATCAGTTGCTGATAACCTGGGCGCACTCCATGCCTGGCCTCTGGCAATTCGCTACACTAAAATCTTCCTCTTTATCTCAACTTTAGTTTACAAATTGTGCCGAACGCTTCTGCTTTCTTATTCTAGGCCTCCCTTGATGTCCATCCGTGGCTAAGCGTTGTGTTAATATCTGTGGACTCCTCATCATAATGAACTACATGTTCCACTGCCTTTGTCATAAAGCATTTTTCAGGGAGGCATCTATGTATCTGCTGGGTCTTTCTTCTAATTATACACAATTGTGCCTCCTACTATCTGCCAAATCCAACTTTCTCTGTCTTTAAAAGAATTGCAAAGTGCCAGCAAATTGTGGTATTTCTTCAATTTGGTTGCCAGGCACTAGAAACTGCTCACTCTTTCTCCGCTACTTCAACTCAATCATCTTTCTTCCTAAAAAAGTTTCTGAAAACATGCCTAATTTCCTCCTCTATTTTCATTTCTCCCTTAAAGACACAGACAGCCACAATGCCTGTATACCCCCTGGGGTAAAATTGCCCTGTATAAAGGACAAATAATCAATAAACAGTCTGATAATTTACTGATAATCTAGAGTACAGTGAGCCCTACACTTCATACTGAGTCGTAGGTTTCCTGCCTCCTTCTCTTTGTTGAAATGCTGATGGTGAATTATAAACACTATTACATAAGTTGGAGGTCAAGTATTTATTTCCTCATGTGAGTGATAGAGGTAAAAAAAGTTTTTTACTTTTAAAGGGATGACATGTGGTTCTCAATTTCCCAGATACAACTAGCTCTCAAACAGTAAAGACTGTGGCAGGGAGGAGTTGGATGCATCCATATGGGGATAGCCAGTAAGAAATGAAAGCACTTCTGCAAGGCTGAGTGTGAAGTTTGTAGTCCCCAAACCCTTCATGGGATTAGGCTGTTGTTTTCTTACACATTTGCTCATTCATATGATACATGTTCTTGTTATTAGATGAACTTTGAATGGCTGTCGCCTTGAAACACAAGCTCAGTTCTTGTTAAGTAAATGTACACAGAAAAGAAAGTGGGTCACAAAGGGCCCGATTAGGGCTTTGGTGGTACTGCGCCAGCTCTATGCCAGCTCAACAACACCAAAGCCGTACAGGGTCCTCCTGCCAGATTATGAGTAGAGCTCACGTCTGGCTGACTTTTCTTGTCTTTTCTTTTGCCGTTGCCACGGTGGTGCCCTGAAAACAGGCACTGCAACGGGAATGCAAAAGAAGTTCCAGAACTGCATGAACTCTGACGTCCATGCTGCCCTGGAAAGTAGGGTGCATGCAAACATGTTGTGCCCCCCTGAATGCATCTCCAGTATAAAACCTATGTTAGACAACACACATGCAACCTTGCACTATGTCTTAGACTGCCTAAAAGTACACCAGCGCTTGGGATGAGAGCAGCAAAGCCATATCTTAGTATAAATGGTGCTGTCCAGCTCTTTTGCTTTCATGGAATAGCGCTCACCAACTTTGGAGGCTGTGCTGCTTTGAATTATTAATAAATGTGGGCCTTCACATCTCTTCCACTGTGTGCACTTTGCAGCTCTCACACACAAGTACCCACCATTGACCTTCCTGTTTGCTGGGGCCATCTTGCCAACTAGCACAACACCCACAGTGTTGCAGAAAGGTGTGTGGGTGATGTCTAGCACAGGTTTTGTACTGGTTTCTAGTACAAAATACTATGCTTATTTGATGTTTTAACATTCCACTCATTCATATGTGCTGCACCGTGCAGCTCACACACAATGTGTGAAATGTAAGGACAAATACAAATAAGTCTTCTGTTTTACTGATCTCCCTTTAGGAGGTGTTATTTTTATGCAAAGTTAGGTCTGACAATTTTTGTAGATCTGGCTTTGCAGCACAAACTGTGGGTGATAGCATCAGAACGCCCAAGTACCACCCAAAGGACACTCCTTTAAAGCAATGGAGCACAAAGCAGCAAATAGCTCAACTGCTCTACAAAAAGGACAACTTTACAACAATAAAAAATGTCGGACTGGAAAGGTGTGCCTAGGGAACAAATAAGCAAGTCTGGTCGTATTGGGAGGTTGGAGACATGGCACCCTTCAGCCGCATATTAGCTCTGACACTGGTCCACAGACGGGAGACGTTAACATTTTTCATCTTCTTCCCAGTTAGTAACATGCTCTTTTAGAAGGGCAGTGAAAAGACTACTGAAAAAAACAAGTGGACTTCACAACAGACCCAATCCTCTGCATCCCCTATTCCTAACTTGGGCCTCTTGTTTTGGGCACCTACAACCTTAAGGTTCACCTCAGGAACAACAGAAGAAGGCTGAAATATTTCAGGGATTGTTAGGTGCCTACTGGAGAGTCGATATGGCCTAGCAATTGAGGTCATCTTTGCTCACAGTTGGTTGTGATCTGCTTTGTAAACAGTACTTAATTTGAGCCGGTGGTTTCCAGCACTTTGTATCAGCACTTAATTGTCAACACCGTGCTTGTGACAGTCGCCACTGTGGCACTGTCTTGCTAATTTAGAGATTACCACAACAACAGTTAATTATTAATTCAATATACTTTCAAAATGACTATCACCTTCCACCAAAGCCATTCTTCTAGATTTGGGGACCTGGAATAGTCTTAATTGTCACACAACAGTGTGGAGGTTACTAGTTGTATTGTTACTATCATTAGCAGCATGACATGGGCAATGTATTGTGCAAGGTGAAGTGGCCCTGGCACTTAGTTTTTTTCACAAATTAGGCACTGGTATATATGCTACAAAATGTGATGGCTTCAGAGCCAAAGTATTCCTAAGCGTTTAGAAACTTCACCACGAGCATTTCACTCAGATTGTTCCCCCTTTAACCTCCCACAAATTGATAATTAATAGAGGTTCTTGGCAGTGGTGGCTACTCTAATTTGGAAGTAGGGGGCAATGCAATAGCGCATGGGGAAGTGGGGGAAGTAATAAATTAACTCACCTGCCACTGTGGCTGGCGCCTCTGTGCTCCTTTACTGACGCTGGTGCTTTGCACAGGCTCCCATGGGCCAATCACGATGCCACTCTCAAGCTGGTACCAGCATGAGAGCAGCGCTGTTATTGGCCTGAGTGGGCTTACTTGACACTCGCTGAGGCACAGGGAGGCTGTGCCATTTCTCCACCATGGTGTGCAGCATAGCTCGGCTGGAGAAATATAAGTGTGCTTGTAGGTTTGGCCATCCTAAGACAGCTGGGCAAACCAACATGTGCACTTACAGTGTCCACACCACTTCTCCTCTTTCCTACTGACGTAGTGATGCTCGCAGAATGGCCCCACCCGAAGACTTGGCTGGCAATGGTAAAGTAAGAAAAATAAAATGATAATAAAATGGTTTTATTGTTATTTTATTTTTCACGTTTTCCTCTGCTGCCTCTCAGCAGTGGGGTGGCACACCTCCACCATAACGGAGGGTCCGCCCCTGGTTCTTGGAAGCATGTTAGAAAGGTTTGAATGTGAAGGAGCTGGTTTCCACCTTCTAGATTTACTCTGGAACCCATGCCAACGTCTTTTTTTGGCCGCGTGAAAGTGTGGAGGGTAGGAAAGTAGTGAGTCATTCAATCATCACAGTTCCAATGAACTATGACTCAGAAGAATCACAAACTCCCAATC
Organism: Lissotriton helveticus; assembly: GCF_964261635.1. Lineage (NCBI taxonomy): Eukaryota > Metazoa > Chordata > Amphibia > Caudata > Salamandridae > Lissotriton > Lissotriton helveticus. The sequence goes on along the minus strand of NC_136071.1, from coordinate 211,736,917 downwards.
TAGTATAGTTAGTTAATTACAAAGCCAGGAACAATTGGACAAACAAGCACCTCAAGGCGAGGGTGTAGAAATACATTGGAACTAATACAAAGCCAAACCTATGGGAGAAATTAAGATGGTGCAGCATGCGCAGAATAACCAGATATAGAATTAAGACACAGAACATGATCGCTCCGATATCCAAATTTCCTGTTATTAGGGGATTGTAGGTGAAAAGCATTAGGCTGCCCCTACACTACCACTAACGTAGTATCCCAATTTAGCATTTCCCAGGAAAGTTCTTTAAAGGTGTCAGTACGTGAAGGCTTCCTAAGAAGTCCAGTTATATTGAATGGGTCAAGTAGCATAAAGCTACAGAGTTCATTCTAAGATACTCTCTTTCTCATGGCAAGGCAAAACTCCCCAGACTCTGTCGCTAATTCCAGGACATGGTCCTGCAAGAAAACACCCCACAATGCCTTGCAGTATCACCCCATCCAAGCAAGCCACCTTCTTGTAAGTGACTTTCCATGCGGCAGCGATGCTCCCATGCTTTGGTTCTTTGAACTTGATTCCCAAGCTCTCTCCAATGAGAAAGAACACCGTCCCACATTATCAGCATCGGCATTCAATGTATCCTCTCCTTCCTAAGCCTAACTTCTAAATAAAAACTTTATTCTAACTAACAAGGATGAATTTTTCCACCTACAACTGAAACGTGAGAAAGAACAAACTCCCCATACACATGAATTCACTAGCAAATCTAATACGAGAGCTAAAATTGCTTTCTTTTCTCCCCTGAGGCGGAATCTGGGGGCCCTCTATGCTATCACTGTTGCCCACGGGCAGTTAATAAATCGATTTGCCGGAATTATTTTTAAAACTTTGTAAATATTTTAACCTGCTCATTTTTACTGGCACTCACCCCTGACCCCTCGGTGGGAGAATTACATCGTACCGAGGCCCCTCGCAGCCGCTTCTTGACCGGGACAGCCGATTCAGGTGCTGACGCCGGAAGGCTAGGAGGGGGGACGCCGTCTTGGGGGGAGGAATAGGGTAGCGGTCCAGCAGTAGGACGCTTCCCGCCCGCCCAGCTTACTTAAGGGACGTCTTGGCATGGTAGCTTAGAATTGCTTTCTTTTCTCCCCTGAGGCGGAAGCCAGTGGCCCTCTATGCTATCCCTGTTGCCCACGGGCAGTTAATAAATCGACTTGCCGAAATTATTTTTAAAACTTTGTAAATATTTTAACCTGCTCATTTTTACTGGCACTCACCCCTGACCCCTCGGTGGGAGAAATACATCGTACCGAGGCCCCTCGCAGCCGCTTCTTGACCGGGACAGCCGATTCAGGTGCTGACGCCGGAAGGCTAGGAGGGGGGACGCCATCTTGGTGGGAGGAATAGGGTAGCGGTCCAGCAGTAGGACGCTTCCCGCCCGCCCAGCTTACTTAAGGGACGTCTTGGCATGGTAGCTTAGAATTGCTTTCTTTTCTCCCCTGAGGCGGAAGCCAGTGGCCCTCTATGCTATCCCTGTTGCCCACGGGCAGTTAATAAATCGACTTGCCGAAATTATTTTTAAAACTTTGTAAATATTTTAACCTGCTCATTTTTACTGGCACTCACCCCTGACCCCTCGGTGGGAGAAATACATCGTACCGAGGCCCCTCGCAGCCGCTTCTTGACCGGGACAGCCGATTCAGGTGCTGACGCCGGAAGGCTAGGAGGGGGGACGCCATCTTGGTGGGAGGAATAGGGTAGCGGTCCAGCAGTAGGACGCTTCCCGCCCGCCCAGCTTACTTAAGGGACGTCTTGGCATGGTAGCTTAGAATTGCTTTCTTTTCTTCCCTGCAGCGGAAGCCGGGGGCCCTCTATGCAATCCCTGTCGCCCACGGGCAGTTAATAAATCGATTTGCCGGAATTATTTTTAAAACTTTGTAAATATTCTAACCTGCTCATTTTTACTGGCACTCACCCCTGACCCCTCGGTGGGAGAATTACATCGTACCGAGGCCCCTCGCAGCCGCTTCTTGACCGGGAAAGCCGATTCAGGTGCTGACGCCGGAAGGCTAGGAGGGGGGACACCATCTTGGGGGTAGGAATAGGGTAGCGGTCCAGCAGTGGGACGCTTCCCGCCCGCCCAGCTTACTTAAGGGACGTCTTGGCATGGTAGCTTAGAATTGCTTTCCTTTCTCCCCTGAGGCGGAAGCCGGGGGCCCTCTATGCTATCCCTGTTGCCCACGGGCAGTTAATAAATCGATTTGCCGGAATTATTTTTAATACTTTGTAAATATTTTAACCTGCTAATTTTTACTGGCACTCACCCCTGACCCCTCGGTGGGAGAATTACATCGTACCGAGGCCCCTTGCAGCCGCTTCTTGACCGGGACAGCCGATTCAGGTGCTGACGCCGGAAGGCTAGGAGGGGGGACGCCATCTTGGGGGGAGGAATAGGGTAGCGGTCCAGCAGTAGGACGCTTCACGCCCTCCTCTACAGAGGATAAAAGATGACGCTTTCCCGACCGCGCAGTGGGCGGGCGTAGCGGGCGCGCCAAAGGCAAGCCCGTCTGCGCCCGTCCGCGTCTGGACCGGGTCTAGAGCCAACCCCCCTGTGTCGCAGCCATCAGAACCCAAGCATTATAGCACGGAAACCCTTCACAGTATGAGGCCTCTAGGACCTAGTTGCTGTTCGAACTCCTATTATGTCCTGGAGCTACCAGTGTCTTGCCCAAGGTGCAAAAGCATCCTTAAACCAACGCAGCCCCAGGAAGCGAAGCAGGACTATTGTATGCTATTGTTGAACTGTAGATCTCTTCCGCAACATAAAACAGAACTTGCTCTTCTGTTGGAAGAACGGATGCCAGATGCAGTCTTTCTTACAGAGACATGGCTTATGACGGACTCTGACCCCGATATAGTGGCAGCCCTACCCCCTGGTTTTCAGATTACGCGGCAGGATCGCCTCGAGGGGAGAGGAGGAGGCCTAGCCATCATATATAAAGAACAATATCATTATCGAGTCATTCCTGAACCAATTCCAGACTGCGAGAGTCTAGCTGTCAGTCTGGAATTTTCCCCTAATAAGTGCTTTTCTGGTACTGTTGTATGCCGCCCCCCTGGCCCCTCTAACCAGTTCCACAGCCACCTTCCAACGGTCCTAGCAGAGCGAGCCAGAATTGCTTCTAATTTTACTTTGCATGGGGACCTTAATTTTCATTTTGATGACGCCTTGGACTATACTGCTATGTCACTTATAGATGACCTAGCGGCAATACAGCTAGTCCAGCGAGTTAAGGCTCCCACCCATATCAAAGGCCACTTGCTGGACCCAGTGTTTAGTAATTGTGCAGAGATCGCGGTGGGATTGCCAATTTCCCTCCCTTGGACCGACCATCTATTGGTGCCTCTCATTTGGACTATCCCCAAGGTAGTACCCCCTAGATCCATTGTAAGGAGGGCTAGAATCTGGGCCAAACTACCAGTCGAGTTATGGACCAGTAGACTTAAGATGGGCCAGCCCTCCTACAACGAGGACCCATGTGTAGCCAACCAGGAATTCGAAGACTGGATTGCACAGTCTATCGATGTCACTCTACCCCTTAGCAAAATTACAGTAAAACGTTCTCAAAAAAACGCCCCCTGGTACTCAGAGCTCCTTAGGGATAAGAAACGCCAATGTAGGAAGATGGAAAGACGTTGGCGTTTAGGCTACGCACTGGACGATAAAGCCCAATATAGAGAGGCAATTAAAATCTATAAAGCTGAGGTCAAATCTGCGCAATCTATATACTTTGCTGACAAAATTATACAAGCTAAGTCCAAGCCTAAGGAGATCTTCCAAATAGTGAAGAAGTTGACCAAACTCCCCTCTTCTATCATGCATTTGGATAGATCCATAGCCCATTGCAACAACTTGGCAGAATTTTTTTCACAGAAAGTCGCCCAAATCTATTCTTCTTTCCCCTCTATAGCACCTCGGACCATAGCCCAGGACCAGACAAGTTGGGAGGATACGCCATCCCAATCTCCTATAATGTTAGACCACTTCCCGCCATTAGATCTTGAATCTTTAGCTTCCATAGCTAGCAAAGTAAAATCTGGATCCCCATGTGATCCAGCACCCCCAGAAATCATGATGCTGGCACCTCAGGTTATTTTGCCGACCATCTTGAACCTTCTAAATGCCTCCATCACTTCTTGTTGTGTGCCGCATGCCTGGAAGCGGGCCATGGTGCGTGCTTTGCTAAAAAAAACGACTCTGGACCCCGGTGACTTCAGTAGTTATCGCCCTATCTCTCTGCTCCCTTGGGTAAGCAAAGTTCTCGAGAGGTACATCAATGTCCATCTGATGCATTTCCTCGAGAACAACCAACTTCTAGATGCTACCCAGACGGGCTTTAGGCCCAGGCACGGGACAGAGACTGCCCTACTGGCAGTCACCGAGGCATCCAGAAAGATCTTGGATCAGGGAGGGTCAGTGGGAGTGATCCTCCTTGATCTAAACGCGGCATTCGACACGGTCAGCCATGACATCTTGCTGGGACGCCTATCTAGTGTCGGAATAGTTTGCGGAGCATGGCTATGGCAAATCCTTTTTGAGCTATAGGTCTTTTCAAATTTTTGATGGGGACTTGGTATCCTCAAGCAGGCCCCTGAAGTGTGGAGTCCCGCAGGGTTCCTCTTTAAGCCCTGCGCTTTTTAACATCTACATGAGACCACTGGCTGAGGTTGTTCGTCCATTTGGCATTAAGATCATATCCTATGCGGACGACACTCAGCTAGTGGTCTCCTTGGCGCAGGAGCCAGGCTTACCATCCCCAGGTGGTCTGGCAAAATGCTTAGAGGAGGTGAAGGGAGGGATGACTTCCTCTCTTCTTAAGCTGAATGGGGACAAACGGAGTTGATGCTCCTGGGTCCCACTAACTCCATCTCTGTCAACCCCTTGTGGCCCTCATGTCTTGGTTCCCCTCCAATACCCAGAGACAATATAAAAAGCCTTGGGGTTTGGTTGGACAAGTCTCTTTCCTTTAACACTCAGGACACCAAACTTGCGGCCACTTGCTTTGGCCTCCTAAGGATGTTGAGGAAAGTTCTTCCTCTTCTTCCGATGGAGGCCAAGCAGGTGGCCATTCAGGGTTTGATTCAGTCCCGCTTGGATTCTAACAACGTTCTCTATCTTAGCGCCCCAGAATATACATTGCGCAAGCTTCAGATTGTGCAAAATTGTGCGGCTCGCACCGTGCTCCAGCTGCCGCGCAGGCTGTCAGCCAAACCAGGTCTGCACAGTCTGCACTGGCTCCCAGTGCGACAAAGAATCGCCTTTAAGGCGTTATGTATATTCCACCAAGCTTTCTGGGACACGGGTCCGGCCATTACTCGGGACCTGGCAATACAGTACCAACCTGGCAGAATCCTTCGCTCTAGCCAGGCATGTAATGCTACAGTCCCCAGAATAAAAAAGGCAAGAGCTGGCGGCAGGATGTTGTTACAACGCCGCCAAGCTGTGGAATTCACTCCCATTTCAACTTAGATCTAACACAAACCTTTCCACCTTTCGGAAACAGCTGAAGACTTTTCTGTTTAATGCTTCTCTCTAAACTTTTTTCTGCCTTTTTAAGCAATTTTATAGCGCTTGAACGCCCCAGGGCAGCAACCGCGCTTTATAAGTTGACATTTCATTTCATTTCATATAAAATACAATTCAGGCCTAGAGAGATAGGTTAACATAGGAAATGGCACATTAATTTATAAGATGGGGTAAGAGTACCTTCAAGGGATTTTAATGAACATAGGAATTTTTGATCACTTACAAAACGCAATCATGTGGATTCAGTGATTTAGATCCACTAATGCTATTTATGCAACACCAGAAATGATATATATTCAAACGCTTTTACTCATGAGTAATCAGTAAGGAGAGAGAGCAAACAAAAAGATTAAAGATCAGGTGTGTATAAACAAAGGATATTTAATCTTTTTTCTTTTTCAAAACAAGTTAAAAGGTTGGGTACAAGATGAAAAGCAAGGACGCAAAAGAGAAAAACCATTAATTGACCCATGTCCTGAGGAAGGTCTCCTACACGAAAGAACAGAGACCGAAACGTCGACTGTGGCTTTATCTACCACTGAATGTTTAATGAATTTTGTGCTTGGTAGAAATCTCAAGCAATTGATGTAACTAGGGCTGTGTCAATTAATGGTTTTTCCCTTTTGCGTCTTTGCTTTTCATCTTGTACCCAACCTTTTAACTTGTTTTGAAAAAGAAAAAAGATTAAATATCCTTTGTTTATACACACCTTCTCTTTAATCTTTTTGTTTGCTCTCTCTCCTTACTGATTACTCATGAGTAACAGCGTTTGAATATATATCATTTCTGGTGTTGCATAAATAGCATTAGTGGATCTAAATCACTGAATCCACATGATTGCGTTTTGTAAGTGATCAAAAATTCCTATGTTCATTAAAATCCCTTGAAGGTACTCTTACCCCATCATACGCTTTGCCCAAACCCTCAAGGGTATACTGGGTCGCCTACTATCAATTTCCACATTAATTTATAAAGCACACTTATAAATTAATGATTACTAAACATATTTAAATTAATGCATTGCAAAAGCACGCGAATAATGAAAACTTTTGTTAGCCACAAGTATGGTTCTAAATATTAAGATTTTCATCTAGCCACATGTAATTGCAATGGTGATGTCTTCACATTTATTCTGGAATGTACCTAGCACTTCACTTTCACGTTATTACAATACATGATCTAATGACCCAAGTTAACACAATAAAGGATTATATGCAGGGGCAAACTACCCATGATTATAATGTACGCCTACAAATGAAAGAGCAAAATCTGCGCTCGGTCAAATGCTCAGTCAAATTCACAAACAATGTGGCTTCTGTTTGATATGTATAGGGGAATTGGCAAAAAGACTAAGCTATCATTCCCTTCGAAATGTGTGATCGCTTCCTTAACCTCAACGTGAATCTTTGATACCTAAACACAACTACAATTTCATCTCGTGGAAAGCAAAAAATATATATAATGAATACTGTCAAGTACTTTCACAGTCAACTTCTATGCTGTAATTACATGTGTGAGTTGGAAGGCGTTCCACTATTGTAGCTCTTCTTGCACAAGCGACATAGCTCTCTGTATCTTGGAATCTCTTTGCTCACCTTTCTCTTTTTCTCTCTGATCCATACATTGCATTTTACCTCTCTAACATCCAGAGAAAAATGGTAAAGTGGAACAGGACCCAAGAAATGAGCCATGGGTGGGGTGATCAGGATTTTAGATGGTCTATATGCAGTGCCACCTGGTGGAGGTAGAATAAAGCTCCACCTGCATGTAGTGTGGCCAACGCCATCCCCCTACTACTATCTGGATGGGAGAATAAAAACCAGCCCCACTCCCTTCATCTCCACGCGCAATCTCTCTCTTCCCATCCATCCATGTCCTCTCGCCCCTCTCCTCTCTTCCTTCTCTTTCTCTCTCTCTGATTGCTTTCTTTCTACCTTCCCCTTCTCTACCTCTCATTCTTGAAGCCTCCCTCTGCCTGCCGCAGTTAATCTCTGAAAGCGAGAAGTTGTGACAGAGGCGCAAGGAACGGCACTGGCTTTCATAACCGCCCTCCGTGGGCTCCAGTCCACTTGGGAAATGCCCGAAAATAAAGCCTGCCCTGGCCTTTCTAGTACTATTTTGCCCCAAAAGAAGCATATATTCTACTTTACGGCATTTTAACACAGAGGCTTGGCAACAGAGGCTGACTTTCATCTTCTTCCACACGCCTGTGCACAGTGCCATGCTTTTAGTCATCCAGTCTGCCTTCACGTGACACAAGTTCAAACGAGATAAAACAAGTGCAGGGCTGTCTGATTTTTTCAAGAAATCCATATAGTTCTCAAATGAATACGCACTTCAAGGAAAGCTCAACGTTGCAGAGCTGCAGCCATTTTAATGTTTGCATTTGATGACACATCAATATACATTTACGCATTTTGAGTTTGCTCCTCTGAAAGAAGTTATGCCTTAGAGGTAGATCACCTGCAAAGTCAGCGTGAGAAATATTCTTTGTTCTCCGGTGCGTGCGCTCCGAAGCGTTTTGTTTTGCTGCAAATGGTTCCTTTATACCCAGCAGATACTCAATCAGCGTGACTCAGCCTCTGACCTATACTGAGATGTCTCTTATCTCGTACGACCTATTAAAACCACCACATAGTGTTTCCTGAGTGACAAGGATGGCTAGCTTTTAAGCCTCGAGCGCTTCAACTTCTTGGGAGCGTAGCCTTCAAAGAGGACGTGAGCGCGCGACGCCCGCGCGGCACGACAATACCCACGCCTCCAATAATGGGGACCAGGGCTGAATGTATCATCTCCTCCACCTATGACCCGTGTGTTGTGGTTTTCCTTTCAACTATTCTTTCAGTATTATCGTGGTGGCTTATCAAAAATTCGGGCACATCAAACTATTTTTCTCGTCGTACAGGGCTAATTGTCTTTCCAGTGAGTTCGTTATTCAACGCTTCAACAAGAATTTGACTCTGCTTATACACACGCTATTGAAATACAACTAAAAGCAAAATAGAAAGCTTTGACAAAAAGTAAACTCAAGGCCAAATCTAAAAAATCCTTTATTTATTGCGAAAGTTCTGTATATTGCATATTTTTCTGGCTTGTGAATCTGAAGCTTTTTGTCCAGCAAAAGATGAACTCGGGAAATTTGCATCATTTATGCAATGCGACCCAAGCTAAATTAATCCATATTATTCAATTGATGCAAAACTAATTATCAAGGGCGCCAAAAAATCAATAATGTTCCAGGCGTCAGGTAGTTCAGGACTCATTGTCTTGCTGAAGAATGGAAATAAAACAGTATGAGAAACTTTCAGAAACACAAAAAAGTCAAGGTTATCGATAAACATACTTGTTTAGCTGTTTGTTGGTGGCAGGTATTTGACCTTCTGGGGGAACGAGACTGGTATGAACCAGTTTACCTCTTCTCATTTTATTAAAGGTAATGATGCTGCATATACATTCAGTAGAGAGGTTCTGCAAAGCACGGGGTTCCTGCCTTTCCAGGGGAACCCCTCGCTGTACCCACCCATGTTCCATGGTGCAGAGTTAGGGGTGATTAGCCTGCTATAAGGCAGGGCTTATGTGCAGGTGGTTGATTAAAAGTAGTGAAACTCCCTAGGTTATGTCCAGTGCCATATAAATGACCCAACCTGGTATGTTTTTGTCTATAAAAAGGAGATCATTAAAGAACACCAGAGAAGAGGCATGTCAAAGAGAGAAGGACTGCCTCTAGAGCATTATCACCTGGATGTAGGTATATAAACTTTGCTTCTCACATCTATGCTGCTAGACCTGGCATCCTTACAGAAAAGGGGGTGGTGATGAACAGAGTGTCTGAATTAAGCAGACCACTCTTACCCAGTCCAAAGATCAGGGCTTGATCCATCACCGTTATTTATCTCACTGCCCCATCCCAGCTCAGAACCTGGCTATATGCAAATTAGTCTGTCCCTGGCCCAGTGCATCATGGGAACAGGGCAGACCAAACTACCAAGCCAATTCTTCACCAGAAAGGAGACAAGCTACCGGGGACCGGTTTCTGGCATTTCAGCCTCTTCGGCCCGGCTTGCTTGAATCCTGATGGAGCAGTGAGAAAGGGACTCATGTCTGAGTATACCCTGCCACACCTATAGTGGCCAAAAACGATACAGAAAAAGGGGGTGGTGATGAACAGAGTGTCTGAATTAAGCAGACCACTCTTACCCAGTCCAAAGATCAGGGCTTGATCCATCACCGTTATTTATCTCACTGCCCCATCCCAGCTCAGAACCTGGCTATATGCAAATTAGTCTGTCCCTGGCCCAGTGCATCATGGGAACAGGGCAGACCAAACTACCAAGCCAATTCTTCACCAGAAAGGAGACAAGCTACCGGGGACCGGTTTCTGGCATTTCAGCCTCTTCGGCCCGGCTTGCTTGAATCCTGATGGAGCAGTGAGAAAGGGACTCATGTCTGAGTATACCCTGCCACACCTATAGTGGCCAAAAACGATACAGAGAAGGGGGTGGTGATGAACAGAGTGTCTGAATTAAGCAGACCACTCTTACCCAGTCCAAAGATCAGGGCTTGATCCATCACCGTTATTTATCTCACTGCCCCATCCCAGCTCAGAACCTGGCTATATGCAAATTAGTCTGTCCCTGGCCCAGTGCATCATGGGAACAGGGCAGACCAAACTACCAAGCCAATTCTTCACCAGAAAGGAGACAAGCTACCGGGGACCGGTTTCTGGCATTTCAGCCTCTTCGGCCCGGCTTGCTTGAATCCTGATGGAGCAGTGAGAAAGGGACTCATGTCTGAGTATACCCTGCCACACCTATAGTGGCCAAAAACGATACAGAAAAGGGGGTGGTGATGAACAGAGTGTCTGAATTAAGCAGACCACTCTTACCCAGTCCAAAGATCAGGGCTTGATCCATCACCGTTATTTATCTCACTGCCCCATCCCAGCTCAGAACCTGGCTATATGCAAATTAGTCTGTCCCTGGCCCAGTGCATCATGGGAACAGGGCAGACCAAACTACCAAGCCAATTCTTCACCAGAAAGGAGACAAGCTACCGGGGACCGGTTTCTGGCATTTCAGCCTCTTCGGCCCGGCTTGCTTGAATCCTGATGGAGCAGTGAGAAAGGGACTCATGTCTGAGTATACCCTGGCATCCTTGGCATGGATTCGCCTGTCTTTTTGCGCCTACCGCTGGTATTTTTGACTGTGTGCTGGACTTCATTTTTGCTGGTTTAGGTACTTTGGGCACTTTACCACTGCTGATAAGTGCTATCGTGCAAATGCTTCCTGTGTAAATTGTGATTCTGATTGGTTATCCATGATTGACATATTTTATTTATGGGTAAGTCCCTAGTAAAGTGAACTGTGGGCGCCCAGGTCCTGTAAATCAAATTCTACTAGTGGGCCTGCAGCACTGTTTGTGCAACACAACCGAATAGTCCTGTAAACCTGTCTCAGGCCTGCCATTCTAGTGTCTGTGAGTGCAATTTTAAACTGTCATGTTGACCTGGCAAGTGTACCCACTTGCCAGGCCCTAACCTTACCTTTTTCTGCATGTAAGGCCCCCTTCTAAGATAGGCCCTAGGTACCCTCATGGGCAGGGTGCAGTGTATGTGAAAGGTAGGGCATGTACTGATGTGTTTTACATGTCCTGATAGTGAAATACCGGCAATTTAGTTTTCCACTATTGCAAGGACTAGTTCTCCCACAGGCTATCATTGGAGAGCCCTCGTAACAATTTTCAAGCGTAACTTTCAATTTGGAAGAGAGGGAGATTTGGAGTTTGGGCTCACTGAGCTCAGAATTTAAAAAACTACATCTCATAGTGAAGGTGGTTTTAAGTTTGTGTTTTGAAAACAGCACTTTTAGAAAATGGGCATTTTCTTGTTTAACCATCCTCTGCCTCTGCCTGCCTGTGAAATCAATATCTGGTTTAGACTGACAGGGGTATTGTTTGTGCATTCACTCGAGACAGTTACACAAAGGGAGCTGAGGTGTACCCTGCAAATCTTGATGACCCACCAGGCTGATGAGCCTTCCAGAGCTACAGTGGAGAGAGAAGCTGTCACTGACACCTGAATAGGGCTGTGCCTGTCCTCTCACAATGCTGTTTCCACCCCCCCCCGAGCCAAGGTCAGGCAAGGCAGAAACTTGTAAACTACAAAGACTTGAAAGGCCAAAAGTGGTGTAAGTATTAGACCTAAAACCCCAGACTTTAAGAACACTTTTGGATCAAGAGGGCCCTACCAAGAAGAAGAGCTGAAGAGCTGACTGGAGGAGTACTGCCCCTTTGCTGTGTGCTGCTTTGCTGGGTTGGCGTGCAGATGCTGCTTCTGTCTGTGGGCAGTGGAAAGGGCTGGACTTTTACTTTGCTGTATCCTGCTTGAGAAGATTCTCCAAGATCTTGAAGTAGAGCTTGCCTCCTGTTAAGAAGTCTCAGGGACACAAAGACTTCATCTACAGGATCCCTGAAGTCCACTGCTGGAAGTTCTGACCTGCATTGTGGCGCCAAATCCAGTTTTGGGCCCTTGGAGGTTGTTCCTGCTGTAAAGAACTGCAGGAAACCATGAAAATCGACAAATCGCCCTTCCAGTACCTGTTTTTCTGATGCATCACCCCTAAGGGGGAGATATTTCTACGCACCGCCACCTTGCGGCCGAAGAAATCGACCCGCGCCTTTATGAGGCCGAAGAAATCACAGCAGCCTGAGTTAAGTGCAACGTGTCTCCAAAGTCAGAGACTCCCACACTGACTCTGACTTAGGCCTGCTGTGCGGCTGAAAAAATGAACGCATCATGAGACCGCGATGAAGAAATCGGCACAGCACCTGTTCACTGTTGCCGCATCTTGGGATTTCGATGCATTGCTTATATCCTATAGTCCGGATTGGACGCAACACTTCTGTTGCGTGCAGCAGAATTGGCGCATCGCCTCCCCAAGGACTCAGGAACTGACGCATCACTCTGTTTTCTGATGCTTGCTTCCCCTGCAGCTGTTTTGCCTTGTGAATTTTGATACATCTGAAGGTACTTTGAGTAAAATCACTGCATCCATAGTTTCCTATAGACAGAATTGGTAAAACCTTTTCAAAGTCATATTTTGTGCAGTGTATTTTGGATCTTTTACTTTTTGGTCTTGTTTGGTTTATATAAAGATATTATAGTTTTCTAAACTGGTATGGTGGCCATTTGCAGTGTTTTCACTGTGTTACTGTGTGCGTTATGTACAAATGCTTTACCACATTGCATCTGAGATAGGCTTGACTGCTCATGCCAAGCTACGAAGGGGGTGAGCAGGGGTTATCTTTGGTGTGTAATCCCCTTTCCTGACTAGAAGTAAGGGTCCCTACTTGGACAAGGTGCATACCACTGCCAACTAGAGACCCCCATTTCTAAACATATACTTAATGGAAAAGAAAATATAACGTTCTTAGCCATGTAGTTCTATGTAAGCTGATAGTGGGGTGGGCAAACTTCTAGCCTGTAAAACCTCCCTTCACACGTAAAACAAGCTGTTGATGTTTTATGGTAGGCAAAAGCACCTATACCATATTCATTCATTTGGTTTACCAGAACAGAATTGAGAATTAGGGCCTACTGCTTCCATCAGTAGCAATCCAATAGAATTGTAAAGAAACAACTTGTGTACATGTGTTCCAAAAGAGCGGTATCAGCCACACATGTTGTTTATTGACAATCACACAAGTTGTATATGAACAACACCATAGAGGCAGTTCTAGCACAGCTATACTTGACCCTCAAAGTCTAGCAATATTTTACCTGTGTCTTGCGAGAGACCTTTCAGACAATCATCACACATCCCACTCCAGATGAATCAATTGAAGATATAGACCAAATCTTTGCCTTGATATTGACACTACATGGCCCTGAGCCATTGTTACCAATTCATTAAGTTGCTTTTGATCAATACAACATGAATTCCATACACAAAAGTTGTATGGCGGTACAAGCAGGTTATGCAAGCTCATACATCACACAGACTCTGTATAGACCACTTGTGGCAATATCACATCTCTTCTAATTCTTTAGACCACATATATTCACTAATTATTCTATCCCATTCCGTTCCATATTGAGATACTTCAGTTTTTGGATAGGAACCAACATGAGACAATGGTCCAATGTTTTAATTTTAATTTTGCGGACACTCACTTCATGTGAAGTAAATGCAAAGATCCAAGTTTGACAGTTGTTCAGTGCACTGGTTCTGATATCAGAAATTTGTTGATAACTGTAAATCATTAGCACGATGTAATGCTAAAATGTTCGAGCACAGCATGGACTCTGTCTTAAATAAGGTCATCAGACCAATTCCTTGGGGCTGCATCTGTCAAGCCTCTACCCAATATCACATTGCAAAATAAGACCACCAGTCAGGTCATAATGTACATTTAATGGATTTACCTGGACCTAGAGAGTCAGTCTATGGCTTATTTTCTGATTATTGTTGCCACAAATGCCGAGTCAATATATCTCTGTAAATGTTCTTTTCTATATACACAGTCTCTGACTGTGTGTGATAACCGTGGAAAAGGAACAACCTTTCCTAATAATAAATGTCTGCTGCTGCATCTAAGTTGACCTTCTGTAACCTCACCCCACAGCAGGAACTTAGGGCCTGATTACAACTTTGGCAGTGCTGCGCCACCTTTGCGCTGGCCCAGCACTGCCAAAGCCATGCAAAAACTGCCCACCTGATTATGAGTCAAACTTGTGCAGGCAGACAGTACTTCTGCCATTCCCACAGCGGTGCCCTGAAAAAGGGCACCACCGCGGGGAACGGCAAAAATGTTCTAGCACAGCATGGACTGTGACGTCCATGCAAGCTGCAACTGGGGGAGCCAGCCTTTTAGTGTTGGGCTCACCATCATGAGAAGGCTGGTGTGAAGGAACTCGAAATATGCTTGGCGGGACTGCACAAGTCCCACTCAGCATATTGTATTGCTCCTCAGCCACGCTACGGGCAGGGAATGGCAGTTCCCTGGTATAGCCTCTGCTCCACCACTAGAATGGCCCAAAAGTCGTAATCTGGTGGTCGGACCACCGCCATCACGAGTCTGGAGGTCCAAGGACCGCCAGACTTGTAATCAGCCCCTAAGATACTACAGAAACCCACGGTCAGTAATGTGGCCTTTGCCTACCAGATACAAATAGCATCTTCCTAGAAAATTTGCTTGGATAAATTCGACCTGCTTTTGGAAGCATAGTCATAACTACCTCTTATGCCATCACGTGCAGATGATCTGATCTACTCATTTCAGCAAATTATATCCTTTACTTTTTTTTGCACCCTTCATCCCATTTCACCTACTGAGTGCCCTGCTAAGTCCCACAGTACAAGTAGACCAGTTTTTGTGTGATCATTGTTTAGCACAATAAAAACTGACAAGCTGTACAGAATTTATTGTATGATAAATATAGCCTACTATGAGTTATGCCCCTACCCAGGTTATGTGTAATACAGGGTTACCCCCATCAAATATTTACACCTAAAAGGTGCCATAATATGCAGATTTGCTATGTGTACTAAAATTCACCTATCTCAGTATTTACTGGACGTTCATTTCCCAATAAATAAAGGCAAGTTTGACCAGCTGAAGTTAATCTGGGGTTGTATAATTATCACACAGTGCAATAAAAAAAAGTAAGAACTTAGCATTCCTTAAAAGATGGGATAGTATATAGAAAAATAAATGTTAGCAAGTAAGAAGCATGCACGCTGAATTGAAGTGGGGACACTCACAATTACAAAGGAACTAACATCCCGAAGGCAGTTAGGGGGAACATACAAAAATACAAGTCTTAACTACTAAAGGGCCTGTTGCTCGAATATGAATTTACCTTGAAAAAACAAAAGACACGAGGCGCTTAGCAAAATAGAACCAGTTGGTTTAATTAAACACTTCAGCCGGGATTACAGCTTACAGAAACGGGTCTGAGGACTGTCACAAACTACAATCAATCCGAGTGATTTTTATACAGTTTTGGGTGTCATAAAAGTACATCCGGCGATCTTTGTTTGGTGAAAGAAAGAGGGCATTGTCTGTGGAGTTATAAATAAAAGGTCCACTGAATTGTGACTTTGTCCCGGTCTGGCGCAACCAGATTTCGACAGTTGGTGGTTTGTGCTTTTTGGCACTATTTTCTCTAAAATCTTCAAAATTTCAGAACTCCAGTCCTACTGATTGAATATTTTTCATTTTGGTATTATTTTAATTAATAAGAAAGTTATATTTTTCTAACTCGGTGTGGGTTCCATTTTGTGTTGTGTTTTCACTTTATTACTGTTTGAAATGCTCCACAAATACTTTATACATTGCCTACAAGTTAAGCCTGACTGCTCTGTGTCAGCTGCCAGTAGGTTGAGCACAGGCTAGTTTGGGATTGGCTTGTTCCTCACCCTGACAAAGATTGTGGTTGCTGATTGAGCAGTGCTCCCACCCCAGTCACCCAGCAACCCCATTGGTAACAAGGAACTTTTCAATATAAACTCAATAAGAGGAATGCTTTTGCATGGAACAGATAGGAGTAGAAATATGACCTGTGACAGTGTGATATGTTGAAAGTAATGCTTTATTATGTCTAAGAATTGGGGTTAAACAAATAAAGCATAGCAAATGATATCCTAAACTAGAGAGAGAAAGAGAGATAGTTTTGATATGCAACGGATACATGTGTTAACGTCTAATATTTATTTTGAGGGGTTCTGGGATCATAATACACCATGTGGCTAAAGTTTCACTAGAACCTGCATAAAGCAATACAAAACCTCAATATACTTGTTGCTAGTTATGCGTTTTTTATTTATATAACTTTTTGGGGGGTTATCATGAAAAAGTTATTCAAATATGAAAATGTTTATTGAAAATAATAGGTGAAGTACTGTTTATTTGTCTACAGTAACAGGGTAGAACACAACTTAATTATTTAACAAACACCCTTTGTGTTGTTAAAAATGGGTACTTGTTCTTTACCTGTCATAAATAGGTTGATGAAAAAATTCTGGACAATGGGCGGAGCTTGTAGAATTATGTGATTCTACGGCTGTAGTGCTTACCACATAATTATTGAGGTACTGCATAACATGTGCAACATAACTTATAGACTGCAACAAAAATGTATTTGTCAACATTACGCAGTAACAAAGCGAATATTATGTGGCATTATGTGGTACATTCTCTGACAGTAATGTTTTGATCCATAGCTCAAATGGATTAAACTAATACTGACAGAGAGTGTACCACATGATGCCACATAGTTTCCATAATGCAGATAAGCTTGGTGCATAATTTGACATTTCATCGCTGCATGCTCCAAGTATCCTTGACTAACATATAGATCTGAAGAGCAGTTTGGTGGCTGTCATTATAATGATGAAAACTATTTGACCTACTTTCCATTTTTAAAGGAACCCTGAAAAATAGAGGCCTTTAAAATCTTGCATTTTGTGTAATAAGAGCACCTTACAAATCTGAACACTACTTACCCCCCCCCCACACGCACCTTTTTTTTATATGTGTATCCAGTTTAGGTTTGCCATGGTAAGTTTCAGGGCTGATACATCATGGGGGAAGTAGACCAAAAAAGCAGTTTTTGCCATTATAAATCTCAATACAAAAATTTCCTCTGCACTACAGAAGAATAGCTGAATATAATTACACAAAATTTGGCACGAAACTAAAGCTTCATTCAGGAAAGTGCTGCGGCAATCTTTGGTGTAAACCCAATCACTAGTTAAAAAATAATGGGGCATATTATCAAGTAAGGGCGTTACATTATCGCCGCTTTTATCGGCAGAAAACTGCTGATAAAGCGGCGATAATGGGCTTGATAATATGCTCTATGAATTCCAATCGAAGCCCATGTTAGATGTCTTCACATCTAACATGGGCTTCGATTGGAATTCATAGAGCATATTATCAAGCCCATTATCGCCGCTTTATCGGCAGTTTCCTGCCGATAAAAGCGGCGATAATTTAACGCCCTTTCTTGATAATATGCCCCAATGAGTGCTACAAAACTTTGTGGTTCGCTTCTAATAGCTAAAAGTTAGAAAAATCTGGCCAGTTAGTCCACTAACGCTTTGCAAACCCAAGTACAGTTTGCAGAGGGGAATTAAAAAAATAATAAAACTTAATCGTGCTTTTTCTCCTTTTGTCCTTTTTAGGTCTGCAAACTCTGCTTTGCTTTCGCAACCCAAGTACAGTTTGCAGAGGGGAATCAAAAAAATAACAAACCTTAATCGTGCTTTTTCTCCTTTTGTCCTTTTTAGGTCTGCAAACTCTGCTTTGCTTTCGCTGAACTGAAGACTCTTCTTGGCTGTCCACAAAATACAATAATCTCTTGCTGCCGCCATTCCTGTACCCTTTGTCTGAGGGGTGAATACAAATAAATGCATCGTTCTTGAGATTTTTCAATGCATGAAATTCTCTATCAGTTATATTCATTTTATGCCCTAGCCTTAAAAAGTCTATGTAACTACTTGCACCAATTTAGAAATTAGATTTTATTTTCACACTTTCCTTCTCTTCCCTTTCTTTTTCTTAACTGTCCGTAAACTACACCTCCCCTCCCCTCTCATTCCCATCACTTTAAGGGGCATATTCACAAGGAAGTGGCGGTGAGAGACGTTAGCCTCCTTGGCTTAACGCCTCTCACCACCACTTCGGAAACGCCAGGCTACACCCTATTCTCAAGAATGTGGTGCAGCCTGGCATTTCCCCCGGCAACTGCGCTAAGTGTCGCGACTTAACGCCAATGCGGGCAGCCTTGCACCAGAGTGCAAGGGTGTCTGCGTGCAGGGAGGTTTGTTTATGTACAGGAAGGTGTCCCTTCCTGCACATAAACAAACATAAAATGCCGTTTAGTAACTTACATGTGTGATGCTTCATGCACCACACATGTAAGTTACAAAACAGCATTTTTTATGTACAGGAAGGGACACCTTGCTGTACATGCACAAACCATGGCATTTTGCTATTTCCATGTGTGCTGCACAAGGCAGCACACATGGACATAGCAAAAACGAGGAGAAATTAAGCATTTCTCCTAGTTTCGCCACCTTTCTGGTCTTAAGTTTGGCGCTACCACC
Source organism: Lissotriton helveticus (assembly GCF_964261635.1). NCBI lineage: Eukaryota > Metazoa > Chordata > Amphibia > Caudata > Salamandridae > Lissotriton > Lissotriton helveticus. The sequence continues at coordinate 211,718,245 of NC_136071.1, read as the reverse complement.
TATTATTATCGCCGCAGTTGATAATAGGTGGCACCGTCGAATTCAATGGGTGTTGCAGTTGTACCCCCACATCAACACCCGCTGCACGCCCCCTTTGACGCTAAGTTTAGCATATAGTAAGGTCATGAGTGTTGCAACTGACATGCGAGTTATGGTTTGTAGTTCACAATAACTGCCAATTTTACCTAAAGTTCAGTTTTATTTCACAACGACAACTTGACTTTAGCTGTAGCTTTTAAATAAATTTTTGAATTTCTGCAAAAACACAAGCACCAAAAACAGCAGCCACTGGTCATTCCTGTTGTTCATTGTGCTTGTGCTAAATATTTGAAATGAATGACTCTCAATTACGTGACGTAGTGTAATAATGTAATTTAAGGAATTTTGCATAACAAGAATAATATGTAATACTGCAATTACCCCAGAATATGCTGCTGCAACAGAAATTGTGTCCAGCACTACATGCTATACGCCCCATCTTCAGACATGGCTAGAGTGCCTGGCTCTTGCATATATTTATCTATGTTTGGGGGAATTGTTTGTCGTTGACGGCGTTTCTAGACATGAGAACTGGCCTGAGGGTTCCCGCCATTGTGCATGTCTTTGGTCCACCAGCCCAGCTCAGAGTCAGTGAACCCCATGTGAGAGAGCGCTAAACTGAAGTGAAAAATTGTAGGGGTGCATCATATGTACAAGTAGTCAGCACCCGTATATGTAAAGGGTTTACTAATCATGTTCAAATGCGAGGTAGGGTTGAGAACTGAAGTATTTGATGTTAGAACTACCTGCAGAACAAATGATTAAGGGTTTTGAAACACTAATGATGCTGTTTTAGTAGATTACCATCGCGTGTTTAGACCTGCTTTATTAAAATTCATATTTGCATTTATATATATTCATGATAAGCTTGCTTAAAGTAGAAAATGCATTTACTTTGAGGTTGGAGGCCTAAAGAACGAAAAGTTTGTTCATGTAAGAAGTTGGGCCTATAAATGTGTAGAGGTCCAGTCCATGGAAATCGAGTAGGCCTGACTGGAAATGTTTTGCTTAGCATTAAATGGTAGAAATGTTTAGTAAAAGCGGCCCTTGGCTAAAACTAATCAACGTTAAAGAATGTGTGAGCCGATTCTCATGTATTTCCTTGCAGGTGCCGGACCAAGTAGACAGTAGAGTAGAACGGCCCATGGTGTATGAGTGTTAGAATGTTAGACTCAGACATGGAGTAGTAGCCGAGGAATTTAAAGATACAACTTGGAGCGACGGAGAGTCTGGGACCCAAGGACGTTTGGACCGACACGGATGGAGGGGTGCCATAATGGAAAATTCTGGAAACCAACACCTTCGAGAGGGGCGTACCTGAAGGCGTGTCGCCCGTATTGTGGGGTTTTTGCATTAGGGACAGCACCCCGAGGGTGGAGGTAGAGCAGATGGGCTGAGGAGTTAGAGAGAGCGGTTGGATGGGCAAAGAGCTTAGCTAGGACTGAGGATTCTCTAGACTGAAGAGGAGTGAGTGAACTTCTTTGGAAGTCACCACAGCTGACACCTTTTGCTAGGATGGGCTATTGTTGAGTAGGGATGTCATATAGTATAGCGTAGGGGTAGATTAACTTGACTTTTCTTTCCAATGCATACCAGAACTCAAGTTACAGCAATCTTTGTTAGCCTGATGATTCTGGAATTGATTCTCGTATTATTCATAAGCCGCCTAAGACTTTTCCGTAGGATTATGTTTGTATTAGTGCCTGTTTATCTTCTGAACCTCGTGTTGAGGTGTTTGTATCTTCAGCTGTTTTCATTTCTGTAATAAATCTTCAAACTTAGTTCTTAGTCAGTGGTTCTTTGGGGGAAGCTAATGGGAATTGTTGAAAGTATTGATTATTGGTAAAAAGGTTGCCTAATTCACTCTATGACAGATAAAAAGGTTCAGTCGACCTGTGACGGGATTTTGGAAGCGTGGTAAGAGGCTCTAGAATGAAAATCCCGCCTTCTCAGTTGGTAGCAGAGTAGGATGGTTTATCTTCTGGAGTGAGGGTAATCTAGAGTAGGTTGAGATTTCCCGAGGCCCATAGAGAACCAATGACGAGTATCCAGAAAAATCGCGGAGGATGGCGTTCCATGGAAACTGACGGAGAGTGACGGTGCGGCAGAAAGCAGCAGCTCGGAAGAGAGTGAGTATGAAAAAGGGTCATGCGTGTTAGATTGCGGTGATACGGTTGTATTGTTGTGTTGTATTGTCTTGCGGAGTTGAGTGCCTGTAGTGCGTGAGGAAGATCAGGTTGTGAGCGTGCGCAACCGGAGAAAATCTTAAGCTCAAGGGGAGTTTAAGTGGTTCGGGTGTATCGAACACCCATAAGTAATTGTCGACCATTGCAAAGGGGGTCATGAGGTACCATTGATCGCCCGCAGGACCGAGATAGGGGGAATGAATGTGTGAGTGCGTGGGTAACGGACGCTGGTCGGAAGTTGCCGTGTGTCTGTAACCTATCAGTGAGGCCATTGTCCGGTCGTTCGTGGACAGACATTTGCCGGTTCGGTGACAATTACGGTTAGACTGTGGCTGCACAGTCAAGGAAGTGGCCGCTTGGTCGGAAGTGATCATTTCCAGTGTATGAGTGGGACGCATGCGTGACCGGGAGACGAGCGGAGAGAGGAGGGGAACTGCTGCGAAACGGAGGCGAGTGACGTCAGAAGGAGCCGCGCTGGGATAGGGCGGTTAGTGAGGAGCCGCGCTGGGATTGGTGGATTGTCATCGAGAGGTAGAAGAGCGCTGTAAACAAGGAAACGTGGTTGCTTTTCATCATGAAATGTTTAAAAGTGTTGCGAGATTGTTTTAGAGGTGAAAAGAAGTTAGAAAGTCGGGGTGGGGAAGAGGCTCCACCCGAGGATACCCCAGCCTATTATATGGCTACAAATGTTGGGTTGCATACCATATTGTGGCTTGAGAACTGGTGCAAGATGACTGACGGAAAAGAGGAATTGACTTTTCCTAAATATGGAACTTTTAGACTGGAGGTGCTGTATCAGCTAAAAGCGATTATGACTTCTTTGCAGCCCCTGCCCAGACCAACGCAGTTTGAAGCATTGAATGTGTGGATCAGGGCAGCCCATGAAAGAAACAGAGATAGGAGACAGGAAAGGGTGAAAAGATCAGTTAGGGCGGTTCAAGATGCGAGATGGGATGCATTAGCCAAGAGGTGGAGAGTGCAGACCATCGAGGGGGACAGGTTGTACCCGTTGTTGGTCAAGGAAGGGGACGTGCAGAGAAGGAGTACCGAGGATGAGGACAGTGAGACAGACGACAGCCTGATAGAGAGACTGTTGTCGGAGAGACAACCTCCATATAATCCGGAGACGGGAGGGGGGTCAGCACCAACGGGGAACAAGGGAGACCCCGACATAGACGGTGGTGTCCCGATGGAAAGCTGTTTGAGCTCCTTAGGCGACAGGTTTGGCCCGGCAGAGGGAGAAAAGACACCCCAATCATCCCCCACAACGAGAGTAGTGGGAAGATTCACGGTCCAAAAGGTGCACACTGAAGAGGGTGTAGATTCACAGAGATTGCCAGACGCCCTTACGGTGCCTGTCACCATAGGTCCCATAGTATTAGTATATAATCCAGAACAGACAAAGAGCGAGGGTCCGCTACAAACAGAGAGACAGAGAAGTGTCAGCGAAGGGAGGAGTAATGTGGCAGACGGATGGTGCCAATAGCCAAGGCCGGTAAAAAGGAGCACCCCTTTGGCAGCATCGGCAGATTCCTCTGGAGAACAGGGGGGTTTGAGAGGACCGATGGATTTGAGAGGACCCCGGCCAAGGTCCATCAGAGAATTAAGGCCGGACTTGAGAACTTGGGATACGATTGTTGATACCCAGAGCAACAGGTCGAGGAAGGAGTTTGACAATGGAACCCAGGAAATTAGGGGGGTGTCTCACTGCGCGCCTAGCGAAAGCAGGCAGGAATGGGAACGCGGAAGTGTGGAAAGTAGGGGGGTGTCCCACCACACCTCTGGCGATAATAGACAGGAGTGGGACCATGAGGGTTGGGAAAACAGGAGGGTTCCCCCTAACACACCTGAAGAAAACAGACGAGGGAATCAGGACAGTGGCGGGAGGGACTCTAATGGAAATCCTAGCCAAGGAACATTGAGAGCAGCAATAAAAGCAAAAAGGATTGATGTGTTGAGACTAAAATCTGAAGTGGAGGAAATAGTGGAAGGTACATTGCCACTAGAGAGAATAGAACTCTATGAGCCAGATGAACTGTTGTTTGTGGCAAAGGATGTCACTCGGAGGGCTAGGACAGCACATGAGAAACTGTCTGAGTTAGCAAACAAGTATGTGGTGGATTTGACAAAGACAAAAGCACTACAGGGTGGCCATAGGTTACAGTACTCAGACCAAGACCTAGAAGAAAAGAGGGTGATCGGATTAAAAACCCACATCAGGGAACTGATAGTGGGAATCCGAACCTGGACCCAATTGGACAAATGGGAGGAAAGGTGGTCAAAGAGAAAGAGCATTAGACGAAGCGCCATTGAGACATCCCCGGGAGGAGGGTTGATGCAGGCAGAAGCGTACCCCTTACGGGAGGTGGCTCACGGGGGATATGTACATGTACCCTGGAGTAGGGGAGATTTGGCTGCCTTTACGAACTCATTTCCAAAGCTGCGAGAGAGTCCAGTAGAATGGTACAAACAGGTAGAGAGGTTTGTTAAAATCTCAAAGGTATTGTGGATTGATCTAAACACACTGTTCGACATTGTAGTCCCAGGAGACCTGTGGATAGCATGCAAGGTTAGTGTTGAATGGCCCACAGAGAAGCCGGATCGAGGTGATGATAAAATATGGACCTCCCCAGTCGGCCAGGACGCCGGATAGAGCGGTGCTTCATTTTCCCCTGAGCCGCTGCCAGGTGGGGTGAGGTCAGTCTACCTTACAGATCGAGTGATCAACACAGACTCTAAGGGCACCCGGAGCATTCAGGTGACCATGTGCACTTGTTTTTGTTATCCTGGTGTCACCCTTCACTTCACTTAGTTCACTTGGTGCAGTAGCTTTAATTGTATTTTGGTCCTGATGAATGCAAGGACACAATAGTCCCTCAATTGCAGAAACTAGTCGACCATTTTTACCTCAGGCGGTCTACATAATCAGACAGCCTTAGGTTGCATTGATTTTTAACATTGGTATGTTAGGCACACACCGAATAAATTTTGTCAAGTGCCTTCTTCAAACCAATTTTAATACACTTTCTCTTGGTTTTCTCACTCCCTCACTCTTTCCAGCACTGCACACCCCAGTCCCATGTCTCTGGCCACTCATAAACATCGAGTGACATACCACACTGTCATTGCCTATACTTTTTAAGGAACCCCCTTACCACCGGGTTGACCTCTGATTGTGGCACCGATCTCCTCAGACGGGTGGTACGGATAAAATCCCAAATGATGAAGGGCGGATCCGTATGGTGACTGATGGGTATTTTTCTCATCCTGCTGAGAACCTTCTGTGACGCATCCCTTTGGAATTTAGGGACTGGTTGGCTTTCTGTTACTTCTGGGCACATCTTTTGAGACCCTCTGGTACCTTTGTTGTTTATAGGCTTTCTTGGGGATTGTATCCAGAGCTTGGTCTTTAAACTTCCCCTAGGTCCCCCCCTACCGTAGTGTTTTTGATGATAAAATATGAGCAGGTGATCACGTGGTTGAAGACTAAGGTACCACCACAGGACATAGACTGGGTGAAAATAGATCGGACTAGGCAGGAACTGAAGGAAACAGTCCATGAGTATTATGAGCGGCTCTTGCAGATTTTTAAGCAGTACAGTGGATTGGATGTGATGGATCCAAAGGACATGGGACAGTTTGTGTCCAAGTTTGTCCTGGGTCTGAGACCTGATATCTGCCTCATGATACAGCAACATTTAATTTGCTGGCAGAACAAACCTCTGGACGAGATCTTGAGGTACGCAAGGTATTGCAGTGATGAGATAGACTCCAAGACAAGGAAGCTTAAGGATAAACTGATGTTAGTACAGATGCAATCGGGAGGACAGGGTCAGTCTGGCAATGGCACATTGGGGAGAAAATCAGGGGGACAGAAAAGGGACAATGAGGAGGGCCCAAGGCCAAGGATAGACCTGGCGGCTCTGAAAAAGACAACAAGGTGTCACCAGTGTCACGAGATCGGACATTGGAGACGCGAGGGTCCCCATAACGCAGACAATCAAGTACAAGAAGAGGAGGAGGTCCAAGCCCCTCCTGAACCGAGAGTAATAGTAACTAAATTTAAGACGGCAAAAGGGGGGACTTCAGCCCCTAGGGCTACGGTTCCCCAGCCACCGAAGATTACAACAGGGAACAAGGTTTACAAGCAGATGCCCTTCATAGTTGAAGGGGACGAGTATTATTACTTTGATCCAGTGACAGGACGGTGCCTGAGTGGGGAGGAGGACTGCACCCTCGGGGCAGTGCTGGAGGTAGATCAGAGGGGACCATTCGTAGAGGCCGATGTAGCTGGACACCCCACCACCTTTTTGGTTGACACTGGTGCTTCCTGGTCTACTGTGCGGTGTGCAGTTGTCCCTAATTTGCCCCTTTCAGGACAGACTATCCAAGTGGTAGGGGTTGCGAACAGAAGGATGACAAACCCTCTGACTGAACCAGTTCCAGTCAAGATCGGGAGTTTCAGGGATAACCACCAATTCGTGGTGTGTGATTCCAGTCCTGTGTGTCTGTTGGGGAGGGATCTCCTGTGTAAGCTTAATTGTACCATTTACTGTACCCCACGGGAGTAGAGTTACAGACAAATGATGATGATGCTGCCTTCAAGGTTGCAAATACACATGTGTGTATAGAGTTGTACCCTGCTTTAACTGTAGAGGAACGCCCTTGGGACATGAGGGATGCAGTCTCACCGGAAGTGCGGGACTTTACAGGAGAGGAGATCGGGTTGATCAAAGGGGTAGAGCCAGTTAAGATTCAAGTAAGACCGAACGCTGAGTTCCCAAGAACGCCTCAATACAATTTGACCCCAGAGACTATTGCAGGAATAAGACCTGTGATTGAATCCATGATTAGACAGGGAATTTTGAAGGAAGTCATGGGCAGTCCATGCAACTCCCCGATCATGGGCTTGCAGAAGCATAGCGGGAAGTTCAGGATTGTGCAGGATTTGCGAAAGGTGAACTACATAGTTGTTCCATGCTGTCCAGTGGTACCGAATCCATCAGTGATACTGTTTCAGATACAGTTCCAAGCTGAATGGTTTTCTGTGATTGATTTGTGTCAGGCTTTCTTTTCGATCCCATTGCATGAGGAGAGCCAATTTCTTTTTGCGATCAAAATAGAGAACCGCGTCTTAACATGGTGTCGTATCCCTCAAGGGTATACAGAGAGCCCTTCGATCTTTAATCAGCTACTGAAGAGGAATCTTGAGAATCTGGTGCTGCCACAGAACTCCGTTCTGGTACAGTACATAGACGATCTCCTTGTTGCGTCAGACACAGAAGATGCTTGTAGGATTGACATCATTGCTTTGTTGAACCATTTGGCCGAGAATGGACATAAGGTATCCCCTAACAAGTTACAGTACTGTTTGTCTGAAGTACAGTGTCTGGGTCACAGGATAGAGAAAGGAAAAAGGAAAGTGTCGCCTGACAGGATTGAGGCGATCATGAAAATGATGGTGCCTATGACCCAGAGAGCGGTTAGGATGTTCCTGGGTATGGTCGGCTACTGTCGCCAGTGGATTGCCAATTTTTCCCTGAAGGCGAAGCCATTGCAAAAACTGACACACAAGGATGTCAGTGATCCGGTACCATGGGACAAAGATTGTATGATGGCTTTTCTTGAGTTACGAGAGGACTTGTGTCGCGCTCCGGCTCTGGGAATGCCCGATTACACCAAATCATTTTCACTGTTCTGCTGTGAAAGGGAGGGGTGTGCTTTGGCAGTTTTAGTACAAGATCATGGAGGAGTCCGTAGACCAGTTGCTTACTTCTCGGCTACCTTAGATCCAGTAGCCGCAGCGTTGTCCGGATGTCTTAAAACCTTTGCTGCAACAGGTGCCAGCATTGAGAGGTGTGAAAGTATTGTGATGGGTCACCCACTGATAGTACATGTGCCCCACTCAGTGGAATTGTTGATGACCAGGACCAAGACACAACACCTGACCAATAACAGGCTCACACGCTACGAGCAGGTTATACTTGCTGCGGAGAATGTGAACCTTAGGAGGTGTTCGGTCTTGAATCCTGCTACCTTGATGCCCTTACCAAATGACTTGGATGATGATTGGAAAGACCATGATTGCCTTGATGTGACTGAACTGTGCACCAAACCCAGACCGGATATTGTCGATGAGCCACTGGTAGACCCAGATGAAATTTACTTTGTGGATGGCTCATGTGTAAGGGACAATACTGGTCAGTTGAGAGCAGCGTTTGCTGTCTGTACTATCTCTGGAATAGTCGAAGCGGCCTGCCTGGAAGGAGTACATTCCGCGCAGGTGGCTGAGATAATTGCGTTGACGCGTGCCTGCCTGGCAGCCAACAAGATTCGGATCACCATATATACAGACAGCCAATACGGGTTCGGTGTGGTTCATGATTTCGGTCAATTGTGGTCCCAAAGGGGTTACATGACATCATCAGGTTCCCTATCAGGAATGGAGAATTTATCAGGTTGTTTCTGGAGGCTCTACAAGGTCCAGCCGAAATTGCCGTCGTGAAATGCACTGCACACACAAAGAATACTGACTTTGTGCCCATGGGCAATCGTTATGCTGATGAAGTCGCACGTTATTGTGCTGAGCAGGGATACTCATTTACTGAACAAACCGTTGAGGGAGCGCAGGAAGGAACCGAGTTAAGCATGATGCTTGAGGTGGCAGATACCTGGAAAGAATTGAAGAGCATGCAGGAGCAGGTGTCCGACTATGAGAAGAGAGTGTGGGAAATGGCTGGTTGTGTCTGAGGAGAGTTGGACCTATGGGTTTCGGCTGATGGGAGAGCGGTGTTGCCGAATGAGTTGGTGAGTCCGATGGCACGACAGATACATGGTCCTGTACATCTGGGAAGAGATGCCATGATGCGTGTGTTCAGACAAACTTGGTACAATCCTAAATTTAGGACGGCTGCGGAAGCAGTGTGTCAAAGGTGTGTTACATGTCAACAAATGAACGTTGGGAAAAGAACGCCAGTTACTATGGGTCACATTGGGAGGTCCGGCGGACCTTTCTACAGGATGCAACTGGATTTCATTGAGATGCCGAGGTGTAACCGCCTTAGGTATGTCCTGGTGATCGTGTGTGTGTTTTCCAGGTGGGTTGAGGCATACCCAACTCGTAGGTGTGATACACTCACGGTAGCAAAGTTGTTGCTGAGGGAGCTAGTGCCACGTTTTGGGGTTCCGACCTCTTTGGAATCGTACAGAGGAACACATTTTAATAGCGAAGTTGTGAAAATGCTCTGCTCTGCACTGAACATTGACCAAAGGCTGCATTGTAGTTACCGACCAGAGGCTTCCGGCATAGTGGAGCAAATAAATGGGACCCTCAAGGCCCGAATGGCGAAGGTGTGCTCATCCACGTCCCTGAAATGGCCAGATGCTTTGCCGTTGGTGCTAATGAGCATGCGTAGTACACCAGACAGAAGGACAGGACTCTCACCTTACGAAGTACTGATGGGGAGGGCTATGAGATTGCCATCTATTCCTACAACCGCCTTGCTAAATATCACAGATGATCTGATCCTTGATTACTGCAAGGGACTTTTTGATGTCATTCCTTCTGGGTCCCTTCAGGTGCGGGCTGCTGAAATTCCGGCTTCCAGAGACCTTTGTCACGACCTGTGCCCAGGTGACTGGGTCCTGGTGCAGAAGCACGTCAGAAAAAGCTGCCTGGATGTGCGCTGAAGAGGACCTTTCCAAGTTATACTGGTGACGAACACTGCTGTGAAGTGTGGAGGGTTGCCAAACTGGGTCCACGCTTCTCACACCCGACGAGTACCAGCACCCTTGGAAGAAACAGCTCCTCTCGTGGAGGGCAACACTGACGAAGAGGAAGATCCACAGGAGGGGACAAGTCAAGCTGTGGGGGAGTCCGAAGAAGCTGGTATCTCCTCCGATAGAGCTGAGGGAGATCACGACAACAGCGACACTGAATCTGCCTCTGAAGGGGGAAGTGGCTGTGAAGGTGATCTGAGCGCAGAACAAGCTGAAAGTGGTGATGAACAGGGTGTGCAAACGAGAAGCAGAAGAGTGAAGAGTGCAGAGGCTCATTGGCCTGAAAGGCGGAGGCGCCTGAACGTGCGATTGGTCTCAGAAAGGGATCTTGCTCCTGTGTCTGAAGAGTCTGAACAGGACGAGGGAGAACAGGAGACGGAGCAAAGAGGTCTGAGGAGGTCAAGGAGGGTGAGAGTACCTTGTCGAAGATACGCCACTCCCGAGTGGATCTACCCTTTGACAAATGCCAGGTGTACTGAGATCAGGGAGGGTGAGGTCGGTGGCAGTGACCAGTACAATCCCAAATGTTAAGTTGGAAGTGATACTGTTGGTACCTGGACTTGAGATTGAAGGCGTACTGACACTTACCATCCCCAATCCCCCTTACCTGAGCAAGATACGTGATCTAATCCTGGATAGACTGATTTTTCCTACATTTGGTCCAGAAATACCATCGTATGAAGCAGTAGTCCTTCGCATGGAACTGTTGGATTATGTGCTTTGTGCAGTTAGAGCAAATATCATCATAGATTATTAGAGACTTTGTAAATAGCTGTCAAGACCAACCTAGCGCCGAGTGGAGGAAGAAGAAAGTTAGGGACTTTCCACAGAGGACGGAGAAGGGCTAGGGTTGTCTATTGTTGCTGCAGAAGAAAAGGCTGCAAAAGAAAAGCGGAACAGGGATTTCTGCCTTCAGAGGTGTGGTTCGAGAGACTCAAATAACCAAGAAAAGAGACTTTTGAATAGTTGTTGAGAACGAACTACCCTGTTCTGAGACCATGGAGGCTGGAAACCCGACTCGTAGAGCTAAATGTATAATAGGTACCCTTTTAGGAGGAGTGATACTCCTTATAGTATTAGTAGTTGCAGTTTCCTATTTAGTACCACACGAGCAGGCAGTGAAGGTTGAGGGAACACCGACACTCATCACTCCAAGCAAGAAAGAGGTCAAAGTAGGAGTAGAAAAAGCTTTGTTAGCAGAAGAAAGCCGTAGGTTACACGCAGATCTGTCTAAGGGAAATTTTGGACAGAATGCGTATGCCAAGTTGTTGTATGAATACATTGATGCGATGGATGCGAAAGACTGCTATGTGTGTATGCAATTGCCGGCTTCAGTAGATGAGGGTATTAGATACCATCACCTTCCATTGACATATGGAATCTCATGTAGTATACTGCTTAGCATACTTTATGGGCGTAACCATTTTGAGTATTTCTTTTCGAATTATGATGCTGTGTTACCGGAAGTCCCTGCTTATAAACACTTGAATAAGTTCGACTATTATAAGTCAGAGGACAGACTTGGATATTTTTTCATTCCGACACAAGAATTAGACACCTCATATGCTCACCGACACAATTTGACGTGCTTGTTATCAGAGACAGAGAAGAGGTTCATAGAACAGGTTGAGGACAGGTACACGAAGCAAAAACAGTTGCGAGATTCAGGGCAAGGTAAAGTTGATTGGACAGAGGAGGAGAAGCAGCACAAGTATAAAGGGAGTTATGGTCCGATAGCCCTGGATGAAGTGCAGAAAGGGAAGTTATGTCTTCACAGACCACAGACGTATTATGAAAATGTGTATGTGGGTCATACTACATGTGAACATACTTTCACACTGGAGTATTATACGAAAGATTTCTTGAAGAGTGTGGTGCAGGTAATTCCAACGGTGTACTTTGTCTGTGGAAGGAATGCGTATGTGAGATTGCCGGAAAAATGGTACGGGACGTGTTACTTAGCGATCATTTTTCCCCAAATTTACCATACCGAGAATTTTGCTCTCCTAGAGGGAGGACATCAGACGAGGGTAAAGCGAGGTGAAAGTGCGGGTGCGATAGTGGGAGATGTGTTTTGAGCAATGATACCCATGGTGGGAGTCATTCTGAATGACGTGAAGATACGGCGATTGGCAACAGTGGTGGATGAACTGTCAATGAATACAGCAAATTCACTAGTGTTGGTTGAGGGTGAGATGTTGTCGATAAGGACAATGGTTTTACAAAACCGCCTTGCTTTAGACGTCCTTCTAGCTAAAGAGGGAGGAGTCTGTAAACGTTTGAAGGTCCAGGAATGTTGCACATATATTCCGGATAATTCTAAGGATCTGGAGAAATATATCAGTAACATTACTGCCATTCATTATGAGATCGAAGATTTGACACAAGAGAACGTGTGGGAGAAGGTTGGCAAAGGATTTGGAACCGTGGGAAACTGGTTTGCAAATTTGGGAAGGAGTTTCCTTGGGTTTGTACTGAAACCCATCATCATAGCTGTAGCATGTGTGATTGGGCTGTGGGGTTTGGTGAGACTGTACAAGTGGTATAGGTCAACTAGATTGCAGAGAAAGATGAGAGTGCAAGAGCAAAGAATGGAAAGGCTGCAGGATGGTCAATATCGCAGCCTGAGAGCATTGGAGATGCTTAAGCGAGGGCAAGTGGCCACAAGTTCTGTTTAGCTCGGTTCTTACCCTAAGGAATGGTGTGATGGTGGTGATGACACAGGTCATCAAAGGGGGGAACTGAGAGAGCGCTAAACTGAAGTGAAAAATTGTAGGGGTGCATCATATGTGCAAGTAGTCAGCACCCGTATATGTAAAGGGTTTACTAATCATGTTCAAATGCGAGGTAGGGTTGAGAACTGAAGTATTTGATGTTAGAACTACCTGCAGAACAAATGATTAAGGGTTTTGAAACACTAATGTTGCTGTTTTAGTAGATTGCCATCGCGTGTTTAGACCTGCTTTATTAAAATTCATATTTGCATTTATATATATTCATGATAAGCTTGCTTAAAGTAGAAAATGCATTTACTTTGAGGTTGGAGGCCTAAAGAACGAAAAGTTTGTTCATGTAAGAAGTTGGGCCTATAAACGTGTAGAGGTCCAGTCCATGGAAATCGAGTAGGCCTGACTGGAAATGTTTTGCTTAGCATTAAATGGTAGAAATGTTTAGTAAAAGCGGCCCTTGGCTAAAACTAATTAACGTTAAAGAATATGTGAGCCGATTCTCATGTATTTCCTTGCAGGTGCCGGACCAAGTAGACAGTAGAGTAGAAGGGCCCATTGTGTATGAGTGTTAGAATGTTAGACTCAGACATGGAGGAGTAGCCGAGGAATTTAAAGATACAACTTGGAGCGACGGAGAGTCTGGGACCCAAGGACGTTTGGACCGACACGGATGGAGGGGTGCCATAATGGAAAATTCTGGAAACCAACACCTTCGAGAGGGGCGTACCTGAAGGCGTGTCGCCCGTATTGTGGGTTTTTGCATTAGTGACAGCACCCCGAGGGTGGAGGTAGAGCAGATGGGCTGAGGAGTTAGAGAGAGCGGTTGGATGGGCAAAGAGCTTAGCTAGGACTGAGGATTCTCTAGACTGAAGAGGAGTGAGTGAACTTCTTTGGAAGTCACCACAGCTGACACCTTTTGCTAGGATGGGCTATTGTTGAGTAGGGATGTCATATATTATAGCGTAGGGATAGATTAACTTGACTTTTCTTTCCAATGCATACCACAACCCAAGTTACAGCAATCTTTGTTAGCCTGATGATTCTGGAATTGATTCTCGTATTATTCATAAGCCGCCTAAGACTTTTCCGTAGGATTATGTTTGTATTGGTGCCTGTTTATCTTCTGAACCTCGTGTTGAGGTGTTTGTATCTTCAGCTGTTTTATTTCTGTAATAAATCTTCAAACTTAGTTCTTAGCCAGTGGTTCTTTGGGGGAAGCTAATGGGAATTGTTGAAAGTATTGATTATTGGTAAATAGGTTGCCTAATTCACTCTATGACAGATAAAAAGGTTCAGTCGACCCAGAGACGGGATTTTGGAAGTGGTAAGAGGCTCTAGAATGAAAATCCCGCCGTAAAAAATAAAATAACAATAATTTAGGAGTCTGGAAGTTATCAAGGGGCTCCTTCCACATCGACCTCAGAGTCAAGGGATGTTCTCCCTTTCCCCTTAAGCCCCCTTAAAAAAATGTGTTCATGAGCCGAGCACTGCATCAAATCATGGTGGTGTAAACAGATATTTACTATTGTAAAAGTGCTCAGGTCTGTGGACCCAAGTATGTATCTGCAAACCCTCATTGGTTCGTGGAAGAAAATACTAATTTTTCCGCAAGGTTTGTTGACAATCAAAATTTAGGGCCTGCGGCCCTTTTGCACATCACGAACTGTCCATAAATTAATTTTCTAATATACAAGAGACTCTCTCTCATTAAAATATTTGTTTTGCCCTTTTCTCAAAAATACTGAACAGATTTATACTAAACCAAGAAAAGGCACTCATCTGACTAAAGTTGTAGTTTCGTGCCAAGTTTAGTCTAATTACCCCCAGGTCCCTTATGTCCTCGTCCCATTCATTAACAAAGTGGAGATAACCATCTCCAGATGGAAAAAAAGACCAGAGAAACGATGGGACTCTAACCCAGCTCCTCCCACTGGGAGCACATAATCAGCACTTACCCAGCATTCAACCTGTTCTTTTTTTCTGTCTGTCGACAGAATGGACGTGGTTGCTGGTGCTGCTCCTGCTGGGGCGGCATTTCTTTTCTCCCCCCCCTCCCGGTTGTCAGGCTGTGCGGAAGGTGGGGGGGTGTTTCCTGGTCTGCCTCCTGGCCTGCGGGGCTTGCTGGGAGTCAGGGATGTTCATGGCCGGATCTGGCATGCCAGCCAGTCCTTTGTGGCTGGTGCATGGCCTCCCGATTGCTTCTGTGTTACGTGCACGTCTTCCTGTGGCCTGGCCGGTTGGAAGACGCACCGCACTTGATGTGTTCCTGGCCTTTCCGGCTCTGGCATGGCCTTGGTGGTTGCCTTGGGTTGGCTGTTGGTGTGGGGGCCGTGTTCCTGGTGGTGTTCCAGTCCCCGCTCCGGGTGAGTGTTTTTATTTTTGCACTTCCTGCGGGTGTTTGGCTGTTTGCTGGATGTGCTGTCATGTGCGGTGCTGATCGCTGCCTTAGTGTTATCCCCCGCTGCTTCTTTCCTCCGACGATAACTCTCTGCTTCGCAGTGGTTTACGTGTTTTCTGGACTGAAGCCCTGACACACAGAACTTCGGGCTTTCGGCCCCCTACTTATGCCACTCTTTTCTCACGTTTCGGGTGGCGCCGGACCCGGGATTCAGGTGCGGCAGCCCTGCTGCTTTGGCCCAGGGTTCATGGCAGCTGCCGGACATGGCCATGGTGTGTCTCTGTGCCTGCTGGGCCTACCACGGCGTGGCCGGTCTCCATGTTAGGTGGACCAGGCTTCTACTTTATTTTCTGCTGTTTCCTGCGGTGTGCTATTGGGATCACTGAAATAATATCGACTACCAAAATATCGACTACCCAAAATATCGACGAGAAAATATCTACAACCAAAATATCGAGTTTGTATGTACAAACAGGTAAGTACAAAAATATTGAGTACAAAATATCGTTAACAAAAATATAGTTGTAAAAAATATCGACTTTAATAAAAACAATGTTTAATTACATTAATATAAAAAATTAATTACTAAAATATAATTAACAATACTTACAATAACTTTTAATAATTAAATAATTAATGAAAGTAAAAAAATAATATTTTTTTAATCATATTTCTTAAAACATATATATATATAGTAACAAAATTTAATTAAATAATAGCCAATATTATTAACGTACAAATACAAAAGAGTAAAAATTACTATTCCCACTGCAGAGTGCAACAGTGGATATATGACGTTACAACGCAACTTTTACAACGCACTACCATCACAACGTAAGTATTGGTAAGTATATAATATTTTTTTTAAATTTAAATTATTTAAAATTATTTAAATATAATTTAATTTAATTTAATTTCATTAAATTAAATTAATGTAAATTTAATTTTACTTTATTTTTACACTGTACCCCTGTACCCCTGTACCCCAAAACTGACCCTGAACCCTAAAAAAAACCTTTACCCAAAAACCCAAAACTGACCCTGAACCCTAAAAATACCCCTTTACCCAACAACTAAAAACTGACCCTGAACCCTAAAAATACCCCTTTACCCAAAAACTAAAAACGGACCCTGAACCCTAAAAATACCCCTTTACCCAAAAACTAAAAACTTACCCTGAACCCTAAAAATACCCCTTTACCCAAAAACTAAAAACTGACCCTGAACCCTAAAAATACCCCTTTACCCAAAAACTAAAAACTGGACCTGAACCCTAAAAATACCCCTTTACCCAAAAACTAAAAACTGACCCTGAACCCTAAAAATACCCCTTTACCCAAAAACTAAAAACTGACCCTGAACCCTTAAAATACCCCTTTACCCAAAAACTAAAAACTGACCCTGAACCCTAAAAATACCCCTTTACCCAAAAACTAAAAACTGACCCTGAACCCTAAAAATACCCCTTTAATTTAATATAATTAGCAATTAATCAATTAAATTAAATTAATTACCAATTACATTTTAATTAATTAACAATTATTATTTAATTACCAATTAATTAAATATTACTACCAATTAATACATTTACATATTTAATAAATAATAGTTAAATTACTTCCCACCCTATTCCCCTATAAACCCACAACACGCTACAGGAAATACATTATTTTAATTTACATAATTAGCAATTAATCAATTAAATTAAATTAATTACCAATTACATTTTTAATAATTAACATATAATATTTAATTACCAATTAATTAATTATTACTACCAATTAATAAATTTACATATTTAATTAATTATAATTAAATTACTTCCCACCCTATTCCCCTATAAACCCACAACCCGCTACAGAATAAAAGTACACAATAATATAAAAAAAATCATTAATTAAAAATAATTATAACATAAAATGACACTTTTCACACATATTATAACATAAAAACACTATAAATAATTACATATTATATAAAAAACGATGTTTTTTACTTTCGATATTATTTACAGTCGATATTACTTCACTTACCTTAAAAACGATATTTTGGCTGTCGATATTCTGTCCTGTCGATATTTTCTCCAAACGATATTTAAAACTCGATATTCTGTCCAAACGATATTTTGGAGTCGATATTATGTCTGTGCACCGTGCTATTGACATGCGCCTCACACTTGCCCTAACGGCTGGTCCTGAGGAATGTGTGGTTCTGTTGTGTGGCCACTTTCGCTGCATTCTTCAACCTGCAGCACTGGCCTGTGTGTGGTCCTGGTTTGGGCCCTGAGCGGCACACTTGCTTTAGGCTTCTTCATGTAGGCTGGCTGGCTGGCGTGGTGTCCTGCTGCTTGTCACTTACGTGCTGGGTGTTGCTGTCTTTTGTTGCTCGTAGCTCTGGCACTTTCGTTGTGCTGTTCTGGGCTTCTGTGGGTTCCTTGTCATGGTCCTTGGGATCCTCTGTTGCTGCTGCGCTCCCCTTTCTTCTCAGGGGATGCCCTGTCGCATCGTCTGGCCTTGGCTTTGTGGGCTCTCCTTTGTTTCCTGTGCTTGCATTTTTGGCTGTGGCTCGCTTCGGTGGGTGCTGGCCCCGTCTTTCTCCTTGGGTATGGCTTTGCCTGTTTCCTGGTTCCGCCGGCAGTCCTGGGATACCCGTGCTGCAGCCCCCTTTCTGCTGTTTGGGCTTGCCTGTTGCCTGTGTCCTCCTGTTTTGCAGCTGGTGCTGGTGTTCGACCCCTGTTCCTTTTGGGTTACGTTCCTGCTCTTTGGGATTCCTTTCGGTGGTGTTGTCCCTGGGGGTGGTTGTGGCTCTATGCTGCTGGGACCTCTGTGTAGGTGTTGTGGCTGGTGTGTGTTGGGCTCCTGCTGTTCTCTGTTCTTTGGTGTGCGGTGCGACTGGGAGTCTGCCTCCAGTCGTCCATTGGGGACCTTGGTAACCCAGCCCCATCACAGCCTGGCTGTTGGCTGGTCTTTTCCTGCCCCCGGTGTGCCTGGCGCCTGGGATGGTTGCTCCTCCTGCCCTTGCGTAATGGTTGGTGGTGCGCCTTGGGCTGGGGGGGGGGGCATTGTTCCTTTCTCCCATCCTACCCTGGGTTGCGTCCCGTGTTGTAGTTCTCCTGTTTTTTTTTGCCTTTTTCCGGTTGTCCCTGGGGGTCCGGGATTTGTTCTGCTGCTGTTTGGGCCGGGCTGTCTTTCACTAGGACTATGTCCTGGTCGTTGGCACCTGGTTTCCTCTCTTCTCTGTGAATCTCCCAGTTGTCCGCCTGGGTTCCTGGTGCGGTTGCTTGGCCTGTGCCTGTTTTCCGCCTCTGGCCTTTCCTCCCTGAGGAAGGGCCTGGCTGTTGCCTGGGTGGGGGGGAGCTTGGGCTTACCTGCTCCTGTTGGCTTTTCGGCGCCTGTTGGTCACCTTCTTCGGCCCTGCGTCCTTGCCTGTGCGCTCTCTGGGTGTTCTGGCATGGCACGCAGGCGGTTTTGGCCATGCCCTTGTGTGAAATCCTGGGCCTGTTCTTGCCTGCAGTTCTCCTTCCAGGCTTGGTTCGCCTTGAGCTGGGTGTCCGCCTTTTCCTACCTGGTTCAAAAGCTTGTATGGTAATAGCATATTTGTTGTAAAAATGTGTGTGGTAAAGGCATGCACGGTAAAGATGTACGATTTGAAAAGCCTGCGTGGTAAAGACATACGGGGTTCAGACGTCATTGTAAAGGCTGTTTTCCATGATAAAAGGCTCCTCTGTTTCACCCCTGTATCTTCTGGCAATTTTATGCTTTATTGTCAATTGATCCTGACTCTGTTGTGCTCATTTCGGATGCCACGAATGTTTCTGTCATTCCAAATCAGGAGTCTAGAATAAAAGACAACACCTAAAACCACCCTGCAGGTGGGATGTGGATAATATTTTCCACTCAAGATTCAATGCAGCTATAGATGGTTTTCAAAAAATGCATCTTAAAAATTAAGCTGATTAACTTGTAGAATCATGGATTCACTGACTATCCCTGTAATAAAATTGCAATAAAAGTCTTGTTTACCATGATTCAGTTAAAGCTAATATACTAGTGGAAACCAAGCAAACTCCCTTGAGCTGCTTGAACCATATAGGTGCAGTCATATTAAGCGCCCAAATATACTGGACTTCACTTTGAGAAAGACTTTTGTTATCTCCATTTTGTCATCCATGGCCAAATATCCCTAGAATTCTTCAGCAAAAGTTTCATTTTGAATTTTGTTTCAAGTACCCTGTGAACTGTGATATTATGATTAGCTATATGTTTTGTCTGAGGGGATATAGACAATGCTGAATTAATGTTTTAGTCTCTGAATGGTAGCTGTAGTGTTCTGTATTTAAGTGCCAAAAACCATAGAGTAGAGGTAGTAGTTATGGTGCCCAGCTCCAATCATATGCAAAGATATATTGAGTCTTTATGCTAGCAAAGAAGAAATAATGTTTTTTAAGGTTTTTTTAATCAAACATTTTACCTTTATTAACTTTTAGTGGAACTTGTCAACATATTTTCTGAGAAGAGAGAGTCTAACCATTTTGCAATGAAGCAGTTCAGATTTTACTACACATACTTCTTATTTACATTGTTATTGACTAACAAAATGTTTTAACCATTATTCATGAAATAGATTTAGAAATATAAGAGATGCATTGCTTTTATTAGATTCAGCTGGACTAATTTCATTTCTTAAAAATGTGGGCTTGCCTTATTCCAGAGATAACGTAATAACTGCAATTTCAGCAATTCATAACTTGTTTTTAGCAATCTGTTATTCCATGCCTAGTTATTTTTAATATGAATGTGACCCTAGTAGGGACTTTTGACAAAAACACATTTTTAAATATGCCATTATTGGATATTAGTTGGAAGCAGGACACTATTTTTTTCTCTTTGATGATTCCAACAATATTTTTAGGCAGTTTCATTTTGTTTAGGCCAGCATGGTTCAAAAATAAATATTGCAAAAGTACAACCTTTTCACCATATTTGTTTGCCACACATTTGTCAAGTGGAGTGATTACCATACATTTTATATGTGATTCTGCCATTTGTTAAATTAAGCTTACTGTTTAAAATGTATTGATCCTCTCAAGGACTGGTAATATCATTTTCCAAATGATATGAGAATAATCTGTGTCAACTTTTCAAGAAATCTGTATGTTGAAAAAAATAAAATGCCACTAGCAAGCGCAGATATATAAGAATACTGTCTGCAGCCCTTGTAAATTGCATTCAAGTTTGAGAAGATTCTAGAATAAATTGAATACAGTACAGTCAGTACCAGTAATAATGTTGGTAGTATTGAGACACACTTTCAGTGAAAAACCCCTCTCTGACAGAAACAACAGCCAAAGCTGGTCAAAGCTGGTCAAAGCTGTAACTAGTTTATTCTGGACCTGTTTGGTTAGCTGTAGCAGGGTTTTCCACAACATTCTCCTTTCTTAACTTGAGTTAACATATGGGCATGGAGGCTTTGTACTTCAATGCTTTGAATCATTCCTCTCAAACTGCACCCATCAGGTCAAACATGCCCTCAGATGTCTAAATCTATTCATTTGACATATAGTGTGACACATGGTTCATTTATTGCAGCAGCTCTCTATATCACTCAAATGGTTCTGTTTTCAGGAATTTAACTAACATTAGTGCAGCGGATGAAGTGGCCAAAGGTCACAAAGGTGAGAGGAGACCACTCAAACAATGCTATGGTTTTCTTTCACTACCCTAAGGGTTAAGGGGATCTCTTTTGATTTGATTTTTATTAGGCCCACAGCATACTACACCCTATATCATTTTCCTCTTGCAATGATCCCCAACATCCCTGCCATAACATCGTTTACCAATGCATGCTGGTGATACTCAATTATACCTCAGGATTTGTAAAAGACAACCATTTAAAGGGGCTGAAGTTTCCAACACTTTCAAAATGGCTTATCAAGAGTTGGCTTTGCATTAGTGTGACAAAAACACAGATCCTGCTTATTGGCATTAGAAAAGCTCAGATGCTTGGCACAACTTGGTCTCTTTCCCTGGTCACTCCTCCTAGCCCTTCTAATTTACTCAGACGTTTTGAGGTCCTCCTAAATCCGTGAAAAACTTTCTCTACTCAAGTCGACTTCATGATTGAAAAAGTGTTTCTCTACTCAAGTCGACTTCATGATTGAAAAAGTGTTTTTCCATCTTTGTTGATGGCCTTCTTAGGAATTTTCTATTACCTCAAACTCAAGAGGATATCACCCTTGTGAGGGCAGTTGTTTATTCCTGCGTGAGCTACTAAAAACGTATCTAAGGAGGTTTCCCAGCCAAAATTTCAAGTAGCCTACATAGAGCAAAACACGTTGCCACCAGTCTTGTCTATGATTTGCAAGAATCTGACCATGCCGCTCCAGCACTAAAATCTCCCTGCCATATGTGCATCATAGAAACGATTGATTTCAAAACCCTGTGCCTGTTCTATTAATAATTGTGTAGCATGGCACCCACCTAGCTCTGTAAACTTTAATTTTATATTGCCCGGACTGAAACCTACATGTAGCCTCTCATCACTCTCTCACACTGCTCCTTTCAATACTGAGGCAAATGTTGGAGGCAGTTCTTTGCACCAACACTGTGCATCCTTTTGAGACTTTTTCTCACTACATCTTCATAATGATCCCAATATTCAATTTTTCCAGTGATAGAAGGCCCACCTCTTTCTCCAATTATTAACCCATAAATTACTTTATCTCCCAGCCCTTTTCCATTCTCTTATCCATTGAAATTCCTGGCACTGTGGATGGCCCATTCCGTGTTTTAACAAATTGTAAAATGAAGAAAAGGAAAGATTTTTTGGGGGGGCTGGAACAAAAGACTCAAGCCCATTTGGGAATTCTATCAGCGACTCCCGAACACCCAATGAACGTAAATCAGACGCTATAAGCCTGCTGTCAGAAACTATATGGTTGCAGACAAAATCTCTATGTGAATATCCAATCCTTTTTTTTGGTCTGGCTTGATAGTGCAGGTGTCGCCAGACAATTACATGAGCATCACTAGAAAAGAGCTTTAGCTCCACCCACATGTTGGGAGCGAGGAGCACATGTTTTGATTGGGAAAAAGTTGTGTGCTTCCACAAAAAAAAAGTGTTTGGCCTCCACACAGCTGTGCTCATTTTGTTGATTTTTCCAGCTGCCTGAGGTTGAACCTTCAGGGACACACACATGACATTGTAATGCTATTAAAGTGTCTTAGATAATAAACAATTTATGGTGTTATCGCTGGTAGCATCACAGATTGGTGGAGGACAGTAATTAACATACATGGATTTTTATTTTTTGCCTGCCACTGCATTCAGAAGCCAGACCTATTGGCGTTGGCAATGCTTATTTCAATTTCATGATGGGACCATCTTTCCGCTGTGGGGCTGTTCAGCCACATCCCACATAGGAGTCAATAGTCAGCCCGGACATGTGTTCATTCAAAAGGCATGATGCCATTTTTGGGGGAACAAACTGTTAATGCTCAAATCTGATAGGTGGTTGACAATAAATGGCGAGCATTTTGCTCTTGTGCAAAAGCGCAAAAGCCTTTTTCTAAAAGACAAACACTTCTTTCAAGATAAAACTTTTCTTCCCGAATTGGCCGATGGGCCTTAAAAATGCGGCTCTTTGCACTGTTCAGAGATGAGAGCGGGGACACAAGCCCCAAGCAGGCCACTGTGGGTCGCCTTGTTTTCAACCACAATTGCAACATTCTCTAAAAATACTGTTACTTAAATATGCAGGAAGACATTTTGATGTACTGTGCCCAAAGCAATAAGTTATTCATGCAAAGTAAGCAACAGCGCACAGCACACTTTGATCAGTAAACATCAATCAAGAAATTAGTCGATTTGTCATTCTGACACTGACTTTGCAAGATTGCTTACATTGTGCTAACACAAGGAGAGGGAAAGTGCATCAACAACTTTTAGGCGTCTACAACTGAGCTAAAACTTAGAGAAACTGACTAAATAATACTGATTTAAATTGAAATCATATAACGCAGCGTTTTCCTTCTGTGTGCTTGGCACTCAGTACCACTCAGGCTTGTACAGACAGATGGCTCGGGCATTACATCATTCTGAAGCCTTTCAACGTTTTTACCCTCGGGAATAGGAGGACTTTGCAGCTGCAAGCTATTCTGGTTGTGCGTGGTAGGATGCCATTGTTATACTATTCCTGATCAGACTATACTTTTTAAGAGTCTGAGAATAGAGCGTGCTTATTGAATTTTGCTTTCACAGAAATAATGGCCTGAGCAATGTGCGCAAATGCTACGTATTGTTCCTTAAAGGACTGTTGAAAACCATTTATACTTTACTGTGTGGGAAATATCCATAAACGGTATACAGTACTACTGCATACTCTAGGGGCCAGGAGCCATATGTACAAAACTTTTGTCCAGTCATATATGGGCGGATTCGCTGAATCAACCCGTTTGCGAACCCAATAATGTATTTTGGTATGTATGGGCTCGATGTACGAGCCATTTTTGCTGTTGCACATGGCCCGATTCGCAAAAATGCTTTTTGAAATTTACAAGCACCAAATTGAGATTCAGTAGCTTGCTACCGAATTGCAATTTGGGTTTTGTGAACAAAAAAACAGAATCGCTATTTGGAAGGGCGTCCTGAGTAGAGAATCTGAACGGTATGCACTAATGTTTTAGACCGAAATGCGGTTGCAAAGCATTCGCTCTGCATTACCAACTTAAAGTTTGTGA
This sequence comes from Lissotriton helveticus, assembly GCF_964261635.1. Lineage (NCBI taxonomy): Eukaryota > Metazoa > Chordata > Amphibia > Caudata > Salamandridae > Lissotriton > Lissotriton helveticus. Next base: position 211,694,376 of record NC_136071.1, on the reverse strand, counting down.
TAACCCATTCACATATGAGACAAGGGGCCAAATGAATGAAGGCAATTTTGCGATCGCAAATGACAAAATTGCTAAGTGGTATGTATGTAAGCAAAACAGCCTCGCAAAATAAGAAATCACAAATTTGCGATTCCCTATTTTGCAATAGCATTTAAGGAATCGCAAATTGCGATTCCTTAAATGCAATGTATGAGGCCCAGAAAAAGTGCAATTTGGCCATAAGGAATCGCAAATTACCACCAACTTCAAGTTGGTGGTAATTTGCGATTTCTTTGAAAAATGCACTTTTTTGCATTTTTCAAGGTGCCATGTGGCACACATACATGCCTTAGGGCATGTATGTGTGCCACATGGGCACTCATGCACATTTCAGGGGTGCAACAGGGTGTCCTTTTGACACCATGGAACCCTTGAAATTGCCTTCTCAATTTGCGATTCTCTAATTGAGAATCGCAAATTGAGAATGTCTTCCCATTCAAGGGACACCTTCCTGCACATAAATAGTCTTTACAGGTGATTTGCTGTTTGTGTGCTGCAGAATGCAGCACACATGCAATGAGCAAAATATGAGGAGAAAAAAAACATTTCTCCTCGTTTCACCTGCTTCAGACCAGATAATCCCGTATGATATTTTTGGCGCTGCTCCATACCTTGTAAATATGGGGCAGCGTCAAAAAGCAATAGGAGATGTGATGGAACACCCACTTCAACACCCATTGCACCCCCATTGCACACGCTAAGTGCTGCGTGAACAGGGGCATTATTTTCAACGTGACTTTAAGCAGCTTAAAACCGCCTTGTAAATAAGGTGAAGGACTTAACCCACCAGAACGTCAGAAAAAGTGACATTCTGGTGGTGTTAACTCCTTGTAAATATGCCCCGTAATTTTTATTCATCCTGTTTTCCTTTAGGGAGGATGGGCTGCATTTAAAAACATATTATTACTTTATTTAAAAGCAGATACAGACATGGCAGTCTGCTGACCCCAGAAGGCCACCATCCCTTTGATGGCATCACATCCTAGTGTGCCACAAATTGTGACGTACCTCATTAATATTTATGAGGTAGGTCTATTTTCCACCCACTCAGAATCTTTAATTTGGAATCAGGGAGCGATTTCACTTTAGCACGCTGGTAATAGTGATTACCAAATAGTGATTCACCAAAAAATTGCTATGTGGTAATCACTGTAATTAATGTTCGGAGATCTAGCCCAATAATCCCAAATTGCAATTCAGTATCAAGTTACTGAATCACAATTTGTAATTGCAAATACATACTGATTCGGTATTTGGAACGGGCTTGTTTGGGATGTTCCATCCAACTATCAAATGGCAGTGGAATGCATTAATGTTTTGGTAACTGTCATTCAGATTTCAAGTGCTTCCAATATGGCTTCTCTTTGGGTTATAGGACATGTACTGACAAACAGTGTTCTCTCAGACTGTGGGTGGTGGAGGGACCCTAAACTAACACAACAGCTTCTTTCCTACATTTATCTATTAAATATATTTTTTAAGACATACATCTTGTAGAAATACACACGATAATGCAATACAATAGACAATATAATTAATTAAAAGCCATACAAATTCATCTCTGATAAACCCTTCCACTATTTTTCTTTCGTACATTGACAACACACTTTGGCAATCAAGTCACTGCTGTGGTTTTCAGTTATGGGTAAATATAGTAATGTTTTATGAAAAAAAGTAGTTTTACATGGTGTTACATAATTAGAACTTAATTCATCTAACTCTATTTTGTTAAATAATTTGAATGACTATATTTCATTACAATAGCATATGAAACTGATTAGTTTCTTTACATTTTGTGCCTCATAATGTTAATGAAGCTCATCATTCTTCATTTACCTATTTCTTAAATGTTCATTCATTAGACATTGGTCCACTGATGCACTTCCTTTTCAGCATGAATAAATGAATGAATACATTTCATTGCGCGATTAATTAAAATCATTCGAAAACAAGGTCGGGCAATCATGTAGTTTATAAGTGTTAAAACCGCAGCATGGTGTTTTATAACAAATAATAATCTATATTAAATTAACATGATTGAAAAAAAATCCTCAGTTTATAGATTCAACATGTTTTTCTCCCTGCTAATGTACTGTGTTGTTTAAAAATAAAAGCACTTTGATTGGATGGTCGGTAAAATTCATCCGTACATACTATTAAAAGATTATTATATATTAGATGATAAAGTGCTGTAGTGTAAATGCTTATAAAGTAATTTGAGGAAAAAAAGTGCGTGTGAGCAAAGTTATAAACAGCAAAATCCAGTAAAAGCATTACAACAGGTGCACTAGAATGCTGAGCACCAGCTGCATGACGTCACAGAGACTGATTTGGCCTACCTGTGTCTTTCGTGTGCCATGCCCGAATGTCCACTTTACCTGTGTCATCAAGAAGTGCATATGTGCAAAGTAGCATGGCGAATTGTCTATTAAAAGCATTGCTAAAGTGCAGGTGATCAAAGTTATAACCAGTAATATCCAGTAATAGCATTAAAAAAGTGCACTAATTAATGCTGAACACTCGCTGCATGACGTTACAGAGACTAATTTGGGCTAAATATGTCTTTCATGTGTCATGACCAAATGTTCACTTTATCTGTGTCATCAAGAAGTGAAACGTCCTAAGGCCAGGCATATATCCACCATGTCCATACATTTTATGAACCTCACCCTAACGAAAGGAGGGTTACCTTGCAGGCAGAAATTTTTTGTATGCCAACATGTTCTGACTTCAAATTGATTAAAAATGTTACAGAGCCCTTGCTAGAAAGCAAGATGGCAGCAATGCGGATCACTGCAGCGGAGATCCCTACCTTTTGCCCCCGAAGCACCCTTAATTAGCTTGCGGCATCCGGCTTACCTGCGGACTGCGGACTGTGGTTCACAGGCCATGGATCGAGGATTACGGATAGGCTTTCTGCCCCGGGTGGTATCGTAGTTCCGGCTTGCTCATCGGATGCGGGAGGAGGTGCCGGGCAGTGCCTCTGCGCAGAGGGAGAATGGGGCAGGCAGTGGATCAGCTGGTGCAGATTGGAGGAAGAGCAGCCTTGACCCATGAGGTGTGCGGGCTGAGAGAATTGTTCTGTTGCCAAGCTGCACCCTGAGGTCGTGGGCAGGCTTTGTAGCTGCTCTCAGTCAAAAACTAGTCCAGAGGGTGTACATAGCAGAAAATAGCTCAAATTTGGCTGCAGAGGTAGGAGGGATGCCTCCAAAAAACAACAACAAGACAAGTCAAGGAGGCACTGGGGTGAATTCAGCGCGACCCCATGGACCTAGACGGGTGTCTCAACCCGCCTCTGTGGGTCATTCAGGTAAGCCTAATGAGCCTCACATTCTGAAAAAGCAGGTGGACAGTGGAGAGGCAGGGAAGCAAAGGAATTTGTTTGAACGTGTACAAAGCAGGGGGAGGATACTGATAATTCAAAGGTAGTGGAAGGGGGGCAACCCCTGATGGGGATAACCCAATTTCTACCTCTGCGCCACCCCAACCAGCTATTACGGACTTCTTCAAAACTAAGGACGAAACATTGAGCCAATACACCTCTGAACTCCTGTATGAATCAGGCCTTGAGATACCTGACCAGATTTTAAGAGAACATATGTGGGATGCTAAAGGGTAAACCACTACGGTGCATCTGGAAGTTTTGGAGGAGAGGGAACTGCATCATAAAGATATCGGCACGCCGAAAGAGACGGATCAAGGTGTCACAGGGAGCGAACCTCGAACCACACCTGATCCCTAATCAAGTATGTTACCATCTGTACCAGAAGGTGCTTCTGTGGGGGTGGCCTATACTACAGGTCTAGATGGGCTATCAGCTGGCGATATCATATCCGATGGTACAGATAAGTTCTTTTCTCAAACTGAGGAATCACTTTCAGGAATTTCTGATTCTGGCCACAGCGAAATTGAAGACAGTGTATCGACTTCAGGCTCTAACATACTCGAAGCACCATAGACTGCCCTTAAGCACCAAAAACATCGAAGGAGTTCTAAAGGGTCCAAGGGCCACACCAAGATACAGAAGAATAAGAGAAGGCACTCCGCTGGCCCTGGGCTGGAGTGGGATTATTCTCATACAAGGATAACAGGACATGGTGACTTGGCGACTGATCAGGTTGAAAGTTCCATAGGTGGACAGCAAGCTAGGGGAGTAGCTGATATGAATTCCGCTTTGAGCATGATATCCATTCAAATCAATTAAAGAACACTGCGCAGAGACCCGGGTTGATGGAAAGAAAGCAAGAATGGCTACGAAGAAACTGGAGGGTGCGGTGCGGAAAGTAGGTAAAGTCTTCATAGAGATTGGCGAATGGATGAATATCATGGAAGATTGAACCTCTGCTGTTAAAAAAGAACTGTTCGCTGTAAGAGAGGAAACAAAATCTCATGAAGCTCAACTTATAGAAGCTATGTGGAAATTGGAAGATATAGAGAATCGCCAGAGGAGGAATAGCCTCCACTTCCTTGGTATTGAGGAAGGCCTGGAAGTAGAAGACATTTATTTTAGACATCTTTAAAAGAGCCTTCCCAGAGATTACAGGGTGGGACTGGGAACAGGAAATCCAGAGGGTTCACCAGTTTTCATTTGCCCATCACAAAATGTCTAGCGGAGATCTAAATCAACCTAGGGTCATTCTAGTTTTTTTTGCCAATTATATGCTCAGACAGGCTATATTTGAGAATGCACGTCCTGAGGCTAGAAGGCAATATAAAGAATCCTCCTTTTTTGTGTGCCCTGATTTTTGCCACATAACTGTGGAACGCAGCTGGCGACTACAGTAACTAATTAAGCCCTATCAAGATGCAGGATTTGAGGCATTTATGTTGGCCCAGGCTAAGCTGAAGATAGTTGTCAGAGGGTCTGCTAAATATTTCACTTTTGAAATTGAAGCTAGAGAGTATCTGGATCAAGTTCGAGTGGAGAAAAGAACCACATAAGATCTCAATGTAGTTTAACAGCTTAACTAAATGAGTCTGGGCTAAATGTCGCAAGATTGGGGAGGTATTTCTATACAGATGGTCTTCCTCTTCTTCATTTGTAATAATCGATTGATGGGGTGCGCAGGGGGCTTAGGGGGTGGGGGCTGCGGTGTTTCTTGCTATCTTTATCACAAAGACCATATGGGTCTGGCTGCTTTCAAGGGTAGGGGAGGTGGGGGGCAGGGGGAGGATGGAGGGAAGGGTGTTGAGGGGTTGGAAAGGGGGGCACATGGCAAAAAGTCAAAGAGTTCATTGCAGCTGAAATTTGTTTTTGTGATTTTTGAATGGTATTAAAGGCTAGAGAACAATGTGCAAGTAAGATTGGATCAGAGAGTTTGTTCGGGCAGTATAATGTTTGTGTTAAATGTGACACAGTAATACGATTTGATAAGATGATCTACTGGCATAATGGCTAAGCTACGTATTGCCTCTATTAATATTTGTGGGTTAAACGGCAGCGCCTAAAGGAGAAAGATTCAAAATGTTCCAAAGGTAGATTTGTATTGTCTCCAGGAGACCCACATAGCTCGGAATGAATTGGGGTTGAAAGTAGCAGCCTATACAACACAAAATGTTAGGACTAAGGTTGTCGCTGTCTTTTTGAAAGGCATTGCTATTAATCTGGGAAGAAAGGCAGTGGATAAGAATGGCAGATGGCTAATACTGGAATGTAGATATAGTGCTGGTTCATTTTCACTATGCTCAGTCTATGCTCCAGTGTTAGATGACCCAGGGTTATTTAATTTTCTATCTTACGAATTACCTTCCTGGCCTGCACCATATGTGATATGTGGGGATCTAAATATTAATGGATCTAGATGAGCCTCAGGGGGTCACAGGATTTCTAGCAAGGGGCGTAAGCCAAAATCCATAAGGGATCATAATAAACTTTTTAGAGATATTGGTTTGGTAGATGCATGGCCTACTTTGAAAGCACAAGAGCCTGGCTACACCTAATATTCTGCCCCTCATGGCAAGTTTGCTAGGTTTGATTACTTTATAACTTCACCATCTCTACTTCAGGAGGCTCGGGTGGAGCTCTTTCCCAGAGTAATGTCAGAACATAACACCGTCGATCTCGAACTCTCACTTGTTGGAACAAGAAAGGAGTACATAAGATGGACGTTTGAGAATGCACTTCTATCCGATCAAGAATTTGTTAACTATATGAAGGGTTGGATCAGGGAGTTTTTCAACAATAAGGATAGCATGATGGAATGATTTGGGATGCTTTTAAGACATCAGTGAGAGGAGAGACGCTGGAATGTAGCCTAATCAAACAAGAAAAGGGGCAGAACAGATGAAACAGCTCTATCAAAAGCTTGCCTGCCTTGAAACAGAATAATTAAGTATTGTGACTAAGGAGGCGATGTCTCTGCAACCCTGACCTCAATTACGGTAAACAAAGCCTGTCTGAAGGATTTCAATTGGGAGAGGACAGCCGGGAAGTACCTTGCCAAAAGACAGGATTGTTCTGAATACAGTGAGACCGTTGGCCGATTACTTGCAGTCATGGCCAGACAACAGGTGGCGGTAGGACATATAGAGCAGGTAAGGAATATGCGGGGTAAAGTAATCATAGATCCTGCTGATATCAGGGTGGCTTTTAGGGAGTTCTATGAGGATTTGTATATGGCTTTGCCTTCAGCTGGTCCTTTAACAAACTACGAATTGTTAGAATTTGCCAAGAATGGAAGGGTCTCCCAGGAGGATGGTTTCCAATTGGGGTCAAATATATCTCAGGAGGAGCTATATAGCGCTCTGCAAGCCATTCTATCTGGCAAAGCAATGGGAACCGACTGTATTACCCTAGAGCTTTACAAAATCTTTTTTAGAGAGACCTACCAGCTTATGCTTGGACTATTTAACACCTTGGGTGCTTTGGCTTTTCCCCTCCTGTGCTGAGGGGTCTGTAAATCCCATTGTTCATGACGATCTCAGCTCGTCATGAGCACACGAGCAGTGTACTGCATGACGAGCTGAGCTCGTCATGAGCATGGAAGGGGTTAAGGAGGTTAGGGAAGGGGCTACTACATGGCTCATGGGGCACTGCCAATATTATTATTTTTCTAAAGATGGGCAAAGACCATACTAGTATGGGCTCATATAGACCTATTACGCTGTTAAACAGTGATGCCAAATTAAATTCAAAGATCTTTGCCACCTGTCTGAACTCTCTGATTCATCGTCTTGTATCAGTTTGGCAGCATGGTTTTTTACAGGGGAGGGGGATGGTAGATCATGTCAGGAGGGTAATCTCACTTTTTGATGGTACTGAGGTCCTCACAAACCCTATGGGGGTTGCTTTCTTGGCCGAGAAGGATTTTGATAAGGTGTCACTGAGCTATCTATGGAAGATCTTGGAGGCCAACAGCCTTGGGGCCTCATTTATGAGTGCAATACAGGTTTTGTTTGCCAACCATACAGCATGACAATGAACAATGGGGGAGGAAATGGAGACATTTTTAATTGGCAGGGGGACTAGGCAGGGATGTCCGTCCTCCCCCTGTTATTCGCACAATATATATAGATCCCTTTCTTAGATGGTCGGAGGCCTCCGCTGATATCATTCCTGTAAGCTTGCATGACTGGGACACTAAACTATTGGCGTATGCTGATGATGTGGCTATAATCACATCCGACCCTGACAGAGCAATGTGCACAGTGGAAAGCATTGTGGAACATTTTGGGACCCAATCGGCCTTTTCACGGTATAAGGTCAAAACACAGATTTTGATAAATAGATTTCCCACAGGCTCGGACACTAGGATTGTTGAGAAAGCAGTCTATTTAGGCATAAATATCACGGTGAAGGTGGAGGATATAGTAGATTTAAACATTGCTCCTATAATGGAGAAAATCAAGAATGACCTCCAGCACTGGGACAATCTGAAGTTGTCAATAATGGGGAGGTGTAACCTCAACTATTGTATATTTTCTATATGATCCCCCTGGAAATACACAATTATTGGTTTAGGCAAATTGAGAGGGAGGTACCTAGATTTATTTGGTCTTATGGCAGGACTAGGAGAGCCAATGTATTCCTATCTCTTTCTAGTGATAGAGGGGATGGGGGCTCCCTCATTTCAAGTTATATTATTTAGCCGCAGCTCTACAATATTATGGGCCCCTCGTTGGTATTAGGGCAAGGGATGGAGATGACCCCAGCTATGTCCCTTCAATATTTGAGATAATGATTGGAGCACGGGCTAATGGCAACCTTTTGAATTTTTACGAAGCAAGCTACTTTAAAGAACCACGGTTTAAGGTCTTAATCACCATTTCTTGTAACTGGGCAGGTGTGAGGAAGAAACTTGGGGTAGATAGGTTTAGTAGGTATTTCCCCTTGCTTGGGAATGATTAGCTTCCAAAGACCCTACAAGATGAGTGGTTAGCATGGTGGGAAAAGGTAGCTTTTACGGGATAGGGGACCTTCTGGCAGGGGACCATATTGCATCTTTTGACGTAGTTAGGGAAAGATTTAGTATAGGACCCCGGGAATTTTTAAAGTTTTTACAGCTGAGGGATTTCCTTACTAAATAAGCTGGTGGTGCTGCGGGCTTCCGGCAGGTATCTCCAATTGAATTGCTAATCAGTAGCACAGGCTCCTCAATTTCGCAACTTTATAGATGCCTGATGGAATGGGTTCCAGACAATCTAGACAAGCATGGGCTGAGATGGCAGGATAAGCTGGAGGTTAAGATTCTTGCTTTTTGAAATCACCAGAAAAGGGGGATACCATACTGTGCTCTGCCAATCTGCGGTCACAACATTTTAAAACTCTATTTGATCTTTAGATAATGCCTGCAAAAATTGCTACATAGGGAGGAGTGGAGGGAACTCATTGTTTCAGGTGTAAGGCACATGGCGCGGATATAGTACACATTTCTCCACATTTCCTTGCATAGAACCGATACGCAGAGAAATTTCTGTTTTTTTACGGTATGTATTAAAAGAGGATGTTCCTTTGTCAACCAAGCTTATGATACTAAGGGCCAGATGTAGGTAGCCAAATACCAGTCGGTAACGGCCGATTTCGGCCGTTACGGACCGGTATTTGGCTTTTGAGATGTAGGTGGGTTCGGAATTTACAGAATCGGTATATTTACCGATTCAGTAAATTTACCACTTCGGTATTTTACCGAATCGGTAAACATACCGTTTCTGTAAATCCATATGTAGATGACACTCCTGGGAGTGCCACAGGCCCTTAAGAGTCGGTATTTTACCACCCAATCCTATTGGGTGGTAAAATACCGAATTCAGGTGTGCATGCACATCTGTGCATGCACACCTGTGCAATGTGACACACAGACATTCCCTTAGGGCATGTATGTGTGCCACATGGCACACAAGCCTGTAGTTGGGGTGCTAGAGGGTGTCAAAGTGACACCCCCTGCACCCTTGCAGGATTCGGTATTTACCGATTCTGTAAATACCGAATCTGTATTTCCCATTGATTCCTATGGGCTTCAAGGCCCATAGGAATCAATGTGAAATACAGATTCGGTATTTACAGAATCGGTAAATACCGACTCTTACAGAATCGGTAATTTTTACCTACATCTGCCTCCTTCTAATTTACCGACTCTTTAATACCGATTCGGTATGGGTCGGTATTTAAGAGTCGGTAAATCGAAATTACCTACATCTGGCCCTAAGTGAAAATGAACAAGATGGGAAAAAGGGAGATGAGCTCACTTTCATACTGATGTCAGTTCTTAGACTCTGTGTAGCCTCAGCCTGTTTGGACCCGCAACCCCGACCTTTCAGCAATGGAAAGGCCAATTTTTGCACATATATAATTTAGAAAAATCACTTTATGAAAGAAGAAGCAGAAAGGGTAGGATTAAAGGGAAAAGGATCTGGGGCCCTTTGACTACCTGGGTTAATCCATTCATTCAAGTAGAATGAATGTTATGGTATCACTCAATCATGATTTTGTATATACAATGACATTTTGATGCATCCTCTGTCTTTTATATATGTATACCGTATTATTGCTCAAGACTATGTAGGCTGTTGTATTTTTTGTTTGCTTTTGCAGTTTGGATGGTTAAACGTAACCGAAACAACCTATATTTTTGGCCTATTGCCTGTATATAGCCCTTATAATCTTATATTCTCTAGCCTTTGGTAGACTGTTTTATTTGATTAATGCATTAATTAGCTTTATAATAATTAATATTTTAAATTAAATGTGGTTTTTGAATTGTATGTATAAGTATCTTGACTAATTGCTGCAATTGCACTGTTTTCTCGGGAAAAAAATACAATATTAAAAAAAAGAAATGTTACAGAGCCAGAAGCACCGTTCATTGAACAAGAATCGACACATGCATAAAATTGCTGCAGAGTTGGCACATCTTGGTTAAGGCTTTTCGTAGTTATATCGGCCAATGATCAAGTGTTGATACATTAAAAAAATGGAGATGCATCAACAGGATCTTATATGAGGGTCTAAAATTCTCTGTCAGACATGCCTGTGCCATCAGATGCTTGTACGTATTCATGGACATCCAAGCATGACTTCTATCTTGAAATGACTCTATCCCATTAATGAATGAAATGCATCTAAATTGTTTATTATGGAATTGTTTAAACCAATTTTTTATTACGGGTTGATCCCACAGTGATGCAGCTTCAAACTTTGAATGTGCATACTATAGTGCAGTTGCTCAAGCATTTTTAAATGGATCCCAAATTAGGGCTCTGAGGCTTTCAGTATGCACTCTCCGCAGGGCAAAGAAAAATTTCAACAGCCCTGACGGGTGAGGTAGATCTTGTTCTATCAGCCCAAACACAAGCCTAATTTGGGACCGTAAGATTTCTTCTGGTAGGCCAAAAAGAATAAGGAAGACTTTGCATTGTGCAGCATTTAGAAACAATGTTAACTTGTTCGGTAAGGGTTCGGCTCCATAGGCTAAAGCTAGAAATAGTTTGGTCTTTATCACGTGAAGTAGTGGACACAACATGGGGTTTGTAGTGTTAGATAGGAGTTCCTGAAAGACAAAAGTGAGTGTGGCAAGCTTGGGCTCTGGGGCATTCATGTGCTGAAGGTGATAGGTACAGTCCTGAAGCCTGGCTCCCAGATATTTATAAGAACCCATTCTCTTTACGAAGGTGCCACCCAGGTGCCATGAGCACATTTTAATAAGATGTATCCCAAAAATGATCCTGGTTCACCATCATTTCATTTTCCTTGCAAGACTCAGTAAGACTACATCATCTGCATATTGCAGGGTTGAGATTGGTTGTTGAGCTAGTTTTGTCGGATGAGAGGCTGTTTGATCTAGTCGAGTTGTTAGATCTACTAGAAATCAGGTTTAAAAGGAGGGGTCCAAGATGCATCCCAGTTTTAATCCTCTGTTCATTTGAATTTAAGGGATAATGGATGGTTTTCTCCCAGCTTGACTTGGTCCCAAGTGTTTGCATGTAGGAGATGAATTGCACGGAGGAGATTCGAGGAAATAGGGGCTACACAGCGTTCCTTTCGATTCTTGATGAAATATTTCGGAATCACCTGATGACATTCCAAAACACTTGCTGGTTTTTGCTTGAACATGCCTTGTGAAGTTTTATCCAGATCTAATTTTCTTTATTTTGTATTGTTGCCCAAAGTGATTTTGTATGGGTTTTTCCTAAAAATTTTAAAATTGTCCACCTTTTGGGTCTCCTGGGTTGTTAATGGCCCTGGCTTGCCTATCAAAATGTTTCTTCTGGTTTCTACGGGGCATATTTACAAGCCCCTGCGCCGTTTTTGCACTGCCGTTGCGTCACTTTTGTGATGCAGCGACGGCACAAAAGATGCGCCAAGATGCGGGGTATTTACAACGTGACGCATCTGGGAGATGCGTCACGTTGTAAAGCTCTGCGCCAGAAGGAGGCGTTCCTGCGCAGGGGGGGGGCGTTCCGGCGCAGGAACGCCTCCTGAAAGTGGCTGAGTGAAATCTACAAGATTTCACTCAGTCATTTTGGTGCCATGCTGCGTCAAAACCCTGCTCCTGCTTGAAGCAGGCGTAAGGATTGATGCAGCATTGGAATATTAGGCCCCCCCCCCCGGGCATTGCTGGAGCTGCGTCATGCTTGCGACGCAACTCCAGCAATGCGACACTTTTACGGCACAGATGCGTCATGCATCTGTGCAGGTTTTTGCCCCATGGTGCGCCGCATTGTAAATGCAGCGCAACCATGTTGGCGTAGGCATGACGCACAATAAGTGGTGCATCCCTGCTGATATGCAGGGATGCGCCACTTATTGTAAATATGCCCCTAAATGTTTTAGTGTACCAACTCTTAGTTTGAAGTTGTCTTTGGGTGTTTGAGGAGTTGTTTGCGTTCCAAAAACTCTTTTAATCTCTATTTGAATTTCATCCCAGATTTGAAGAGGATTTCCATTATATTTTCAGCATGTCAACCCTTGCAAACCTTTGTTTTTAGATTTAGCTTGAGAGAGTTTCGGTAAACACAGATAGAAGCGCAATGAAAGAAAATGTTTCTCGGCTATTTTAGGCACATTTATTGTTGTAATTTTTATCCATTGTTCTCTACGTGTTTGCTGCAGTAGTGTTGTGTGTCTACAAAGAATAGACTGGATTGCCAAGGGTAAAATCAAAATGCCATAGAACAAACTGTTTCAATTCTTGTTGTTATCATTTTTGCAGCCCACTTGAAAGACTTTTCAATCATAATCTCTGTCTTTGTGTCTTTAATATTATAAAAAACCTCCACTCACAATACTGAGAGATAATGTACATTATGAGGAACACATACTAATTCCAGAACTATCCAAGTATTAATTATCCTAACAAGCAGTGCTGTACACTAAGGACACTACAAAGCATGGGTCAAAACATTTATTATTTCGGGTATTGTGCCAGAAATAAAGGCACATTTGTTAATCCTGCCCATGTCAGCAGCCCTTTTGGTTATACAATAGGTCACAATCTCATGTCATATCACAGAGCTCCTCCTATACCAGGAATCATAAAGAGGAAAATAATACACTTTCAGAAACAAAACCAGATCGCAGAAAAGTGCCAAAACATGCTAAAAACAAAAAAGAGTTCAGAACTACATTAAAACACCTCGGTGAGCTGGACTACATATCTAAAAAATGTAATGAATGTCTAATAATTTAAATAGACATGATGAAAAAGGTCTGCATGTCTAAGATTGAAATATAATGATTTATGGTGTATGAAGATCTTGTCTTGTTCATTATGTTTATGACACTAAGCACACCTCGCACAACCCTGCCCATTCCACTGCTCAGCATACTGCCTCCAATGGCAGTGGAGGTGAACAACATTAGTGCTTAATTTGAACCAGTGTTTGCTGGAGGGGGTTATCAGCACTTATTTTTGGGGACAGGCACTTATTTTTCAACATCAAACATTTACAAAGAGAAAGAAAACCACTCATAACAGAAAGACGGGGAAAGAGAAAGAGGATACAAACTTCACAGAGGGAGAGAGCGAGAACCTACAAGAGTGAGTTAAAGGAGCATGGAGTGTCTGCTGGTGGATGAAAGTCCAGTGCTTAATTTGTAAAATATGTCCAGGTGCTCAATTTGTTGTAGGAGGCCACACCCACATTCTCTAGCTCCACCCACGCCCTTTACTTGCTGCACCCACTTATTCAATTGGCTCCACCCACATCTGCAACTGGCACTGAAAGCCAGATGTAATCCCCAACTGTATTCCTACCTTGGTAATATGATGGTTGACTTGAAACAAGTGTTGGTTTTCCAGCTCCTTGGGAAAGCTACCTTATTAAAATCAAGGCAACACCGCAAAAGAGACTGGATGTCATGACTTTTGGAACCAAACATAATGAACCTTTCTGACCATGAAAGCCCAGACTCCAAGGTTATGCAGAAATGACTATCTACTTCTGTTGTAACTGGTGTCTCCCCAGGCTTGATCTTCAAATAACACTCTAAACTGCCCGGACCAGTCTAGCAGTAAAAGACCGTAACACACCTTACACACTTCTCAATTCTTTTGCTCTGATAATTTGGCAAATTCACCACTAATATATCTACATTTTGTTGACAAATGTTATATGACATGATAGAGTTCAAAGGATCAAGCCCAATATGAAGGCATCTATCACACGAAGAATATATTGGACCCTGCTAGATGCACATTATGCACATCTCTGGCATATGAACGACCTGTAACTGATTTACGCACATCATTCAATCCTGTCATATGCTCAATATTGACATCTAGAACCTCTGATTATATGCATATAACATAGACTAATGTAAAATGCAATGTCAAAAATATGTCTAGAGAATAAAATGCAGACTCATAATATGCACAGTATGTAATGCTGTGGTATCTGAAAATGGCATTTTTCAGAGATGCAAATTACTCAGGCATTACAGCATAAATTAAGGAGGTCTGTAAACTGCACATACCTGAGTTAGAAATGTCAATTTTTGCAGGCTTCTGTTTGGACCACTCACCCTGTATTCACACAGGCCCTGCGCTCATCCTGCAGTCTTGAAGGCGCACCGCTCAGCCTGCAGTCATAGAGGCACATCGCTCATCCTTCACTTATAAAGGCACTGTCCTCACCATTCACTCATAAAGGCTCAGTCTTCACCACACACTCAGAAAAGCACAGTCCTCACCCTGCACTCATATAGGTGCATCACTCCCTCTGCACTCATACAGGCACAGTGATTTCCCTGCACTTATACAGGCACACCGCTCACCCTGCACTTATACAGGCACAGGGCTCCTTGTGCACTCATACAGGGGCACCCCTCACCCTGCACTCATACAGGCACACACCTCACCTTGCACTCATACAGGTACACCCTGTTAGACCCCGCTCAGCCCAAGCACCGCGGGAGCGTAGCATGCACCAATCCCCTTCCCTTGTCCACCCGAGACCCACAGGATAAACACACTGTGAGCACTCTAGTGAACCCGAAAAGAGGGTGGTAAAATGACGAGACACCAAGTCTCCCACCCTGTAGAACTACAGGACACGGCTCCCTCCTTCACGCTTCTGCACCTGGGGACAACAGGGAAAAAACAACACCTCCTTATGTACAGGCTCTATGACGTCTCAATGTCAGTGACCATGTCCCACCCCAACATGCACCCTCTCCTTACCAATTGTAAGTGCAGGCTTGGCTTCGTGAAAGGACTGGAAAAGTCGGATGTAAATATCTCCACTCAGGGGCACTAAACACCTTAACACAGTGTCCTTTGGTGCCTGTTTATATATTCCAAAAATTAACGAGGCACAAAATCGAAGGGAAAAAACCCCAGGGCTCAGTTATGTTAGCACTCAGCCACAACGGTAAAAAAAAACCTTCGCAAATGCCTAAAACTGGGCTGGCAATAACAGGGATAAGGCACTCTAGTCTCCTTTGAGTGTCCCGCAGTGTTCGTGTATCTCTGGGGAGTAGCGGAGTGACCTGAAACGTCACTTCCGCACAAAACGAGGCGGAAAGGCAGCCCGTGTAAACACAGAAACACGGAAACGCAAAGCGTCTTCCCGTCAATAACAAACGGGCACAAGTTGTTAAAGGCCTTAGATCGTGAGCGGGGGCCCCCGCTCACATACACAAACGAACACACGCTGGGGAAACAAAAACGGAGAAAAAGTAAAAGGAAAATAAAACGGGAAGAACCAAGCCAGGGAGAAAACAAAGAAAAAACTAACTATCTACCTACAAGGGAGAAACAGGAAAGGCAAGGACACAAAATAACTCACACGATCCCGTGAGAGACAAAAATGGGTGTAAGGGGGACAAAAATAAAGCACAGGGAAGCAGGAATCCAATGCAACAGCTCAGCAGCAAGGGAGCAAGATACCGGGAGTTCCAACAAAGGCAATATCAAGCGATGAAAGCAAGGTAGGACCAACATTTTATAAGAACAGTTCACATCATGTGATGGTGGTCCATGGACACTGACATAGGACTAACCCAGGTCCTAACACACCCCACACCATGCACACATCCAGGTACACCCCTCGCCCTGCACTCACACAGGCACAGTGCTCACCCTGCCCTCATACAGGTACAGTGCTCACCCTGCACTCATACAGCTCACCATGCACTCATACAGGCATACTGCTCACTCTGCAAACATATAGGCAAACCGCTCACTCTACATACATACAGGCACAGTCCACACCCTGCACTCAGAAAGGAAGAGTCCTCATCCTGAACTCAGCAAGGCACACCGGTCACCCAGCACGTATACAGGCACAGTGCTCACCCTGCCTTCATACAGGCACAGTGCTCACCCTGCACTCACACAGGCACAGTGCTCACCCTGCACTTATACAGACACAGTGCTCACCCTACACTCATACAGACACAGTCCTCACCTTGTTCTCATACAGGCATAGACATCACCCTGCACACAAACAGGCAAATCGCTCAGCCTGCACTGATACAGCTCACTATGCACTCATACAAGCACACTGTTCACTCTGCACACATACAGCCATCCGCTCACCCTTCACTCATACAGACACAGTGCTCACCCTGCAGACATACACACACACACACCCCTCACCCTGCACACATACACCCACACACCACTCACTCTACACACATACAGGCAAACTGCTCACCTTGCACTCATACAGGCACAGTGCTCACCGTGCACTCATACAGCTCACCATGCATTCATACAGGCACACTGCTCACCCTGCACACATACAGACACACAGCCCACCCTTCACACATACAGGCACACTGCTCACCCTGCACTCATACAGGCACAGTGTTCACCCTGCACTCATACAGGCACACTGCTCACCAGGCATTCAAAGAGGCACACCGTTCACCCTACACTCATGCAGGCACACCACTCAGCATGCATACAGGCACACAACTCAGCCTGCAGTCATACAGGCATATCACACACCCTGCACTCACACAGGCACACAAGGTAAACTGCACTCATACAGGCACGCCACTCACCCTGCACTCATACAGGCACATTACTCACCCAGAACTCATACAAGCACACCACTCACCCAGCACTCATACAGGCACACAAGTCAACCTGCACTCATACAGGCACACTTCTCACATACTATACTATACAATGACAGGCCATACCATACAATATTATGGAATGACAGGCCATTGCATACCACACCACAATGCAACACACCACTAAAAAAACATGGACATTGTGACCATCTACGCAAGGGGCCTACAGTGATAGAATAATGGTGCTCACATTCACTTCACATTTCATTTTGTTGTCAATTCCCTTGTGGAAAAAGAATAAAAATAAAATGAATGTATGAATTGACCAGTCAGGATGCTTTTGAACCTACCCCATTTTCGTTGCCACACCTTGACCACCCCAATTTATGGCTTCAAGGAGTAAAGTTTTTTCAATTTCAACACTAGTTAATTAATTTTTACAAACAATGTGACCGCGGCCGGAAATCTTACAACTTTTGTACTTTGCAAAATTGTTCTCTTCGGCAGATGACAACGGTTTTGGTGGGAATAGTTTACCTCTAAAATGTTGCTTGCGACAACCATTTCTGAAACAAAACAACCTTTTGTTAAAGATATTTTCTCCTACAGTGTTTAATATAAGCAGTGTTCTTCTCCACAACTGGGTTCCGTTCTCTTGCACTTTTGTGGCTCTGGTGGGAGCACACATTAGCAGCTAGAGATAGGTGACTCCCACTGCCCCTCACCCCCAAATGACAACCCTGCCCACCCCGACTTATCTAATGCTTGTAAATAAAGGTTCCCCTCGCTCACCCCAGACTCCCAGTCGGTGAAGTGGTTCACCCCCTCAACTCACCATCAGCATCCACGGCCTCCAGGTCCTTACACCTCTATAGCGCCTCACTCAGCACTAGGGTCATCTAGTGCCCCCTCTGGCCCTCGGGCCTTGGGCATCGGCCACAGCACCAGTGCCTTCAGCTCCGGTTCAGTTTCAGCCTCTTTGGGGAGAGAACTGGCTGGTCCCAGGGGTCAGGTCAAAAGGCCCCTCAGCACTGCCTTGCAGCTCGCAGTACTCCGTGCCTCAAAGTGGAGGCCACACCGGACCTGAAAGTGAAAGCAGCCCCGGAGTGTCAGGTGGGAGCTGCTGCCCCACCCCTGCTGCTATGGTGGCTCCAGAGACAGGAGCAGAGCTTGGGCAGCCAAGGCCTGAGGAGGGCCTAAGAGTCCTGGAGAAGATAGCACAGCGGGGCCTCAGAAGGGCCCAAAACCGGGGGTCCACACGGGATCCAGTTTTGACACAATCGTAATGACACAACACTGCCTTGTGCCTCCAGGGCGAGTTCACTCTCGCCCAGGCTCACATATGTTCTGCTGCATCCACTTTTACAGTGCTAAAAAACAAATTTCAGGTTACGTGCTGCCTGAAACTAAGCACCACCTCGAAGCCTTCATGAAAGCAACTCCGTGGGTTTTTGTTTTATTTACTAATAATGAGGTAGCCTGAGAAATAAGTGCTGGTGCTTGGCACCGGAAAGCACCGGCACAAATTAATCAGACATGAGGTGGATTTAAAACTATGTAGCCTTGGTAGTTGGAGAACCAACATTTAATAGTGCCGCCTGTGGGCTTCCGCGAAGAGCTTTAGGAACCAGCAATTTTTTTTCTTTTTACAAATTAAGCACTGAACAGCATGCAACTTTATGAAGAAAGAAACATCACCAGCACCTTGGCAAAATAGCACAGGGAGCCAATGGCCTTTGCCCGCCTTAGCTCCTCCTATGTTTCTCCAATACACTTTCACCAAGTCTGGAGCATAACCAAAGAACCAGCAGCATCAGCTGGGAGAGGAGTTGGCCTAACGGCTAGGGCCGTGGACCTCGAATTTGGGGAACCGGATTTGAGTCTCTGGATTGACGCTGAACATCCTGCGATTCTGGTCCTTCACATCTAACATGGGCTTCAAATGGAATTCCATACAGCATATTATCAAGCCCATTATCGCCGTTTTAGTGGCAGCTTTCTGCCGCTAAAGCGGCGATAATTTTATCACCTGTCTTGATATTAAGCCCCTAAATCTCCCCGTAAATGTGTCCTCATGTAACGCAACTGGTGCTATGTAAAGCGCTCTGATACCCAATACTTCGGGTCAAGTTCGCGCTATAGAAAAGTCTGTAACAAATAAAAAAAAGAATCTGCTGCAGCAAGTCGTCCCTCAATCTCTCAAAAAACACTGAGCCTCTGCAGGAAAATTCATGAAACTACTGACAGAAAGTAGCTGTCAATAGGCAGAACTAGATACAGTACGTCACTGACTGACACCCTCAACCCCGAATGGATCTCTTGTTTCAAAGTACCGAAATATGACTGGCACTTTTTCCATGCAATGACCGAACAGAGCTGACTCCAATTTAATCGCTGTGCATAACATTAATTCTTATGGATGTTTTGCTGTTTCTGTTTTGTTTAAAAAGGATCTGAGAGACGGGAATGTTGTGTTTAGTGCAGACCCAATTATGCTTTAGCAAGGTTTTGTAATTCACTGCAGAGACCAAGTGCACGGGCCGGGAAGGCCATTGGCATGCTTGGAGGGGGACCAAGGAGGAGACAAGCCTGACAAATGGCTCGGGTTATCTAATTGATAAGCAGTAAACTCCCATTTTGGATTCACTGCAAGTATATTTGTCTTATCAAGATTAATGTTTGAAGAGGTGGCAGCCTACTGACATAGTGGCTTTGATTGTCAGAGTCGCATCTGCCTACTCTCTGCTCCACAACTCTTACTTTATTACATGCCTACAGGATTTACTGCAGTAAGAGCATCCATATCTGTGCTTCTGCCAGTTTTATTCATTTCCATAAAATCAAAAGGCAACAACTTGCAAATCCTTTCAAACGGTGTCATAATCCAGTTCGATCTCACTGATCTTCTCGGAGCTGTGAAATCTCACTTATACCCGATCGCTTTGATTTCAAGCTATCGACTTTCTTCGGCATCAATGTGTACAATAAAAATACATGACTGTTTGCACAAAACATATATTTTTGCATTTGTGAGTTTCTTTTCTGCTCTTCGTACATTGATTCTTTTTATTAACTTTCTTTCCAAGAGTGTGGAAAGAAAAAAAAACATGTATTGATTCTTTCTTCTCAGTCTGACAGCTGGAGCTCCACAACAGAACTGTGGCAATCATAAAGTTTAGCAATGCCAAGATCTCCACGCACAGGTTGGCCAGCCATCACTCCTGATAGGCATTCAACTCAATGCTGAGGCCACGTACACACTTCACAAACCAGGGAATGGTAAAATGGATAAAAATAAATAAATAAGGCATAGGGCATACTTTGCTATTTGTTTGTTTTTTATATCTTACATTGGCCAACATCTTTTGATTTTATTAAAATTCCTTTTATTGTTAGATAGGTTTAAAATATCAACCAACACATAAACATATAATAACAAGCTTCAAAAGTTTTATAGTTTACATTTAAAAAAATAGAACCCTTAATTTCCATACTAACTACAAGATCCCATCACTCTAAAAAAACTAAAAAAACAATAGGCATCCTTCTAATTACTTTCGTAATAAAACATTACACATGTATAATTGCCCTCTCACTTTAGGTGTGGACCTTGTGAGCCAAACAGTTTGATGGAACTTCAAAACAGCAAACACAGCAGTAGTATCTGTCATATATTCTCAAGTAAACTCGGTCATGTTTAATTACCATGACCCGACATGGAGGGGCAATTCATTTCGCTCTCGGCTCTGGCATGTCCTGCAGAGAAACAATACTTGCTCCTCGTTCTCATCCATGAGGCAGCATACAGGACAAAAAAATATGGTTTCAGATTTGTAGGATAAAGCAATAAAATTTCCGAGAAGAAATATACCTAATCTAAATTCTCAGCTGCAAAAATGTTTATTTCGTGAAATCCCCCATCAAACATGCATAGTACATATAAGATAATAATGCAGTTCATTTCAATGCGCCTAAAACAAGTACAAAACTAAACTGTAAAATCTTAAAACACTGCAAAACAATAAAAACCTGCCAATTTCCGACTTCCTTGTTACACAACTTCTTCCCCAAGCACCGGGACAAATACGGAAATCTCCAAAACCCAAATACTTACCAAAGAGTTTTAATGACCTTACTGCAATGCTTTTTGTCTTATACCTAAATTGTGCCATACAGGGGCCAGGGACAACCAGTTTTCTCTGAAGATGACCATAGGCGAAGCAGAGTTATAACAAATGGGCCTCACTCACCTTTTCACTGGTACATGCTAGACATGTATCAGATTTGGGATTGTCAATAGACCATTTACAACGAAACCTGTTGATAGATGAAATTCCGCATTTCTGATACAAACATTTTGCAGCAGGTAGTGTTATATTGTCCAGTAAGGACTCAATATGTATAATACTCTTGAAATCAAGAAAATAATCAATAGTGTCACCGTGCCTAGGACCCACATACCACTTTTCCATCACACTTGACTAATATTTCGCATTTTAGTGCTTCCTTTTCCCTCTAGATATAGTGCAAGGGTCGTCCCACACCTCTTTTAGCCCCAGAGTGCGAAACCAATTTCTCATATGGCTGAGCCAAGGTACAGCACACGATCTATCTAAGTTCATCACTTCCTTTAAAGAATTCCTGGATGGTCTTAACTACTGAGTATACCAAGGGCTAGATGTCCGACCAATTTTAGCATGCGCAAACGGGTTAGCGACCCGTTTGCAAATGCTAAAATTGGAATGGCCATGTACTAACACAATTTTGTGAGTCGCAAATGAATTGCGACTAGCAAAAAAAGTGATTAGATAATCGCTATTTGGAAGGGGCATTCCCTTACAAATAGCGACTCTCTAGCCCATGTACGAATGGTTTGTGACCGCAATTGCAGTCGCAAAACACTCACAAATTAGCACCCTCTGCAAGAGGGGGGTAATGGAGTCGCAAATGGGAGGGGGTCCCCAGGTGCCCCCATCCCCTTTGTGACAGGCTCTGAAAATATTTTTTAAGGGCAGGCAGTGGCCACAAGGACCACTACCTGCCCTTAAAAAAAGAAACGAAATTGTTTCATTGTTTTTAAAAATGCATTCTGTTTTCCTTTAAGGAAAACGGGCTGCATAAAAAAAACTGCTTTATTTAAAAGCAGTCCCAGACATGGTGATCTGCTGAGCCCAGCAGGCCACCATACCTGGGAGGGCCTGCCAATCCCAACTGGTTCTCAAATTGCGAGAGTCTCATTCATATTCATGAGCCTCGCAATTTGCGACCCCATTGGGAATCGCAAACAGTTTCTGAGTCACTGTTGTATACTGGATTTAGCGCCTCGCAATTTGCGCCTCGCAAATTGCGAGGTGCTAAAACCAATGGTCTTACATCTGGCCCCACATTTTTTGCCTATACAGGAGTAGTCTGAGACTAGACATGTGTGTAATACATTTCAGACACATGTCCAAGTAAGATGAAAGGGATGGGCAGCTTTGGGGCAACTAGAGATTTTATCAATTTTCCTTCAGTTCTTGGTAGACTAGTGAGATTTGAACTGTCCACATTATCTGCACCATTGTTAGAAATTGGGGACTCTAGTTGGCAGTGACTTGCACCCTGTCCAAGTAGACACCCTTATTCTAGTCAGAGTAAAGGGATTACACAGCTAAGATAACACCTGCTCACTCCCTTGGTAGCTTGGCAGGAGCAGTCAGGCTTATCTCAGAGACAATGCGTACAGAAATTCTACATAAACACACAGTAAAACAGTGAAAGCACTACAAAAAATGCCACACCAGTTTTGAAAAATAACCAATAATTATCTGAACAAAACAAGACGGAAAAGACAAAAATCCAACATAACCAAAACAAGATATCACTTTCAAAAGGTTCAGAACAGTGCAGTCCATGGGAAACTATGGATGTGTCACTCCTATCATAAATTACATGGGATGCATCAAAATCAAAGATGAAAACAGAGGAGGTAAGGCACCAGAAAAGCAAAGCGATGCATCGGTTCCTTACTCCCAGGGGAAGTAATGCATCAGTTCCTTACTGCAGGGCAGGGGAGGTGGTGTGTTGGTTCCTTACTGGCAGGGGAGTTGATGGGTTGGTTCCTTGCTGGGAGGGGAGGTGATGGGTCGGTTTCCGGACATGCAGCCTCAGTTTCTTACTGCTGGGCAAGAGCAATGAAGAACTGGGAGCACAGGTGCGATGCGTTGAAAATTCGGATGCACTGGGTGGAAGCGGTGACACAGGCACTGCATCGATTTTTCAGCCGTGAAGCAGGTGAAGCATCAATTTCTTCAGCTGCACAGCTGAGTCTGCGTTGAAGTCAGAGTGGGTGCCTCGGACGTCAGGAACACAGTGCTCTGGACTCAAGTTGCAGCAATCTTTCAGCGCAGGTCCAGCGTCGATTCTTCGGCCACACTGCCGCTATACGTTAATTTTTCAACTGCACGGCGGTACTGCAACAGGAAAACAGGTGCTGGAGGTTGATGCGTGCATTTTCTTGGTTCTTTAAAAAAAAGCCACCCCCAAGAGACCAAAACGAGAATTAGCATCACTTGGCAGGCCAGAACTCCCAGCAGAGGAGATCAGGCGCTGCAGCTGAAGTCTTTGATGGCCCTCAGACTTCTTAACAGGAGGCAAGCACAAACAAGCCCTTGAAGAACGTTGGCAAATAGGATGCAGAAATTAAAGTCCAGTCCTTTCCCTGCCCAAGACAGAAGCAACAAGTAGTAGGCAAGCACAGCACAGCAACAAACCAAGTGGCAGTTCCCTTACTACAGCTTCTCTAGCTCTTCTTCTTGGCATAATGTCCTCTTATTCCAGAAGTGTTCTGAAGTTGTGTACCCTCGGCTCCAATTCTTATACCAGTTTCTGCCTTTGAAGTAGGCAAACTTCAAAGGAAAGTGTTTGTAGTGCACAAGACCCTGCCTTTCCCTGACCTAGCTCCAGACACAGTACAGGGGTGGAGACAGCTTTGTGTGAGGACAGGAACAGTTCTATTCAGGTGTTAGTGACAGTTCCTCACACAACTCCATCTCAGGAAGAACCATCAGTCTGGTGAAGGGCCATCAGGATATGCAGGGCACACTTCAGCTGCCCTTTTGTGACTGTCTAGAGCGAATGCACAAACAGGCAGACACACAGAATGGTAAAGCAAGAAAATGCTCACTTTCTGAAAGTGGCATTTTCAAACACACAATTTAAAAAACAATTTTACTAAAAGATGTTATTTTTAATTGTGAGTTCAGTGACCCCAAACTCCAAATCGCTATCTCTTTCCAATTGGAAGTTACACTTGCAAGATGTTACAAGGCAGCTCTTATGATACCTTATGGGAGAGCTAGTTCTTGCAACAGTGGAAAACGAAATTAGCAGTATTTTTCTATCAGGACATAAAAAACACCCCATTACATGTCCTACCTTTCACACTGCACCCTGCCCATGGGGATACTATGGGCCTACCTTAGGAGTTCCTTACATGTAATAAAAAGGAAGGTTTGGGCCTGGCAAGTGGATGCACTTGCCAGGTTGACATGGCAGCTTGAAACTGCATTTACTGACACTGCAGTGGCAGGTCTGAGACTTGGTTGCAGGGGTATTTACGTGGGTGGCACAACCAGTGCTGCAGGCCCACTAGTAACATTTGATTTACAGGCCCTGGGCACATACAGTGCACTTTACTAGGGACTTACCAGTACATCAAATATGTGAATCATGAATAACCAATCACAATTTACACAGGGAGTACTTGCACTTTAGCACTGATCGGCAGATCAGCAGTGGTTAAGTGCCCTGTGTTCTAAAAGCAGCAAAACAGATCAGAAGAAGGCACAAAGGGGTCCATTAGGATGGCGGACGGATCGCCACCGCCATGCAGGCCCGTCCGCCACCTTTCTTCCCCCCGCCATATTACAATGGCGGGGGGGCCGTGGCAGAGGGGAAGATGGTCCGCCGCTTTTCCGCCGTGGTCACCTTGCGACCGCGGCGGAAAAGGCCTGATATGGTGGCGGTGTCTATCAGACACCGCCAGCCATATTAGGATGGCCTGGGAGGAATGCCTTTCCGTGGCGGCAATGCCGCCACGAAAAGGCATACGGTTCCTGCTTTGGGGGCCCGTTGCGGGCCCCCAGGTTGAAGGGGGGCTGCAGGGGGGTACCTATTGTACCCCCCTGCAGTTGCATGCACAATGCGTCAGGCACCGTGCTGTGCCTGCCGCTTTGTGCATGCAAATGCACAGCATGCATTTTTAACTTTGCGGCGGGTGCTGCTCAAAAGCAGCACCCGCCGCAATGTTAAATATACGGGATGTGACCGCCAGGGTGGCGGTCACATCCTAATTATAACGGAGGGAACGCCGCTGCCCCTGCGGACGGTCCCTCCACCTCGGGGGTGGCGGACAGACCCCTAAGTTTGGGTATGACCTGGCAAAAAGGGCCAGGTCCAACAGCCATAGTAAAAGTTAATTGTTTTCGTAATGGCAGGCATTAGCTGAGTTTTCGGGATTTGTGATGACAATGATATGGTATTTCCCAACCTAACACCCAGTGTCATCGCCATCAGAAACTTAACCAGGGTGTACCAGGGGCAGGACTGAAGCCCCCAGCTTGCTCTGCGGAATCACGCTGCCAACGTCAGCATTCCAGGAGGCGCCTTAAGGAGTTCGGGGTACCTGCAATGTGGGACGAGTGCAGACACACACATCTAAAGCCACCCTCTTTGGTCTTTCTGTTCCCTGCCCTGTTTGGATCTTGTGACCTTTTTGGGAGTTCATTGTGGAGAACAGGGGGCAAACCATTAGCTCCACCCTGCAACGCGACCATCCATGAACACTTTTGCACCCTGAGGCACTTCCTAAGCGTGTGCCTGGGCGAAGCGACAGGAGGTGGCTGGGCTGGGCCTTGTTCTTTTTGGTTCTAAATTCAATGGAGGAGAAAAGTGTTGTTGTTTGTGGAACAGATCCCCTATATCCAAATAAGGGACACTGCTGCTGACCCAGTTTCAGTCCTAAATGTTGGAGGGTCAAAAATGGTTAAACGCAAGGCTGTTGGGACCAAGGCCTCTGCTGAGTCAAAGGCCGATACCAAACGGACCACAATAGTAAACTTTTTACACGAACAGTGGGAGCTCTAACTAAGGACGTAGACCATGCGGAACTGCGCCTATTGCTGTGTGTATCTGGGTCATCGGGGGAAGGTGAAGCAATGGCATCTATAGCAATCCAAGCTCTGGGGTCACCAAAAGATAAGGAGTGTCAAAGCGACAAACCCGTGGAGGACCGGGGGTCTCCGCTGCCATTCAGCTACAGTTCAACCGGGGGGTGGAGCATACACCGGTTATAAACCTCACACCATCCGTCGCCTACCATCATGCCTGTATCAAAAAGTAAAAGAAAGTCAAAGAAAATTACTCATCCAAATGATTCCTTTCTCGACCCAATAAAGACTCAGGATTTGTTCAATCACCTTAACGATGTGGATAATACCATCTGGAAACCATTTTGGGACAAATTAACAGTCATTGTAAATGAACTATTAGCACCGATAAAAAATAAAATGGACAAGGGGGAGGTTTGGAAACCCTTATCACCTGTTGCAGTAATCTGCCCGGTATTTTACATACACAGTCTCCGGGGTGCAAGGAGGTGCAACCTAATATCCCCAATACGACAAATGTACGGCGGGGACTGGTGATCAATCGGCCACCAGTTTAGTCCTCAGCCAACCACAGTTAAACTGGATAGCCAATGTAGGATTAGGACCCATTAATACAATTCCTACCCATACACCTACAGAAAACCAAAGTCATCTAGCCCGCAATGTAAACTATACATCTAACAACTGTAACCATTCTAAAGAGCAAGTAACCATCAACCTTCACCCAGCCTGCTGCCCATATGTGGCCGTTTTGGCAAATGTCCCTCCATTAAAAAATGGTACCAGAGAAACAGCGGAAGACCTAAAGAATAAAGTGGCGCACTGGCTTAGCACTAAATGCCTATATTCACCAACTAACGCAGACCAAATTCCATTCACACGAAGGGTAAGGTAGATTGGTACACAATGAAAAGCTATGAGGGGGATTGCATTATTATTAATTTCCAAAATCCCAGTATAGCGGGTAATATCCATGCAAAGGCAGCATTACTACCTTTGGCTGGCTGTAGAATGGTCGTTTCATCACTAGGGTTTTTTACAGCCTTCTAATAAATCATGACCACCCCCAGGCCTACCCTCAAAGTGTACAGGCTCTAAACTCAGCATATCACTGTTCCCAAGTTTTACCTTTGTCAAATAGGTTTCAACCACTAAGTACCATTGAAGATAATGATAGACTCAGCTGTGATATATATGGGGTAGATTATACAGTAATGTGTCCTAGTAAGGAGGCTGTCAAGATACGAGTAATGTGCCCCCTAATGCCGCCTAATGCTATCAAAGGTGAACATGATATGCAATTAAGCTTAGAAAGGAGCTGTCTAAGCCTGGAAAATAATCATGCCACTAGTATGGCCCCTGTAAAGCAGTAACCATGACTTCAACCATGAATCCAATTAATGTCTTGGAGGGTGGAAACATAGTTTTACTACATGAAATGTGGACAGGCTTATGAATAAAATAGGGAACCCAGATTGGCATCATTTTATATCTAAATATCGCATTATTTATTTGCAAGAAACATAGTGTTTGAAACCTATCATGTAGATTGGTACTCTTCATACGCCCTAGAAGCAATAGCGGACAAAAGGGGGGCTGTTAACCCTTAGCGCCAACAAAATCTCAGTTAAAGTCAAGAAGATTCCGAACCCACATCCACATTTTCAATTATTGTGGCAGAAAAATGGAGAGAAAGATCTGGTTATTATGAACTACTATAACAATGTTTCTGTTGTAACACGCAGTAGAGTGGCGGCGGCTTTAGATCATCATTTGGAAACCTTCCTTAGTGTTATACATACAAATTATATGTTAATATGGGCAGGAGATTTTAACATGCAAGCCTGTGCACTAGGTGACACTCGGTCATGTGGTTGTACTAATCAGGGTGGGATGGGAAATTGCCATTTTTGCCATAACAAGTTCGACGAAGCTTTAAACTTTATTATTAATAAATATGTTCTTGAGCTACTGATGTGTGACCCTGATATTAATGGTGAACTGGTTTCAACATTTACCAGCAGGAATTCGATCTCTATCATTGACCATTTGCTGATATCAGCATCAGCAAATGTTTTATGTGCCACACCATGGTAACGGCAGCCCTAAGTGACCAGAGTCTAATTACAATAACATTTAATTTTTGGGGTAAGGCGTAGACCCCACCAATATGTTACAAATAATAGTAGAGACAAATATTGGGTACAGTGAATATTGTCCCTAGGAGGATAATGTACCTAACCTAATAGTAAAAAATGTTAGACAAATCATCAGCTCCATAAAACTACTACTTCCACACCACCCCACTAGTGCAGGGTATAAGAAAAGAGGATGATTTGACACCGCCTGCACCAAAACACTTAGGTAGCTGAAACGTGATTAGAGCAGTTTACCGCAGGACATTTTGATAATCAAGACCCTGCGTATTCAATATAAACAGGCCAGGGATAACAGGATAAGAACTCTCCAGAATGAAGCATGGAGCAATCTTACCATTAAGGCAGAGAATAATACTAAGTTATTCTGGGACACGGTGAATTCGCCATTCTTACAAAATGATGATACCCCAGAATTCAACCATCTTGTCCCCTGTGATAGTTGGGAGGCACATTTTTCAGACATCCTTAAAGAGCATACTGGGGGTGTGGTAAGGCCTTTATGGAGGTCGGGAGGGAAAGGGGGATCAGAAAACCTAGAAATTGCCTTTGAAGAGGTCAAGCTGACCATTAAAACTAGCGCAGTAGGATGGGTCCCTAGTCCAGATGGGGTGCGCGTTGATGTATTTAAATCTGCTCCTGACCTTTGGGGGCCTATCCTGACATGGGTCTTTAATGCAGCATCAACAGATAGTATCCCATCTTCTTGGGAGACATCTATTAATATACCTATCTATAAGAAGGGGGACAAAGCTAACCCCAAAAACTATCGCCCAAATTCACTTCTAGACTCCACAGGTTGGGGGAATGGGTACACGAAAAATTGATCTTGTCCCCGGCTCAGTATGGTTTCAGGAAGAAGATGGGTACAGTTGAACAATGCACCAACCTGGAGCTCTTAATCGGTAAAAATACAAGGGCCAAGATGGGTACTTTATATTTATGTTTCGCTGATCTGAGCAGCGCTTTTGATTTAGTTGACCATAATCTATTAGGGGTATTGCTGATCTCCCTAGGTGCAACTAGACCGATTGTGGGGTTCCTCTCATGTCTCTATGAAAAGTTAAAGAGCCAGGTATGTTTCGGCCCTCAAGGAAAATGCATACCTCAATTTAAAGTAGCGCGTGGCATTCGTCAGGGGTGTGTATTGGCACAATTACTTTTCTCAATCTTTATTAATGGGGTGGATAGTCATGTTAAGTCGCTGCAGACCAATGCCCCTAAGGCTGGTGGTTTCTCAGTTCCAGTGCTGCTTTATGCAGATGATGCTGTACTCCTAGATAGAACACCGGTAGGCCTGCAGAAACTGATGAATGCATTTGGCGAATTTAAGTCTTCAAGGAAATTGGTTATTAACAAAACCAAAACATTCATCGTGGACTGTGGTCAAACACAAAAATCCTGCAGAACCTTTTTTATTGATAGTAGACCAATTGTTTCAGTGAAATCCTTTTGTAATTTGGGGATATTGTTTGCGGGCGATGGCTCATGGACTCTCCATGTACTAAATACCAGAGCCAAAATGGGCAAGGTCTCCAAGGGATTATTCAAGTTTGCTTCAAATCTGGGTAGCTGACTATTAAAGAAATGGTGGCTATATATAAAGCTAAGGGAATGACAATGGCAACCTATAGAGCTGGTTTCTGGGGTCACACCAATGCCCATGCCATGCAAAGTGAGTAAATACATTTTTAGAAAGGCTTTGATATTTGCCACCATGTGCAGCAAACACTATAGTTCACAATGAAGTAAATTTGCAATTTGTAGGGGATCTCCTTCTGGTCAAACCCTTGTTATTATGGATATCACTTTGGTCCAAGGATGAGATTAGCTTCACCAGAAATATAATCCTTTACTGTCTAACCTTGGATAAAGCCCTAAAGATACTATGGCTATTTTACATCAACTCTCTTCTGGGTGAACTGTGTAACTTTCTGTTTGGTTTGATATCACCCATTTTACATCAAGAAAATGATCAAACCCATTATTTTCCAAGCTTGGCTTGCCAAGCATGATTTGGACATGGAGAAAATATCACTAATGTTATTTTAAAAGACCTTGGATAAGGAAGAGGGAGCTAACTATTATCTGACATACGTAAATATTACACAGCACCGCTATGTGTTGACAAGGTTGAGATGCAATATTGTGTATCACCTAGTGGCTTATCCACGTATGAGGTCTTGCCCCTCTGATGCAACTCTGTGCCCCGTGATGGCTATAGTAAACTAAGCACTCTGCACTTTCCATTATTCTGTAAACTGTACCACAATCTGAGGATCCAATATTTGAAACCTATGTTTATTGCTCAGAATAGTCGAACACATAAAATTGCACTGAACTTCTTGGTGTCACCAGGTGGCACCCATGTGTGTTATAATGTTACATTTTTCATAACGAATGCTATTAACCCCTTGCCCGCGGCCGGAATTCCACTCCTGTGAGGCACATTCCGATCGCGGGCGTGGTCATGACGGCCTCCAGCCGTCATCAGCACATGAGCTATGTGTGCCATGATGACTGGGGGCCGTCATCAGCATGGAAGGGGTTAAAATAAGGAAAGCACATCTCAATAGCTAAGGGATGAGGGACTACATGTTCTACTGTCCTTTGGTCTGTTGGACTTTGATGTGTCTATATTACTGATTTGTAGTATTTAACCATAAGATTATCTGTACATATTTTAGCTGTGTTTTAATCATACCCCTTTTTATACAATATTGTATATACAATATGGATTTTAACCTTCGTATGCTTATATTTATATTCATACATGCAATTTTAGCTATGTACTTTTATGGCTGTATTTTTTGCGTCCGAATAAAGTTTATGAACGAACGAATTCTTGACTTGTATGTTTTGCAATTTGATTGCCCCTTGTGGGTGGTTTAGAACCAAGCCTTTTGTGTAAGACCCTGCTTCGCATATTTTTACTTTAGTTACTATTCACAATGTTGTTCTTTTCCCTTACCACAGCATGACAGTTACTAAGCAATTGGGGAAATTTGGGTGGGAGACACACTCTCCTGAGATTTGCTGTGAGCTGAACCAGATGATTC
Organism: Lissotriton helveticus; assembly: GCF_964261635.1. Lineage (NCBI taxonomy): Eukaryota > Metazoa > Chordata > Amphibia > Caudata > Salamandridae > Lissotriton > Lissotriton helveticus. The sequence continues at coordinate 211,663,013 of NC_136071.1, read as the reverse complement.
GTTGAAGATGACATTGCCATTATCGGTTCCCATTATCTCTCGTTGTTTTATTCCCTAGTGACGTAACCATATTTTTTAATCACTAACTTCCAGTCTGAGCACTTCAATCATTTGAACACAGCCACCCTCTTTTGAAATTTCATTCGTATCAATTAAATTCGTCTCTTTTTCGACTACGTTGTTAGTGTGTTTGCCCAGATAATCTATCTCTAAATTCGATCAAAGGTACATATCAATTGCTACAGATATATTCAGCACTATATTAATTTGCTCTTCAGTAGATACAATTGAATGGTTACCACTTGATGATGGGGTCAGTCGTAGCCGTAATATAGGTTTATATTCCGCCCTTCACGTTGTCATGTCTGGTTGGTGAATTCACTGCCCTTCTTGTGAACAGCCAGGCAACCTTGGCAACTAAGTTACTTGTTAATTCCCTGATGATAAAACAATCTACTGCAAGCGCAATATCTAAGTAGCGTACAACTTTCTATAACAATTATTAAGTCCTGGTCCAAAAGAAGAAACAACAAACTTTAAATGGTAGCACAAAATTATACATTACATATTCAAAGCATGAAACACTTCCATTTCGAAAAAAAACCCTAAACATGGTGAATCATAACACTAAGGGGAGTGGCACAGCCTCTTCAGGCAATGATCAGATGACCTGCGGTATTACAGCCATTGGCTAACTTCACTGTGAGTGTTAGCATTCTGCCTTTTCACAAGAAGCACAACCACAAACAAAGTAGTTTCCTTAAGTGTCTAGGTCTACTATTCGATTTTGGACTTTTGAAATCCAACTTTTTTTACTTTTAGCCACTTTTTTAAATGATAAGGGCCCAGCACCGTACCCAAAAATAAAGTTTTATTAAAAAAAAATTGTAAAATGAGACGGGTGTTCACATAGCCCAAAGAATGGTGGCCAATGACAGGCCTGTTGTTTTTGTCAATGCTTGCTCTTATGTATGCTCAGAATAGTGATACCGCCCAAACTCATTGGATGATAGGAAAAACACATTCAATAATGAAATGTGTTGTGTAGTATTTTATTGAGAGACATTTGCTAGATTGAAAAGAATTGTTCGTATCACGAAAACATTCTGGGGCCGATTACGATGATGGAGGTTTTCCAACCGACTCAGTCGGTTTGCAGTCCAACCGACAGATTACGATATTGGCAGTCAGAACATAAACCGGTCGGTGATTCCGACTCAGTTTTGACCGCCTCTCGGAGTGTTCCAGACAGATGGAATCCCACCATAATCCCCTATGGACAGAGTTTCCGCCATCAGGATTATGATGTTGGTTTCCCACAGCCTTTCCGTGTTGGTCTTTCTGACACAGAAAGGCTGTCAGAATGCGACTTAGTGGGCTCTGCTTGCCTCCAAGGTCCAGGGTTGGTGGTCGAGGGGGTACCTAGGATACCCCCCCCCCCCGTAAAGCCCTGCACTGTGTGGAAAGCACATGGTGCCTGCCACAAGGTTCAGGGTTTTCCACACACCCCCATTTCTCCAAAGGAGCTTGTATTACGGCCGGTTTACAGCCATGACACAAGCTCCCATAGAGATCAGAGGGAATCCTACCGAGCAGTGTTCAATCACATTGTAATCAGGAGGATGGAACTGCCCACCTCAAGTTGGTCGGTCCCAAGTCCAAGATGGTGTAGGTCAGAGGCAACTCCAACCAACATCATAATAAGCCCCTCTGAGTCAGCTGTATTTAAATGTATAGATGCTAATACCCCATCACATCAAGAGGTTTGTGATTCTTTGGTATTTGAACTTGTGAGGAGTAAAATGCCAAGGGCATTTTAATTTGTCAGCTATATAAACTGTCATTAGTGTTTTAATTTGTCATCAATAAAATAAATGCATACTCCTTGTAGCTTCTCGTATGTTTTTTCGGTGTGGTCAAATTTCTACGCCTATGTTTTTTCTTCTCAAAGGTAGCATAGTGACTGGCGACCTTTTCTCGTTTTCACAAGCATAATTGTCAAAATATGCCCCTAGCTACTTTATCTCATCTGTGGGATATTTCTGTAGAAAATCACAAGAGTCAACGGGTGACTGAACATCCTTGTCAGTGGGACATGTCCTGCCTAACAGCCTCCTACACGAGATCAAAGTTGAAATTGACCTGCTGGCGCGTGGAAAGTTCCAGAAAAAATGCTTGACGACCACTGGTTCAGCCAGGCTTCCCACAAAGCAAGAAGGCCAGCAGCAGGTTGCCAGTCAAGCCACACAGTTCCAGCGGTACGGATGCATTTTTATCGCCCTGCTAGATTCTGACAGATAACAATGTTATGTTTTTTTTCGATTTTTGAAGCACAGCGCGACAGCAAGTATCAATAAATGTTTTAAAAGCTTTTGGAGAAATAATTCATGTTCGCTGCAACAGTACATGTTCTGCCAGCATGTGTGTGCCTCATTCATGTGCTCTTTGTATAAACGTGTGTGTGTCTGAGAAACATTGCGGAATTTCCTGCGTGGGTTCACAGCAGGCCGACAACATTTTTCAGGAATTTAACCAATTTTTTAGGACTGTATTTTCTGCTGCGTTTTATTGAGTATATGGTGCGTCACTACTGGCATAGATCCTATAATGTCACAAGGGGATGACTGGCGCGCAACACTTCTTCACCAACAACACGTGTCTACAGGGTCATGAAGCTGCACGTCACACGCCAGTCAAGACGTCCTTGTGGACAAGTAATTTCTACTCTTAAATGTTTCCGCCTTTGTATGAGGATGGTTCGATTGTTATGGTGCCTGTTACATTTGATCATCTGTTAGTCAGCAAATTAGGAACAAAAAAGGGCAAAGCGAGGTTTGGCGTGGGCAAGCATTAAAAGATGTTGGACTACGCTGGATAAGGTTCCTGTGGAAGCACGCGCTGGTAAAGCCAACAGGCCTGGCCTTTTCAAGCAGGTATGATAGTCAATTTTTTTATCATTATTGTAAGCAAAACCCATAAAAAGAAAGAAAAATTAAATAAAAAAGAAAACATGCCACAACATGAAGTTGGTGGCACCTGTTACAGCAGCAAAAATCGCAAGTTAAAAATAAAATGTATATAATTTTAAATGAAAACTACAGGCACTTATTATCAGGTGCAGAAACCCTTAATTATTTTAATGTACATCATGGGAAATATGATTCTACAGGTGTAATGAAAAGGCTCTTTTGGTTTTCAATCTCAGGAACCTGGTGGCATAGGTTAAGCAAACAACGATCAACAAATACATTCACATATGGATAACGAATGGGAAGACAAAAGCCTTAGCCAAGTTTTGTATTGGCCAAGCATCGCCAGCCACTGAAGTGTACTTCTTTGTAGGCTGGATGAAGTAAAAAGGCTGTCACACACAGTGCATTCAAGACAGTAGCTGAAGCTAAAGATTGATGAGGACTGATAAAAAGCCTCTCTATGTATGTATATATATATGTATGTATGTATTTATTATTGATCTTTTAATCAGATGACACTGGTGAGATATAAATCTCAGTTTAGGCCAGACCTAAGAAGATGGAGAGACCTTCTCTACCACAATTGAAACAACTACAGTTGAGGTAAAATCTGTGACATGGTCAGCGACTAGCTGCCGCCTCCCCCCAATCCGGCACCCAACACCCAGGAACGTGGACACGAGACGTGTTTTACTTTTTGGAAGGCGGGCGCTAGTCGCCCGGCCGTATTTATTAAAGTATGAAATTAAAAGGTTTTAATTGCATAATCAACAATGAATACAAAAATCAGCAGGACATTCAGTTATACAATTGTTATCAACAAGTTTGAGAGCCTGACCTTAACAAAACTCTAATACAAGTTGTTCCTAGCTTAAACTAAACATCCTACCTTGATTTTTGTACATTTCTGGCCATATGGCAGGGTCACTACCGGTGTCAGGTCCTACAAGCTGCGCCTTCCCCCTAGAAGTGCGCATGCGCAGTGTTACCCCGGGAATTGCCCGGTCTACGCCCCAAACTCCATTTACCCACTAAAGGAGGGCCCTTACTCTGCGCCGGTGGCGTCATGAGTCCACGCGCGCGGGGTGGCTACCAGCCTAAGGAAAGCGTGAACTACTCCTACCCGCGCTCCTTTGCATATTACCTTGCCCCTGGAGTACTGGGAGTGGCCCGCAGGCCCCTCCCCCCGGGCGGGAACCTCCATAGGATGATGCCCGCCCCCTCAGACCTCAAATATGTGCTCACCGATAATGACCTTACCGCATGTCCCATACCTAATAAATACGACGACCTATGGAAAAAATTCTAAAGGACAACTACACTGGCTAATAAATAACAGTATCCACGCATAGCTAAAAGGGGAAAAAAGGCCTAACGACATGGCATAACATTACAATTCGGTTCACTCATGTTACTCAAAATTACAATATCAACGTATAGCTACAAAGGGAAAAAAGGCCTAAAGACACATATCTTCAAATACAGTTCACTTCACACATCACTTTTCTACAAAGGGGAAAAAGTCCTAACAACAGATCACAAATACAACAACAGCCTACTCTCTCCCGCGGTTCATACCTTTGCAACTTACCATTAAACCGGACTTAACGCTGCTTAAACTTTGTACCAAGGGATGGTGGGTGGGAAACAAAGAAGCCCCGAACGCGGGGCACAACGTTCAGCGAGGGAGCGTCCAGGGACAAGGGGGTCTCCTGGGCGCTCCCTACCTCTTATTCCCGAGGGGCCGGGTGGCCCCTCCTATCGCCCGCCCCCCCCGACCCGGAACCAGTCCATTGAATCCGGGTCAGGAGGGGCGCCGGCCAATCGGCGGTGGGCCGCGCCCCCAGGGCACGCCCCCACCGTCGAAGGACCCGAGGGAGAGAGGAGGTGAGGCGGTCGCCGCGCCGCCATGCGTGCGGGGGGGCCGAGGGCCCCCCCTTTTCATTTTTGTACCTGCGCAGACGATCAAATGGAAGAATGTGGGGTTATCCCAGAAATTTAACAGAGAACGTTTGGTTGTGGGATGTAGATAGAAAAAATAAGGGCAAATTAGATCAAGAAAGATAAAGCTTCCTGTAGAGTAGGAAAGAATCATAATAAGTTGCAAAAAGTAGTGAGGGGATCACATTTTTTGAGACAGCATTGGTAAAGCTATAGACTATGGACCCAAAGTGAATTTTTGTTCTCCTTTGGACTTCCTAGCTGTGTCAGTAGAATCACCTATACATTTTTGTGGAAATGGTCGGCCTGGAAATAACATTATGAGCACTGAAGTGCTCGTACTAAATTAAAGTAGGTAGTTGCAGGTGGGGAAAGCTGGTACTCACATTTGGGTATCAGTACTTATTTTTGCTTTAACATATTTTGATCAAGAGCAAGAGAGAGAAAAACGTGAAATGGGAGAAAAAAAGAAGAAAGATGGAAAAATAGTGCCAAAGGGATAACGCAGGGATGAAAAGCATCTGCAAGAGTGATCTAAATGGGGTAGGGATTGGCTGGCGCTGATTTAAGACTACCCAACCTTGTTATTCAGCATGCCGACCTTCAATAATGCAGACCATGGGATACTGAGCAAAAGTTTGGGCACCAGAACATATTCTTTTACAAATTAAGAACTGCAATTTCTGATACAGCTGGAGTTTGTAATCCCATAACAAGTGGGGACAACATTTCCACGTTTAATGTCTACAAACCACAAGCCTTCCAAGTAGCAAAAGACAGCTTCTGTGATTTTAACATGGTGTGCTGCTTCACCAAACTCCTCCTCCTATTAATGCATCAACTTCCAGAAATAATCAGAAATCTTTAACATGCTCCATAGGGAAAGAATGTCCAGTAACTCGATGTCTCGATATTTTTCCTTTGCTGGCATATTTGGAATGGCAAATATTGGGTGATAAACAGTAATGTCTCCTTTCTTTATCAACTGCATTAGCAATATGACCAATCCATAAATTGGCATTTTGATTTTGGTGTTTTGTTATGCCAGGCACATACTGCTAGGGATTGCATAAATATTAAATAGTTATTTTTGAAATCAGGAAACAATCATTCCAGTTGCCAGTTATTTACTTTTTAAACACCGAATTGACTGTTTCGTTGCTAATATTATTTTGGCAATTTAGGATGAGGGATCCTCCGTCGTACCACAAAACATTAGCTCTACATTTTTTAATTAATATTATCAACATCCAATTATGGTGAAAACTTTAAAATGAACCCAACCTCTTTTTACTATCACGCACTGATTGATGTGTATTACAAATTATCAATGTTGCTCATGCTTGTAAAAGTTGTTTAGTGGAGAATAACACCCCAACTACTCCTAACATACCTTTGCAATATATTTTGTAAAGTTCTTGTTCACTTCCAAAGTGGATTCTTGGCACTCTTAAGAGATGTTATATAGTACACAACTCAATGGTGCTGAATGTATTAATCTAGAAACGATGAAAAGGCGATCATTTGAGATCGATTTATGATTTCAATATAATCTAGTACAGTTGAAAAGCACAGTACTACTGTTGTGCCGCGTTTATCTATAGGAAACAGGAAATAAAATGAACACATTTTGTATTGCATGGACCTGTGTCATGGGCATTTGGATGTAACACCGAGGTCCATCCTAAACAGAAATTGTGGCTAAACCCCGGCTCATATCAAAATGTCTGGACAGCATCTCGTATGGCACTTGGCACCATAAAATATCAATACTTCATTTGTTAATCTATTCATTTGTTCGCACATTCTTTTATTAGTTCACAAACGTATAATTGCTGAGAGGGTCTTGAAAACATATGCAAGTACTAAGTTGTGAAAAAAGGACAACATATTTAAATTTGTGTGATCATGTTTTATTTCATAGTTCTACAATCTTGTTTGCAGACTTACAAGATCATCTAGATGGCCCACCAGACTGTGAAGTCTGCAAAGTTCATGGCCTGCACTCCCGTGATGAGGACTTGCCATGCTATGTAGACATCCCAGACTGCCTGGCAGGGATCTTTACACCTGTAGAGCATGAGGCCCTTCACCAGTTATTCTTAAGACTAAAGAGCTTGTTTTGTAGGCTCCTTGTTTGTTGCACTCACTCACCAAACTTTTTTGTCTTTCAAAATTGGAGGTTTTTTCCAAAACACAATTCTCAATGCCTAACAATGTGGTCCCAAGCATGAAATTCTAGGAACAATCTGTCTGGCCATAGGTGGATGGGCCATCATGTCGGGGTTTCCAACAATTAAACCAACAGAGTCTCAGCTGGTGGAAACTCTGCACTTTGCCCACCTCCAAATGAATCCAGTGCACTTTGAATCTGGCCGGCCGGGAGCCCAGCTAATTTATGTCATGGCTTGCATTCCACCAATTCCTAAATGAGCTCATCTGTCTTAGAACTGTTTTCAGCTAATCAGCAAAATTGAAAGGTGGGTCCCAATAAATGATTTAATTCTGTACATTTGTAATTTAGGAGATAGTTTGTGATTCCAAGACATCTCCCAAATATCCCGTCCTAGAATCAACCCTATAAAAATACAGTCTCTATGTGAGCAGTTAGTTATGAATCCACGGGGCCTTATTTATGAAGGCCTTGCGCCACCGGTGCGTCACTTTTTCCCATTTTAAAAGTGACGCACCGGCGGTGCAAGGCTTTCATAAATGAGGCCCACGGTTCTTATTGAAAATACTGTACAATTATTAATTCCCAAAGCTTTCAATCTAGACAGTAGATGCAGCTACTTCAAACATTCCTGATGTAAGATTCAGAAAAAGTGTGAGGGGAAAAAGATGACCTTAATTCCAAACATAGAAATTCTGTTAGAAGCCTCTGTCAGGAAGGCAGAAATCAAAGAAGATCAATCCAAGACGTTGGAGGTGTAAAATGTGTGGAGGGAAAACTGTAATTGCATCGCCATACTTTTTGGGATAAGCTGGTTAACTAGGTTGACAATTCCATGACCTTCATCTCATTAACCTGGCAATTCTGGTTTCAGGCAGTTGAGACCGATCCTTGTAGGCCATCATACTAAGTAATGCAAGGAGAGTGGTTGCTGCTGAGCACCAGTAAAGAAATGCACGCAAAATTGCGCAAAAAATCAGATGAGCGATGAAGATCACCTTAAAGTGCCTTTCGGAGGAGTCAGATGCCTTGGTATTATCAGAGGCTCCTGGTGGTCCCATCTTTAGGCCCTATTTAGAGTTTTGCAGACAGGATAGAACATCAAAAACATGGCTGACATCCCATCTGCCGTATGACAAGTACATTATAGCCTTATAGCCCGCCGTAGAGGGCTATACCGGCTATTAAAGGCCCTCTCCAGCGTTAAAGGCCCCGAGCCGGTATAGCCCAACTACCAAGGGCTATAAGGCTATTAGAACATTCTGCCACTAGAGGGCAGAATGTTCCAACAAAAAAGAACAAAGCCTTATGGGAGCGTGAAAGGATTAGAATCCCCTCAGGGTCCTTGAAGCCTTTGTTCACAGCCAGAGCTGTGAACAAAGAATTATTGGAATGTTGGAGCTCCAGACTTATACCAGCCATTATAAACCCGGAGCACTCCATTGTTTTTAATGGAGCTCCCAACATTCCAATGTTCTAATATAGCTTATCCTACTTGTAATATTGCCTTTTTGAAGTATTGCCACAGGATCATATCCATATCTGCAAGTAAGTAAATGATCCCCCTATTCCTGTGCACATGTTCCCATTACAGATGCACATGCAAAGACTTTCCAGGGAGAGAGTTACTTGTCTAACCCTAATCTAATTGGATACAATCACTGCGCCCAGTATATTGGGGCAGTGAAGATCCTACGTTTACAGTAATGACCCACCCCCATTTTCCTGTTGTGTCAGTTTCACTTGGTCCCTTCAAATAGGAGGCCTTGGTGCACACATACATGACGTATTCCTTGCTTCCGATACAACAGTATTAGCCAGTGCACAGTCTGAATCCACCGTTTGAGGTTTACATTCAGATGTTCGCCCACAAAATGCCATGGAGCACCGAGTTCCTCCGCCACTCTTTTGACTACTACCCGTACCTATGCACGGACACTCTAAATGAACGCGGGAGCGCAGGCATGAGAACACCATTACCGTGCACCATAAACAGCATGATCACTATACGACCCTAGGCATGTTGCTCCAAATCCACAAGAGACATTTGATAAGAGAGTGAGGGCTGCTGTTAGCATTTGATACCTCGCAAACATGGAGAAATACATTGGACCAATTAAAATTGGAAAGGATGATTTGATTATTGCATTGACAACAGATACATGAATTAATCATTATCACCCTCGTCTTATGCTTACTTATTTGTTGATTTTTGTTGTTGCAGGATTTCCAATTTATCTTATTAAAAAAATGCATTCCCTCTTCTGTTCTGTCCGTTCCTATCCATCCTTATTATAAGATTCCATTCACAGCAGATGAAAGGAGATCTCTGTTCGGAGGATGAGAAGCCGAAGCAGTGATTGATTGGGGGTGAGCCAGCCGCCTGGAAACTTTTCCTTTCTGCCACTTAAGCCGGCCTCTTATCTGTATTCCATTCACAAATGCCTTACAGTGCAATCACGATCGAGGAGCCGGGCCCGAGTTTCGGCGTCTCAAGAAATGATTTCCAAAAACCTGAAGAATGATCAGAAAAGAGATAAAAAAGAAAATACCAAAGGTCTGAAGTATAGCAGCCAGAGGGCGCAAGGGAATATGCCCAGGTGACTTTCATCACGGGAAGTGCTCTTCAGGGCCAAAACCTCAGAAGATTCTGTAATAAGTGCGCGCGCACATACTGCAGAATGTTCCAGAGTAGGCCTCTTCCCTTTCACTGGGTGACAAAGGACTGAAACCAAAGACAGACTTTCCTGAGAGGCCCCGCCGGAAATAAATCGTCAACCTTTGCTGGATGTCAGTGCCGAGTGACTGCAGTATCTGACTTACACGAAAAGTACATCACATATATTTAATTAAAAATGTTTTAAATTGCTAGCTTACACCACCAGACTGTGATATGTTTCAGTTTTTGCACCACACTTGTGACCACGATAGTTGACATTGTCTTATTTTTTTTTTTTTGTTTAAATATCCTTTATTAGAAACACAGGAGAAGCAGAGCATGTATTTTACAACATATATAGCATTACATCTCTGGGATGTCTGTCACGTTTACGGGGTGTATCACCCAATGCAGTGGTTCATCGCTTCATATTTCACAGCTATTGTTCTCCATCACAATTATTCCAGGACATGTTAGCGCTACAAAGGATATAACATTCTGAATTAAACAGTGAGGGAAGGAGGGAAGGAGAGGGTGCATAGGATTAAGGGGGGGACTGGGGAGGGTCGGTTATGGTCACCGAATGGGAGGCGGCTAAGTTTGCAGCTAGTCAGGGGTGCGTCAACGCGGGGGGTCGTGTGGGGTAGTTGACATTGTCTTATAATGTGAATTATTGATTTTATAAAAGCAATGGCCATAAAATAGATACAAGTTAAACAACGAGCATTGTACACATAGGTTCGTACATTTTTGACAAAAAGTCATTAAGCATCCGAACGTATATCCTCTAAACTATGAAAGTTAAAGGGCAGTTTAGGCCCACAAGTTTATAATAACTGCTACACAACAAAACCCAAAAGGACTACCAGTCCCCTAGTTACTACCCAAATTCACATCCACGCCGCACCTAATATTAAGACCCTCATCATTATATTAAAACCGGTGGTCGAAGTGGAGACAGAAAAGTAGGGAAAGTCTGGGTTCATCTGGTTAATCCACCCATTAACCTGGTATTGCAGTACCTCCAAGATTGGTGCACTCCCTGCCAGGGGAAAATAAAGTTTTTCCAAGAAAGACAAGAAAACTAAAATAGTGCTTCACTGGCAAACTCTGTAAAGTGGCGCTAATGTTAGGTGTGAATAAAACCAATCTGGCCACTTTTCGACCACTATGTCTTGTTTTATTTAGTTATGTATTTATTTCTCATATTTTCAACCTTATCCCGAGTCTGCACTTAGGAATATAAAAATGCACAAAAGATGGCATTTTCAGCAAAAGTGTTTTTCTTTTTTGTATCCATTTCACAAGGGAACAAATACATGAAGGAGAAAAGAGAGGGTGAGAACCCTGTTTGTTGAAGTCACAGTTTACACTAAGTGAAGAGGAGCTAAACAGAGGGAAAGAAGAGGAAAAAAGAGAGAAAGAGGGGTAGGGGACAGCTGACAGCCGCCGAGCAGAACTGGACACTGTCATTGTCTTCTCTGGGCAAAAAGGAAAAGACAAAGCAAAGTCCTTTTCCTTCTCTGCCAACCCCCAGTCCCCGAATGGCCACAAACGCCAAGCCTTATCTGTGGGCCTTGGCTATTTCTGTCGTCCTGGGATGAATGTTTTAAAAAAATAGTAGGGGAACGGAATCTATTTAATTAAAGAAGTAGGGGCATGTTGTGATCTGCCGATCCCACCCACTTCTACCACTGACTAAGACCCTCATCACTTGTGGAAGGTGCACACGGCATGTGAAAGAAAGATTAATTATGTGGCTAAGTGTGTAAGAGTTTATATGATGGTGTGACTAGCTGTAGGTGAAGAAGCACTTAGATGAAATGGTGATTGCATTTTGCATGTCTGATAATTTAGAAAGAAATAATACATAAAAAATACACATATATAAATATACATACAGGTTTTTCGTTCAGCGCTCTTCAAGTGGTATTTGGACAAAATATTGAGTTACGGAAATAACGGAAACAAATATTATTACACAGAAATATCGTGATGCAGAGATATTTTTGTCAAGAATATCAATTTTTTCAAATAAGTAATGTTTTCAAGAATATCGTGGTTAATATTGACTTCAACAATATAGATGTAAAACATGTCGTTTTTTTATTGTCTTTTTGTGTTTTAGTTCATATTTTAATTTTATGTGTTATTGTGGTCTGTTTAAATGGATTTTGTTTTAATTTAGTTTGTAATTTTAAGTGATTTATAATTTTTAATTTAATTGCTAATATTAATTGATAGTGTTGTGGCAGGGTTGCTAGGTTTGCAGGGGTATAGGGTGGTAAGTTAATTCAATATAATTAATTAGCAATTAATTATTCATATATTATAATTATTTAATTGATTATTAACGTATGTAAATTGTGTAATAATGATAGTTTTTAGTTATATATTGGGTGGGGGCTACTGTGTTTGTAGGAGTATAGGGTGGGAAGACAATTAAGTAATAATTTACTAACAATTATTTTTTTCAGATAAGTAATGTTGTAAAGAATATCGTTGTTGTTAATATTGTCTTCAATAATGTAGTTGTAAAAAATATAGTTTTTTTTAAATCTTTTTGTGTTTTTCTCCATATAATAATTTTATGTGTTATTGTTGTCTGTATGAATGGTAATATATTTAAAATATAGTTTTTAATTTTAAGTGATGTATAATTTTTAATTTACTTGCTAATATTAACTGATAGGGTTGTGGCAGGGTTGCTAGGTTTGCAGGGGATTGGGGTGGGAAGTTAATGTAATAAAATTAATTAACAATTTTATATGAATATAATATTTTTTTAAGTAATTATGAATTATGTAAGTAGTGTAATAATTATATTTTGTAAGTTATATATTAGGTGCGGACTGCTGGTTTTGTAGGAGGCTAGTGCTGGGAAGGTAAGTAATAATTAAAAATTTATTATTCATTTATTATTAAATATTCAACTGATTATTAATTATGTAAATTGTGAAATAATTATATGTTTTAGGTATTTATTAGGCGGGGCTACTGGGTTTGTAGGGGTATTGGGTGGGAAGTGAAGTATTAATTAATTAACAATGATTTTTTCATTTACTATTTGTAATGTATTGAATATTAATTATACTACTTGTGCTATTATTATTTATATTAGTTATATTTTAAATGAGGGCTGATTGTTTTGTGGGGGTATAGTGTTGTAAGTTAATTAAATAATAAGTATATATTGTTTTTAATCAATAATTATGTATTAAAGTGTCTAGTCATGTAACTTGTTTGATCGTATATGTATATATATACATATATTCGAGATGGAGAGCAGAAACCCACTGGGGCGGATATTCTTTTGGAAAACCACAAGTACCAGCTAACATTGCAACGCATACGCCCACTGGGGCGGGATTATTTAATGCGTGTGATTTTCCTCATCTGCTCTTCGACTCTGCCAGTGAACAAGGGCGTCTGAACGCTCGAAACGCGTATGGCTAAGACATTCAAGCTGGGCGTTAGCTGATGGTGCTGCTGTGTTGCCTCTCTGATTAAAAGGATAAAAAACTTACTGAGTGTGGCGATCTCATTGGAGGCAACTCTTTTCTTTTTCATATATTTATATATATATATATATTCTTTTTCTTTTTTAGCTTAATTAATCATTTTTATATCAAGAGTTTCATATTTGTTAGAAATTAATAGGTTTATTCAAATATGTTATGTGTTTGAAGTGAAATACTTTCCCTACTGGTGCAGAGACTGGAGTGAGAATAGTAAATGTAACCTTGAATAACAATAATTAGAATTTGTCCTTCACTACACATTAAGTAAACAGTGCATAAACTTCTTGGATATAGAAGTCGCAATAAGGAATATGAATATTTCTACTAAATTGCACAGAAACGAAACCTTGTGCAACAGCATCCTTCACGGGAACCGTGGTCATTGTTAAATAACATTTCTGAATATGACCCTTGCACATAAGCACTTTATGTATTATTGAATAGTGGATATTATACGTGATCAACAGTATGTGATAGTAACAACCAGTTGTATATATTATGGTCAACATAGGCTAATTGTTCTACATCTGGCCGTTAGCACATTAGAGGATTAGTTATTAATTTGTGGACACTAAATAGCACTTTATGAATGAGCATTAGCAAGTTTATAGTATCCCCTATCAAATCTGCATGATCTGGAACTTTAATGAAAGCACAATAGCACTTTCGATGAATAAATACTGTAAAGGATATTGTCAGGAAAATTAATCTGATACATATGTAGCAATTTACTTATAGACAGCCTATTCCATTCAGCGATAATGGTCAATGTACAAAGACTACATGGCTCCTGAGAGTGATAAAGATCAATTGGACAGCCACTAGGCAGCTGGTTTGTACATCATCATAGATAATGATGCAGACAGATCTTGATAAGAACTCGATGAGTGAAACTTTATGAATGAGCATTAGCACTTTAGGAGTATCTCCCTTCTTTTAACTTGCATGATTGGATATTTTAATGAAAGCACCTTAAGCACTTTCTACAAATAAGTACTGTAAGGGTCACCTTGGAAAATTACGTAGATATATATACAGCACTTTATTCATGGAAAAACATTATACAGACTTAGAGGTTATTGTAAAAATATTACATGGGCCCGAAAAGTGACCGAAACTAATCGGACAGCCACTAGGCAGTTGTTATGTACATCATCATATATCATAATGCACACAGATTCTGATAAAAAACGGATGATTAGCAAAGTATGCACAAAACATTTCTCATGGGGATACAAATATGCCATCTCTACAACATTGTTGTGAAGATTTCGGGCGTCTATAACTCTGGCTAATCTGAGTAGCTTTCTTATTATATGTTGAAAAATTCGCCAGACCATGCCATGTAGTTAGTTATAGCCTTTTGTGTCCCACCTATGTAATGTTTTGTTATAATATCCAAATCTTTTATGACAAGCATTCCTCTTTGTCCCCACAAATTGCTGTCTTTCAATTATGGTGTTGTTATAACACTAATATAATGAGCTTGAAGTATTTATGAAATCTAATAGTTTACTGTTACGATGTAAATGATTGCTCCAAGCTTGCCTGTAAGTCTGACAGAAAGCAACAAATCTATCCAAACAAAATTACAACATAGTGTACTTTACAGAATGAAATGTACTGCTTGATAGGTACAATGTATATAAAACACGAATTAGGTTTAGTCTGGTTGTAATGGTTGACACTGTGAAAGGACTAAGGTCCTGTAATCTATTTAAGGACTAGAAAAATGTGTGGACTCTATGGTCCTGTGGAAGGCATAAAACCGAAACGCGTAGACTGTCCTCTGTATGCACTGGTGTGATGGAATGAAAAAATAGCACATGTAAGAAATGCCCTGCGGTTCCACTTTTTGCCTCTTTTTGCCACAATCTGTTGTAAGGATTACTGCTCTGGATCAGGTATGAAGAAGCACTTTATGATACACACACACACACATATATATATATGTATATATATATATATATATCGCAAAACGTCTCCTTCCAAGAAAGAGTAAGGCCACAACTGAGGATTATGTTGGAAGCGCTTTAATAGGCTGCACAAACAAAGAGGAGTGCTTTCTCCTTCTATGGCGGATGCATTTCGGCGTTCTCTGCCTCTTCAGCACCAGGTGCATGTGCTTGTGCGGACGGGTGTGAGTAAGGTTTTAAATGACCTGCCTTCTCATTGACAGGCCGCAGCTCCTCCCACTTCATTGACATCACGGTGCATACACCTCTTGCAGTCCGCTTCATGGACAGCGCCTACAAGATCCAGCATGCAACTTCAAAGCTCTGGTAGGTATCGCAGGAGTAGAGTGGGGGGGGGAGAAATGTACTGCAAAGTCTGTAAATCGCCCCAATGTCAGAAAGCACACTTGCGCAGCGGCGCTTCCTCCAGTCCTCATACCGCTTAAACCTCCTCAGCTCAGGAATCCTTTCTGGCGGGAGCAAGTCGTGGAAATCCAGCCTGCCCGACGTGGTGCACTGGGCAATCATCACCGTCATACTTCTTCCTTTGCTGGGTGGTGGACTCTGTAGGTTCCGGTACCCCGGAGAAGAGCAGAACTGCAAGCAGTGTTCCAGCGTAAACAGAGTCTCTTAAGGAAGCGGGAGCTTTAGAGGCGCGACACTGGAAATCGCGCTGGAATATATCGCACAACGTCTCCTTCCAAGAAAGAGTAAGGCCACAACTGAGGAACATGTTGGAAGCTCTTTAATAGGCTGCACAAACAAAGAGGAGTGCTTTCTCCTTCTATGGCGGATGCATTTCGGCGTTCTCTGCCTCTTCAGCGCCAGGTGCATGTGCTTGTGCGGACGGGTGTGAGTAAGGTTTTAAAGGACCTGCCTTCTCATTGACAGGCCGCAGCTCCTCCCACTTCATTGACATCACGGTGCATACACCTCTTGCAGTCCGCTTCATGGACAGCGCCTACAAGATCCAGCATGCAACTGCAAAGCTCTGGTAGGTATCGCAGGAGTAGAGTGGGGGGGGGGGGGGGAGAAATGTACTGCAAAGTCTGTAAATTGCCCCAATGTCCGAAAGCACACTTGCGCAGCGGCGCTTCCTCAAGTCCTCATACCGCTTAAACCTCCTCAGCTCAGGAATCCTTTCTGGCGGGGGCAAGTCGTGGAAATCCAGCCTGCCCGACGTGGTGCACTATATATCTATACTACTATAATAAAGGTAGAACTTTCAGCCTTTGAGGCGGGTAAACTCGGGAACCACAGCGCCAATCCACACACCCGATACACCGTTGGAATCGTCAGGGTGTGTAGATGGTTATAGGCTATATAAATTTAAAAAAAAAACGTTATTTAAAAAATGTAAAGTAAAAAAAAAAAGTAGTCCCTCCGAAGTAGCGCCGGCTGCGACATGCGTGCTCACGTGAGGAGCTGCGTCCAGGAGCGCGACGAGGAGCGGCGGACATGGCGCGGGGGAGGAGCGGTGACGTGAGGAGCAGCGGAAATGCCAGCGGCGGTGCGAGCAGCGGACAGGCGGGAGGAGCGGCGGCTCAGGTAAGGGGACCCATGTCGGGGTAGGCGAGGGTCGGGGCAGGCGGGGGACAGGCCGGGCAGGGGCACGGGCTGCTGCATAATGTTGGGGCGGGCAGGGGTCAGGGAAGCCTGTTGCACCCGGGGCAGGCGGGGGTCGGGGCAGGCGGGGGACAGGCCGGGCGGGGGCCCGGGCTGCTGCACAATGTCGGGGCGGGCGGGGCTCGGGGAAGCCTGTTGCACCCGGACATGGTCGGGACGGGCTGCTAGTATATATATATATATATATATCCATACTAATATTATAGAGAGCCCAAACCTTTGAGGCGGGTAATCTCAGTAACCACAGCACCAATCACAACACCCAATACAGCGTTGGAAAGGGCAGTTGCAGCAGAAGGACCTGGCTATGCAGACGGCCACCATATACAATTAAAAGGTAAAAGAACCGTGCCAGCAAAGTAGTCCGTTGTGGGCGTGACTGCGTTCTGCTGTGGGCGTGTGCTGGGGGCGTGACAAACGCTGGGGGCGTGTGGTACATTCCGCCCTTCATGCCATGTGAGTCGTAATTGCGCCGCATCAAGGGGCACGCTGGGGCCGTGACAAACGCTTTGGGCGTGTGTCCGCGCTGTGGCCGTGTGTCCGCCCTTCATGCCATGTGTAGCACCAATTACACATTTGCGCCCCATCAAGGGGCTCGCCGGGGGCTTGACAAACGCTGGGGGCATGTGCTACGTTCCGCACTTCATGCCATCTGGGTCGTAATTAATCAGATCGTCTGCTGTGGCCGTGTGCTGGGGGCGTCACAAAGGCGTTCACCTCGAAGCGTGGTAAGTAACCATTCGCAAGACTCCCTTGGGGGACTGCCCGTTGTCTCAAATATACTGGGGGTGCCGAATGCAGTGTGTGCCTTGCCCTGGGTGCATCGGAAAGGGCCGAACGCAGTGTGTGGCTTGGCCTGGGTGCGTCTAAAAAGCACTCGGGCCGAAGAGCGTCGATGTGGGTCATAAAAAAATAAGAACAGCGGGAAACAATCATTCAAGACTCACACAATTCTAATTGTTAGACAGTTGCCGCTGGCCCTCAAGCGGGGGCACACGCGTCTGAGCGTGTCTGCGGGGACAATTACTGCAGCCTCTCATGCGCGCTGTTACTGAACTATCACATTAAACCAAATTACACGCACCTGCTAACATCAGCCAGGGCTGTAGCCGGGCTCAGGCAGCGGATCACTACACTAATTACATGCGCCTGCTAACAGGAACCAGGGCTGCAGCTGGGCCTCAAGCGGGGGGACACGCACCTGCTAACATCAACCAGGGCTGCAGCTGGGCCTCAAGCGGGGGAACACGCAAATGACCGTATCTGAATACACACATCACACACATTCTATTTCATAACCAGACAACGTCGGGACGGGCTGCTAGTATATATATATATATATTCATATATATAATATTTTTCTTATTTTAAGTCAATTAATAATGTTTATATTAAGAGTTTCATATTTGTGACAAATTAATAGGGTTATTCAAATATGTTATGTGTTTGAAGTGAAATAATTTCCCTATTGTTGCACAGACTGTAGTGAGAATACTAAATGTAACCACTGCAAAGTGCAACACTTTCTGTACTGTTGCACACCACTGGATTGGGAATAGTAAATGTAACCCCTCTGAAGTCCAACTCTTTTCCTACTGTTGCACAGACTTGAGTGGGCATAATAAATATAATCCCCCTGCAGTCCAGTGCTTTCTCTACTGTTGCACAGACTGAAGTAGGAATAGTAGAAGATACCCCTCCAAAGTCCAGCACTTTCTCTACTGTTGCACAGACAGGAGTGGGAATAGTATATTTAACCCTGCCAAAGTCCAACACTCTCCCTTCTGTTGTAGAGACTGGAGTGGGAATAGTAAAACTTACCCCTCGGAAGGCCAATGCTTTACCCTGTGTGGCACAGACTGGAGTGGAAATAGTATACCTACTGTTTCCAGACTTCAGTATGTCTATAATTATTTGTTCAATTGTATATTATTTGTATGTATATGTGCAGAATTGCAATACCAACCGGCATTCAAACGGAACCCTGCGCGAGGGCGACCAAGGGGAAGAGCAAGAGGCAGGGGAGATCGCGACAGAGACGACTCAAGCTCCAGCAGAGGAGAAGAAAAGAACAACAAAAAACCAATGGGAACCAAACGTGGGGGTTACAACGAAAAAAGAAAATGAAGATGGATGAATTGACGGTAAATAAAACAATAATAAATCTTTCTTCAAGAACATTAACGTTTAAAGAAAAACAAACCCTCTGTCTGGGACTCACTTTTTGCCCCACTGAACTCTTTGACTATGCAGACACGAGGTTAGACATGTTTAAATTCATTAGGAAATTAAAATTGTCTAAGTGGCACTCACTAGCAAAAAAGAAACCAGGTATAAACCCAGAAGTGACTGAGAGTGCACCTGAACTTACAGTGGGGGATGTTGATATGCTACAAACTGTCTACTCCCTAGGAGGCCTATCATCTGACAATGAACTCGATCAACAGATCGTAGGAGTAAGGGACACAGGAATGGATAGGGCTGCTAATACATCTTTTAAGCCCAAATCAGTGTTCTATCCTACCCTTCCCCATGACTCAATTGATACCTTCCATGAAGTGGTGACTAGAGAACTTACTAAACTGAAACACACACGTCCCAAACTGAACATAGGAGACACTAACTTGACTAAAGAACAAATGGAATTTATTTTCTCTCTAGTAGAGGATAAAAATGTTATCTTGAGACCCTCAGACAAGGGGCGTAATATCGTGTTATGGGGTCGAGACCTGTATATAAAAGAAGCTTTGTATCAATTAGACGGTGGGATGTTCTATTGTAAAAGTAATATGAATGACTACAATACAAGCATCACAGAAACATGGGAACAACTCACCGAATGGCACAATGAGGGGTTACTCTCATGGCATGAATTTTGTTTCCTTAAGAGGGATTACCCTAAACTACCCATCTTTTACCTTCTACGGAAGGTTCACAAAAACCAAAGAGAGCCTCCTGGGAGACCCATTATCTCTTTCATTGGTAGTATCAATGAGAATTTATCAAAATATATCGACCATTTTCTTAGAGAATTTGTCTGCCAGCTACCCTCCTAAACAAAGGACACTACAGATTTCTTAAATAAACTTGAAAGCATCCATTGGTTAGAGGGCTCTTTGCTAATAACGATGGATGTGAGTGCCCTATACACAATCATTGACCACATTCAAGGGATGGAAGCTAGTTATTACTTCCTTAAAAAGAGGGAAATAGGCTTCCGGGAACATACCGACATGTTAATACAAATGATGAAATTGTGCTTAAAAAACAACATTTTCATGTTTGATGGGGCAATCTACAAACAAACCTGTGGCGCGGCTATGGGTTCAGCCTTCGCACCTAGCTTCGCGAACCTTTTTGTGGGCAAATGGGAAGAAGAGCTTAGAAATGAGATCAGTCTGACAGAAGATTTTGCTAAAGTACAAACCTGGATCAGATATATCGATGATCTTTTTATAGTGTGGTGTGGCACAGAAGAGGAAGTGGTGAGCTTCATCGAGAAACTTAACAGAAATGTATATAACATACATCTCACCTACACTATAAGTAAAGATCATGTGGAATTTCTGGACACAGAGATCAATGTGGTAAATGGTAAGCTCATTTCGAGTTTGCATAGAAAAGAGACGGCTGGGAACAGCCTCCTGCACGCTCTCAGTGCACATCCAGACCCCCTAAAATGGAGCATCCCCTATGGGGAATTACTCAGGGCCAAAAGAGATTGTAGTGACAAAGATGGGTTTGCATTAGAACAAGAACGCATGCTGTCTAGATTTCGGGAAAGAGGTTACCCCGAATGGGTGTTGAGTAAAGCTATGAGAAAAGCAGGAGAAGTAGAGAGATCAGAAACCTTGAAACCCAAACCTCAAACTGACAATGAAAAACACAACCAGAATCATAACTACTCTCCATCAGAGATCAGACAAAGTCCGCAAAATTCTAGTGGATAATTGGAATATTTTGCAATCTGATAACATAATAGGACCTGGGCTTAAGGAAAGACCCCAAATCACTTACAGAAGGGGGAGAAATCTCGGGGATATCCTAGTAAGAGGGGACATATCTGACAATAAGAAACAACATCTGCAGGGTCTCAAAGGGTTTTACCCCTGCGGACATTGCCGGGCTTGTAAATCAAGCTACATGGTGAAAGAAGTTAGTATTCCTGGACACACAGAAAAACGTAAAATCAAACAATTTCTCACGTGCAATACCAACTTTGTTATCTACGTACTTGAATGTCCATGCAAAAAGAGATACGTGGGTAGCACATCCTGTATGGCTAAAAAACGGATTCAGGAACATCTTAGAGCAATAACTAACATAGATGTCCACTATCCAGTGGCTAGACATTTTCAGGAGTTCCACCAATCAAATACCTCGTTGCTCAGGTACTTTGCAGTCAAACAAGTAAATGTAGGCAAAAGAGGGGGCAATCGGGTCCTAGCACTTAGAAAGAGTGAATCCAAGTGGATCATGGAATTAGTAAGCAGATTCCCCGGGGGTCACAACCTAGACGAAGAACTAGCAACCCACTTATATGAAGAATAATTCTTAATACAGGGACATTAGGTTCTGACCCAGGAATAATTCCAACATTCAAGCTAGACTTGATTCATTTTAATGCATATTTTAATTATGTCTATATGTTTCTTTCAGGAGGAAAGGGAGGGAGACCTCACTTTTGTAATTGCACTGCACATCTTCCCTACCCTTTTCTTCGGCGAATGATGAAGTCACTTCACTCTAGTAAGATAAGGAACTCACTTTTCACTGTTTTTGTTGGACATTATTTAGGAACCTAAGTGGTTAAATTCTCTTAGGCTCTTTTTGCTTGTATATCAGTTACACGTATTGGCTGGACTTGTTAGTGATACAACTGTACTTTAAGGATAATCGTGGGAGAGTAGCAAGATATCCATTGTTTATTCTATTAGAATATATGTTTTCTACAGGCACTAGACCGCAGAGAACCTTGTCTCGATTGGTTATAATTCTGTCTTACAGGCACTAGACCTTTTATGTGCGTTGCTTTTTTGCAGAGGTCAAGACCTAACACGCTGGCATACTGCAATATTCATTACTTTAACTATTATACATCCATGACACTATGTCGACAGTTTGTTTTTTCTTAACATACTTGGATGCTTAAGGAGAGTAGGCATTACTGTTATAGCCACCAATCTATTTTCAGTTGAATGTTATAGAGCCAGTATATGACTATTACAAAAGATATCGCAGGCACTAGACCGCTTATGTATTGTAGCTCACGATTTAAGACCAGTTCACTTGTTGGTTCTTTTTGCCTTTTCAGCCGAGTAATTTCCGAAATATGATATAAAATGTTTCTTTCCAGTTTTTATATATTTTGTTGTATTAAGCACACTCTTAACTGGAAAACTTTGCTTTCATGGTATAGGGAGTACACCACTCCAAAATGGCTGATCCTTTCACTCTGTATATCAACAAGCCAGAATACGTGTACCTTTTCACTGTTTGTTGAAACTTTTTCCTTTGTTTATGTTTATTTAAACAAGCATAATGTAATGTTGGTTAACGTGTGAACAAGACACATTCAGTGTCGAAACGCGTAACGTTTTCTGAGAAATAAATATCAGAGCATCTATACTGCTGAGTGCGCGTTATGCTTTCATGCAAACTGTGGAATATATATATATATATATATATTACCTACTGGCGGTCGCCAGTAGGTATATATAGTTAGGATTTTTTCTCTATGGGTTTTTTGAAAATTCTATGTCTAATAACTTTGGCGTTTGTGGACGGAATTGGCTGAAATTTTCAGGAAAATGGCACATTTTGTTTCTGAGCAGCCCTTGAAAATTTGGGGGGGGTTCGTCCAGTGGGGGCCGAGAAAAAAGGGGGGGTCCCAAAACGTGTTTTTAACATTGAGTTTTCCATAGGGCGGTTGGCCTCACTTTTAGCCCGAACGGCTGAATGGATTTGCACGAAACTTGGCAAAATTGTAGGGACTGGTAGCCCGATGTGCCTTTTGTAGGTCTCAATATATGTGCTCCAGTGGATTTTGAGAAATTAACGTTTAAAAAAAGATATATATCTGTAACAGCGGACCGGGCAGCGCACTGGTTCGCGGACTTTTCGCGCAACGGAGCTTTGTGAAGCGAAGCTGATTGGTTCTCCGGCGTCTGTCAACATTCCAAACAGTCCGTAGCGGCCGCCATCTTGTCTCTCGGTAGGATCGAGAGACAAGAGGAGGTCAAAACAAAGGGGGAAATAACTATAAGGGGGCATAGTAGATCCTCGCTGAACCCCTAGGTTTGATGTGGAGGTTTTAAAAGGGCCCCGCGGGGCAAAAAAAAATAATAATAATAATAATTGAACGGCTGAATGGATTTGCACGAAACTTGGCAAAATATTAGGGACTGGTAGCCCGATGTGCCTTTGCTAGGTCTCAATATATGTGCTCCAGTGGATTTTGAGAAATTAACGTTCAAAAAAAGATATATATCTGTAACAGCGCTCCGCTTCGCGTAACGGAGGTTTGCGAAGCTGATTGGTCATTCTGTCACTGGGCTATAGTTGGGCTACATCTGGCTGATATTTGGGCTACATTTGTTTTTTTGTGTGTCTGGCGGCCATCTTTGGGCTACATTGGGCTACATTGGGCTTCATTGGGCTACATTCGGCTAATTAGCAAATAGCTCATCGCAAACTAGGAATGGTAAAGAATCGCT
Organism: Lissotriton helveticus; assembly: GCF_964261635.1. Classification (NCBI taxonomy): domain Eukaryota; kingdom Metazoa; phylum Chordata; class Amphibia; order Caudata; family Salamandridae; genus Lissotriton; species Lissotriton helveticus. The sequence goes on along the minus strand of NC_136071.1, from coordinate 211,639,450 downwards.
ATTTATTCCTTAAAGTTCGCTATTTAGGAAATGCAAATAACTTTGATGATACATATGGCGGTTCATCTCTAACAAGATAAGAAGCATAGGGATACATTTATGATGACTGGCGCATCACCAGGGATGTGTTAGTCATTCTGTGCCGCTGTTCCGTCACCTATGGTGTGCTGCATTTACAATGCGGCGCATCATGGGGCAAAAACAGCACAGATGCGTGATGTATCTGTGCCGTAAAGGTGGCGCATTGCTGGAGTTGTATCGCAAGTGTGATGAAGCTCCAGCAAGGGTCGGGGGTGCCCCTGTCGCAGGGTTTCTGTTCTCACACAGAACTGTGGACAGAGGATTGGAACCTCGGCGAATGCATTGCTGGAGTTGTATCGCAAGTGTGATGAAGCTCCAGCAAGGGTCGGGGGTGCCCCTGTCGCAGGGTTTCTGTTCTCACACAGAACTGTGGACAGAGGATTGGAACCTCGGCGAATTAGGGTGTCCCAAAACTCACGTTAGTAATCAAAAACTATTTAGCAAGCTAGGTACAGTGTCACATTGGATATAACAAACTCTCAATGTTTAGACAATCCAGAATATGAACTTATAGTACCTCAGGATACGTGGAACTCATGAACAGTCGGTCGTTATAGATTTCTTAGAAACCAGAACATGGAGTTAAGAAGAACAGATGTGTATTTGAAATGTTTATTTACTAATGCCGTCTTCTCAGGCGTAGTACCTTAGATAATAAAAGTACACATATTATCAGTAGCAAAATTACCAGCATAGTTACTAGTACATAAAAAGTGAATGGTGATAGTATGTTAACATGCTGTAAATGAATAAGAGTTAGCAACACTTATAAGCAGCCGCGGGCCGTGGATGGAGTTACGGTGAGGCAGGGAGGCGGGGAGGGGGAGAAGCAGGGTGGAGAATACAAGTACACATATTATCAGTAGCAAAATTACCAGCATAGTTACTAGTACATAAAAAGCGAATGGTGACAGTATGTTAACATGCTGTAAATGAATAAGAGTTAGCAACACTTATAAGCAGCCGCGGGCCGTGGAGGGAGTTACGGTGGGGCAGGGAGGCGGGGAGGGGGAGGGGCAAGGTAGAGAGGGCTCCACCCTGCTTCTCCCCCTCCCCGCCTCCCTGCCCCATCGTAACTCCCTCCACGGCCCGCGGCTGCTTAAATCTCACCCTCCCTAATACACATATTATATTATTTGCTAAGAAGGTCTCTTTGTGTTGGTTTAGGGCGTGCCCATACTTTAGTGTCTTAGATTTGAAGGAATCACATCAGCATACACCAGCTCTCTCTTCATGTGAACCGCATCAACTGTTGTGTATGTGTGTTCGGCAAAGCAATATAAAACCCGCCTCATGCCCAGAATTGGCAGAAGTTGCACTTATGTTATGAGTATGAAGTCGTGGAGATCAGACCTCATAACAATTCTGTATCGTGTTGTTCTTGAAACTTTAGCACTCGCTGTACAGATATAGTTTAACAAGTAAAGCAGATAGTAGACCAATAACATATTATTCTCATGTAAACCACGATGAACTACTAGGTGGAAAGCTAAAGCAACAACTAAGTGTCGTGTGCAGAAGTTGCAAAAAAGGAAAAATGGCGTTTAAACCGGTAATGAGCCCATGCTAACTTAACACGGTGTAAAGATATCCAGGACCTAGATGACACCTCCTCATGATCCGGAAACGAACTGAATAAGATAATAGAAGTGCCATCTCATGAGAGCAGATTGCAAGTTTATATGTGGACGGTCCGCAAGGTAAAGCATTAAAAACTAGGAAAATTTAATGCTAAAGAAAAATAAAACAGCCAAGTACTTTATCGAGTCTTAAGCCAATAGGCAAGGTAAATAATAAAAACTTGACAAATAAGTCAATGAATTGTCAATGAAATGCTAGTACTCAGCATATCAAACATGAAAAAGGTCTATGACATAACTGTGTATGCAAAATAAGCTGCAACAGCCTCCAATAGGAAGTCACCGTCTTCATCCGAAAACAGTTCAGCCATCCAATTTAAAAGCGGAAAAGAACATACGTGCTCTCCCAGCACCGGATCCTCTATCACCATCAGAGGACAGCTTGGTGGGTTTTCAAGAAAGCTCTGTTCCAAGAAAGACTGTGCTGCCGCCAGTAAATTCCAGGGACCAAGTAGTCCATGCATCAATGCCACAGCCATAATCCTTTCGCCAGGACAAACCAACTCGTGAGTAATGATAGGAGTCATCAGCTGATTAAAGTCGACGTCAGGAGAAACCGGTCCGCAGAGACACAAATCAATGGCCCAATCGAAATCACAGGTCAGGCAGTGAAATACAGGCTGGACACAGGTGAAGTAGGAGAACCGAAAAGATAATCCATATGCCGTGCTTAATATCGCCAACGGCATTGTGCCATAATATTCTAGCATGCGATTGCGGAACAGTGTCAGCAGCTGCAGGGTCGGAGGTTGCATAGGAGGGACATCCATATTTAAAAATGTAAAAAAGCACAAGAGCGTCCGCTGGTAATGCAAGTAAAAATGCCAATCCACGAACCAGAGTGCAGAAAATACAATGAAAGGAAGCAGGGATGACTCCAAAGATTTTCTCAAATGAAGTCACGAGACCACTGGTAACAACTTTAAAAAAGTGCACCAGGGACTTTGTGGAGGATGCGTTACAGATAGTCGGAAACATGTTGCTGAAATTGAAAGGCAAATGTTAATTGAAAAAGGTTTTGCACCTCTGTATGGGTGTTCGCTATGTGAAGTACGAAAGTTTCACGGGCCGAACTCAAGGCCACCTCTCTCTGAGACAAAAGAGCTCTTATTCTTGCCATGCCGTTGAAACGTGTCTCAAGGTTGGTATTTGTGGCCAGATTGAAAACTCCCTATGTTCATGTGTGGGAGGAAATAGAACATTTCTGCAGCAAATAACCCGTTCACTTACTGTTACGATAAAAGGAATACTTTTAATTAACTCAGAACAATCTTCATTATTGAGCATCAAATAACTACCATTTTCCAACAACTTGAACGTGGGGATGATAGCAGGAACTGGCGTGCCTTGCAACACGCAAGCCATATTTGGTCGGTGTTTGTTGCATGAACCGTGTAAATGTATGTGCCTACACATTAGTGAATGATCTGGCGTCTCAGTGCATTCCTCTCCATTCAGATAAACTTCTTGATCATCTTTGAAACATCTGTATGTGTATGGAAGCGACCAGACCTCATGAAGAAAAGCACTACCTAAAGGTTCATAACGACCTATTGGTATATATTTCATACAATTTGAAAACTTATATAAAGCAAAAGGCAGCGTTATTAAACCGTGGATAAGGCATGTTGCCAAAAAACCCGCAATCCTCTGCTGATGATGTCACTGAGCATGTCATGAATGATGTAATATGTGACATCATCAGCAGTGGATTACGGGTAATGGTATCTCTAGTTTACTCCCTTATAGCTGTCTTTCTTTTAACATAAGTGTCTGTTTCCTTCCCTTATACTTACTGTTTTTGGGTCGCTTCCGGTTCGCGTACCCGCGAGCGAACTGGGAAGCGAACTAAGAGAAATAGAGGTTGGCACAGTTCCAAATATTGTACCAATTTTTTAATAACGGGGAGGTAGTTCTGAAAAGAACTTTTTTTTTTTTTTTTCTGAACATTTTTTTACTGTTTTTGAATTTTTCGGAACAGTTTTATATTTTTTGGGGTTTTTCTTGGAGGGGGCAATGAAAACGATTCATTGTAAAGGGCTCAACAGGAGCAACAAAACAAAAAAAAGAAGTATTTATTATTTTGGGCGTTTCGGACAAACTTGCATATGATAGTCAATAGCTCTGTTGATCAGAGTGATGCTTTTTTCTCCGTAGGAAATGAATCCATCGCAAAATGCGCAGATGTGTTTTACATCACCAAATCTCATTTGTATATTTGGCACCATCTCCCTGCCCTCTGGTCCCGTTACTTCCGGTACAACAGATCTTCTGGCCATAATAGGGAGATTATCTAGGTCGTTCCGAAACTGTGCAGCACTGTAGTTGTTAGGATGCCACCTAGTCATATGGCGATGCATTGTGTAGTTTCCGAAACTGTATTTTTTGTCGGTCCCTCTGGACAGTCTATCTTGACATATAAGGCAAGTTACGTATCTTGCATTTACTTTTTTCTGACCTTTGGGAATTTTAAAAAATTGCCAAATGAAGTTTTCTTTCCGGTGAGACGTCCTGGGCTGCTCAGGCAAAAACTGCCTCTCTTCGTGCTCGTCCTCCTGTTCCTCTTCTTCTTCTTCTTGTTGAATTACAACTTGAGCAGGTGGTCCACTCTTCCTTGGATGTGGTGGAGGTGGTGGGGAAGCACCAGCTGAAGCTACTAAAGAAGCCATTGCTCAGTGATCACAAAGGGTCTTTCTCTCACAATGATGAAAGTCAGAGTGAGGAAAGAAGGAGGGATTTTCATCATTTGGGAAAAACAAGAGTTCTCAACCAATCAAAAGTGTTCATTTTAGATTATATGACCTAGTCTTACATCATTAGGAAACCAAAAGTGAAATGAACCAATGAAAAGTGTTATTACCAAGTCACATGACTTGCTGTGTTTACGTTAAGCGCTTTGCAGGGCCTCCCGGTTTGCTTCCAGAAACCTGCGCTTTGCGACTCGCTTCGCGTACCAGTTCGCTAACGTAGCACGTCATATGACGTATCACGCGACAACGTGAAACGTCATGCGGACGGGAGGCGTCACGATGTTGTTTTCTAACGCGGCACTTGCGGTAAAGAAACGTTTACCGGCTCGCGGTCTATTTCGCGGCATCAAGGTCAGCTAACGGGAAGCTTCCCGATTCGCGAAGCGGGAACGAAGAAAAAAAAATATTTAAAAAAAAAATTATTCATAAACATATAAAATATATTTTTGGATTTAAAGAAGAATACATTTTACAGCTACAGATATTAGCTGTTAATAAACCAATGAAATTCACAGAAAAAACCATAGGTTATAGACCATATATAGTTAGGAATTAGCATTTACAAAACCTTGAAAATTCACTGAAAAAACCATAGGTTATAGACCATATATAGTTAGGAATTAGCATTTAGAAAACCTTATTTTACTCACACAAAACCATTGAAATTCCATATATAGTTAGTTGCACTAACTATATATCGTGCACCCGCAATCCACTGCTGATCATGTCACATATTACATCATTCATGACATGGTCAGTGACATCACTGATGACATCACTGATGACATCTCAAATGACATCACTGATGACATCACTGATGACATCTCATTTGACATCATTCTTGTGCTAATACGATAAACCTCTTCAGACTCTGATATAACCTTAGATACACTCAGTGTATACAGACACTCACACACTGCCACTCATCCATGGAGTTACTCACACACCCAGTCAGTCATGCAAAGAAACAATCTCACCTCCATTTCTTGAACTATACAGTTAAACACACCTTACTTATTGAAACATATACTAACACATATTTACTCTCTTATACAATCCCTGATACAAGTTCACAATGATCGATACAACCACTCACTCATTCAGTGGCTCTCATGCACAGTTATTTATATATGCCAACTCTCAAATGTACTGTGTTTTACATATGTACTTACTATGACATGTAGCATTGAGATATCCATTCACTCATCAATACACTCATGCACACAGTCAACTGCCTATGTAGCTGTTTCCACATGCACTCTTGAACTCATACACCTAGTGAATAAACTGCTCACACATCTATGCATAGAGTCACACACCTTCCAGCCACCCCCACACAAACTCAATCTCCCATAGAAATACTTGGGCAACCAATTAATAACACATATAGCCTCTCGTAAAGCTAATGATCAACACATGCAGCAGTTTACAGAATAACAGACATAATGATGCACAAATTAAGACAGTTTAGTCACTAACCCATGCATTCAGTGAGACACATTTAATCACTCACTCATACAGTCAGTCACGCACCTACTAAATCCTTCATCCAGACACTTATACATCCACTCATTCTTCAATATGTAAGACATATTTTAACTTTACAGAAACATACAGTCACTGGATGTAGTCATCAGTGATGTCATCAGTGATGTCATTTGAGATGTCATCAGTGATGTCATCAGTGATGTCACTGACCATGTCATGAATGATGTAATATGTGACATGATCAGCAGTGGATTGCGGGTGCACGATATATAGTTAGTGCAACTAACTATATATGGAATTTCAATGGTTTTGTGTGAGTAAAATAAGGTTTTCTAAATGCTAATTCCTAACTATATATGGTCTATAACCTATGGTTTTTTCAGTGAATTTTCAAGGTTTTGTAAATGCTAATTCCTAACTATATATGGTCTATAACCTATGGTTTTTTCTGTGAATATATATATATATATATATATATATATATATATATATATATATATATATATATATATATATATATATATATATATGTATTCCATTGCAAGTCTGCTTCACAGCAAAAAGGTTGCGCACTCAGGATTCCGTAATACCAAAAGGTTTATTGTTTACAGTTTTACACGCTACGCGTTTCGACACTAAGAGTGTCTTGATCACACGTGAATTGTCCCGGCATTATGGCACATATATGCATACAATAAGTGAAGTAAACATAGAGAAGGTAACAAGTAAATTCACCTATTTAGAGCGTAAATGTGGGGGCCATTTTGTAATGGTGTACTATTCAGATAGGAAACCAATTATATTTCCTCCACAACCGATTGATTCAAAGGCCATGGAACATTTCCACGAAATATGCTACATGATTGTACATATATTCATCTTCCTAAGTAGGAAACGAATTCTGTAAGAATTTGTATATACATAATAAGCATTGGTGCCCTATTAATACTACATGTAGGTATACCTAAATTTCATACCTGCAGTATATGGGGGAATCTCTTCCATTCGGTCTAGTGCCCAAATTAAACCACACACCTGTAACCACTGGCCCTCAGAAATTTCATTCTTCTCTTCGTGTTTTAATCATATGCTGATAGCCAGCCGTTCTGTCCCAGGATTAGAGTGCACATCTATTAATACCTTGCATACAAGTGAAAGTGTCTTTCATTCCAGTGAAGAAAGATTGAGGTTAAAGGACCGTGAAGTGAAGGTGACGGAACCAGATTCTTGCCTCAATTCTACCCTACAAAAACAAACAAACATACAATTAAAATCTCTTCATAAAAACTTGCTTATAAAAGAGTTTACAATATAAAGTTTCATAACACATAAGAGCAATGTTCTATACTGGGTCAGACATAGTCATAATTACCACCTTTTTTAATCATCATATAAATGTGTACTAAGTTCCTCATCGACGTTGTGTCCCCCGGGGAATTTTGTCTCGAGTTCCATGATCCATTTTGACTCTTTCTTTCTCAGGGCCAGCTGTCGATTCCCACCCCTTCTTCCTATGTTAACTTGTTCCACCACAAAGTAACGTAACAAGGAATTATTGGATTTATGGAACTTTTGAAAGTGTCGTGCAATGGGGTGAACAAGACACATTCAGTGTCGAAACGCGTAACGTTTTCTGAGAAATAAATATCAGAGCATCTATACTGCTGAGTGCGCGTTATGCTTTCATGCAAACTGTGGAATATATATATATATATATATATATATATATATATATATATATATATATATATATATATATATATATATATATATATATATATATGTATATAGCACAATCCCTTCCAAAGAAAAGGCGGAGGCCACATCGGGGACAAGCAGAAGTCTCTTTATTCACAAAATGCCACAGAGGGCGAATGCATTTCGGCGTCATTGCCTTCATCAGCACCGTGTGGAATAACAGGCAGGGAAATGTCCACGCTTTTAAAGTGTCCCGCTCTGATGGATAGGCTGTCTTTGTTCCTCCCCCAAGGGACTCCACCTGATGTATATTGCCTCATCGGTGCAACAACTACAGGACCCAGAATGCACCAAATTGTATCGGGATCCCCAGGTGGCGATATTTCCAGGAATTGCCAGCAAGCAGGATGGAGTGTAGCGCTTTCCCTTGTCCCATACATTGCGAGTTCGAGAGTCTCCTTGTGTCCCCAGCCGCATACACCGCTCCGCCCAAGATTCTTTTCCGCGGGAGCCTGTGACAATGCAACTGGCCCAACGCGAGGCACCGTGTCCTCTGCACCGCTTCTCTTCGTCTCAGGCATCGTGGTGGGCCAAACCTTGCCAATAACTTGACCGTACACAGTTATATACATATATTATATTTTTAGTAAATGTCCTTTTTTGTATCATATAGTTTTTTATTGTTAATTAATTTGGCAAAGTATTTATTGTTTTGCAGTTGATTTGTTCATATTTTTTAGGTTTCACATATACACACATCAGTAGGTAGTTATAGTTAGGACTTCGTTTCCATAGGAAGAGCGTTTTTTTGGTTTCCCAATAACCTTTTGATGAATATATTGCTTGGCGTAAGATTGGAAACAGATTACTTGTGCTCCGTTGATGAATATAAGACATACAGACCCTAAACTGCTCAGAGAATCTCATTAAAGTAATGGACACAGGTTGAGAGAACAATGGAAAACATTGGAAAAGATATCTAATATAGCTTTTATAAAATGTTGTTCAAAGAGATTAACTTGTGTCTATATTCTGGTTTTAGTTATGCATGAATTAATGCATAAATGGAAGCATAAGCACATCAACAATCTGAGATGGTATATCAATTGTTTTATGTTGCAACAATGTACTATATTCTGTGCAGTTAAAATGGGAATTATGTCATATTTATGGTAGGAGGTAAAAACTGTGAACAGTCTGTGTCACTTTGTATCTCTATTGCGTGCAATTGTATAGTCTGTCTTCTGTATTAACTATAAAGCTGATCATGTGACTGAACTTCCTCTGATAAAAACTTGTTTGATTTTAAGGACTGCCCATGTGAACATGGCAGGTGTGCCGAAACGTGTCATGCGACAAATGAAATAAAACCCTAAGCTGAATGGCAGAAGCTTACTCCTGTGTGTCGGTGTCTGATTTTGCAGTTGAAAGTCAGGCGTGTTTTTTTTTATATATATATATATATATATATATATATATATATATATATATATATATAAATATATATACATATATATATATATATATATATATATATATATATATATATATATATATATATATATATATATATATTTTACACGGTCTTCAAACCTCCACATGCAGCGGCGAAAGAAGAGACAGACCCCACGTTATCCGGGCAAGATGTTATTTATTCCAAATGCCTTTCAAAAATGCAACGTTTCGAGTACTGGCGTACTCTTGTTCACACTATATATATATATATATATATATATATTGCATATTCGTTACCCTCAAGACGACACGCCCGTAGTCCAGAGCTATCACTCCAAAGGAAAAACGGAAGACCCAGATGCAGTGAGTTACTTTATTTCTTAGCACGCCACGGCAGCATAACGTTTCAGCCTACACAGAGGCCTTGGTCACATATATATATATATACATACTTAAAAAGCCATAGGTTTCAGGCAGGTTATAGTTAGTAATTAGTATGTAAAAAACCTTAGAAATTCACTGAAAAAAACATAGTTTTTAGGAATGGTATAGTTAGCTGGACATTTCACTCATACAAAACCATTGAAATTCCTCAGTTATAGTTAGTTGTACTAACTGTAACTCTCGCGCCCGCAACCCACTGGTGATGATGTCACATATTACATCATTCATGACATGGTCAGTGACATCACTGATTACATCATTGATGACATCTCAAATGACATCACTGATTACATCATCCACGTGAAAATCAGATACACCTCATTATACACTACTATAATCTTTCATCACTCACTGTAAAATAATGAGTACCATATTTGAATCCATTGACACACCAATACAAGTATCTATAAATCCACTCAGTCATTCTTAGTTCTACACAAACATGTAATCAATTACTCATAGATTCCCTCATACATGCTGTCAATGTTATGGAGAGCAATCAGTACACCTAGTTTTCACAGCAATTGATAACCATCAATGCTAGTTTTTTTTTCTCCCTCAAAGTTCATCTAGTCCAGTATGCAACAGTGAATGATTTCAGTGCAGCCCGTTCAGACCACGCATCATCGCAGAGTGATGACACGATAAACACCAGACGTACCACTAACTCAGTACACCGTAAATAATCACCATGTGCCCTTGTTAAGACAAAATTCAAAAGGCAAAACACATTTTTACCAGTCTGGTCTTCCTGGACCACGCATCATCGCTGGCTCCACACAAACCGATCCTACCTCAGTGCACCACAACTCATGAACACTTTACTATAGAACCTTCTGAGTATTATTTGACATACAATGCTCCTACCTTTGTACAGCAAAAGTCATAAACCGTTTCTGATTAAATATCTGCATGATATCATGTTCACTATTCTACTTCTTACGAACATAAACGTAATAAAATGGAGTCGAGCACACGTGCCCTTTCCCACTTCAACTATCTATTTGTGTCTGTGTATTTATTGTGTTTGTAAAATGCTGCTCCTCCGCCCTACCACATTATATTGTGCTATAAATTAGGGGTGGGCGGAATTTGAGTACTCGCGTTACGCAAATCTCCACGAAATGGTAAACAATCTCCGCGAACAAGCAGAAATTCTGCGAACATGCGGAATTGCTTGTTCGCGATGCTTTTTTACTGTTCGCATTTGCTGTTTGCGTGCTCGGGGAGAAATATCTCGCGAACACGCATTTGAGAACGCGAACAAGCAAAACATTTCGCGAACTCACGGAACGCACAATTTTGGGCAATTTTGCGTTCTCCGCCCAGGCCTACTATAAATAGCGTATGCAACCATCCTACCTGTGACAGTAGCTGTAGGCTATTCTTCCTTTTTTTAAGGTATTTTTACGTCATTACTATACAATAACAGGACGTGGACGGAACTCCGAGACTCGAACACTGATTTCCAGCACCAAGTTCTACAGTATACCTGAATAACTATATATATATATATATATATATATATATATATATATATATATATATATATATATATATATATATATATATACATACATATATATATATATATATAAATATATATATATATATATATATATATATATATATATATATATATATATATATATACACATATATATTAGCTGCCCTTCATTACTATACAATAACAGGACGTGGACGGAACTCCGAGACTCGAACACTGATTTCCAGCACCAAGTTCTACAGTATACCTGAATAACTATATATATATATATATATATATATATATATATATATATATATATATATACATACATACATATATATATATATATATATATAAATATATATATATATATATATATATATATATATATATATATATATATATATATATATATATATATATATATATATATACACATATATATTAGCTGCCCTTCATGTGCCAAAAACTGCAACTTAGACCTTTCACAGCCCTGTATTACTACAGCTACAACACTCCACTGCATGTACAACAAACATTCATAATCGCAGAAATGCGTCATGTCCACCATCTTTTATGTGTGCAACTATGAACAAATATAGAATCAGTAATACCCCGTACCTTCCATGTTGGCCAAGTTTTGGGACTTTACAGATATAATGACCCATTTGTTTTTAAGACCCGGGATACGTCAGCACTACAAAATGGATACCCGAATCACTGGATTTCTCATATAGCTCATGACGGGACCACGCCCATAGCTCCGGAATCATGGTTCAGAGCCTCGCGCAGCACTGGCATATGTCAGGCCAGCCCATTCCATTTACGCTTCAAGGAAAACACAACAAAACATTGCCCAGATTTAATTGTAGTGATTACTTAGTTCCAGGTCTAGTTGTCAGAACGGCACACACACTCCCTCATGGCTGGTAAACACCCACACCACACCCATCCAGAGCATCCATCACTACACATGTGACCGTACCAATAAAAACGACGGGGGGGACGTTCTCTATGCCATTTTACAGTTGCTCCCATCCCATGTGCTGTGATGGCCCGTCCTAGTGGTTCAAACGCCTCATGTAGGCCCGAACCACCGAGTAGGGTGGCCCACCACTACGTGTGGGGCCTCTTTGGTCACTAAGTTAGTGGTATCAGAAGCACTGAGCGGATGAGGAACCTGCGATGATGATGGGAGCACAAGTATGTCGTTAGCCATACCGATATCAAGACTCGGCAACATATATGAGACTTCTTAGTGGTGGAGGGAGTCGAAGGGCTGTAGCAGACTGGATACAAAAAAGCGACGCAGTGATTCAGACAAACGCAGTCCTATATAGTGTATCAAATTACATGTACATTTTTTTCCAATAGCAGGAACGTTTTTATAATCGCTCAAACGTCCAGAATATAAACTATACAAATAGTTCTTTTAAATGTGAGAGGGAACGTGTGTGAAAGGCCGATGTTATTCAACTCCACATTAGGATATTAACAATTACCAAACATAACATCTTTCTTTTACTATCTTTTAGATGTAGAGCTTCAGGGTGCATTTTGTCCCAGCACGTGGTGAAATACACACTGCTGACAGAAAGTTGAGCTGCTAATATTCTTTGCAGTCAATCTCTCACTTCCTCTCTCCTTTGATAAAAAAATTACACACAATGTTAACTTCCTTTTTATCTTACAGGCTGTGTTTCACAAATTGGCGTCCCCCCAACACCTCTAAAACTCAACGTTCAAGGATTCTGCGATGTTGCGTGGCCATTGTAACACTGTTTGAAAAGGCTGCTACGACACATGATGCACCCTCTTTGAATCACGCTAATGGCACAAGGTGAGCAAAAAAGCTTCTTTCCAAAGCATCGACAAGTCATCTGTGAAAGGAGAGAGTGGGTAGTGTGCAGCAGCTTCACTGCGTAGGAATGTACAATTACCTCCGAGCAGTGACAATAGATAGATTACAACAGTCTGAGAAGCAAATCTACAAGCCCCTTACGCCACTTTTGTATGTACTATACTATGACTAACTCTATAAACTATATTTCAGATGACTAAACTGGAGGGTGCACTATGAACCAGAACATACTTGGACACACAACCAAGGCAAAAGGTGAGCTACGAGTATTTGCTCCACTATTAACTGCTCCATCTATAACTTTCACTCTCTCACAGTTTAATGTCGTTGTCTTTCTCTTTCTCTCTCACATCATTTCTCTTTCTCTTTTAAAGTTATGGACGCTGCTGTCGACTCTGATGTGTAGAACCAACGCTGAGTTCAAGTTGTGAACTCTGTTGGTCACAGTGTTTACACAAGGTAAACAGAGCGACCTAGATATACAATGCCTCCGATTAAATGCATTACAAATGAAAGACCTTATTTACAAGCCCCTTGCGCCACTTTTGCGTCACTTTCAACATGAGAAAAGTAACACAAAACTGGTGCAAGAGTCTTGTAAATAAGTCCTAAAGAATATTGTCCTGCATATTGACTTGATCTCTCACCTAATTCTGGCTCATCTCTGAATCATTTTAAAGACCTGTTGATCTGTAATGTAAATCTGACGCAGTAGGCATTTCCATACAGACATTGCTTGAACGCAAGCCTATAAGACAAGTGAAATGTATCAGGCACACTGCACACGTTAAAAGAAGGAAATATCTTCAACTGTTAATTTGACTTGTAATGTTTTACCTCATTTAGTCACATCCATCTAATTTTAAACACTAATTTTATTTTTTGTTTTGCAGATTACCTACCATACTTCTATTGGAGTCCATATCACATTTTGTTTATTATATTGTTTTGTTAAAGTTATGTTTCTAGTTATTTATTGTATTGTTATCTTTAAGTTACGTTTCCAGTTATTTATTGTTTTAATAAAAGTTAATTTTAAAAAAGTATATACGTGTTTTTTTTGGGGGGTAGCGGTGCCCAATAGAAATGATATTTATAATTTGAAGTATAATTCTGAGGCTAACTCTTTACTAGATCTTTACCAGAGTCTATACCTACGACTAACGGTTCCTATAGAAAAGTTTAAAACTCCAGTACAGTAACTTTTTTCCATTACCAACATAGAGTGGTGAACTTCTAACCTCTGTGCTCATTTAAGTGTTCCATGAACTGTTACTATGGTAACAGGCAGAAAGCCGTTTGGGGGTAGAGTTGAAAGGTACTGGCTGTACAAAAAAAGTTTTATTAACCCTGGATCCTTCCACAAGACCAAAAAGTAAAGCAAAGTAAAACAAAACACTGTGTACCAGTTTTAAAACCCCCTTGCACCACTTTCACGTCCAAGGCCCCCCTACAAAATTAGAAGTGTGTGGGCCTCAACTACCCACCTCAAGCACCCGGAAACCACCACCCCGGAAATGTATGTATTGTGAGAGACAGACTGCGTGACCCTATGCCTGGAGCCCTCGAGAGCCCTAGAGACTGCAACGCCCGATGGCCAGCTCATGCAGTGTCCCGGGGTGCCAACACCCGGGACACTGCTGTTTGCTTTGAGAGGGCGGGAGTCTCACGGCTCCCGCCCTCCCATAGCAAACTCAGTTTGCATTTTGAAAGACAGGGCAGAGAAATCTGTTCTCACTTTCAAAATAAAAAGCAGAATGCATTTCCACATACAAGTTAGCATCTCCCCTTGCGGAAAAGCAATGCCGACTCCCAAAGAACGCTGGAAGCCGGCCGGACTGTGGGGGCATTGTGTCTCCCCTCACGGTCCCCAGCATTTTTTATAAGACCCGGGGGATAGGGTCCCCGGAGATATTAGAAATTACTGATAGGGGCTATTTTTTTACTGTAAAATTACAAGTCGCGCACCCAGCGCAGCGCTCAGTGCGGCACCCTGGTGTGCACGCGCTGTATGCACGACTCATAATCTGTGGAGTGCGCGACTCCAGCACCTTTTATGCACAACTTCTACACGTTTGGGAATCGGCATTACTTTTCCACATCACGAGCTACTAACATACAACTCCCCATGTGGAAAAGCAATCTGATTTTGATTTTGAAAGAGAGAACAGATTTCCTTGCTATGGGAGGGTTGGATGGACACCCCGGAACACTGCAGGAACTGGCCCTTCCACAATATATAATGCCCGGGGAGTGGTGGTCCCCGGGGCTTTGGAGACCTTACAGCCCCCCCTCCCCAGCCATACTTTTTTTTTTAGATCCGGTGGGTAACGGGGCCCTCGAGTGCTCCAGGAGGGGAGCCACGTAGTCCCCCTCCCACAATACATAAGCCCCCGACGGGTGATGGTCCCCGCGGCTTTCAGGACCTTCGACCCCTCCCCCACAATTTATTTTCTTTTTAGCCCCGGGCGCTGACGATCCCCGAGGCTGGGTAGCCCCTCTGGGCCCCACATAAAATTAATTAATTTTGCCCCCGGTATTTAACACCCTGGAGACGAATTATAAAAAAAAACCTACTTTTTATTTTATTTATTTTACGGCACAGTCCACACACCCTACACACATCCCGGTTTTAAAAAAAGGAAAAAATGTGGGCCCTAGCGGTCCTCCTGGGACCCCCTAAGCAGGTCTAGAGGGTAAAATTATTTCTACCCTGCCCCCTTTCTCCATTTTGAACACATATTCCACTGACTTCCTCAGCCTCGCCTCTACCGAGGCGCAAAATGGCTGCCAACAATTCCTGGTTTTGAATGTGTACAACCGCTTGACAGCCAATTAGCATTGAGCGCGTGATCGGGACGGTGTGCTTATGCTACGATGCCAATCCTAGCACAATCTGCGGATCCACTGCGCCCATAGATACATATGTACATTTAAATATCATTTTCTTAGAAACTACTGAACAGATTTACACCAAATAAACAAAAGGCTCGCGTCTGAAACGAGTACTACCTCTCTGCCAAATTTGGTGTAATTCTGTTCAGCCGTTCGGGCTGTAGCCGTGGCTAAAGGTCCTATGGGAAATTGCATGGGGAAAACACATTTTGGGACCCCCCTTTTTTCTCGGCCCCGCTTGATGAATCACCCCCAAACTTTCAGAGAAAGAGTGGAACTGAGCTGGCCAAAATCTTAGAAGATTTCAAGAACATTCATCAATCGGCGCAAAAGTTATTGGCAATAGAATGTTGCGGATTTCCTATGGCTAATCGGTCCTAACTATAACTACCTACTGGCGACCGCCAGTAGGTAATATATATATATATATCTATATCTATCTATCTATCCATCTATCTATCTATCTATCTATCTATCTATCTATCTATCTATCTATCTATCTATCTATCTATCTATCTATCTATCTATCTATCTATCTATCTATATATATATTCACTGAAAAAACCATAGGTTATACACCATATATAGTTAGGAATTAGCATTTAAAAAACCTTATTTTACTCACACAAAACCATTGAAATTCCATATATAGTTAGTTGCACTAACTATATATCGCGCACCCGCAATCCACTGCTGATGATGTCACATATTACATCATTCATGACATGGTCAGTGACATCACTGATGACATCACTGATGACATCTCAAATGACATCACTGATGACATCACTGATAACAACATCCAGTGATTTTATGTTTCTGTAAAGTTTAAATATGTCTTACATATTGAAGAATGAGTGGATGTATAAGTGTCTGGACGAAGGATTTAGTAGGTGCATGACTGACTGTATGAGTGAGTGATTAAATGTATCTCACTGAGTGCATGGGTTAGTGACTAAACTGTCTTAATTTGTGCATCATTATGTCTGTTGTTCTGTAAACTGCTGCATGTGTTGATCAGTAGCTATATGAGTAACTATATGGGTTATTGATTGATTGTCCAAGTATTTGTATGGGAGACTGAGTGTGTGTGTGGCTGGCTGGGAGGTGTGTGACTCTGTGCAGATCAATGTGTACTTATATCAATGATTGTATAACAAGGTAAGTATGTGTTAGTATATGTTTGAAAATGTAAGGTGCTCTATGTTTAACTGTATAGACAAGAAAATGGAAGTGTGATTGATTCTTTACAGGACTGACTAGGTGTGTGAGTAACTCCATGGATGAGTGGCAGAGTGTGAGTGTCTGTATAGGTGTATGAGTGCATATGATAGTGTTGTAAAGATGAGTGATTGTATGTATGAATGATTGTATGGGTGAATGAGTGAATGTGTGTGTAGACGTAGGAATCAGTGAGTACATATGTAGTAACTAGTATTGGTGTGTCAATGGTTTCAAAAATTATACTCTGTGTTTAACACTGGGTGAAACAGAGGTTATATTAAAATGTGAGGAGATGCATTGTATTGTCACATGAATGATATCATCAGTGATGTGGTCATTGATGTCAAATGAGATGTCATCAGTGGAGTCATCAGTGATGTCATTTGAGATGTCATCAGTGATGTCATCAGTGATGTCACTGACCATGTCATGAATGATGTAATATGTGACATCATCAGCAGTGGATTGCGGGTGTGCGATATATAGTTAGTGCAACTAACTATATATGGAATTTCAATGGTTTTGTGTGAGTAAAATAAGGTTTTTTAAATGCTAATTCCTAACTATATATGGTGTATAACCTATGGTTTTTTCAGTGAATTTTCAAGGTTTTGTAAATGCTAATTCCTAACTATATATGGTTTATAACCTATGGTTTTTTCAGTGAATTTCAATGGTTTTTTAATAGCAAATATCTATAGCTGTAAAATGTATTCTTATTTAAATCCAAAAATATATTTTATATGTTTATTAATAATTTTTTTTAAATATTTTTTTTGTTTCGCTCCCGGTCCGCGGACCGGGAAGCTTCCCGTTAGCTCAATTTGATGCCGCGACCCGGTCCGCGAACCGGTAAAAAATCAACATAGTGACGGTATCGCGTTGCCGCGTGATGCGTCTTATGACGTACTGCGTTAGCGCACCCGGAAGTGCCCCGGGGCGCGGACCGAGGCGCGAAACGCAGCTCCCCGGAAGCGATCCGCGGCGCTTCGCGAAAACGCGACGTATCGCGTTGCCGCGTAATGCGTCTTGTGACGTACCGCGTTAGCGCACCCGGAAGTGTCCCGGTTCGCGGACCGGGCGCTCCCCACGCAAAAAAAAACAAAAATTTTTTTTTTGTTTTTTTTGCCCCGCGGGGCCCTTTTAAAACCTCCACATTAAACCTAGGGGGTCAGGGAGGATCTACTATGCCCCCTTATGGTCATTTTCGCCTTTGTTTTGGCCTCCTCTTGTCTCTCAATCCTACCGAGAGACAAGATGGCGGCCGCTCCGGACTGTTTAGAATGTTGACAGACACCGGAGAGCCAATCAGCTTAGCTACGCGAAGTTCCGGTACGCTTAAGTTCCGCGGACCGGAGCGCTGCCCGGAGCGCGCTTACAGATATATATCTTTTTTTAAACGTTAATTTCTCAAAATCCACTGGAGCACATATATTGAGACCTAGAAAAGGCACATCGGGCTACCAGTCCCTACAATTTTGCCAAGTTTCATGCAAATCCATTCAGCCGTTCGGGCTAAAAGTGAGGCCAACCGCCCTATGGAAAACTCAATGTTAAAAACACGTTTTGGGACCCCCCTTTTTTCTCGGCCCCCCCTTGACGAAACCCCCCCAAATTTCCAAGGGCTGCTCAGAAACAAAATGTTCCATTTTCCAGAAAATTTCAGCCAATTCCGTCCACAAACGCCAAAGTTATTAGACATAGAATTTTCAAAAATCCCATAGGGAAAAAATCCTAACTATATATACCTACTGGCGACCGCCAGTAGGTAATTCATATATATATATATTCATATATATATATATATATATATATATATATATATATATATTCTTCTTCTTATTTTAGATTAATTAATAATGTTTATATTAAGAATTTCCTATTGATGACAAATTAATAGGGTTATTGAAATATGTTATGTGTTTGAAGTGAACTAATTTCCCTTTTGTTGCACAGACTGACGTGAGAATACTAAATGTAACCACTGCAAAGTGCAACACTTTCCGTATTGTTGCACAGACTGGATTGGGAATTGTAAATCTAACCCCTCTGAAGTCCAGCTCTTTTCCTACTGTTGCACTGACTTGAGTAGGCATAATAAATATAATCCCCCTGAAGTCTAGTGCTTTCTCTACTGTTGCACAGACTGAAGTAGGAATAGTAGATCATACCCCTCCAAAGTCCAGCACTTTCCCTACTGTTGCACAGACAGGAGTGGGAATAGTAAATGTAACCCTGCCAAAGTCCAACGCTTTCCCTTCTGTTGTACAGACTGGAGTGGGAATAGTAAATCTTGCCCCTCCAAAGGCCAATGATTTAACCTGTGTAGCACAGACTGGAGTGGGAATAGTATCTACTGTATCCAGACTTCAATATGTCTATAATTATTTGTTTATTTGTTCAATTTTATATTATATGTATATATATATATATATATATATATATATATATATATATATATATATATATATATATATGTATATATATATATATATATATATATATATATATATATATATATATATATATATATATATATATAAACAAATATATATATATATTATATTTTTAATAAATGTCCTTTTTGTATTATATGGTTTTTTATAGTTAATTATTTTGGCAAAGCATTTATTGTTTTGCAGTTGATTTGTTCCTATTTTTTAGTTTTCACTTACACACACATCAGTAGGTAGGTATAGTTAGTACTTTGTTTCCATAGGAAGTGCGCTTTTGGGTTTCCCAATAATCTTTTGATGAATCTTCATGAAATTTTCTGAACTGATATGATGTTCGCTTCAGCTACTGTCTTGAAAGTTTCGGGTTGATCTGTCAAGCGGGTATGCGAAACAGTGGGTACTTAAAAGTGTATTTTCCCCATGTTAATTCCCATTGGACCTTTAGACACGGCTACAGCCTGAACTGCTGAATGAATTTACACCAAATTTGGCAGGAAGGTAGATGTTGGTCCAAGGAGGTGCCTTTTTGTGATTTTGTCTAAATCTGGTCAGTAGTTTCAGTTATTTAAAGACATTTTGAGTTTTATATATAGGGGTGCAGTGGATCCTCGACCCCTCCAGCTCTCGTGCTGAGATCTGATTGGCTGCCAACACTTCAAACCAGGAAGTGTTGGCAGCCATCTTGTGTCACAGGAAGAACCAAAACAAAAAAGAAAAGGGGGAAGGGCAGAAACACCCTGACCCCATAGGCTTTTTTATGGGGGTGCCACAGGGACCCCACAAGGCCCTGTGTACTCACTCTGTGGGCCTACAGTTACCCTCCCATGAACCCTAGACCACAGACCTATGCCCTTGACACATGCTGTACCATCCCAATGGGTACTTGTTCCTCAGTGACTGGGATGGTGATAGCCATCTCAGAATCCAGGACTGGGTGCACAGGATGGTACTGACTGTGCCAGGTACACAGGTTGAGGGTGCAGGGGTTGGCTGTGTTGTTGAATCTGGGGTAGGATGTGTTGCTGTAGGCACAGTGAGCCCCACTTTTGCTGTCTGCCCAGGCTGACCAAATGGGCTAGGACCGTCATCCACATCCACATCTGCAGGATTGTTGTTATCTGTGAGGTCTTCATCCTGTGGTGGATCAAAAACCTGTTTGCTGTTCAACCTCTGGGCAGGTGCTCTGGCTGATTGCCCTGTTGAGAAATAGAGGACACTGTTATTGCTGGAAGTGAGGTATCGACATCAACATCATTTGTATCACAGTAAATAGAGACCTAGTATGAAATAATATAGATAGAGATTAGTATTGTCATCTAGTTGCGTTGAGTTGAAGTTGGTTACTAGACTTTTGAATACATTTAATACATGTAGTAGATATCTTCAGCTCATTAGCTGAACTGATATGTGGCATTTTGGCTTTAGGGATAAACATTCAGCCTGCATGGAGAACAGGGAAAGTGTGCAGGACTGGTTTGGGTGGCCCAAGAGGGCTGACCAAACAGTCATTGCACACTTAGGAGTCGGTAAACTACTCCTCCCCTGCCCTGTTCTGAGAGCAGTGCTGCCTGCCAACAAAGGAAATATAAAATGATAATAACTTATAGTGGAGAAGTGTGGCTCACCGATTAGAGCGGCAGACCCTGAGGCAGAGGTCTGGTCCGGGACCAGGGTTCAATTCCCGACGCGGCAGGGTCTTGGGCTCAATGTCCACGGACTCGATAATTCTCGCCTCGGGGCCTACTCTAATCATGGGTCCCACTCTGCAACTCTGGGCAATAGCTTGCTTAATCTTCACAACGGCCTCGAAAGCGCTAGGATGCCTGGCTTCACCTTGGGGGTGCCCAGTAGGGGGCATCTCACAGGGAAAGCCAGGAAGGGTTCCACAGCGCTATACAGCGCCAGTATGCCTGAAAGGTGATTGTGCGCTTTACAAGTATACATACATTTACATTTACATATTTCCTTTAATGTACACTGCACAAAAGTAGTGGTGCAATGCTACTCCGCCATAGCGGAGGAACCACCACTGCAAATCTGTCCTAACCTAACCACACAAACCAGGACAATGAATCAGCCTTTACAATTCAAAGTCAGACTATTTGTAAAAGCAAAGGACTAGACTACCTCAAGTAATAGCCAAATCTATCCACTAAACCACATAAAATCTACTGACCATGTAACAAACCACAACATACATTAAAGCAATTAAAAAATATATTTGTAAACACAAGTAAAAATTGTTATAGCAGTGAAAAAAGATTGCTAAATTTCGCAATACTCATTGATATAAGAAAAAATGAATACTAATATTAAATTTTTTTTTTTAAATATTTGATACATAAAATGTACTCTCAAACTGCTTACCCATAATTTTGAACAAAGCAACTGAGCAAACAAATCAGCATCACATAATTATAAACATATATCGTTTCTCACCCACAGTGAAATAATTAGATTAACTTATGATTTTTCTGCTACAGATCTCTGTCCAAGTAAGCATGATCCCAAAAAGAAATCTACTAAAAGGTTATTATAACAATACCAAAATGTTCTTTTACAAAAAATAAATCCCTTGAGGCAATCCGCAGTCTGTAGATTCCATAAAAAGCCTTCCAGAAAACCCGAAAACAAGGCAATCTTTATCCCAAAAATAGTTTATAATAAACTAATTTAGATTTCCTTAAAAAAAAACCTGGACATCTAACTTTCCTTATAACAGTCCAGGGAAAACGAAACTTGCAAAAAAGAAAACACCCTCCCGCACAAAACCCTACAGAACTAATTATGATGTTGTGGTCTCGAACCGTCCGACCATAGGTCAGAAGTTCCGATCGCCGGATTTGGATGTGACTGCCCATAAGGGCAGTCGGAAAAATCAATTTCAATGACAGCTTGTGCGGTGAGTGAAAAAGGCACGCAGCACAAGCTGCCATTGGGAAATGGATGTTTTCAAACATCCCTGCACTGTGTGGCAGGCACCATGGGGTGCCAGCAACACGGTACAGGGATGTCTAGAGGAGCACCATAGGTGCCCCCCATGCCCCATAGCGGAGTGCCAGGGGGTAAGGGGGCCCTGCTAGGCACTCCCAAAGACACTTTCCCACAGCCTTTCCGTGTCGGAAATGCCGTCATGAAAAGGTTTTTGAAAAGTGGCATCATAATCCCGATGGCGGAGCCAAGCCTGGTTCTGCCGTCATTACGGGACTGTGGTGGCTTCCAATGCTCCGACGAGCTCCTTGAACCCGTCAGAAACACACCTGAATCTTCCATCAGGTTTCACTCCGACCGCCATCATACTAATAAGGCGGTCAAACTGAAACCTACGATGTAGGGGGGAAGCCTCCGACAGCTGGTCGAAGGCTCTGCCCCACATCTTAAACGGGCCCTACATTACATACATACATATACATAGTATAACTGCACACAAAACAAATCATAATACACAGAATTCACATAACTTGCGTTAAAAACACTTAAATTCCTATAACACATCATATACCAACATAACACCAAACCGCATAAAACAAAATGCAGACACAATGAACTCTCAAATAACACCACACACAATATAAACAAACTAAATCAGGGCTGCAACACTCAAAGAGAACAAATCATTACATATAGTTATAATCAAATAATCCTTAAGTTGAAAACATATCTTCTTTATTGTTTTGTTCTTTAAAAGCTACAGCCAACGCATTTCGTCCTGTCACGCAGGACTTCTTCAGGGCTGTAAATTAGAGACATGAATAGAAATAATGTATACAATACATTGAAATGTGCATAACATACATAGCATAGATAAATGTACATACATAAATAAAAACATATGAATCAAACATCAACACAGTCCCTAGACACCACAATGTATACAAACAATAAAGACACTTTGACGTGTACATGTAACATAAAGATAAAAACCGCACCTCAAAGGACTAACACATGTGTGCAAGAATAAAAATAGTCATGAATCACAAACTCTACAGAAGATTGGATAACCAGGCCATATAGACATATGGCAATATAATTAGAGCAACAAAGGAGAAGGAATAGGAATCGTAATGAGTAAAAGGATTAGCAACGGAGAGGGTTGTTGCTAGAGACAAGAAACATAATAGTAATGAAAAAGCACCAAAGATAAAGTCGTCTATTGGTAATCCACACCGATAACCATTTAAAAAATGGGTCCCCATTGATCTCATGGTAACAGGTTACACCATCTGTTGATAGCGTAACCCAAAAAATATAAGTAAAAACCAAATGCGACTTGAGCTCCAGACCCATCCTCATCTTTGAACCATGAAGACAATAGAAACATATAGTGCAACCTCACACCGTAAGAAAGCAAACTACACGCACAATAAATATAACTCTCCTACTAGCCCCACCTTAGAAACACCTTAAAAATAGATAGAAATTAATTTACCTGAACCGACGAACAACAGCACCCAACCACAACTTATTTTCTCCAGAAACGACCCAAAAACAAAAGCAATAGATTACTAAATGTAGTAAGAAGTAAAGAAAAAGGCCTCCTAATAAAACTTAAAAAAAGAGTATCCTCCATAGGTTTGAATGGGAGAAATATAAAGAATATATTAGAAATGTTTATTAAGATGTTCAAAAATTGTTTATTAAAATGTTTAAAAATGTTTAAAACAATGTTTCAAAAATTATTTTAAAAATTTTAAAACTTATATTCAATAATATTATAACATATATCAAAATTATTTGATATATTTTAAAGATATTTTTGTTAAATACCAGTATGAAAATTTATAACATGTTTCTAAAAATGTGTAAAAAATGTATATGTAAATTACGAAACAATTACTCACATTTTCTTTCTGCATGTAACACGTTTTAAACAATTTATTACACAGTAAATAATATTATAACATATGTAATATTATTCATTATATATAAAACAATGTATGTTACTTACCAAAATATGAATGTATGTAAAATATATTTTTAAATATTGCAATGTTCAAAAAAATTAAGAGTGTTTATTATTGAAAATGAATTCTTGAACACTTTGTCTGCATTTGTTTAACAGCTATACAATGACAGCTTTGTTTCTTATAATATGTATGAAAAATATAAAAACTTGCAATAACTATTTTTTCTGCAAAAGAAAAAACCTGAAAATTATGTATATTTTTTCTACTAATAATGCTTATTGTAAAAATATTAGAGCATTGCAAACACTATGCTTTCCTACCATATCCAATGCAAAAACTACTATTACAAATTACTAAACACTACAAACATAGCACATACTACTCCCACTACACTACAAAATAAGCACATATGTATACCACCAAATGGATACATCTTTCTTCTCACAATACATCACAACTTACCTCAAACAAGGTTTTAAACACAAGGGGCTAATTATGCGTCTAGCAGTCCACTTACTGCCAGACTCGTTGGGGCGGGATGGTGGAAGTCTCCTGCGTGCCCTATTATGATTAGGGTGGTCGGACCGGCCTTGCCCCACTGCAGCCGCCATGGAACCTCTGTCCCCTTGTGGTGTTGCAGCAGTCAGGAGTCATCAATATGACGGGTGGGACCGTTGTGGTCCTGACATGCATATCAGGAGTTTCCTCTACACCGGGTGTGTCGTGGAGGTTCCTACTCCATGAATACCATGGTGGAGAGGAAAAGAGGGGGGCCTGCTTGCCCCCCTTTGCCTTCTCCACATGTGTATGCATACAGGCGGGTTCACATGTGCCCCATTGTATACATGCACCCCAGTCCCTGCAAAGCATGGACTTAACACTCCGTGCTGTGCAGGAACTGCTTTTGACATTTTCATTGTGGTGCCCATTTTTAGAGGCACTGCTGTGGGAATGCCAAAAAAGGCCTACAAGACAGGAAGAAACTCCTAAACTGGCAGGCAGCCTGACCACGGCTTTGGAGGTGCAGCGGCGTGGGGGACCCGGAACCACACCGCCAATGTCTTAATCAGGCCCAAAAAGTGTTTAAAATACTATTCCCACTCAACAATAAAATAATTCTGGGAAGATGTTGGATAGTAAAAGGGAAACATTTATTATTTCCACTTCATTATCACTTAACTCAGGGAAGGGGCTAAAGACTAAACAGACAACATTTACTATTCGCATTCCAATATCACTTAACTCAGGGAAGATGTGGACTGTAAAAGGAGCAACATTTACTATTCAAACTCAAATATAACTTAACTCAGGGAAGGGTCTTGACACTAAAGGGGTAACATTTACTATTCCCACTGCAATATCACTGAAATCAGGGAAGTTGCTTCACACTAAAGAAGCAACATTAGCGATTCCCACTACAATAAAAATTATGTCAGGGAAGGTTTGGGATACTAAAAGAGACAACATTTACTATTCCCTCTCCAATCTAACTTAACTCAGGGAAAGGGCTTGACAGTAAAGGGACAGCATTTATTATTTCCATTCCAATATCACTTAACTCTAATTTTCCAATTTATGTATTAACCGTTCAATTTATTAAGACCATTACAGTAAAATATATACACCTGTTCACCGCCCACCTTCCAACCTCATGGATATAGAAAATATAATGTCCCCTGCCTCAAGCATGCTCGAGGTGGTATAAATTGCATTTACAAGTGTAAAAACAACGATTGGGGATACCAGCCCTTTGTTAATATGGGTGTATACTATACACTTATTTGTATAACCAATATTAAGGAATCCTGCAAGATAAAAAAGTAACATTTAAAAATACAGAGTTATATACAGCGGACAGTCAAGTGAGGCCATTTAAGTAGGCACCTAAATAAGGCATACCACACCCATAAAACCAGTAAATAAATAGAGACTTATAAATCCAAATTTGTTTAAAACAAGTAATGATTAGAGGCCCTTGCTGTGCACACCTTCTAAACATGGAGGGATCATACTGTACTATAACATAGAAGGAATGAGATGCAGAAGGCAAAATTAAAGTGTGATTTGCTAGCCTGTCAAGGACTGGTATTAATCTGTGGCAACTCTGTAAGTGCAGACCTAATAGAATTCTTAAATTTCCCCAGTCTGGCTAGGTTACATGTCATGTTTTTGGTGAAGCACAAATCTGAGGCCTCCCTACAAGTCCTAACACCCTTTGCCCTGAAAATAGGGCATAGCACGCAGCGTCTATAGTAAGACAATTTGGGGCAGCAACAAAATAGATGTGGCCAGGATTCTTTATGGGACATAAATAGCCTGCACGAAAGACCTCCCCCTTGAGTGCCCAAGCTGGATGAAAGGCTAAGGCCCCAATTCCAATGCAGTTAGGAAGGCCTCGTAACGGCATTTGCTCTGTCCTAATCGGATCAGGAATGTGTCTTTCCAACCGAATCGGAAAGGTTTTCGAACGACCGAGTATGATGCAAGTTAGGCATTAGGAATATCCCAATTCGAACCCTCTGCATTCAGAATGACTGAGCCGTTCAGGGCAGAATTGTACGTCTCTACAGGCCGCGTTTTCGAACTACCGCTTACAATACTGGATTCAGACACACTTTATGAATTGTGCCATCCATCTTGAATCAGCAGTCGCAATCAGACTTTTGGGGGCCCGTAGTGTACCCCCCGCACCTGGAGATTTCCCAATCAGCCTTGTGGGGGTACCCATGAGCCCCCCCCTTAACAGACTTGCGTCGTGTGGCAGGCACATGCCTGATTTTCTCTATCCACTCCTTTCTTCAATGGGAGTATGCATTTGGTCGGAACATAGGCTCTGTAACAGCGGGGAGTCTGCCATCCCCAAAACACATACCGCCTGGGGCGGACCACCCCCCTCCCCTTGCCATGCCACTGAGTCAACAGGTTCCATTTCTTTGCCTTTTTAGCTACATGATGTTGGACAGTACTGAATGATAAATCACTATTTATCACTTTACCAAGTAATTTCTGGAAATGTGAAAAATTCCATTTTTTTCAGGTCTGCATCCATTCAGATGGTACCCTTTATATTGTAATTGTGTTGTCGTGCTTTAGGGGCCTTTCACCAAAGGAATTTAGGTGTGCATAAAGTAGTACTCCTGTAATACTCTTTTACATCCTTGTATATGCCGTTGTAAACTAGCCAGGAAATATCTTAAATGGGAGTAAAATATAAACACTCAGGGACAATTAATATACAGTCCTTACACCCAGAAAGGATTGTGCCCTCCTATCACTTTTACCAATAGGGAGTTGGATGCTTTTTGCCAATTTACAAAGGCATGTAAAAGTATGTAAAAGATAGCTCCTGTAGTATCACTTTGCTTGCTCATGAATGTTTTTGTGAAAGTGTTGTGATGTGTTTCCAGCCCCAAAGCCTATTATTTTTATCTCTCACAAGTAAGGAAAATATCAGAGCTCCCTTCATTATCTCCCTTAATGTATTGCGGTAAAGCATTATGGACCACACTTACAAAAATTCGGAACTGCGATTTCCAAATTGCGATTCTTATAGAATCACACTTAGGAAATTGCAATTCCTTTTTTTAATTTTTTTATTTATTTATTTATTTTTTAATTTTTTATTTATTCATTGGCAAATTCAGACAATCAACATAAGTTACTTAAAATAAACAGTGCAGATAAATAAGATATGCATGGAATACAACGTAAAGGCATGTCATATGTTGAAGTGAGTAATCACTATAGTCCGTCAATTAAATTAAAAATATTCTAAGGGAGTGAAAGTAAAAGCAACCAAAACCATATACATTTTAACTATGCCAAACAGCATCATAATTCGAGGCCAAGAAAGCGGAAAATCACATAGTCAATGAGGAAAAAAGGTGAGACGGAAGGGAGAAGAAAAGAAGCAAAGTAGCAAGATACATAATCATACATCTAAAACAAGATTTCCACTTTCAATATTATACCACCTAGTAATGGGCTCCCACAGTTGTTTACCTATTGCCCTCATTTTCCTGCCTCTTGTGGCATAGATTGCGATTTCCTGTTTATAGATGGCAATAAATCGACTAAGCCACATATGAAAGGTAGGGGGCTCTACATCTTTCCATCTAGCTGCCAGAATTATTCGAAGTACGGCATATCCCAGAAAAAGTACCGCCTGTTCTTCACTATTGTGGTCCAGGGAGTCGTCATGGCCTAATAAATGCAATGTTATAGAGTCTCTTACCCGATGCCCAAAGATTTGGGCCCAATACTCTAGTATCATCGCTTTGACTGTTGCCAATGCGGGACATTCAGAGAACATATGCAAGAGATTTGCAAGTGGCTGTTTACATCTAGGACAATTGTCATCAGTCTTGAGCCCCCAAGCAAATAATTTGGCTGGTGTATAGTATAGATTTTATATGGTTTTGTAATATTGGGCCTTTAAATTAGAAGCTATGAAGAGCTTTGCTGAAAGAGCTAGCGAGAGATCTATATCTATGTTGGGGTTAACTAATTTTGAGGCCCAAGATTGTTCCGTGCGTTCGAGGTCGTCTGGAGTATTGGCCATAAACATCTGATATAAAACCCCAATTCTTGTAGAGTTTTTCCCTATAATGTCCAATAATGGTATATTATCTAGTAGAATTTTTGGTGTAATATTGCACATGCTAGACGATATTTGGTAGAATTTTAGGAAATCGCAAGCGGGAATGTTGTATCTTTCTTGAAAGGACTCAAAAGATGATGGAATGTTATAACCAAAAAAATCGCCTATTGTATTAATACCAAGGAGCTCCCACCTCTGAGATCTAATGTCGTTAAAAATGGGGGGGATAATCTTGCAGTGCCATAGTGGTGTATATCTCGTAAATGTGGGAATATCCAGATGTTTGCAGATAGCTTTCCATACCGCACGTGCATCTAATACTGTCTTTAATTTAATTTTTTTGTAGTATGATGGTTCCACCTGTCTTAAAAACAACCCCTTATGTTTCTCCCCCAAGCTAAGCTCATAAATCGACGGAATATATAGAGCTATAGAGGTTACAGCCCCAGGTTTAGCAGTTAAAAGAGGGTCCATATATTGTACTAGTGTTGCCCAAAGATATAATCTTAAATTCGGTAAAGCTAAGCCACCTCTATCTTGAGGTAGCGCCAGCAGAGGGAGGGCCCGTCTTATTTTTCCATAACTCCAAATAAACTTTGAAATGAGAGAATCAATAGTCTTAATAAAGTGTTCTCCAGGCAGTACAGGGATTGCTCTAAAAAGATATAAGACCCATGGGAATATATTCATTTTAACATAGTTGGCCCTGCCGATTATCGACAGGTTCAAGCTATCTATCCTTCTAAGATCTCCTTTGATTTTATCAATAAGGGGGGAGTAATTTAGATTGCTAATCTTGCATACCTCCGCAGAGAGGCATACTCCTAGATATGTAGCCTGTTTTACACTAAGTATGCTTTCATAATGAGTGTTATTAGTGGCTAGTACCACCGTTTTGTCCCTATTCAAAGAGTACCCTGAATATAACCCAAATGCCTGAGAGATTGTCTCGATTTCGAGAATTGCTTCAGAGGGATTGGTGGTTATAACAGCGACATCATCTGCATATGCCATGACTTTCGTGGAGAAAGACCCTGTAATAACTGGTTGAATTGCAGGTGCAGTTAATAACTTCTGAATAAGGGGATCGATATAGAGGGCAAATAAAGCCGGGGAGCATGGGCACCCCTGCCTGTTGCCTCTTTGTACCTTGATAAACTCCGACTCATTGCTGCCTATGGTGATTTTGGCTGTGGGGTTGAAGTAGATGGCTTTAATGGCTTTAATAAAGTTGTTACCAAAATTTTTACTTTTCAGGATGTTCCAAAGAAACTGCCAAGATACTCGATCAAATGCCTTTTCGGCATCGAGGAGGATCATCGACATCTCACCCCCCGTGGCGCCCATGATGTCAAACAGGGTTATGGCTCTCCGAGTATGGTCTGTGGTATCCTTGCCGGGGATAAAGCCGTGTTGCCAGGGGGACACAAGATGTTTGATGACCCCACTCAGCCGGTTTGCGAATATTTTAGCATATAGCTTTGAGTCGGAGTTGATCAAGGATATAGGCCTATATGAGGAAGGTAAGTGAGGTGGTTTGCCCTTTTTATGAAAAATTATTATATTTGTTTGCTTCCATGACTCTGGAGGGATTGTGTGGTATTGCACTCCAAGAAACAGATCAAGCAAAAAGGGGGTTATTTGATCACCAAGGATTTTATACAGATCCAATGGAATTTTATCCGGGCCCGCCGCTTTTCCGTTGGCCAGTTCAGCTAAAGCGATCTCCACTTCGATAAGCGTAATTTCTCTATCCAAATTAGCCTTGGTCTCGTCATCAATAGCTTTGTGTAAAGCCTGGTCTGGGAGCCAATTGTTTAAGAATATTGTTACATCGCTATTAGAGTGTGAGATATCGCTGCCGTAAAGTTTTTGGTAATACTTTTGGAATACTTCAACAATCTCTTTAGGAGTTGTATGCTCATTACCCTCGAATTCTATCTTCTTAATACTGCCCAATGATTGTTTTTGTCGAGTACGTAATGCTAGCTGCTTACCCACGTTTTCTCCTGCTTCATACAGTCTAGTCTTATTAGCCTGATACGTTTCAGCAGCTTTTTGAATAAGCATACTATTGATCTCATTTTTTAAGATCATTATTTTGTTTAAAGTTTTTCCAGGGTCTGAGGTAGAATCTACTTGACCTCTTTGAGCCTGATTTATTTGGGAGGCGTGATGAGTCTCGAGATTAGAGAGTTCTTGCATAAGTTGTGTGTTATTATGCTTTTCATTCTTTCGTTTGATTGCTACAAATGAGATAGTTTCTCCCCTCAGTGCTGCTTTGAAACAGTCCCATACTATTAAACGGGGCGCACTAAACTGGTTACAGTCAAAAAAGGACTGGGCCCATGATTTAATATAGGTTATATATTCCTGATTAACCAATAACCTCCTGTCAAAAGTCCATTGAGTCTTTGGCTTAACCATACTAATAGTATCGAAAATTATGGTCAGCGCATTGTGATCGGATATTGTTTTCGGGGATTTAGTTATTTCTATAATGTCCGCCTCATCTATAGATGACATAATATAATCGATTCTGACGTATTTATTATGGGGGAAAGAAAAGTAAGTAAAACCATCTATGTTTGGCCCCCGAAGCAGCCCCCAAACATCCACTAGATTATGGCTTTTCATCATCCGCCTTATTGCGCTGTATACCTTTGGTTTACGCCCTTTATACTTTAAAGACGGGTGATTCTCTATGGCCAGCCCCATATCAATATTAAAGTCCCCGCAAAGAATCAGAGGGCCAACCCAAGAAGCCAGTTCAGTTTCGAGTTCCCAAAAAATATCTGGGTCATCTAGATTAGAGCCATAAATTACACAGATAGTAATACCTAACTGTAGCTGAACTATGACCCATCTACCATGTTTGTCGGCCAATTTACGAATTGGGGTACCTATTATAGGTTTAGCTAAGATGGCTACCCCTCTGATTTTGGATGTTTGGGATGTAGTAACCATGAGGCTATAACCAGGTATTTTGAGTAAGTCTCTATCTGCGTATGCTATATGTGTCTCTTGCAGGCATATTATGTCAACTGGGTTCTGACGTGTCAATTGAAATAGCTGGGCCCTTTTATTTTTATGATTAAGGCCTGCCACATTCCAGGTGCATAAACTTATTCTCCCCATTTGCTGACATGAGAGTCTAGCCCAGGTTTAGAAGATAGGAACCACGCGCCACCAATGTTCTCAAAATGCATAATGCAATTTTGCCTTTTACAATTTTGTTTTTTACTTTGATTATATTGGTTCACATCAAACCATGATTTTTGTGTACATCTTAGCTTACATCTGAGTTTGCCAATTTTTTTGCATTTTTCCCCCCCCCCCTCTTCGCCCCCTTAACCACCGCCCCCCTTCCCAACCCCCACCCCCCAGACACCACCCTTTGGGGCATAAAGACTCTAGCTAGAGTCTGTAGTGATGGAGAAACACCCCCCCGCGCTGTGCCATATTGTTACTTCCGTGTTTAACTAATAGCGCATGTGGGCTAGCGGAGAGATGCGAAACAAAAGAAGTTAAATCTAACATAGAATAACCAATTTAGGACCCTATGATGCCCACCGAGGCGAAATGAAAAACCCATAAGTGCCAAACAGTAATCATTGGAGCAGTGATCGAGGCATCGTATTCATACTTTAAGCGATTATCATAGCAATAAGAATAGGAGCCACAATTAGAACTAGATAGATCCAGATAGTCCCATAAAATATGCTTATACCTCCTATGACATAGCTCACAACCCACCAGCCGGGGATTAAGTAGTGCACATAGTAATCACTGATCACTGATCTTAGAGTTCATAATGAAAGGTATCATTATCTCATATTTAGGTCAGGCTGTCTAAAAAGGCCTTTGCTTTAATTTCAGAAGTGAAAAATTTAACCTGACCCTTATATAGAATTTTAAGCGTAGCAGGGTTATTCAAATAAACCTTGGCCTTTTTGTCCATAAAGGGTTTAATTAACTGGCGAAGCCGCCATCTCCGCTCCACAGATGTGTGGCAAAAATCTGGCCTAGCAAAGTATGAAATGTCTCCTCGAGACCGATGAGCATCAGGCCTCGCCTTCTCGGCGATAGTTTGGCGCAGAAGAAAATTGCCGAAATAAACCAGTATCGCCCTGGGGTATTTGCTTTGTGAGTTATTATCCCGTAGTGTAAACGGGGTTCTGTGGACACGCTGGACTTCTAGCTCCCAATTCCAAGAAGATAACTCGGGGAATGTATCTTTGAAAAGTTGAATCATAAAGCCGCGTATGTTGTCTCCTTCGCTTTTTTCCAGAACCCCCAGTATCCGGAGGTTGTTGCGGCGCATGCAATTTTCCATCTCCTCGAGTTTCCACCTTACATCAGTCAGTTCTGCGTCATGGGCATCGACCTGTTCTTTCACCACCGTTGCTTCAGCCTCGTTGACCACTATCCGATCTTCCATATCTGCTATTCTTGCGTTGGAGGCCGCTACCGATTTGGAGAGCTTACGTACCACACCTTGTACCTTTTGTAGGGCTTGCTGAGCCTTCCGACCATCTTTGGAGGTTTGCTCCCTATGGGAGGCAATCGCCTGCAACACCGTGTCCATTACCGATGTTAAGGTAGTGTTTTGCTCCTTCGAGGAAGAGGGCCCCTGAGAGCTAGAGGTTGCTGCAGGAGCATAATCCCGAATACGGCCTGCCGCGCCGTGATGGCTTCTTTTTTTTGGGTGGGTACTCCCATGTATCCTGGTGGGGGCAAGATGGCGGCGGCTCACTAGACCGCTGTGAGACACTCTCCCGTGCTGAGCCTAATCAATGGGCTAGGAGGGTTTGGACCCTGGGCGCTCACTGTAGACCCGCTTGAGAATACCAAACGCAGTTACAAGTGACATTGGAAAGCGTTAGCCGTGTTGGGACTACAGTGGCATAAAGCAGGGTTAAAACATGAAGAATGAACAATGGATGGTGCCTACCTTGATGCACTAGGAGACTCCTCATCCTCATCGGGGCAGTCACGGCCGCTACTCCACTGCATCGCATCAGCCCTCGGCCTTACGGTGTTAAGGCTCTTCATTCAGCTTCGCACCATTAGAGAATTCCAAGACAAGCCAAAAGGTGCTTATGTTACTGTCCTCGTCGCGCAAAACAAGCAGATGGCTCCGAAGAATGCAGCAGCGGTGGCGGCCGCTTCAAAAACCCGGGCTGCCAAACAAGCGCTTCGTGATCAGAAGCTGGCGGCAAGGCGCGCTGGTTCCCTGACGGATGAAACTGCTGGCTCCGATGGGGGGCAGGCTCTGTCCCAGGCAAAGCATCAGAAAGCGGCAAAAATTACTAACATCCCGGGCCCGGGCCCCTCTGTTGTCGACCTACTTCGGAAAACGCCGGCCAGAGCTGCGTCATCCCCCTTCCTCCATCACGCAACAAACAAGCCGCTGATTGCAGCGCCGCCCGTAATCCCGGTGGCGCCTCCCAATGCGGATTCGCCTGGGCTAGAAGCGACTTGCTCCGAGCCTTTCGAGGGAGTGAGTATCCCAGTGAGTACTCCAGCCACAACTACAGCTACAGCCGATTTGCCCGCACCGCCACCGCCGCAAGGCCTAGCAGTCTCCGTGGAAGGCCCAGGGGGTTCTACTAAAGAGACGGTAGGGGGAAAAACTCCAACAGTACCTACAACACTGAATTCCCAAGCGCAAGCAGCATTAGCAGTCTTAGCAGGGGTAGATGTACCGCTTCAGGAGCCAGGCCCAATAATTACTGCGCCTACAGCATCAGCATCAACGTCTATTATTAATGAGTCATTGAGAGCTGAGGTTATTCAACCGAGAGTACAGTCACAATTACAAGACGATGCCGCACTCACAGCTGGCACAGGCAACACAGCTAATATGCCCAAACAGCCACATACCGAAACTCTTCTTGCTTCATCCATTATGGCTAATGAGGGGGGCGATCTAACACTACTCCCTCTAGCACAGACTGAGACTCAGGCACAAGGCACTCTGGCAGTAACCATACTATTGGGGAATGAAAATGAAGAGGGGTCAGCAGCGTCCACGCTGGACCCTATAAGTGGAGCTGGGATCACGTCTGACACAGATCTAGAACCATCAGAATTCTATACTATCTCTGAAGGCCGCGAGGACCCAGGGAGGCATCAAGATTTGGATTCCGATTTATACTCCCTATCCGATCTGCACTCAGGCTCCAGCACCAGCACACAAGATAGCGACGCGGATGAGCTATTGGACAAAACCACAATGGGAAGGCACACAGTGATTAGGAAATTGCAATTCCTAATATACAAAAGACTTATGGGCCTATTACGATGCCAGGCGAAAAGCCCTCGCCTGACATAGTAATCAGGCCCTAAGTTATCAAATAGTGATTCCTAGTGAGGTTGCAAATCAACCTACCTCATGAATATTAATGAGGTAGGTCGCAACTTGTGACCTGTTAGGAATCGCTGCCATCACATGGATGGCTGCCTGCTTGGGTCAGAGGACCACCATATCTATGATTGCTTTTAAATAAAGCAATTCTACAACATGCAGCCCGTTTTCCTCAAAGAAAAAACATGGGATGTGTTTAGCTAAAGAAAATCAAACATTTACATTACATTTTGTAAGAGTTGGCAATTTTATTTGTACATTTTGTATATTCCCAAAGGAGAAAGGATCCCAAAGAGACCCTTTCCTATTTGCGAAGTGTTACCACTACCTTTGAGCAGCTGGTAAAAAATGTATATTTTGTGACTATAATTCAGTCACAAAATATGAATACCGACTACGCGATTCGGTATTTGGAAGGGATGCCCTGAACATGCCCTTTCCAATTACAGTCAAAACAATAAACATAATTTGGTGTTTGCATATTTTAAAAAAGCATTTTTCCAGTCGTAAATGGCTCAATTCTGCATATCAGCCAAACACTGAAATACTTTGTACATCTGGCCTATTGTTCCCCCTTGGAGATTATAAAACACCTCTGATGGTTGTTTTGCTTATGCGCGTGTGCACATACACACATACACCTGCATGCTCATATGCACATGGGCAAGCACAAGCACATGTGTGTTCACACTCCCGCCCAAGCATGGAAGATCTAAAATTTACATACATTCCTCTACTTCTTGGATATGCAATCTCGCTAGCTTAATCCAACATTTAACTGTATAAATCTGTACTTCCACATGTCTCTAATGCTGCTGTGTAATTTCCATCACATAGACAGCTCAGATGTTCCCAAACACCCAGTGGTGTAATAATAGCTCCCGCAGCTCCCGGGGTGCGGGGGAGGGGCCTAAGCTTTAGGGGCCCCCTTAAGCACTGTCCGGGACGGGTGCCAGGCACCTGGCCTGAGAGCTCCTGACTGGGCCCGGGGCGTGGGGGCCCCATCCATGTTCTTTGCAGGGGGTCCCCTCCAATGTCTTTAAGGCACTGCAAACACCTGTGCACACTGCACAGGGCCCACTCAATAGAACATAACCTGATTTAACATGACATCATTTCCATTGCACAAATCCCCAGACACGCCGTTGCCTTGTCCCCTAATTCACATGCTCATAATTGAGCTGAAGCTACCCTAGAGGGTTCTTCCTTCAGTTTTAAACACAGCAGTCATCTCAGAGGAGCTTACATGTCATAACGAGAGACAGGAAGGAACACAGCTCTCCCCAGGGCGAAGCAGTCGGAAGCAGGTACCAACATTTTGTTGACTACCACAGTAAATGTGCTGGAAATTACAATAAAGATTACGAACTGAGACCTGTGCCTCTGGAAACTGTGACGCCTGACAATCCTTGTCCTTTAATTAGTAGAATCCTTATTTGCGTACGATTTTTCTGGTATGACAAACAGAAGGGATTGATTTTTCAAGGACATTGATGAAACTTAATTGCAATAAGAGATGCAGAGCATCCAAATCGTGTCGTCCCTCTGGCAAGCACTGCCTCACTTGGAACTATATTTTTTGGCTGCTTTCGTTTACTTAGCCTTCAGCAGTTTTCAATTATGTTTGCCAGACGTCATTCATTCCCAAAATGTTCAAAGTTCTGATCTGTCCTCATTAAACACAGAACCCAATATAACTTGTAAAAACTGAACAGGAACGTGCAAATATTAAGATATGGATTAGAAGCTGGTACATTGTTTTTAGGGGGTAATTTAACACCTCATCAACTCGACTAACATAAAACAAAAAACTTTATTTACGTGCATTAAAGGTTAATAAAAAGTTTAATTTTGCAGAAAAAACATTGACAGGGCGGAGCCCATAAATGGTAGACCTGTTCTACAGACACAATCCATGGTTCCTTTTAGCAGCCTGGAAGGATACAGGAGAGAAAAAAGGTTGCTTGATTTATTACAAAGCCATAAATAATTGGACTCAAAGACACCTTAAGATGAGTGTGTAGAAATACATTGGAATAAGCATAAAGCCAAATCTGCATATCCAATTAAGACGATGTAGCATAGGCAAAACAATTAATTCAAGAAGCAGAATGCAGAGGATCAGAAAGCATGAATCCAAGTATCCCTGCATCGAGGGTTGATGAGTAAAAAAGCATTATTCCATCCCTACACTAACACTAAGATGACATCCCTACTTAAGCATCTTAAAAAGGAGGAATAAAAGGTGTCCGCATGTGCAGACTTCCTAAGAAGTCTCTCCACAGTCAATGGGTCATGTAGCATAAAGCTACAAAGACATAGCTTGTTCAAAGATACTCTCTCTCAGAAGGCGTAACAAGGAGTGGGCACTTTCCCTACTCCCAACAGCACATTATTTCAAGTATCTTCCCAAGAGTCTTTGTGGGTCACGCCATCTGCTCTAGGTACAATCCTAAAGGTAGTTTTCCAGGGGATAATGGTGTTCTTCTCTCGTAACAATTTGTCCATGGTTCCCACAAAGACATTATTCCAGCTAACAAGAACACTTCTTTCTCCCGCAACACAATACATAAGAAAGAACAAATTCTACAGCACACACAAAATTCAACTATTAATTCTAAAATTAGAGTTTCCAGGGAGATTTATTTCAGGCCGACAAGATTCAGCTAAGATAAGAAACCAATAAATGAGCTTTACGAATTTGTATAGGAAAATAAGGAACATTCAATTAATGCATTTACCTACAATTGAAACAACTCAATTAATAAACACGTTTAGTAAATTAATAATAGTCAGTTTCACAACATGAGCTTTTCACGTTAATGTTTTCTGCTAGTTACATTCACTTTCTACGTTAATTCTCCATGTTTCTTTTCAAAGGTCTAAGCACATCACGTTTTGAGTTAATACAATTAAAATTCTAACACTTCATGTTAATACGACAAAAGATGATATACCGGTGCGCTCTACACGTGTGATTATAATGCACCCCTACAAATAAAATGCTATTTTTGCTATATCAACATCAAAGGCACTCCGTGCTGGACATAATAGGACTTCCATTATGGTCACAGCAAAACTAGGAGTGGGCGGCAAATTCCGTTCCCGGAACTTGCGAAATATTGGCATTTGTCAAAACTTCCGCAATCTGCGGCGGAACGGAATTGTATTGCACAAACGGTGGCATCTTTGTGGATAAATATGCAGGGCAGGATTATTTCTGGCACAGTGCTCCTGTCACAAAAATTAAACCTCAACAGTAGGCACTTACAGATATAAATAAAGCAGGTGTCCGAGTTTAAGCTCAAATTCAGTAACTCATTAATCAGCCCAAACAAATCGTGAGCTTTGTCAAGGCTGGGCAGGTGTAGTTTCTCCCCATATCTACAGTCGAAAATTAGATGTGATGCTTGATGGAGGCCTTTGCATCCTTGACTTTCACAAGCGCAATCCCTGTGCAGTTCCTGTGACCAGTAGCTTCTTTCTCCTCAGCTGCTGCTCTGATCGGACTCTGACCTTTTATAAACACAAGAGGCATGTGTAAACTCGCAGGGAACCCTCGCCCCCGAAATCTCCGCGGTACAAAAGGGGGTGGTGATGGACGGAGCATCCGAACCAATCAAACACTCACACCCAGTCAAAGGATCTGGGTTTGATCAATCACCGTTCTTTAGCCCACTCTGCCACCCCAGTTCAGACATGGCTATATGCAAATCAGTCTGAACCTGTGCCTCATGGGAACAGTCCAGCCCGAACTGCCAAGCCATGCCTTCCCTGGACCGGAAACAAGCTTCCGAGGACCGGTTTCTGGCATTACAGCCGTCTTCAGAAACCGGTAATGCCAGAAACCGGTCCTCGGAAGCTTGTTTCCGGTCCAGGGAAGGCATGGCTTGGCAGTTTGGGCTGGATTGTTCCCATGAGGCACACGGTCAGACTGATTTGCATATAGCCATGTCTGAACTGGGGTGGCAGAGTCGGCTAAAGAACGGTGATGGATCAAACCCAGATCCTGTGACTGGGTGTGAGTGTTTGATTGGTTCGGATGCTCCGTCCATCACCACCCCCTTTTGTACCGCTTTGTCCGCCATAAGTGTGGCACGGTATGCTCAGACGTGAGTCCCTTGCTCACTTTGCCTCTGGATGCAAGCAAGCCGGGCTGAAGACGGCTGTAATGCCAGAAACCGGTCCTCGGAAGCTTGTTTCCGGTCCAGGGAAGGCATGGCTTGGCAGTTCGGGCTGGACTCTTCCCATGAGGCACAGGGTCAGACTGATTTGCATATAGCCATGTCTCAACTAGGGTGGCAGAATGGGCTAAAGAACGGTGATGGATCAAACCCAGATCCTTTGACTGGGTGTGAGTGTTTAATTGGTTCGGATGCTCCGTCCAACACCACCCCCTTTTGTACAGCTTTGGCCACCATAAGTGTGGCAGGGTATGCTCAGACGTGAGTCCCTTGCTCACTTTGCCACTGGATTCAAGCAAGCCGGGCTGAAGATGGCTGGAATGCCAGAAACCGGTCCTCGCAAGCTTTTTTCCGGTCCAGGGAAGGCATGGCTTGGCAGTTCGGGCTGGACTGTTCCCATGAGGCACAGGGTCAGGCTGATTTGCATATAGCCATGTCTGAACTGGGGTGGGGTGGCAGGATGGGCTAAAGAACGGTGATGGATCAAACCCAGATCTTTTGACTGGGTGTGAGTGTTTGATTGGTTCAGATGCTCCGTCCATCATCACCCCCTTTTGTACCGCTTTTGGCCGCCATAAGTGTGGCAGGGTATGCTCAGACGTGAGTCCCTTGCTCACTTTGCCACTGGATTCAAGCAAGCCGGGTTGAAGACGGCTGGAATGCCAGAAACCGGTCCTCGGAAGCTTGTTTCCGGTCCAGGGATGTCATGGCTTGGCAGTTCGGGCTGGACTGTTCCCATGAGGCACAGGGTCAGACTGATTTGCATATAGCCATGTCTGAACTGGGGTGGCAGAGTGGGCTAAAGAACGGTGATGGATCAAACCCAGATCTTTTGACTGGGTGTGAGTGTTTGATTGGTTCAGATGCTCCGTCCATCATCACCCCCTTTTGTACCGCTTTTGGCCGCCATATGTGTGGCAGGGTATGCTCAGACGTGAGTCCCTTGCTCACTTTGCCACTGGATTCAAGCAAGCCGGGCTGAAGACGGCTGGAATGCCAGAAACCGGTCCTCAGAAGCTTGTT
Source organism: Lissotriton helveticus (assembly GCF_964261635.1). Lineage (NCBI taxonomy): Eukaryota > Metazoa > Chordata > Amphibia > Caudata > Salamandridae > Lissotriton > Lissotriton helveticus. The sequence goes on along the minus strand of NC_136071.1, from coordinate 211,598,885 downwards.
TCCGGTCCAGGGAAGGCATGGCTTGGCAGTTCGGGCTGGACTGTTCCCATGAGGCACAGGGTCAGACTGATTTGTATATAGCCATGTCTGAACTGGGGTGGCAGAGTGGGCTAAAGAACGGTGATGGATCAAACCCAGATCTTTTGACTGGGTGTGAGTGTTTGACTGGTTCAGATGCTCTGTCCATCATCACCCCCTTTTGTACCACTTTTGGCCGCCATAAGTGTGTCAGGGTATGCTCAGACGTGAGTCTCTTGCTCACTTTGCCACTGGATTCAAGCAAGCCGGGCTGAAGGCGGCTGGAATGCCAGAAACCGGTCCTCGGAAGCTTGTTTCCGGTCCAGGGAAGGCATGGCTTGGCAGTTCGGGCTGGACTGTTCCCATGAGGCACAGGGTCAGACTGATTTGCATATAGCCATGTCTGAACTGGGGTGGCAGAGTGGGCTAAAGAACGGTGATTGATCAAACCCAGATCCTTTGACTGGGTGTGAGTGTTTCATTGGTTCAGATGCTCCGTCCATCATCACCCCCTTTTGTACCGCTTTTGGCCGCCATAAGTGTGGCAGGGTATGCTCAGACGTGAGTCCCTTGCTCACTTTGCCACTGGATTCAAGCAAGCCGGGCTGAAGACGGCTGGAATGCCAGAAACCGGTCCTCGGAAGCTTGTTTCCGGTCCAGGGAAGGCATGGCTTTGCAGTTCGGGCTTGACTGTTCCCATGAGGCACAGGGTCCGACTGCTTTGCATATAGCCATGTCTGCACTGGGGTGGCAGAGTGGGCTAAAGAACGGTGATGAATCAAACCCAGATCTTTTGACTGGGTGTGAGTGTTTGATTGGTTCAGATGCTCCGTCCATCATCACCCCCTTTTGTACCGCTTTTGGCCGCCATGAGTGTGGCAGGGTATGCTCAGACGTGAGTCCCTTGCTCACTTTGCCACTGGATTCAAGCAAGCCGGGCTGAAGACGACTGGAATGCCAGAAACCGGTTCTCGGAAGCTTGTTTCCGGTCCAGGGAAGGCATGGCTTGGCAGTTCGGGCTGGACTGTTCCCATGAGGCACAGGGTCAGACTGATTTGCATATAGGCATGTCTGAACTGGGGTGGCAGAGTGGGCTAATGAACGGTGATGGATCAAACCCATATCTTTTGACTGGGTGTGAGTGTTTGATTGGTTCAGATGCTCCGTCCATCATCACCCCCTTTTGTACCACTTCTAGAAGTGGCACTTCCACACTAGACACAATCACGCTGCACACATCATTGCGCAGCATTCAATCACACGAGTCCGCACATACCAAACTCGCACCTGCACTCCCCACGCATCAGGAACTACCAGGGACACATACATTCCCCATGCATTCCTATGGGAGGGCAGGCCAACCTCACCACACGCGCGCACTTTACCCTGGGACACAGTGGTAAAGTGCACAGAAACCAAAAATCACTATCACCAGGTCACATACCAAAAGCAAAAAGTTCAGGGGTGAACCTTCCAGAAGGGCCAAGTCCCACAAACGCTATATCGAACTGGTCCTGAAGAAGGAGACCGCTGGTGCCTTGCATTCCATCACAGGTAAGATCGACTCCTCCAGCCAGTCCATCGGTGTCCCCAGCTGTCTCGCACCAGAACACTCCTGAGCAAACAAACCTTGCCCAGGGCAATCCCTAGCAGAACGATTTTGCAACAACAACTGTAAAAGGTTATACGGCCACTGTTTACATTTCACAAGTTGTACATTATGGTTGCTTTTCCCAGATACTGTGTTTCTGTAATATTTTAATCAATATTGTATTGTGTAGAGAAAATGTTAACTGAGTCACCTCTATAAGAGCTCTAGAGTTGGAGCTGAATGGGATGTGATCTTTTAACAGTTCTGGGTCATAAAGGTCTGTAGACCATGTGCTCATCCATTCATTGACCTCTCTGCTGAAGACACCGAGCATTGGTCACACAAGTGCAAAAGAGAGAGGGAGAGTGACTGGGAGTAAGAGTGAGCTTGAGTGACTAAGAATAAATGTAAGAGAGTGTGGAGTTAGAGTAAGGGAGTTTGAGTGAGGATGAATGAGTATCAATGAGGATAAGAATTGTGTGAATGTGAGTGTGAGTATGATTGGGTGTGTGTTACAGTTATGAGTCTGCCATACAAGAAACTCCCCTCTTCCGCCTGAACAATACTAGAAGAAATTGGACTCACTCGCTGAAATTCAGGCCAAGTATTATGGCTGCCACTTGGTGTAAATGTTGGACTGGAATGAGGAAGTGGTTGGACAATAGGGAATATCTACTACAAAGTTGGAGGAGGGATGGGAAATGATGCTGGTCACAGAGAGTGTCAGGCAAAAATACACCAAAAATAGTGTTTTATAATTTACCAATATTACACTCACTTCTACTACATTTGTACAACAGCCAAATAAACTCAAATCTACGTCAGCTGAGCCGTGGAGTAAGCCATACACCAGAATTGCCCTCTGCTAAATACTACAAGGGAGTCATACTTCAATCAATGACGTCAGAGAATAACACAATTAGATAAAATATCTACACCTAAAAAAAAAACAATGAAAACCAATATTTATATAACGTTAGCAAATGCAGACACTAATGTAAATCATATTGTAAAAATGTAAACATTACAAATGTGCATAAAGAGAAGATTACAAATATGCAAATTGTTAAATACATTTTTTATTTAAAAAAACCTATGACTCTTATCACATCTAACCCTGCCTCAAATATTCTCAAGGATTAATTTGCTTTAGAGAAAGGGTTAAACAGTGATGAGTTGTCAACAGGTTTGTCTGCACCCTTTCTAGCTAATATAAACCAGTAGTTAAAGCACATTATCCTACGTAATTTGATAATATATTCTGTGACTTCTTCCATTTTATATCCAGAAGTTCCTCTGCTGATAGCGATGAACGCTGCCCTCTTTCTATGTAGTGTGAAAAGGAAGTGAGAAGTTGTGAAATTGTGGTCCTTGAACCTTTGTGAAATTTCTCCACCCAAATTATTAAATTGGTGATGTCTTACGGAACAAATGAGACACAAAATGGACACTGAACTGCAATAGGAATTTTTCTGCTGTCACAAAGGGCTGCTGCACAGCAGTTTTTGTGTATCTCCGCTGCCACCCTAATCTGCGGCAACCCTGACTGATAGTGGGAAAACACAATTTATCGCTGGCTGATGTCCTGTCCAATCCATGTCGAGCAGGACACTCCGTGCCAACCATGGGGGCAGAAGTATAACCACGCATAGGTGAAATCAAGGGGATAATCAATTTAAAGGTAGGCTAAAAATGTCACTCTACCTGCGGAGTTTGCTGAATTTTTCCCACTCCGCATTTCTCTTGGAGCCTGGAGTTCTGACAAAATCCCACCAACTGCCACAATGCAATGTTTTTTCTCACACGTGGCTCACCAATGTTAAGTTGCAAGCAATAATTTGCATACCTTAGCGCTATTTGCGGGCGCTGGAGCGCATCTACGTGAGATTTCTCAATGCAGGGCGCAACCATTCTCAATGACAAAGCTGCTGCTTGGGTAGAAAATCTACTCGAGTGGTAGAAAAAGCACGTCTGCGGCATTGTGCCATTTGTGCTGATTTTGCAGAGTCGCTAAGAATCAGTGCAAAGAGCACAACATGCTGAATTCTGCAACGCAGTAATGACCATGTTAATAAAAAGTTTGACAAGGGTTCATGGTCGCCTAGTTCTTAATTGACATACACCAGCACCCCTTTTAAAATAGATTAATCCAAACTGCAAGAAAATAGTTTTCTGCACGGCCAATGAGTCACACTGGCCTCTTGCCATTTTAAAATGAAACTGGGCAGAACTCATTACCATCTCTTGGCAAACATGCTCTCCACAACCAGTGTAAACACATCATCATGCAATGGTTAGGTTTCTGAAGAAACGCTAGCAGTGGTCCCCCATGGGCACCATAATGCACATTTTGGCAGCTCTCTTTTTCGAATGCCTGTTTTATGAACCTGCAGCTCTCTTTGAAAGACCAACACTAACCCACTGACTGGAAATCAATACTGGATCCACTTTAATGAAGGGTCAGGCTTCTGGTCAGCAAAACGCATAACGCTACATTTTTATTTAGCCAACTGTTGACATCAGGCTGAATTATGTCTTTGTAGGTGAGAGAAAACAGTTAGGTTATTAAAGAAAATGACAGCTAGTGTTTTATAATGATAGTTTCCCAGGTCACTGAGACTCACCAAGGCATATACAATTACTGCAGTGCAGGGCGCATTATATGATACGATTGCTTTGAAGTTCAGAAGCTCTGAGAAAATGTTAGCAAAGAAAAAGGCATTGTGTTGTGCAGAGATGTAAGTCCACAATAAATACTGCTTCTGCTGCCTGATGACTTTTTTTTCTTTCAAGAACAAAGCCCAATACTAAACAGCACTACACAAATGAATAGTATAAATCCCAAGGCCGCCCTGTTATGCACGGATTACAAAGAAAGGAACAATTGCAGCCATGGAAACCAGGAGTCTGTATATGGTGTTAGTCACCTGACCCAGAGAAGTTGTTTTCAAAGACATATTTCATGCAAAAGAAAAGGTAAGAATTTATCACTCAGATCCATTATTTGTGGATTTAGGTGCCTATTTATGAGGCTGCATGCATTGCTCTTGCACCATGCATTGTGGTGCAAGAACTTTGCAAACCTTAAGACAGATTAGTGAAGCCACTCAAAGCACTTTGTGTGGCTCTGAGTGGCTACACACATCTGGACTGGCGCAACGCAGCACAAATCCATGTGTTGAGTTACTCTGCCCTTGGAAGGCATTTCATGGGTGTTGTGGGAGGTGTTCCCATGCAACTCCCACGGTTTGTGACACATTCCCAGATTTACATGAAATTGTAAACCTGGGAATGCACCAAATTCTTACACATTCTAGGGGAGGCGTAACAAGGAGAAATATCACTATTTGTCCTCGTTTCTTCCTCTGTGTGTGCTGCACACATTGAAAGAGAAATTTGCCTCCCAGGATTGTTTTTTGTGTAGTAGGGTACCCCTTCTTCTTTCTGGCAGCAGCAAATGCATACCCGGAGCCAGACAGGGACGGAAAATCAATAGTCAACCTATCACTGTGATTCCTCATTGCCACAGAGACCAAGGTCCTAAAGAAAGGCCTTGGCTTTGTTCCAACTCCCAAGATTGACAATTTCTGGGATAATTGTGAGCTTCACAATTTTTCCCGCAAAATACGACTGAGTGCAGTATTACTTAAGGTGGTAGCCAAAGGCACACAAGGATCCACCTTCCACAACTTGTCCAATTTGGATTTGGCAGCCATAAAATCCTAAGACAATGACATCCAGATCATCATAAAGCAGGCTGACAAGGGTGGCGCCATCGTTATCATGTCAGCCATTGACTATGATGCAGAGTGCACCTGCCAGTTAGCCATCCGGAACTACTATAGCCCCATCTTCAATGATCCCATGGCGTGTGTAGTAAGGAGAGGGAGTTCTCCTTGTTGGAACTAGGGCTCTCACACACCTAGCAAGCTAGCTGTCATGCTTCATCATTTGAGCCTGCCCCTCACCAGGTCGGCGCTGCAATACCTGGCGGGCACCCCGAACCAGGTGGGCTGACAGGTACATCTTCTCACCTGTGATTTTTTTGACCATACATGCTCAGGTGTTTGTCCAGTCTCACAACCACTATTAGGGTGTTGTCCATGCACTTCCCTGTATTTTAAATATCTCTGTCATTCCCCCTTGATATCCCGGGTTCCTTCCCTTTTATGTCTCTGGGTGAATAAGTGACTCAGTAGCCCTTGCGGTGGTCTCCCCTGCCCCCTTTCTATCTACGAAGTAGATGGAGCCGTCAGCACTGCCCCCTTATCCCGCCCTTTATGGCGTGGACAGTGGGTCCACCCCTCTCGCAAGACAGAACCAGGTGCTTCTGAGACAGGTCTCCTTTTCACAGGGTGGTCTAGAATATAGCATGGTACAACGCGGTTGTTTCATCGCGTTCCGTAACAACGCGGTCTATACAACAACCCGTTGCTACAGCGCGATGCCATTGCATCGCAAGTCATTAGATCGACTTGTACTAGATGGTGCTCCAATATAAGGAATAGTATAATTTACTATTCCAACTCCACCCTGCGCAACAGTAGGGAAGGTGTTGGAGCGCCATCTAGTGCAAGTCTATCTATTGACTTGTGGTGTAATGGCATTGCGTTGTAACAACGGGTGATTGTAACGACCGCGTTGTTAATGTTGTTTCCTTGTGGTCTGTAACGCGAGACAGACCTGCCTCACCATGATGTGGCTAGTGGTGCAGCTACTGTGCCCACAACTGAACTGCCACACCAGGCATAACCCGTCTCTGTGTTTGGATAGACCCCACCAATTGGGGTTGCATCCTTATATTTTCACACACCTCAATTTCTGAAAGCCCGGACCGGATTTTCAAGTTAATTGCCTACTTTTTTCACTCTTCCAACATGGCGTCCATGCACTGCCGGTAGCGCTGATGACCCCGCTGATGACCCCGCTCATTAAACAACTGCATACAATTAAGAGCAACACACTGTTTAAGCTACTGACCTACTCAGTGCCTTCACTTCCGAGACCCCAGAGATGGTGTAGTTCATTTGGTGCATTGTCACTTCAACTCTGTGAGTACTCTGTGAGTACTGTAGCAAGTTTGTCAGTTTTGCTCGATACCAGGAATTCTGTGTAAGAAAACGTTCCTCCATCCATTGGAGTGTCACCTGCCTGTCACATGGTTTGTTTTTTTCCTGTTTTATCACTCATTGTGTGACACTTTTACGGTTGCTAACATGTATAAAATGTTTAAGCTGACTTGATTATACAGCTCTGTTGTACTTATGTATCCTTTTTTTCTCATTTCAGGTCAGCTCTTTAGGCACCTTTTGTAAGGTACACCTACATAGGGTATATAGTGTTTAGCTTACTATACATTCCACTCCAGGTTCCAAACTTTATGTTGATCAAAATCCACTGGTCCTGATGAATTGCACTTTGGATCATTATTGACTTCTCGAAGGCAAGAAACATGTGGACCTTTTAACTTTTATGGCCAACAGAGTTCCTTGTCTCTACTGGGAGCCTCAGCCTTTTTAACTGGAAAGCATACTCAGCGTCTAAAATTAAATCCAGAGAATTACTTTCTTTATATTATAATCACACTTTTCAAGCACACACACTACAATTAACAAATCCTCACTGTGGGCCTTATACTTGCACTTCACATATGCATTGGGAAAAAAGATCTGCAGTAAAGAGCCCCTTTGAGGTTGCCCATCAGGCATTGCAGCGACAGCCCAGTGAGAAGCAAAGCCATTTGATGAAGCATAACACCACATGGGTGTGTGAGGGCCCTGTTGTGGGGGACTAATAAAGAGGTAGTCTTATATTGATATATTGACTAAGTTTATTAACTCAATAACAGGGCCCACGGGGAGCCAGGGGAAGGGACGCAGTCACTGTCAGCGCTAACCCGGCATCTGACAGATGACAGCTGTGACGTCACCTATGTAGTCTCCGAACATTCGGAGATGACAGAGCGTGACACGTTTAATAGAAATAGAGAACACACACTGTACGATTAACACATGTTCAACATCTCCTTTTTTTCCAAACTAACAAAAGAATGTCATTCAAGATACATAACATTTTCACTCCATATCATAGTCTTCAAAGCGTTTAGGCATCTTGACAACCCTTCCCGATCTAGATTGGACCCCGGAGGTAGTCGGGCTCTCAACATTTATCATAGGATCATCAAAGAGTCTATTATGCTCATTAGTCTGTCCCCCTGCTGAGCTGTCTCTGTCGGTTGTCTTAGTACCAGACATTACCCTAGAATTCCTTGCTCTCTCTCCATTGTTCATGGAATTGTTGATAGTACCATCTGAGCTAGAGTAGTTTTGACTCTCAGAAACATTGCCCCACTCAAGTATACTCTCATCCAGACCATCTTCAACCTCGTCCATGTTTCTCACTATGATCTTCTCTTGCCCCTTTTTCAAAGCAACAATGTTATCTTTGCTCCACCATCCTTTCCCATCAACAAGAACAGCACCACCCGTAGTTTCCCTCACTTTGACAGGGATGCTGAACTTCGACTCCCCTTTGGCTACTAAGGTTGGTTTCTTTATTAAAACCCAATCTCCGGGTTTCACATTCTTTTCTCTGGCTTTATTCACCATGTTAGAATAACATTTGGTCTTCCTCTGTTTATTCACAATCTGTTCTTTCACTTTGATCACATTGTCATCTATTTCATCTGGAATCACTCCTTCGCTATACCATCTGCTGAATTTGGGCGTGATTACAGAGTTACATTTCCTACCTCTCATAAGGTAAAAAGGCGTATGTTTCGTCGTCTCATTAGGTGTTTCATTGTACGCCTTTACTTTTTCGCGAATTAACTCCTTTACATCCCTCTTTGATGCAATGGCAGACTGGATGCCTTCCTTAATAAACCTGTTTGCTCTCTCCACCTGACCATTGCTTTTAGGGCTATATAATGGTGTCTTTTCTTGTTTGATGCCTGCTTTTGATAGGAACTCTGTCATTTTATGTGATATTAGCTGTGCCCCATTGTCAGAGACTAGTATCTTTGGCTGTCCTTCAATTGCAAAGATATTTTCCATAAACTTTATCACCACTTCAGTTGCTACAGTACTCACAAATTTGTAGTATACCCATTTAGAGTAATAGTCCGTTAAAACTATTATGTTCCTACACTCATTTTGCAAGATGTTAAAAGGACCCGAAAAGTCGATGGCAACTTTGGTCCATGGGCCATTAGGTCTCTCCACAAACTGCAACTCATTTTTAGAAATTTTCCAGTGCTTGTCGGACCTTAGGCATTGTTCACACCTGTCAATGAAGTCTCTAATTTCTTTATCCACACCTGGCCACCAATAGTGCATCCTTAGAACATTACGTGTGGCAGTGCTTCCAGAGTGACCTTTGTGTGCCAATGCAATAATTTTCTGTCTCAAACCTGCTGGTGGTACAAACAGTTCTCCCCTCTTCAGGAAACCACACTCAATGGTCAATTCATCCTTTACCTGCAAGTAATTTCTCAATTCGCTCTGCACATTTCTAATGGGGGGCCATTTGGTTTTCACGTGGTTCCTTACCTTTGACAGAATAAAATCTTTATCCATGTTTTCAGACCACTCTTTTTCTGTTATGGAACCTTCGCTCATGACAGTAGCATCAATCCATGCCACCACGCATTCAGTATCATCAAGCGATTCTTCAGTTTGACTACTAACTGGTAGACGGGACAGGCAGTCTGCTCTACAGTTTTTTCCTCCTTTTATATGCCTTATTCCAAAGTTATACTCCTGGAGTTTAGAAAGCAGCCTTATTAATCTAGAACTAGCTTGCCCATTACCACGTCCCTCACCGTCCATCATGTAAACTAAAGGTTTATGATCTGTGACCAAAGTGAATCTTTTACCCCATAAATAGTCTTTCAACTTTTGCACGGCCCAGACACATGCCAATGTTTCGCGCTCAATAGTACTGTAGTTTCTTTCAGTGTCATTCAAACTTCTTGATATGAACGCAATTGTATTTTCAAGTCAAGAAGTCTTTATTCGATTAGTTCATCATAAAAGACATAAAAAGTACAATAAATACATTTGAACAATTAATAGAATTATTAAATCATTTGACAAGCTAATCAGCTTCTTGAACATAAATATAAAAAATTTGAGTAATAACACACATAAGACATTACATCATCAATTAAAGTGTGCTAAAAGGACTCCTACTATTTGATATTGTTAAGAAACCTGCATCTAAGAACCCAGGCCCATCCAAGGAACTTCGCAACCCCTACAACAATAAGTTGGTCCAAATTTGTTTTTAACAGTCTGGTTGCTTCAACAGCCAGTCTAGTTCCTAGCTGCCGGCATACGGGTTTTAACCATTTGGCTCTGGGAGCAGAATATAGCGGACACACATACAATAAATGATCCAAACTTTCCCGAGTATCTTTGCATTTAGGGCAGTAACACAACTTTTCGGTACCCCATTTTTGAACAAACTCCCCTATTGGGAGAGAACCGCATCTAAACTGAAAGAATAATTTACGATCCAAAGATTTGGATATAATATCCCAGAACCCCTCTAACTTGGGTGTATCCTTATGTACGAGGAACAGTCCAGTGAGGCTGCTAGGGTTTGATTCCATAAACGTATTATGGGTCACCCATTCCCAATAACATCTCTTTAAATCCTTTTTAGAGGGAAAACTAGCTAACTCGGGCGAATACCACAGTTCACCGAGGCCCAGGGCTAGAAGGATGGATTTAAGATCTCTGAACCATCCTACACTTGAAGCACCAGAACTGTTTTTGACCTCCAGGCATGCTGCTGCATAGTGGTGAAGTTCAGGCGTTGTCCATAAACGACGCCAAAATGCAACTGGACGGAATCTCGCTTGGGCCTCCACTGGTTGACATCCCAGATCGTAAAGAAGTGGTATAGTTGGAGTCGACTGGGGAAGACCTATAGACAGTCTTAAAAATTTATTTTGGGCAAGCTTTAATGGTTTCAGATTACAACTGCCCCAAAGCTCCGCGCCGTAAAGAATGGCTGAGAGAACCTTACCACCATAAATCTTCAAGAGAGGGGACATTGGCCTTGTGTAAGATCTTTTATGTTCTTTAATCAGTGCTCCGCCCAGCTGTTGGTGTTTCAGGGCCATGAGCTCGATCTGATGGGACCAACTCAGGGTGTCACTGAAAGTGACACCCAGATAGGTAAAGTGCTTGGTTTGCTCCAGGGGGACACCCCCCATAAAAACCCTAGCAGTAACTCGTTTGCGCCCCCTTAAAACCATAAATTTGGTTTTTGAGACATTCACCTCCAGCTCATGGTCGCTGCAGAAACTCTCGAACCTTGTCAGTGCACGTTGGAGGCCCTGTCGGGTTCTTGAAATCAGGAGAGTATCGTCAGCGAACATGAGCAGGGGGATTTTCATGCCTGCCAGGGTTGGTGCATCCGTTGGAAAATTATCAAAATATTTCGTAACTCTGTTAATGTATAGAGAGAACAAGGTAGGCGCTAAGACGCAACCCTGCCTGACCCCCTTGGCCACCGAAAGTTTTTCTGTCACTTCGCCCGGTTTGCCCCAACGCACAAAAGCATACGTCTCAGCGTGGAGGTTCACTATAAGGCGCACCAGAGCGGGAGGCATACCCAGATCTAAAAGGCAATTCCATAACCCTGCCCTTGGGACAAGGTCAAAAGCTGACCGTAGATCCACAAAGGCAGCATATAGGTTGCCCTTGCCCAAGGTTACCGTCTTCCAATGCAATAACATGAATCGAAACGCCTGGTCCAAAGTGCTCACACGGGGTCTAAACCCAGCTTGGAGAGGAGTAAGGATGTTAAAATCCTCAATCCATGCCTGGACCCTTAAAAGGACAAGACGACTAATTATTTTCTGGACCGCATCAATTAAGCTGATCGGTCGGTAGTTAGAAGGAACCGACCGATCACCCTTCTTAAATATGGGCAATATTTCAGCACCTGCCCATGAATCCGGGATCCTAGCACCCATGGCCAACGCGTTTGCCAATCGTACTAAGTACGGTATCCATAAATCATGGTCCTGTTGAAAAAGGTCCGCAGGTATACAGTCGGGACCTGGTGCTTTCCCTCTTGGGATAGCTTTTAGGACTGATTCAACTTCGTTGGCTGTAAACACTAAAGTGTCACAGGAAATAGGCCAGTTAATGGAATCTTGTATGTTACCAAGACAACTGAATTGTGCCTCAAAATATGACACCCATTTGCTTTGCTCAATGGACGCTGGGCCGGGACGGTCATCATGGGACTGTCCCCACCTGAGTAGGTGCCAGAAGTGTTGTAGGTTCCTGGCACCACATGCCTCAGCTAAGAGGCACCAGCGCTCCTCGTCCCAAGCGGCTTTGGCCCGGAATTTAACTACTTTATATTCCTTCCTAAAAATTTTAATTAGGACTTGGTTCTTTGACTTCAGAGCCTTAAACAAGGATGACTGAGATTTCCGACAAGTTTCATTGTACCAGTTTGCTGGCTTCTTGCCCTTCCCCCTGGCCCCGTGAACAGCAACCATTTTTACAAACAAGGTTTTTAGGGAGAGAAATAAACCAGCATGAATATCTGTGACTTTTGAAAGTGTCGAATCCTGCTTTTCACAGATATCAATTTCCATTAGTGAGTTTGAAACCAAAGACCTAATTTTAGCTCGTGCATCAATATCCACAGCAACCTTTGGCCAGCGCACCCTCCTTAGGTCATTTGTTAATACCACTGCCTCTTGTACAGGGTTAAGCTGTGGATCAACCGGCCCTTCAAAGCTGGAATCCTTCAGTTCCGCTATGAGTGGTTCATGGTCACTTTCTGGACGCGGTTTGATGGACATATCCTGGACTACGTGCCACATTTTAATATCAACTAGGATATAATCGATGCGGCTAGCGTGTCTGCCATTAAAAAACGTTTTGTTTCCCTCCCTATCGGAGTTGACTCGCCCATTAAGGGCACGCAGGCCCCAATTTAAACAAAGACCTTTTATAAATGTAGCTGCCTGGGTCCATTTGACAATAGGGGGTAGGTCGAGTTGGGGAATCCCCCAGGTCTGATCCTCCTCCTCGGTCAATATGCCATCCTCTAAACCTAGGGGTTCAAAACAAGTATTAAGATCCCCCATAACGACCACATAACCCGCTATTTGTGTGGAACCCAAGAAGCCATCCAAGCAGGTAAGTGTCGAAGAAACTCTGCCACCAGATAGCCCTCTAACATATACATTAATAAGCAGTAAATCCAACCCACTACTAGATTTCACAGTAATTATCAGGATATCTGGACAGTCTATAAAGACTTCCTTCACAGACACACCTGCTACCTGGCGAACCCATATAATAAGCCCCCCCATAGCCCTACCTCTGTGGCCTCTGACTGCTAGTTTATTAAAATTCAGGAAGCCTGGGAAGTACACAGCTTCAGTTGCCCAGGTCTCCTGAAATGACCAGACATCACCCCGTCGAATAAAGTCCACCCAATCAGGAACACTAATACAAGATGCAATACCCGCAACATTCCAGCAACCCAGGGTGGTGCCCTTTTTACATAAAAGATCACTCGTTTCAGTTACAACGTTAGGTGTGAACACATCAGACAAAGGAGTGGAAATAACGTGCCCCGATGTAACTATAGCCTGACCACCAGTTGACAAACACTTAGGCCCTACATGACACAGAGAGCCGGAACCAACATTTACAATATCCACATCATCAACCAACACAGGAGGAGATACAGGAGTTGATGTTTCTCGCTCACCAGTATAGTTGGAACAGTCCTCCGTGGGAGGTTGAGGATGGACTACCATATTTCCGGGTATGCTAGTTAATGTGCAGCATACATTACCGCCCCCAAATCCCACAGATTCAGGAACTTCAACCCGAGATAAGCGTGCTGGTCAATCGTTTGTCGATAACCAGGACAACGGATCATACAAGTTTTTTAGAGGGATATTCCAGAATTCATGGGGCCGGGTAGGCCTATTTGGGGGGGGATAAACTGACAAGGAACTTAACTGCTGTTGTGGCAATGTCGGAGCAAAAGGCATAAAGGCAGGTGGTTGTTGGATGTGGTTGAAAAATATTTGGTCCGGTGGAGGTGGGGGGCCCTTTAACTGGGTGGTGATCTTAGCCCAGCCTGGAGTCTGAACAGGACAGTTGTAATTGGATTGCATATAAGAGCGATACTGCACCTCGGGGTTAAATTGGAATCCGTGATAATTATTGGAAAAGTTGGTCCATCTGAGAGGGTTTTTAGTTTTGATAGGATTGTTTCCAGGTGGTTGGTCTGTCGGATTAATCAGGGTTTCAGGATAAAAGTATGTAAGGTTCTTTGTAGAAATCCCTCCCTCATTACTACCTACATACCAGTCGGACAGATGGGAAACAACCTTGTGATCCCTAAAATTAATAATAATTATATCCCCCTCTATGTCCTTGGGGCGGATCCCTACCCACCTGCATCTTCTGACTGTAACAATGTCCCCATTAAGATGTGAGGGGAGGGGCCTATTTGTTTTCAGCCAGAAAATGACTTTGTTTTTTAAACTATCATTATTTTCCCTATCCCCTTCCGCAACCGGAGGCACACCCGTCATAACAATCACATAGTTAGAAGAATTCGGTGGCAAGTCAACATTGATCTTTTGGGGAAGGGGTTGGGGTTTATTAGATGGACCAGAGGGGTTGACTGTTTTACCCATCCCTTTCCTTGTATATTGTGCCATACCCTTCTCAACAGGTTTATTCAGAACCACCCTGGGCTTTTCTTTAACACTATTCACCACTACAGAAGTTGTAGTAGCTATAGCTGGTACTATATTGGTGTTTACAGTAGCCTTTTTTGAAGCGCTTTTGGTTGGTACACTAGAAGAGGTAGTCAAGGTACCATTACCCTGAGGTAGACCAGGACGACTGGACGACGGGCCAATAGCCATGACCCCACTAGATGCGTGAACAGGGTCGGTATTAGCCAATATACGATCTAACTTATCACCCAGTAGCCTAACACGTTCCAACACAGGAAGCATGTAAGATTTAATTAGCTTCTCAATGTTGGCGTAGGACAGCTCATGAACCTCTTCTCTGGGTGACTCCGGAGTTACCATCACCTGTGTGTCTGAGACCTCTGAGGCTACAATTAGTGAGGGCCCCAGCTCAATATTAGACTTATGCAGGGCAGGTGAAGAGATCAGGGCATTATGACCTTTCCTTTTGACCCCACCCTTCCTTCGTCTTTTCCTTGGAGGGGAGTGCACAATCCTTTTAGCCTCTTCAGGCTTAAGACTACTATTACATTTACTCGTTGTGGCTGGAGGCACACAAGGATATGTGCCCCCTAATTGGCAATTGGGCAGCGTGGGACATGGATCTAGACCAATTACATTGCCAGTTGGAGAATTTAATACCAAAAGGCTCGAGTGTTCCATTGGCAAATGACTAGAGTTTCCACCACTGTTATCAGCGGCACAAAGCGGGGAGATACTTGGAAATCTGAAAATGTTTGGAGATTGGATAATGTCAGTGGTGTCGTCCTCAGTTGTACTCAGCCCTTGGGCGACAGTCTCATGGGTGGAATTTAGGACTGATTGTGAGTGCAGTGAGATTTTCTTTAACTGCTCAACGGAGCGGCGACGTTCTGCCCTTCTTTCCGCTAGGAGTAAGTCCCTATCTAAATCCTTTAAGGTTTTTTTAAAGAATTTATCCAAAGGACCCAAAGCAGAAGTTCCTACACCAGGAGGGGCGGAGTGACTCATGACGGTTCTAATCAATAAGTGTTAAAGCTACGAAACAAGTAGTAAACGGTAGCAAAATCACAACACGATACCCCGAACCGTTATAAATTGTAAGATGAAATAAAAATAACCTGGCCCAGCCCGGCCTCCCTCGGCCCCGGACGGCCACAGACGGTCCCGCCCTTGTCCCGGGCTTCTCCCGGGCTTCTCCCGCGCGCTCCCGCGCCGCGGGAGTAATAGTTCCTTTTAAGGGTTGCACCGAGGGGGCGTGGCCGGCAGGGAGAGGAGCCCAGCTGGAGATGGGCGCGCGGAGACTCCTGGACAATGGAGTCCTCCGCCCTACCCTCGCAGCCCTGCCGGTGTCAGTGTTAATAAAATAAATGCCCCAAGCTGCACAGAGCCTCAAGCCACGAAGCGGGACCCGCGGGGCGGGTCCGGCGAGGCGTGGAGGCTGAAGGAAGGCTGAAGGAAAGCTGTGTCCGGAGGTGAGCGGTCAATGCGCGGTGCGCGGCGTCCAGGCGTAGAATCCACAGATCAGCCTGCTGAGGCTCGTTAAATCCTGCTTGTTGGGGGCGCGGCCGGCAGGGAGAGGAGCCCAGCTGGAGATGGGCGCGCGGAGACTCCTGGACAATGGAGTCCTCCGCCCTACCCTCGCAGCCCTGCCGGTGTCAGTGTTAATAAAATAAATGCCCCAAGCTGCACAGAGCCTCAAGCCACGAAGCGGGACCCGCGGAGCGGGTCCGGCGAGGCGTGGAGGCTGAAGGAAGGCTGAAGGAAAACTGTGTCCGGAGGTGAGCGGTCAATGCGCGGTGCGCGGCGTCCAGGCGTAGAATCCACAGATCAGCCTGCTGAGGCTCGTTAAATCCTGCTTGTTGGGGGCGCGGCCGGCAGGGAGAGGAGCCCAGCTGGAGATGGGCGCGCGGAGACTCCTGGACAATGGAGTCCTCCGCCCTACCCTCGCAGCCCTGCCGGTGTCAGTGTTAATAAAATAAATGCCCCAAGCTGCACAGAGCCTCAAGCCACGAAGCGGGACCCGCGGAGCGGGTCCCGCGAGGCGTGGAGGCTGAAGGAAGGCTGAAGGAAAACTGTGTCCGGAGGTGAGCGGTCAATGCGCGGTGCGCGGCGTCCAGGCGTAGAATCCACAGATCAGCCTGCTGAGGCTCGTTAAATCCTGCTTGTTGGGGGCGCGGCCGGCAGGGAGAGGAGCCCAGCTGGAGATGGGCGCGCGGAGACTCCTGGACAATGGAGTCCTCCGCCCTACCCTCGCAGCCCTGCCGGTGTCAGTGTTAATAAAATAAATGCCCCAAGCTGCACAGAGCCTCAAGCCACGAAGCGGGACCCGCGGAGCTGGTCCGGCGAGGCGTGGAGGCTGAAGGAAGCGTGGAGGCTGAAGGAAGGCTGAAGGAAAGCTGTGTCCGGAGGTGAGCGGTCAATGCGCGGTGCGCGGCGTCCAGGCGTGTCAATCACAATCTACACTCCAACATGCCCCCATGTTGCTAGTTCTTTGTATTTTCACTGCTACCTTGAAGCTGACAGAAAACCGCTCCAATCCCTTTGGCACTTGCATCGACAGTTATTACATTCTTAAGTTCCGGATCATATGGTTTCAGGGCAGATGCACTAGCTAGTTCATCCTTCACTACTTTGAACGCTTGCTCCTGTTCAGTCGACCAATTATAAGTAACATTCTTTCTTAATAGCTTCCTCAACGGCTCTACCTTCTCGGCATACCCTTGAATGAATTTAGCGTAATATTCACTGAGTCTCAAAAATGATTTTAAACTTTCCTTATCATCTGGGTTCGGTGCATCTTTTATTGCCTTTACTAGATCGTCTTTTGGGGTGATACCTTCAGAGGACAACACATGACCTAAGTACTCTATCTTGTTTGTCATAAACTTGCACTTGTCCTTGGAGACAGTCATTCCTTTTTCTTTCAGCGTGCTTAATACCCTTTTCAGAATTTTCAGATGTTCCTGTACAGTCCCTGAATGTATTAAGATGTCGTCTTGGAATGCCTCAACACCCTTCATTCCTTTAAACAAAATGTCCATCAGCTTTTGAAAGACACCTGATGAGGAGGCCAATCCAAACGGCAAGCGGACATATCTGTATGCCCCAAATGGCGTGATAAATGTTGTCAATTTCTTTGAGTTTTCCGTTAAACATACCTGGTGATATGCAGCCTTTAGGTCAATCAGCGAGAAGTATTTTGAACCAGAAATGGATTGTAATATATCTTGGATTTTTGGAAGTGGGTGGCAGTTCACTATGATGTTCTTGTTTAGGCTTCTAAGGTCCACACACAGCCTAATTTCTCCAGTTTTTTTCTTTTTTGAAACCACAATAGCTGATACCCACTCTGACTCATCAGCTTCTTCTATCACTCCCTCATTGCTCAGTTTGTCTAGGACCCCTTTCAACTCCTTTCTTACAGATAGCGGAATGGTTCTTACTTTATGTTTGCTGGGAATAGCTCCATTCTTTAGCTTTATTTCATGCGTGAAACCTTTGACGCACCCTATCTCGTTCACAAAAACATCCTGGTACTTTACAATAGTATCATTAATTGTTTCTTGATTATCATTTAGACATACACTGTTCACCCAGTCTTCACTCAAAATAATTGGATCTTTTGCACCTGGTTTTAATAAAACTCCTAATTTGGCTAGATCTCTCCACCCAATTAAAATCCTCCCTTTCTCTGCTACATACACCTTAGTTAATATGTTCCTTCCTCTGAATGTAACAACATCCCAAAAATACCCAAACATGTTTATATTTATTTATTTATTTATAAAATGTCTAGAAACGCACAAATACCTTGCGGTGTCTCGGCGCTGGAGTTCGTTAAGATTGCAGGGAGCTCCCACAGGGACTTACTGGTTGAAAAGCCAAGTTTTTATGTGCTTCCGAAATATAAGCAAGGAAGAACTTGATCTGATATTAAGGGGGAGCTGATTCCACAATTTCGAGGCAGCAACTGTGAAGCGTTTGTCACCCCATGTTGCTTTCCTAGTGCGTGGAATATCAAGTAGCTGAGATGCCGCAGAGCGTAAGGAACGATTGGGTTTATGGAAAGTGATAGATTTTTTTAGGAAATCAGGTCCAATATTGTTCAATGTTTTATAAATGATGCACAGCGCCTTAAACTTTGTGCGACTTCTGACAGGCAGCCAATGTAGTTGGCGGATAATGGGAGAGATGGATGAGAATTTCGATGTACCAGTTCGAATTCTCGCAGCAGCATTTTGCACTAGTTGTAATTTATTCATGACTTGTTCCTGTGCATTCAGCCATAATCCGTTGCAATAATCAATTTTTGAAAGGACTAGCGTAGACATTAGGGTTTTACCTGAGTTTTGAGGAAGAAACGGAAGAAGCTTTTTTACCATTCTCAAGGTATAAAAGGTCGCTGAAACCACTGCATTGGCGTGGCTAAGGAAAGTAAGCTTATTATCGAATAGGACTCCGAGATTCCTAACTTTTAGCACCAGGAGAGGTGGATCTCCTAGCTCTGCTGGCCACCAAACTGGTGACCAAGACGGGGTCAGTTCACCGAAGAGCATGACCTCCGTCTTATCGGAGTTTAGTTTTAAGCAGTTCTGGTCCATCCAGGTACAGATCGCTCTCATTCCTTCCTGAAAGTTAGCGGCCACTGCAGCTCCATTTCTGTGAATAGCCAGGACTAATTGAGTGTCATCGGCGTATGAGGTTATTCCTATGCCGAATGACTTAATCACCCTCGCTAAGTCCGATACATAGATATTAAAAAGCGTCGGACTTAGCGAGGAGCCCTGAGGAACTCCACACGGCAAGGTGAAATCAGGGGAATAGTAGCTACCCATTTTCACAGACTGTTCTCTGTCTGATAGGAAAGATGCCAGAAGAGCCTTAGCTTTGCCTTGGATGCCCATGGCATTGACACGGTCGATCAAGATGTTATGATCGACCGTGTCAAAAGCAGCCGATAGATCTAAAAGTATCAAAACTGCTGTGCCGCCTTGATCTAAAATTATTCTGACTTCTTCAGTTGCTTTTATCAGGGCGGTCTCGGTGCCATGCCCCTTTCTAAACCCAAATTGGGTATCGTCTAATAAGTTGTTGTTATCAATAAAGCTTGAGAGTTGTAAATTCATTGCCTTCTCAAATACCTTAGAAGGATAAGGAAGCGAGGCAATGGGTCGATAACTTTTTAACTCAGCTGGATTTAGTGTTGATTTTTTTAGAAGGGGCTTCACGATGACTTTCTTCCAGATTTTGGGGTAATCTCCTGTCTGGAACATCGTGTTACAAATGTGGGTAAGCACCGGAGCTACTTGATCAGATGCCAATTTGAGAATGCTTGGAGGACAAGAATCCATAGGAGATCCTGATTTGACCGCATTCATAATTTCTTCTATAGATGCTTGAGAGAGTGAGGAGAATGCTTCTAGGGTTGGTCTGGCAGGTATATAAGGAGCAACTGGGCCAACTGTAGCATCAGAAGTTTTTTTTGTGTGAAATGATTAAAAATATCTGTGACTTTTCCTTTGAAAAAATCCGCAATTTCATTACAGAAGGATTGAGAAGGTTCTATAGAATCAGGGACCATGGGGTTGGATAGCTTTTTTACCACCTGGAATAACTGTTTGCTCGAATTTTGAGCTGATTCTATTTGTGTGGTGTAATAATTACATTTTTCCTTAATAAGAAGTTTTTTATAATTTTGCAGGGCTGTCTTGTATCTCTCTTTGTCATTATTGTCGTAATTCCTGCGCCAGCGTCTCTCTAGATTGCGACATCTTTGTCTCTCGAGCCTTAGTAGTTCGGAAAACCAAGGAGCAGAAGGTTTATTACGGTTAGGCCGTAGATTTTTGACAGGTGCCACATAATCTAGTGCGTCGTTCAACCAGCGCACGTAGTTATTGGATGCTTCACTTGGGTCATTTGACTTTTTGTATTTATTGGCTTTGAGTACATTATTAAAAACATGGTGGTCAATATTTTTCCAATCACGACATTTAATTTGTGAACATGCAGATGGTACGCAATGTTTATGTTTCCTAATTAAAATAGAGAATACGACTGCTGAATGATCAGTCCAGGTGAGTGAAATCACCGTAGGTTGATTCATGAATATGTTATTAGTGAATAGTCCGTCCAAGATATGGCCGGCTTGGTGGGTGGGTGATGAGACTCGTTGTTCTAAGCCTACTGCTTGAAAATCAGAGATAATCTTGATGGAATCTTTATCAGCCCGATTTTCTAGATGAAAATTAAAATCACCCAGTATTGTGTATTCTGTATATGCAGCTACTGGTTCTAATAGAGGATTAAGAGCTTCCAGGAAGGATGTACGTGAGGTAGGCGGTCGGTAAAGTAATATGCCTTTAAAAGTTTGAGTGGGAGAAAGAGTAAAGGTGAAGCATAAGGCTTCCATGAAATCGTGGATCATTGGTTCAGTTTTTAGAGCCAGGTTAGCACGATGTATGATAGCTAAACCACCCCCTCTTTTTCCAGAGGGTCTATCTAGTCGGGTGACATAATAGCCATCAGGAGTAGCTATCTTAAAGTCCGGGCCAGAGGCCGAGTCAGCCCAGGTCTCTGTAATAAACAGTATGTCAAAATTCAGCAACCTCATACCTATGTTTGACAAGGGAGCGAGCGTTTATAAGTGCACAATGTACAGAATCTTCAGGGATGAGTGGCATCCTAGGGGCAGCTAGATTAAAATGAGGAGAAGTAGATTTAAAAGCACAATTTGGACAAGGATTAAAAGGCAGATTGGCCAGAGAGTCAACAGAGAAGTGGGAACATCCTTTATCAATTAAAGTATTGCCTATACACAAAAGTTGGGATCGCGTGTAGGTTATTACCTTGGGAATATTGTGGGTGTAGCAGGAGGCAGGGGGTATGGCGCACAGCACGGATCCAGCGCGGACTGGCGCAGACTGGCACCCCTTTGGCATGGCTTCGGCGCAGTGTCGGCGCTCCCGCTGCGCTCGACCGCTGCGCTTGAGAGTGACCATTTTATCCTTTCAGCCCCGCCCCCAGCTGGAACGCTAACTCCGTTCAGCTCGGGGAGGCGGCTCTGTAATTTTGAAGCTGACCCTGCCCTCCACACAATCGGCACAAGCCGCGATGGAACGGGGCTGGGGGTCCACAAATATAGTAAGTTAATACATGTGTTTTAAGCGTCTTAGGCAATCAATTATTGTTCAATTAAGAGCACGTTTAAAACAGAGTACAAATACGATTTAAAAAAGTACACAATAATGAATCCCAGTGTGCAGAGGAGGAGCCCCTCGCAATCTGCACGAGCTCTGATATCAAAAAACTGCCAAGGAGCTGCCACCACCTTGTAAGTCGTCAGAGCCCTGAATCACGCTTGTATTTATCCTTTCAGCCCCGCTCCCAGCTGGAACGCTAACTCCGTTCAGCTCGGGGAGGCGGCTCTGTAATTTTGAAGCTGACCCTGCCCTCCACACAATCGGCACAAGCCGCGATGGAACGGGGCTGGGGGTCCACAAATATAGTAAGTTAATACATGTGTTTTAAGCGTCTTAGGCAATCAATTATTGTTCAATTAAGAGCACGTTTAAAACAGAGTACAAATACGATTTAAAAAAGTACACAATAATGAATCCCAGTGTGCAGAGGAGGAGCCCCTCGCAATCTGCACGAGCTCTGATATCAAAAAACTGCCAAGGAGCTGCCACCACCTTGTAAGTATATCTTTCTCACCAAAAGCTTTCGGGTTCACATCTGATTCCGTCAAGTTAACATCCTGCCATTTCTCCTCAAATAGCTTATCAGAAATAGTTGTGATTGGTGATCCTGAGTCAGCAGTGAATTGTAGCTCAACATCACCAATTTTTGCATCACCTATTGGCCCTTTTATCCTTCCATCAATCACTTCTACACATAAAATTATATTAGCGCACATTTCTTCATCAAAATCTACGACAGTGTTTACATTTACATTACCATATGCTTTTCTTGTTTTACATAAAGTTGAATAATGACCAAACTTTTTACACTTTACACATTTTTTACCTATCGCAGGACATGTTTTGCAGTCAGCTAAATGTTCCTTAGAACCGCATCTATAACAACTTAATTGTTTCCCTCCTACCTTTTTCTCACTCCAATTCTTCTCATAGCTTTTATTTTCACATTTTCTTTTATCCTGTAGATAAAATACATTAGCGTTACCACATGCACTTGACAATTCTTTTGTAGATACCATTGACCTTTCGATTCCCTTCGCGATATCTACAACTTCCTGTAACGTAGGCTTCTTACACGCTAGCAACCTTTCCTGCACCTTTTTTGAGTAGCAGTAAAATACAATCTGGTCTCTGATATATGTATCTGTCATGTCCTCAAATTCACATTCTATAGCAAGGACACGCAGACATGCAATATACTCATCAATAGTTTCCCCCTCTTGCTGCTTCCTCAGCGCAAATTTGTGTCTTCCCACCATTATATTACTCTCTTCATCAAACTGTACTTCAAGTCTTTTTATAGCTTCCTGGTACTCATTTAAAGGTATAAAGACTCCAGGGGGATGCTCAAACTCCGGCAAGCTATCAAACACTTCTTGCCCTGCTTTTCCCAGAAGGCCAAATAACAGAGCGCACTTCCTTTCAGCATCGTATCCTTTGCCATCAATGGACACAATGTAATTCTCAAATGCCCTAATCCATTTCTTCCATCTCATTGCTGGTTTACCAGGCTCATCCAGGAAGAGAGGTGGCACACAAATGTTATTGCTTTGTGCCATATTGCCCTTCAAATCTTTTCCTTGTATGACTTCTTTTTTTTTTTTTTAATATTTGATCCTTGTAACCTTTGTTATCTTTTTTCCTCTGCTGCCTCCTACGCTACTAAACTTATTGTCTTACTTCAGTTTATTGTTTAGTTGGTTATTTCCTATGACTTGTATAATACTTTTATTCCCTTAAGGATTAGTTTAGCTCTGTAACATTCAAATCGCCGCTTTTGCTCCTATACACGCTCAATGCATTTGAATATTCTCCGTGTTTATTTGAGGAGAAAATTATTTTTCAAGATGGCCGCCCGCTATTGACGCTCTATGACGTCTTCGGCCAGTATCCAATGGTTACGCGGATGCCTGCCTTTCAATTTCCCGGCATGCTTCACGCGGCGCAGCTGACAGGATTCCGGAGCGCGCCTATGCCGGCAGCCTTAATACAGCTGACAGGATTTCTCACACTTCAATGCCGTCGTCTTTACACTGCTGACAGGGTTGTTAAGCACTCTTACGCCGGTAGCCTTTACGCGGCCGATCAAACTCCGCAGCGCACTTGCTTGCAGCCTTATCCTCGCACATCAAAGTTCATCATGTCGAACTTCCTCAGCGCATTTACGCCTGTAGCCTTTGCCTCACACTTCAAAGTTCCGCTGCACTTACTTCAATTCAATCGGATGTTCTTTTTTTTTTTTTTTCGACTTCACATCCCTTCATTTCACGTTCCTGGTAACACCGCGGTGACTCTTCAATCAGCCCCGCAACTCATCACTCAAGATGACCATTGCCCGTGGGCCCGTGTCGGATCCCGTCCTCGTCGCCAATTGTTGTGGGGGACTAATAAAGAGGTAGTCTTATATTGATATATTGACTAAGTTTATTAACTCAATATCAGGGCCCACGGGGAGCCAGGGGAAGGGACGCAGTCACTGTCAGCGCTAACCCGGCATCTGACAGATGACAGCTGTGACGTCACCTATGTAGTCTCCGAACATTCGGAGATGACAGAGCGTGACACGTTTAATAGAAATAGAGAACACACACTGTACGATTAACACATGTTCAACAGGCCCTAGTTCCTAAAGGAATTGTCCTTCCAGCTTCTGAGCCTTCTTCTCTGTCCTGATATTTTCCCTCCTCCTTCCCCCAGGAACTGCATAACCTTAATTGATAGCACATGGCACCATAACATTTTGGCTCTCACGTTGGCTTCTCTTTCACCTCATGTTTGCAGCAGAGGGCAGTGAATCTGACAAGTTGCTGCCCCACTTGGTGGGGAGTAAGACAACTGGCCTATCAGTGCGAGACAGAGTGTATGCTCATCAGTTTCCTGTGTGGTTCCAGAAGTTCTCAAATGTTGCCAGCTATGTGATTAAGTTTGCCATCCTTCTGCTCTTCTTTGTTCCTGTTCACCATCTAATGCGGCGCATTCCGGATCCACGTTTTGCCGTTTGCCGCGAGTGAGCAGGGAGATGCCGAAGCAGCAGCAGCCGAGCTCACAGCCAGGCTCCAGCCTCGCTTTTGCCGTCAGGTCCAGCATCGGGCTTCCCTACCGGGGGACAATTGGATTGTGGCCCAGTTCACGGCTGCACCGGGCCGTGGATTGAGCGCGGTTTGGCGCAGTTGAGCGCACTCGGTCTCCGGGCCTCGGTCCTCTCTGATTTTTGTTCCTGCCGCTAGTGCTATGAACTGAGGATCCCGGGGGCCGGGTGCGGTGACCCTGCGGTGAGCTGCTAATGTCCGGAGGCCTCTGGGAGCTGGTTGCAGAGGTGGACACAGTTGTCCAGCGGGCACAGGAACATAAAGCTTCAACGCCCACACTTATTGGCCTGGAGGTGAGGCGAGGAAAAGGGAGTGCGGGAAACGGGGGAGCGAAGCTAAGGGAGTGCAGAGGTTAAGCACTCATTTCTGCTCGTCTCCCTTTGATTACCTGCAGACCTCCCTCTGGTTTTTGGCTTATTGAACTATGGTGAGTGGTACTGGCACACAGGACTGGGCAAAACCTGTTGGGTTCTGATTTTTACCACGGCTTTGCATCCACTCTTTCTCCCTGTCTCCCCATTCACCTATTTCGCCTATTAGCAAGGTGACCCAGCGAGAAGGGGCCGAAGGGGACCGCAAGGAGCACCAACGAAGCACAGCCCCCCGGAATCTGCCTACCTGTTTAAAGAAGCCTGCATCTCCGGCGTCCAAGAGCCCCGAAAGGACACCAGTCTCGACCCCTACCTACGGAGAGAGGAGGGGAGCGAGTTGGTGGAGACAGTTGTCTGGCAGGGGGGGTTTGAAGCCTAGAGGGAGATCGGCGGGGGGGCAGCTAATAAGTGAGCCAACAAGTGAGATACTAAGTCCTAAGAGCTACAGAAGCAGTAAGGGGGGTCCCAGGAGCTTCGTGGCGAGGTCCAGAGCCCCAGCCCTCCCAAAAGTTTAATTAAAACAAAAAGAGGATCACCACAGGGTGCTATGAGGACCCCCAGCCTTAATCAGGAAATCCATCGTTCGGGGGGCCATCAATCAATAACTCAGAGACAACCAAGTGACAACACTTAGTAAACGGACCATGAGATCAGGGAAGCCTCGAGGTGGTGAAGAAAAACCTCCAGGGAAGACAAAAAAAGGAAGAGGGGGCCCACCTAGTACAAACAAAGAGGAAGATGTAGGAACGGCCATGGGCAGGGGCATGAGCTTCCAAAGGCCGATATCTCTGAAAGTGACAGACAACGGGCCAGACCCACACATAGATCCTCCATCGTCTTTTGACTCTATAAAACAAGGGTCCTGGAGCCCTGCCCTCGCACCTAGTGTCGCAGAGGATTCCTACATGGACAACACAGAAAGCAGACCAGCAAAAACTAATAAGGGAGAAACAGCGGACGGGGCAATAGCCTCCCAGGTCCACTATGCACCAGGTCCAGGCTTTAAAACCAGCAAACGGGCGCTAATTTCTGACTTTCTCAAAGTATGCCATAGACTTTCCACAGGGAGCAGCAAGGAGCATACAGAAAATAATGACAGCACCAACGCTAATGTTGAAAATCAAAAGGTCGCCATGGATATCACGCACTGTAGCAATAAATCAACATCTTCAAAGCACAAATTAAGGACTAAAAGCGAGTCCAGTAATGCCCCCAAAACAAAAACAAGAGGGAACCCAGTGAGCGTGGTCACCGGCCTTCCTGAGTTAGACGATCAAAGCAGGTTACAACCAGCTAAAGGATCAACCTTACCCACAGCACAACTACCTCCCCAGGCTCCACAAGCAATTCACCCTCAAACGGCTAGTGCCACCGTCCACTGGGATCCCGACACAAGCAGTGACATTGTTCTCTCGCAGAAAAGCCACTGGGCAGCCCAGAAAACGACAACTAAAGAAACAGAAGGAGGCACTCTGTACAACAAAAATCTTACCCAAGACTCGAGTTCATTTTCAATGGTTTATTATCCCAGTCTAATGAGAGACTAATTTTCATCGGAACAAGACAACATGGGGGAAAACCATAGTAATCTCTTCTTAGGGTTAGAAATCAAAAACACCAAAAACTTCAATCCACAAGAAGCAAATGAAATAGTAGATCTCAAACAAAGTAGGTGCCTGCCCCTATAAACGAACGAGCAAAGTTCACGAAAGGAAGAGGACACTCAAAACATGACCCCTCAGAGGAGTGAACAGCCGCATGAGTACATTACAAACACAGAATACCCTGATCATCTAGAATATTCTCCCCTACTAACCCAAATACAGGGGGAAACACCGAAGAGCACTCCAACGGCCACCGTATGGCCGCAACTATTAAATACCATAGAAACCATAGGCAGAGCAATGTCATACCCTGCAGACAAACTAGACATGCAAGTCGATCTGCTTAACATCTTGGCTATCCACATCCAGGGGATAGAAGCAAATTTACAGGACCTTAACACCATGATAAAGAAGGTGCAACTCGACAAGGACATTACATTTCATACTTGCTACTGCCCCCAAATAATTGACAAACTGGCCACCGTACCAACTTTGATGTCACAGATATTGGGGGTTGTTAAGGAATCACCTAAGGAGATCAGCAAAACCACCACTCAGGATATGGTTGAACAAGACAGCCAGGAGGGAAGTGGCAGGGCAAGCGGTGTCTGGAACAAAGAAGAGAGCCTCGAAGTACTAGATCAGTCAAGCTCCTCCTCTCCAGACAACACCAAGATGCCAGCGAACTTAGATGAACAAGTTCATTCTGAGGCGGTAGAGGATGTACCACAAAACCAGGATGCACAAACAAAAGACCAAACAAGCCCCAAACAATCGAAGCTGGCAACCTCTCTCACAAAGAGAGAAAGGAAGCACTTGAGAAAAGCAAGAAAAACCAAATCAAACATCCGAGGGCTGCCGATGACGCATCCTCAAAAAAACAATTTTGATTCTAACTAAGCATGGGCGGATTTCACGGATCCACGATCCGCGAATTTTGCGGATTTGCGTATTGTTGATCCGCAAAATCCGCGGATTTGCGGATTGCGCTCGTGAAAGTCAAGGATGCAAAGGCCTCTATCCAGCATCACAGCTGATTTTCGACGGTAGATTTGGGAAGAAAGCACACCTGCCCAGCCTCGACAATGCTCACGATTGTTTTTGGGCTGATTTATGCATCACTGAATTTGAGCTTCAACTGTCCATCATAGTGGGTAAATGGCGGGAAGACGGTTCACACCGCAAGTGTGTGGGCGGGGCCAAACGAGCGGGGCTTCCATGCGAGCACACATGCCTCTGGTGTGTATAAAAGGGCAGAGACCGATCAGAGCAGCAGATGAAGAGAAAGAAGCTCCTGGTCACAGGAACAGCCAGGGGATTGCGCTCGTGAAAGTCAAGGATGCAAAGGCCTCTATCCAGCATCACAGCTGATTTTCGACTGTAGATTTGGGAAGAAAGCACACCTGCCCAGCCTCGACAATGCTCATGATTGTTTTTGGGCTGATTTATGCATCACTGAATTTGAGCTTCAACTGTCCATCATAGTGGGTAAATGGCGGGAAGACGGTTCACACCGCAAGTGTGTGGGCGGGGCCAAACGGGCGGGGCTTTCATGCGAGCACACATGCCTCTGGTGTGTATAAAAGGTCAGAGACCGATCAGAGCAGCAGATGAAGAGAAAGAAGCTCCTGGTCACAGGAACAGCCAGGGGATTGCGCTCGTGAAAGTCAAGGATGCAAAGGCCTCTATCCAGCATCACAGCTGATTTTCGACGGTAGATTTGGGAAGAAAGCACACCTGCCCAGCCTCGACAATGCTCACGATTGTTTTTGGGCTGATTTATGCATCACTGAATTTGAGCTTCAACTGTCCATCATAGTGGGTAAATGGCGGGAAGACGGTGCACATCGCGAGTGTGTGAGCGGGACCAAACGTGCGGGTATTCCATGCGAGTCCATGCCTCTTGTGTGTATAAAAGGTCAGAGACCGATCAGGAAGCACTAATAGATAAAATAAAGCAGGTGCTCGAGCACCTGCTTTATTTTATCTATTAGTGCTTCCTGTTGAAGCTAACTTAGCTGACTTAGTAACTATTTTAGGATGGCGCTGGCAGCTTGCCGGCGCCATCCTAAAATAGTTACAACTTCAAGCTTGAAGGCTTGAACTTTTGCCCCCCGAATGCGCCGCTCGCCTATTCGCGGATTTTCGGTAAATTCGCTGGAGTTCGCGGATTGCAGATTTACCGAAAATCCGCAAAATCCGCGAGCGGAGTAGATTTGACGCTCATACTTAATTCTAACGATACCAACGACAAGGTGCTGACAGAGGGAGACCCCTCTCAAAATAAAACAAATCCTGCACTTGGGTCAACTCCAACTGACAACTCCTTAATAGAGGAGGCCATCACTCCAGACGGCCCAATCCAACAAACTAGTCCAATTCAGCAAGCAAGGAAAGTGTTCAGCATATTCAACATCCCGGTAGGGAAAGAAGAACTCAAACCTTTCAGTCCAGGAATATTAAAACACACAGACACTGTGCACGGTAATAAAGCAAATATTAACTTTTCTACCTTGCAAGCGGCCCCCAATAGCAGGAAAGTGGACTCAGAGAGATGTACGAAGCCCAATGGAGGAAAGAAACAGGCACAGCCATCAGGAGCAACATACGTTCCACCAGTTGCTAACTCCACCAGTATTGAGAGAAACTGTTTCCAACATCAAATTAACTCTGCCCCATTAGTCCCGGAGCCTAGCCTGGCAGGCACAGCCACTTCAAGTAAAGGGGGAAAAAAATGCTACATAGAACCAATACGAGTAATCTCAAGCAAAAAAGTTAAACTAATTCCGCTATACAGCTCGAGAGGACCACATGACATATTGAATAGAGGGTCTATTCTAAAACTCTTAGAAGAATTACCAGCCCTGCGTCATATAAAATCAGGTGATTTGGAATCAATTGAATTAAAATTAAACCCTCACCAAGCAGGCCCAGACTCCACGATTATAACATGGACCGACCACAGCTTTACAGAACAAATCCTGCAGCATAGGGAGAAATTCGCCCTATGGGGCATAGAGTTAATAAAGGTGGAGCCCGCACAATACCCCAGTCCGCTCCAGAAACAAAGTCCGAAACTGAGCCTCTTAAAAGGCGCGAAAGGCGCAGACCAAAGAAGCACCATGACAGAAGAAGGTCACCTACCTAGGCAAATTACAATCACAATTGCTCACCATGAAGAAGTCACACTTGAGAGGTACCCACAACCTCCCTTTGTTTTAAAGCAGAGGGGTGTAGAATGAATTAACCCAAGACAAACATCAGGAAAAGAGCAGGGTTGCAAGATCTGGTTTTGGAACGTCAACGGGTTAATCACAAAGTTGGAGGAAGATGATTTCATAGAGTTCATCACACAACACAACATACTTCTGCTTCAGGAAACCTGGCAGATAAAAAACTTGCCACTCGTGAGATATAAAGAACATTTCATCCCAGCACAAAAGGAGGCACGGCATGGTAGGGCAAATTGAGGGCTGTCAATCTTTATATCCACCGACTTCCTTTGGAGAGATGTCTGTATTGATTTAGATTCGCCATGGATGCAATGGTTCAAAGTCAAAATCTCTCCTACCGTGGGTCTATTAATTCTGAATTTATATATGCACCCAGCGGGAAAACATAAAGGGATAAGAATTAAGGAACTAATAGCTGCAATTACAGCGCTGAAAACCACCTACCCAAGTGATAATATGATAATAACAGGTGACTTCAACATGAACCTAATCCAAGGACAGGAGAGAAATTTAGCGACCTTTATACAGCCACGACAGGGCAATCAAAGTAGACAAGAAGCAATGGGGTAGAAATGTGCAGCAAAATTGGAAGCCCTCTTTCTGCACAGGCTAAATGGAAGGGGTCCCTTGGACAGACCTGCAGCCCTAACGAGGGTCACCAGGAATACAGGCTCAAAAATAGATTTTACATTAGCAGACCCAGATCTATTTCCTTACATTAAAGATTTCCATATCCTGGAACGGGTTGAAAGTGACCACTATCCCCAGATCTTTACATTATCTATCAATCCAAAAGAGTTGGAGCAGGCGCATCCCCTAACATTGAACACTCAACTCTTTAACTTACAACGATTAAACTGGAATGAAGACAACATCTCCAATCTAATGGAGACATGTCGCTCATTGCTCTCACTGTCAGTGGAAGCTCAAGACATAGTAAAGGCCTGGTAGTCTTTCGCAGTCAACATCATTAAAAAATACCAAAACAAGTGCAGAGGTCACAAAATAACAAGAAACGGAGGAGGGAAGTGGTACACGCAAAAATGCGTTCAATGAAAATACGGATGAATACATACCTAAGGTCATTTCAAAAAAAGGACACCCAATTATCACAACAAACTCTCACATCAATAGAAAATTTTAAAAAGGAGCAAAAATGTGAAACCAAGGTGACCAAGCAAAAGTATAAGGAAAACCTTGAGATCACCATTCTCCATGCCAGCAAGCTGCGAAATTCCAAACAGTTCTGGGCAAAAATAAACCTTATGCTTAACGGTAAACAGCGGCAGTTCAACTTGGACATGACAGATCAAATCTGGAGCGCTCACATTGATGCAACATACAATACCACACTGGACAAGTGCATAGACAATACAACTGATATCCCAACAGAGCTCAATCCGACTCCCAGTTCGAGAACAACCCCAGAAGCTGGGAATCCCAGCAAGCAAAAAGACTCACCTCATGCGCTCAGTCTTGTACTGGTGGAAGCTTCAGCTCTGGACCCAATAAAGTCATTCCAAACCAAAGAAAGCAGCAAGCCAGCCTTTCTGGAGCATAAAGGAGAAGCAGAGCAGATAACTCAAAAGCAGGTTCTGAAGACTATAATTCACCTAAGAGCAGACGGGGCTCTCGGACCAAATGGCCTAGCCAACGCTCTATTTAGGCAAGATCCTGCGTTTTGGTCTAGCCTCTTATCCCCCTTGTTTTGTAACAGCTTAAAGACCGGGAATATTCCTGACTCCTGGAGGGGCAGCATCCTTCAACCAATTCATAAATCGGGGACACGCTCAGACCCCAACAATTACAGGTTAATAGCCCTAATAGACGCTGAGGCCAAGATCTACGCATCCAACTTATTGGCAGTACTGGAGATTTGGGTCAGAAGCAAAAACGTGATCCCAATGACACAAACAGGATTCCGGGCCGGCATGGGCACCCTAACAAACTTATCAGCACTACCTCTCCTAGCTAAGAAAGCAATTGATAACTCTAACATCCTATATACATGCTTTCTAGACCTCAAAGCTGCTTTCGATAAAGTGCCAAGATCTAAACTATGGGCTAAAATGAAAGCTTGGGGCGCCCCTCCCAACTTATTGGAAGCAAGCATCAACTTATATTCACATACCTGGTTCCAAATAAAAAAAGATGACGGTCGGCGCCTAACAAAGAAATTACCATCAATAAACGGGCTAAAGCAAGGATGTGTGCTGGCCCCTAGCCTATTTAACATCTATACCGCCGACCTAGAGAGCGACCTACGCGCAATCCAGGGTGACCCACTTAAATTGGGACATACACCCATAGCGAGTCTGCAATACGCAGAAGACATTGTGCTCCTCTCTCAAACTCTACTTGGTTTACAACTGCTGATCTCACAACTTGCGCTGTACATCTCAAACGCACAATTAACAATAAACCTCAAAAAATCTATTGTCCTATGTTTCTCCAGCACTCGTAAAAAACAACCAAAATTTGTTTGGAGGATAAATGCTGGTATTCTACCCCAGGTGGATGAATACAAATATTTGGGCATTCTAGT
Organism: Lissotriton helveticus; assembly: GCF_964261635.1. Lineage (NCBI taxonomy): Eukaryota > Metazoa > Chordata > Amphibia > Caudata > Salamandridae > Lissotriton > Lissotriton helveticus. The sequence continues at coordinate 211,566,493 of NC_136071.1, read as the reverse complement.
AGATTGCCAATTAAACTACCAACATCATTTATACCTTGGGAATGCAAAATCAAAACAACTTCAATTTGGTCTCAAAACTATAAAAAAAAAATACGCGGAATTTCAATTGGTCCCCTGCTAAAGGTTGTAGCAGCAACATTTCTGCCTTCAATCACATATGGCTTGGAAATGATGGCCATCAAGGACTCTAGAACGCTAAACCTTGCCCAATCAACAATGTCTAAAAAACTCTTCTCAATTCCGCAACATATTTGCCAAGTGCTAATACGCTTGGAATACGGATTAACAAACCAGATACTGGCCAGACAAGAGGTCCTGGCCAAATATTATTGGCGCATGAGAGATGCTGAAGATAACACGCTCGCCCATCTCTGTTGGGAAGAGGCCAAAAAACAGGCTAGGGACCATTCCATATGCAAGTCTCTTAGGCAAGCGCTTCTATCGCTAAATCTGGAAGAAGCTTGGCATTCACCAATGTCATATCTTATTTTTAAACAAACCACCAACAAAGCCGTCAAACAAGCATCGTTGCTAATAGACAAAGCATTAGTGGATGGCAAAAGTCATGCCTGGATCGTGATGCCAACGTATAAACAACTGAAACAACAATCCTATTTACAAGAATGTTTCAGGGATCAATATAAGAGGAAACTAAGCTCATTGAGGTTGGGGTGGTTTCCGAGTAAAGACCTCACCCCAAAATGGTTTCGGACCTGGCAAACTCCGGATTGTCGCCTCTGTGATAAGGGAGTAGAGTCGTTATTGTATCTATTATGTATCTCTCTGGCCTTACAAAATCAGAGGAAGATCCTTCTACGGCACTCCTAAGAGAAACACAAGTCAGGACCTGCAGGGCAGCTGTGATAAAATGTCTCAGTGGGTCTTCGATACAACTTTCCTGCAAAACGATAGAATTCCTGATATTTGCTGCTCAAGAGCTCGAAAAAAAGGAAGGAGCAAAAGAGGAACTGAGACATATGGACACCTTGCAGCCGGACCCAAATCCTCTTTCATACTCTTTACAGCCACCCTCCCCCTCTTCTTCTCTTTTATTTTAAGACACTGCAAGCATTTTATTTAAGACAAGAGGGGACAGTTACATCCAATCAAATATAAGCCCTTAAGTGTGCAGCACCCCTTGTTATAACTGTCATTTGCTGGCCCCAATCTTTTAATGAGAGGGCCACCGCCTTTTACAAGTGCTACCCCTGTTTCCTTTTATCTTTGTATATTTAAAAATGCTCTCCCTGTTTTTACTTATCATGTATATCTGTGCAAAGTAGCCCAGGACATGGGGCATGTTTTATGCTGTTTTACGCTGATTCAATATGTTGATGTTTATCACATAGTGGTAAGTTCCACCCTTTTACGATTTTAACAAATCAAATAAAATTATTATGTTGTTGCTGTTCACCATCTGAGGATCTTCTCCTTTTATTGCCAAGTTTTGCTTCTGGTCTTAATCCACATAACAGGAAACTATAACTTCTTTAACATACTTACCATTGTACTATGCTTCTCACTTCTGGACAATGAGCATGTAGGATTCTGTTTGGGTCGCGGCAAAAAGAAAACCTCCAGCTCATGGACATCAACCCAGCAGTTTGTCTTAAACACCTTGCTGGAATTTGCTGCCAATGACTTATTGCTAACAAGGAGTGCTCGATACTTTGACTTGAAGATTAACTGGGAAAACCATATCATTGAATCCAAACCAGTGTTTATGTGCCATGAGTTTATGCAGTGGCTGAATGCTGTCACATTGCCAATCATGGGAATTGGAGCACTTTTTTGGGAATTCCTCTCTACTGTGCACAGGTGTGCCTGTGTCAGGGGCAGTTTACAGGAGCCGTGGACGTTTTTGCAGATGGCTGTCTTTCTGCAGCTGCAATGAGCCTGTTTGCCATCAGCTTGATGCACTTTATGTGCATTGAGTTGTAGTCTTTTGGGAAGCTTTGGCCTGGCAGCCACCAAATGTCAAGTTTTACTAGTTGACACACTTTATGGGCTCTTCAGAAGAATGTGGGGCTGTCCCGAGGTCATAGTAGAAGGAAGCTGTGGCAATGAATCATGGATGATTTATGTACAAATCGGGCAACATTAGTACTCCACCGCCATTTGTGGCTCTTCACCAGCGTCGACATGACAAGCAGATGTGGTTTGCTGCTTTGGGACACCAGTCACAAAGTCCCTGGTTCACCAACTTTATCTACTGATTGCTGTTGGGGAAGAAAGATGTTATAAACCTGCTGTAGGTGGAGGAGTTCATATATCCCTTCAGGTCCCAACCTCCTGCATTAATCACAGTCCAGCTCTACAAATACTGGTTCACAGAAGCCAACGAGAAATGAGAGCTGCCCGACAGTGGTGGCAGCATCTGGAAGAATTGTATCCTACTGTGTTTCTGGGGGATGCCAAACATAAGTCAATGTTCATGGCAACATGGTCGGCTGGATAAAGGAACTCTGAGGCGAGTTACGGAGCAACCCCTGTCATATGCCCTTAAGGCTATCCGGACTATGTCCACCAGTACACTGCACCTGCTGTGCAGTGATCGTTTCTCCTCACGGCAGTCACAATAAGCCTTCTAAGAGCAATCATGGGTCGGATATCTTTCAACAAGCAGAAAAGTCCAAAGTCACCTGGCATTTCTATGGCACAGAACTTAGAAGACAAAAACACAAAAACCACAAACAAAAGGGCAAAAAGCAGAAATAACAGAGGACAAACCGGAACTAAACCAAAGGCCTGCAGCCCAAGCTGTAGGAGATGGGCTAAGTAATGTCAAGAGGAAGAAAGCAGAAAAAAGTTAGTCCATTCACACCTCCTCCTGTATCAGAAACCACTGTTACTGCTGAATCAATCACAGTCTGCGTTCAATCATTTTAGCCAACATTTCTTATTATTCTAATATTTGCTTTATCTTAAATATGAATGCTGTCTTTCTGCATTTCATTACCATCTTCTCCATTGTGGCTATCTTCTGTCGGATATAGTGGATTCAGTCAGAATTTACACAATCCGAGCCAAGTGCTTGCATCTGATTGACATTGAGACACTGCCCGTGGAAAAACTTCTTCTGTTGTAAGCTCAGCTCGTCATGAGCCACGGCGCTCATGTGCTCATAACGAGCTGAGCTCGTCATGACCGTTAGAACGCTCGCACGCTGGGCAAATTCCCCTGCTGTGCGAGCGTTCTATGAAAACGGGTGTGGTAAAACGGGTGTGGTCATGACTAGCTGAGCTCGTCATGAGCACACAAGCACTGTGCCTCGTGACGAGCTGAGCTCGTCATGAGCACCGGGGCGCTGCGCGCGTCCCCCCTCCCCCCATCACAGCGAGGGAATATGCCCCGCACAAAGGGGTTAAATACTCCGACAACGCTGTGATTAGTTTTTTTTTGTTAGAACCATGTGTAGCAGCTAAGTGAACGATTCTTAAAATCAAAGCCTATACCATCTATACATCTATACATCCATAAATAAGGCATAAATAGACATCTATAAATAAGGTTGAGAAGATCAGGCTTAAGTTGAGGCTGCAACTGGACTTTTCATGTTTTGCTGGATTGCTGCTGGGATGGGGAAGGGAGCGACGCAGTTTGCATTGACCACAAAGGACATTTTTCTAATGTATGCTGACAAAATTCTGGACAGTGTAACACACACACACCCATACACTCACTCACACACACATACAAAAGACATGCTCTCACTCATACACACAAAGTGAAACTTACCTGGGATAACGCCCAACATACCCTTCACCATTTCCAACTACCCAGATTTAACAAACAGGGCGCCAGAGGGAGGCTCATAACCTTATGTCCATTTAGAAGTTCAGATAGGATGGGAGGCTGTCCTTTTCCTTTATCATGGCTTTTGGTTTAGCATAAGGGTGCATGACTGACAGGCCTCAGATCATCATTATTTGACATACTGCACTGTGTGACGCTAGTGAAGCATATCAGATATGTATTTGGTCTGTGTAAGGATGAGCTGTACTAGTCCATGCATGACACATGAGCAATACAGCTAGGGAGGGGGACATTCTTCCGGTGCAAGGTGATATTACAGCTTGTATTTGTAAACAAATTATCAGTGGAATTGTTTTTCAATTAAAAGCTTTAATATGGTAATAATGAGATGTAAAGTGAGTCATTATGGTTGAAAGGGGGTCAGCGCCTGTGTGCCCCTGTAAAGGAGCCACCATTGGACTCAGAATAAGGCCCTGAGGTAGGCCTTTCTGGCTGGATGCTGGCTGCAAATTTGGATAGGACTGGGTTGAAGTGACAACATCTCAAATGCAAGCTTATAATCTTGAAGCAGTAAATGGATCACTGTATGATACTGACTAACAGTTTGATGTTCTTAATAGTGTGTTGTAGACAGAAGTATTGCTCCTTAAATGGTTCATTGGTGCAAATATTAGGTTGTGTATACTGTGGACTTAAATAAGTCGCCCGACCAGACTTGTGGTACCCTGAAACCGGTCCCAGGATGCTTGTTTCAGGTCCAGGGAAGACCTGGATTGGCAGTTCGGGCTGGACTGTTCCCATGAGGCACAGAGTCAAGACTGATTTGCATATGGCCATGTCTGAACTGGGGTGGCTTGGTGAGCAAAATAACAATGGATTAAACCCAGATCTGTGACTGGGGGTGAATGTTTTGCCATTGTGCAACATTCCGTCCATCATCTTGTGTGTTTTGCTGTTCACCCGATGTGGGAAGGGTATGCTCAGACGTGGGTCCCGTGCTCACTACTCCTCTGGAGTCAAGCTATCCTGGCTGAAGATGGCTGATAGCCAGAAACCGGTCCTAGGATGCTTGATTACGGTCCAGGGAAGACATGGCTTGGCAGTTCGGGCTGGACTGTTCCCATGAGGTACAGGGTCAAGCCTGATTTGCATATGGCCATGTCGGAACTGGGGTGTCTTGGTGAGCAAAATAACGATGGATTAAACCCAGATCTGTGACTGGGAGTGAATGTTTTGCCATTGTGCAACATTCTGTCCATCATCTTGTGTGTTCTGCTGTTCCCATGAGGCACAGGGTCAAGACTGATTTGCATATAGCTGGGTCTAAACTAGAGTGGCGAAGTGAGATAAAGAACGATAATGGATTCAACCCAGATCTGTGACTGGGGGTGAGTTTCTGAAAAGTGTCAGCGCTCTGTCCATCATCTCCTTGTGTTTGCTTTGTTCACTCATACTTGTGAACAAGAGGTGATAGAGATACCCAGAGAAGTGTCTGCCTTTTCTACTAATGTTTGTTTAAGAGACACACAAATCAACTTTAAATACCTATTGAGGGCATTCTTGACCAATTCATGTATGTACCTTAACAATATATATCTTCCAGGTATGTAGATGCGGAGGTAAAAGCAGCCAACCTATACTTACCTTTATATACCTATGTTCATGATATTTTGGTAGTTGATATGTGTGCTACAATATTTGTGTGCCCCTATTCTATCATTAAATAAAACAACATCACATTTTAGGTAGTAAGGGGTATATTTATCATACTTTCATGCTGCACAGCAAGTCAACTTGCTGCGCTGCGTGAAGGGGCACGAATGCACCATATTTAACTTTATATGGCCCATTCCTGTCCTTTCCTTGCATTGGCACACAATATGCTGCTTTGCAGACAGGATCGTTTTTGTGCGGGAAGAGGCACAATGCACAATGCAGCACACACAGAAACAAGGCAAAATAAAGATATTTACGATTCATTTTGGAAGGGTTAGCAGTTTGATACATTCCCGTGTCTATCAGTAATAGTAAATCAGGGAACCCGCCAAAATCCATGGTTAGATGCATGGGACCACCCATGATTCACCCATGGAATGCCTCTCTGGGACAGAGTAATGCACTTAGCAATTTGTGCTGCGTTGAATTACTCTAGATTTATCAAGCCATTCCAGGCACACAAGGTGGAATTGCATGGCTTGATAAATCTAACGTTAGTGTTGCATAGCCCTTGCGCTCTGTTGAGTTGCACACAGGCAATGCCAAACTATGATACATTTGCCCCTAATTGCACAGGGTACAATATTTGCATTAAAGTACATCACATTCATAGTGTTGCATGGCATTTTAGATTCCGTATGCATGATACCGATTCATGCCCTTATGTAGGTACAATTCACATTGCACTTATATAGGCATAGAAATCAAACCCTTATTTAGGCATAGTACATGCTGCCCAAATACAGGTATGGCTACTTCCATCCATTCATCAACCTCACAACGATTTCTTGGAAAACAAGACTTTTAAGTAGAATGGACTTCCCCTAGTCTGGACATTTATTTCTCCAAGAAACTCATTTATTATGCATGAACAACTATTCCTTAGGGGTTCATCCATGACATTCATATGCCCGACTTTACGTTAAAGCTGGCATTCCTAAACACATTCAAAGTATAAATATACCTTCACTTGCTATACAAAGCACGGTGTGGTTCGGTGCAGTTCGACTACCTACTTGCCCAACGCAGCTCGCTACAGCAAGTGCCGAAGGAAGCCGACTCTCCAGCTGATGCACTGACAAGAAGCCCCCCACCCTTCCGCTCGAAATCCACCGAGATCATATGCGGCGTCCCACAGGGATCCTCCCTCAGCCCAACGCTGTTCAATATCTACATGGCACCACTCGCCCATGTCGCACAACAACATAACCTTAACATCATCTCCTACGCCGACGACACCCAGCTGATCATATCCCTCACCGAAGACCCCCACACCTACCAAAGCCAACCTCCACAGAGGAATGAAGGTTGTAGCCGACTGGATGAAGGACAGCAGACTGAAGCTGAACTCAGACAAGACGGAGGTCCTCATTCTCGGACCCACCCCATCAGCCTGGGATGACTCCTGGTGGCCCACATCGGTAGGCACAGCCCCGGAACCCACAGACCACGCATGCAACCTGGGGGTCATCCTCGACTCCACCCTCTCCATGACCAGGCAAGTCAACGCCGTCTCCGCGTCCTGCTTCAACACCCTCCGCATGCTTTGCAGGATCCTCAAATGGATCCCTCCTGACACGAGCAAAACTGTCACCCAGGCCCTCATCACCAGCAGACTCGACTATGGGAATGCCGTCTACTTAGGAACAACAACCAAGCTCCTGAGAAGACTACAACGAATCCAGAACATCTCGGCACGACTGATCCTCAACATCCCGACGCACACCCCACCTAAGAGGCCTGCACTGGCTCAATAGGATCAACTTCAAACTCCTCATCCATGCACACAAAGCCCTACACAAAACCGGACCTACATACCTCAACAACCGACTCAGCTTCCACCCCCCACCCGAAACCTCTGCTCATCCAACCTCGCCCTTGCCACAGTTCCTCGTATCCGGAAAACCACCGCAGACGGCAGATCCTTCTCCTACCTCGCTGCCAAGACCTGTGATGCTCTCCCCACCAGCCTACAACAGACTCAGGACCTGCCGGCCTTCAGGAGACTCCTCAAGACCTGGCTCTTCGATCAATAGCGCCCCCCACCCTCCCCACAGCGCCTTGAGACCCTCACAGGTATGTAGCACGCTTTATAAATGCAGTGATTGATTGATTGACTGTCCTCCTCTGCCAAGAAATCCAGCTCCAGTGTTTCTGACTCCCCTTGCGGGGTGTTGGGAAATCGAGTCCGAGACAAAGATACCAACCTCCTTCATTCTAAGGTATGGAGCTGATTAGAACCTAGAGAAATATTTGCAATCCTTGGCAAAAAACTAAACCTATGCTAAACAGCTTCTTCCCTGGTACTAGACCTAGGTTAGGTACATTGGGGTAGGTGTATTTTTGAAGCACCAGTTGAGTATTTTAGCCTGTGTTAATTATGTAGGTCTTTTTATATGTCATAACACTAGACAATGCTATTACAGTATTATTTTATAATACTATTCTCGCTGTACGCAATATACTTTGTCTATACTTCTGTGTAACGATTGTAGCAGTTCACCTCTCTTGCATGAGAAAGAAGACTGTTCAATAAATCCTTTTATTGAAAACGCCCATCTCACTATTTCTCTGCAACTCTGTAGAAACGAAGCATGCACGATTGACCGAGTGGAATAGTTATCTATTGTTTCCACGACTCTGAAGATATTTGTTCCAGTACTAGGTAAACAAAGTTGTCATGTTTATGCAGTTGTCAGAAACTAATCCCTTCTTGTGTATTCAAGAAAGTTTCTAGTGACCTCTGAGCTAGCTGGCACTCACCATTAAGTTTAGTATATTCAACAGAGACATACTGACCTCAGTCCTATGTCACATCTATAGAATATATTATTCCAATGCGCAGAGCCTATTTGGAATATAGGAACTACACTATATAGAGAATGCAAAAGCAAATTTTTATGATAAAACAAAACTTACAATAAATGGATCATCCATGGTTCAAGTATTATCATTCCCCAAAAATATTTTCCCTTAGATCATTCACCTAATTAAAAGCACAAGAAATAAATATGTTTATAGGGTAGATTTTTTGTGACAGTGTTATTGTTAATGATAATCACAGGATACAGAATGTACAATAATTAGGATTATAAGTGGGTATCTGTGCCTGGCACCAATGCTTTGCCTTCCTTTAGGCCTATTTCCCCCTTATTATTCAACAAGGCGTTTAGCCAATGCCTCTTGATGCTGCTACATTTAGTACAAAAAAGCACATTTATGTACTCCCTTCTTTTTAATCACAGCACATGCCTGCAAGTTCCTGGTTATGCATGCCCTTGTAACGTGGGAGACAAATATGTGGTACTGAAGATGCCATACAGTAATGGTGGAGCATACATCACCATGTGGTACCACTTCACGCCGCTTGGGCATCACAGTCCTTACATTATGAGGTTGAGTCATATTAGGAAAACAGACAACTGTGCAACAGATGTCAGCACGTCCCGCCGCCTTAAAGACACATTACACATGTGCATGTGATGTGGAGAGGTTCTCTTTCTGCTATCCTTGGATCACCTCAGGAACCCAGCTTTGTTTCTCTATTCTTTGTTTTCATGATGGGCCTTAGCATGCATGCCTATTCCTAGAGGACCGACATTAATTCCAAGTGCTTACAGTGACAAGCACAGCCGGAGACTACCCTAGATGTGGTGAGCCTGCAGGCGGCGTGAACCACTCCCAGGTTCTCACCTAATTCTGGTTCCTCTGTTAACCTTCTATACTTCTATGTTACTTTGTCACAGTCAATATGACATGCGTGTCTATAGCTGGCACCTTGACCATTATGGTGCATATGGGCCTGTCCATCACTGAGGTGTCATCACACCTGGAGGTTGGTTGGCTATATGTTGATGTGTCACTACAAGTATCAGTTTGGGCCTTGCGGTCTGTCCGCACATTTAAGCCTCTTGGGGCCATATGTAGGTAGGTGTTTTGCGATCGCAAACACTGCGATTCGCAGAATCCAGGGTGTATGCGATTACAAAGTGAGTGTTCAGATGTAAGTAAGTATTGCGGTTCGGAAAAATGTGAATCACAAACTTAGCGATTACCAATTTTGCGTGGCAAGGAATCTGCGGTTAAAATTGAGAATTCACAAGGTGCGTTTCAGTATTTGTGAAATTCGCAAATATTGTTCACCCAAAATGCGAATTCGCAATTTGAGATGTAGCACAAAATTGCATTTAGCGATTTTACGAAATTCGCTATTTTGCACTTCTCAAATACCACCAACTCTGAACAGGTGGTAACCAGGTGCAACCTATTTAAACAGGCCCACAATGCCACTGGGGCTTCTCACAATGGCTGGCCTGTTTGTGACAGCCAGGAGGCTGCGTATCCGAGAGGGTGAACAGAGAAGGAGACGCCAGGAAAGGATCTACAGAGCACTCATCACCCTTTTCCAGCAGACCCAGGAGGACATCCATGTGCACTACAGGCTGCACCCAGACAGTATCCTGGAGTTGATAGAGGAGCTGACACCCATACTTGAGCACCCCACATACAGGGCACACACCATTCCCACCCACATACAGGTTTTGTGCTCATTGCACCTCCTAGCATCAGGGAGTTTTCAGGGGTAATAGCCGCAACAGGAGGGGTCTCTCAGAGTGCACTTTCGAGTTTTTTCCACGCTTTCCTTGATGCTATGATTCACAGTATGCATCACCACATCAGATTCCCAAACACACAGCAGGCACTTGACCAGACCAAACAAGAATGTTACCAAATAGCACAATATCCCCACTTGATTGGCTGCGTAGACGGAACCCATGTTGCACTGTCACCCCATCACACAATGAATATGTTTTTAGAAACAGAAAATCCTATAATTCCTTAAAAATCCAGGTAGTCTGCAATGCTAAACATGTAATCAGAGATATTGTAGCAAAATTCCCAGGAAGCACACACGATTCCTTCATTTTCCGACACTGTGGTTTACATCGCAGACTCACAAATGGCAAGTTTGGAGAGGGATACCTGCTAGGTAATTGCATGGCACAAACACAAACAAGTAGGAAAGGTATGAACTGGCAGTACAGTACTTAACATAAACCTACTTTTGCTTTGCATGTGACAGTGCATATGCTGTGCGTGACTACATCCTCACAACCTACCTCAATTCAGCCACAGCAGCAGAGCGGAGGTACAACAGTGCCCACAGAGCCACAAGATGCACCATTGAGAGGACCTTCGGAATGCTTAAAAGCCGTCTCCTGTGCCTCCATAAGTGTGAAGGTGCCCTACAGTACAACCCTGAGACATGTTGCAAAATCGTGGTGGCCTGCGCAATACTACACAACATCTCTACCTAGAAGGGCACCCCAGTGGACCTGACAGATGCAGACACATCAGATGAGGAGGATCCAGCTCCCCAACGCAGACGTGCAGGTGGAGCCAGGGCAGCTGCCTGGTGCCTGAGACGTGATGACATCACACAGAACTACTTCTAGGTGAGAAATGAGGACACAATGTCAAATGATGATGCTCAAAAAATATGTTTATCCCCTTAACAGCAGAATTAATTATGTCACACAGCGTGACTGAAATGTTGTTAGGTGCACATGTTGAGGTCACAGTGCTATCATTGTTAAGAGTCATTTAGTCCATATGGCATGTGTTGCCTCACACATTGCCATGAGTGCATGCTGCCCCTTCGTCTCCTGCGTGCACGCCCTGTTGCCCCTCATTCGGGCTGCGCACTGGCCTCACTGGTGTCTTCCTCTGCTCTGCCCTGACGCCCACTCTGGCGTTTTTCTGCAGGAAGTGGAGGAGTTATGCTGCTCCTGCTGGATTGTTCATCAGTGTCCAAGCTGCCCAGTGTCCTTATGCCACCAGTGGCAACAGCACGCACTTGGTCAACCACTTGTGTGACCTGCACCAGGCCCCTATCCACATCCTGGCAGCAGTGTGCCATTTCGTGCGGCATGCTCACACATCTCCTAGCTAGCAGGGATATGGCGGTGGACTTGCGGTTCACAGCCTTAGTGCAGAGGTCCATCCCGGTGTGTAGGCGGTGTTTTTCCCTGCGCCTGGCCAGCCTGTCTCTCCTGATCTCCCTACAAAGTGCTTCCAAAGCTCCAGTCATGGTATTCACACTGAGCCGCAACTCAGACATATGATGGCTGTGTGTGGCAAGTTGGCTCCCGTTGTGATCGAATTCCTTTACCTTGCAGGCGCTGTGCTCTTAACATGCTGCCCGCCAGGCCTGCAAACACTGTGTCTGTTTCGGATGGGGCATTGCTGGTGGTGGCCTGTGCCCTGCGTCTTGCACCACTGCCATTTGATGTCTGTACACTGGAATGTGGTGTGTTCTGCCTTGGTACTTGGCTTGGACCTGTCTGTGACTCCTCATCTACATCTGTGGACTCTGCCTCCATCAGTGGCAGTGGTGAGACAATGTTGCGCCGTTTGGGTGGCGCTGGTTGTGTGTGTCTTGCTGCACCCTGCTCCTCCTGCCCTGCCACATCCACATTTGCTGGTGTCTCCACCCCTTCAGCCACTGTTTCCTGTGTTGTTGGTGGTGCTGTAAAATTAAAGGCACACATTAGTTGTGTGTCATGTTAAATTTTTTGTTCTGCATTAAAGTTTGTTAAACAACTAATCACATGACTACTACTTGTCTGTTTTGCACATTGCAACTATGACTCTACCCTATGTACCCTTTCTATGTGTCACAGGACCTGGTATCAGTGCACGGGACTACATTTCCCATAATGCACTTCTGGGTGAGCTTGTAGACATGTACTGGAGTTGTACTCAGGCATGGGTGTTTGGGGCTGTAAGTGGGATGGGTATGTTTCAGGGATATTGGCATGCATCTTACCTTGTCAGTATTTTCGGAGCTGTCCAGGTCAGCCACGCCAGTCACAGCCTCAGGCATAAGTGTGCCCTCCACCAACTCCTCCAGGGGCGTCGGCTCTGGCGCTGTTGAGGTCCCACCTCCAGTTACTTTTGTCTCAACTAATCTGGTGGCCACCCTCTCCTTGAACCTTTGCCTCATGTCATACCACCGTTTGCGTAAATCTTCAATTGAGCGGTGGATTACGCCAATCGCGTTCACTTTCTCCTGGATCTCATTCCAGATTCTCCTCTTCCTTGCCTCTGGAACACAGAGTGAGTTCTTTCCAAAACTACCTCCTCTGTCAGCACCTCAAGCTCTCTTTCAGAAAACTTTTGCTTTCTTTGTCTTGTGTGTTCTTCTGACTGCTACTGACACCGCTGAGACTCCATTTCACCTTCTTGCAAATGCTGAGTATAAAGCACACTCCCTCCTCATAGTCTCTCAGGCAGCAACTGACTCAGACACAGGTGCTGGCAATCAGGTGCAGCATGGGCAGTCACACTTCCTGGTTGTGATGTCATCATTCTGCACCTGAATTGCTGTTTTCCATTTTTGCGATTCCTTTTTAGCGAGTTCGCTGTTAAGGAATCGCTATTTTAATCTGGACATTTTTGGTAATCGCTATTTTTTTGCGATTATTCACCTACATCGCGTTTTGCGATTCAGAAAATGCAATTTTTGGAAAATTGCATTTTCCGAATCGCAAAAACTATTTTAACTACATATGCCCCAAGCGAAAAAGGGGTGAATGGATCCATTATGTCAAATTATGGGTAACTGTGAATGTCTTATTCGCCATTGATCTGATAGTTTATTATAAAGTTGATTTTCTTTCTACCTAAAGCCTCGTTCAGAATGTAATGGGTAGTGAGCCAAAACAACCAAGTGAGAAACCAGTGACACTTAGAGACCTATTTATGAACCTTGCAGCACTGCACTGCATGACAGGAGTGCCTAACCAGGGCAGAGTAAGGCAACTCATCAATTTACGCTGCGTTACCGTACTCCATATTTATGGAGCTAATCAGGGTCATGCAAAGAGGACTTGTGTGGCTTCATAAATCACATGCAAGGTTTGCATTGCTCTTGCACCACGTTGCAAGTGTGATGCAAACCAGCTCGTAAATAGGCCCCTCAGTATTTTGATGGATTTGTGCTCAGTCTACTTTTATGCACTGTAATAGGGAAAAATGTGCCACAGTGGTAGAAATGACTGGCTCTGTTCTTGTTATTCACCTTTGCACACTATTGTGCCTTCGCAATTTCACCAAATAACGTGATCCAAGAGTAGTTTGTGCAAGAGCAGAGATGGGCAGTTTTAAACTGGGCACTAAAAATTGACCCCAGTTGCACACTTGCTGCACCACATAGAATGAGGTTGATGGTGTTTTAAAAATCAATGCAACCACAAGCCCATAAGGGTTGCATTATTTTATGTCAATGTTTTTTCGGCCACATATAGACGTTGTGCACTCTTCCTCAGCAACCTATGGTGAATAAGCAATTTACTGAGTTTTCATTTTAGCACCCATTGTTCAGATCCACTTTTCCAAATTCCTCCGAAATATGCATGCTTGAAGCTGTGTAGGGATTTCATAATGTGCACTCATGTGGTGCGTTGCACTCCCTCGCAATCTTTTATCAAGCACTTTGCCATTTATGAATCATACACATTGCATTGTAACTATTTATTGGAATATTTTGTGATTTTATGGCTCAGTGAATTTGTGCCTAATAAAGCTTGATGAGTGAATAAGTGAATCAAGCACATTACACATGAATAGATGAATATGATATTTACTTTCATGAGGCTCTCGGAAATTGCGGTGCAGCATATCTCTTTTGTGAATTGGTTGGCTGTGTGGGGTTTCCCTGATAGAAATTTGTTGTAAATTCTTCTGAATGCCACATGACTGCCCCTTTTTATTTTGAAAGATCAATGAAACTTTAATCAAGCGCTCTCCTCTGAAAACATGTCTGGAGTGGCTTACATTTATAAGCTGCAATTATGTATATGTTTCTTACTCACTTTATATAACCTGGTGATTATGGGCCAGATGTACAAAAAACTGAATGCTGATCCCAAATTGGGACCAGTGTGTTTGGATCCACAAAAGAATTTTAAGAACTGCCAGATGAACCAGTAGGTTGGTTCTTAATTTCAGAATCATAGTAGGTCGCAATCTGACATACCTCAGAAATATTAATGAGGATGGCAGCGTATTGTGGCTCTCTAAGATTGGAGGCCATCAACGGGATGGTGGCCTACTGGGGTAAGCAGAGCACCATGTCTGTGATCACTTTTAAATATAGCAACCTCTTTCCCTGTTTTCCTTAAATTAAATGAGTGTGTTTAAAATGGAAAGGTTATTATATTTATTTTTGTTTTTTAAAGCTTAGGCAGTGGTCACTTGGATCACAAACATGTTTTATTCCCTAAGAGGAAAAGATCTGAAGGGGCTCTTCCCATTTTGGGTCTGATATACGAATTATTGGTTGTGAAAATCTGTTCACAATTTGAAACCAGTATTTCTACGACCACTAATGGATTTAATGAACCAATCTATTTTCTAATAGGTAGGTTTGCTTCATTCCATTTTATCCAAATTACCTCATGAATATTAATGAGCAGTCTCAAATTGCGACTCAAATAGATTGGTGGCCATCACAATAATTGTGACCTGTTAGACTCAGCAGGCCACCATGTCTGTGATGGACTTTAAATAAAGTATAATTTTTTCTTTAAACATAGACCATTTTAATTAAAGGAAGCGGGCTGCATTTAAAAAAATAGTTTTCTTATAAAAAAATAAATAATTGTATTTTTACATTCACAAAGGGGAATGGATCGTGAGTCTGTCACTTTTCATAGTTTTGCCACCTGATTTTGTTTGCAAAACAGTGATATACAGCATACCGATTCAGTATTTGGAAGGGATGCCTACAGCACCCCACTTCTAGATACCAAATCGGTATTTAATTGCAATCCTATTTTAGGTATGGGAAACACTTTCCAACTCTTGAAGCAGGCATCTTAAGTAGCATTGTTACAGTCACAAATGCAGAATCTGAGCTTTTGCTGCTGTACAAATGCTTAGTACATCTGTCCCAATCTTCTTTACAGTGAACTTCACCAGTGGGCAGTCCCAAATTGCGGTTGAGGTAGGGGTGTCCTTGTCCCAGAAAGTGCGGTTGTCTTGTTGCCTTTCATTTTGGAGAATAATTGCCCCACTGTAAGGCAATGCAGCGTCTCTGGAATTAGAGCAAATAGTTTGGGTTTTTTGGTAGATGTCAAGAAGAATCATTGCTGAATATTGTCTTTGTCTATACAAATTTCATCTTCTTAGGAATTTATTAGTGCCACTCAAGAGTCTGAGTCCTAACTGATTATTGTTATTTTCCCATAGTTTACAGACTCCTGCTCACTTTTTAAAAAATATTTTTGCTAAGAAACTGGTTATTTGAAAAAAGTGGTTAAATCAGAGTTCATTCAGTAACAAAACAATGTATAATTCAACTAGTATATTGTTTGCTTAACATGAAAAATTAACACACATTTTTCAAGGGAATGTGGTCAAATCCAACTGCTCTAAATGTTGTGCTGAGCTGCATTGCAATCCACATAACAAATAGAAAAGTAAGAAATGCAGATTATGTAGGTTAGCGTTTAGGTTGCAGATTGTTTTTACAACTTTATAATATTCCATTTACATGTACAGTACATACAGATGGATTGCGACAATTCACTCTGTGAGAGAGATATGTATCTAGGCCAGAGTTTCCCAAACTGTGGGATGCGGCCCCCTTTATGGGCGTTGAGGGAAGTCTGAGCAATACATAAAGATGCCTTTGAATTCAATGCTTATCTTTTCATAGTCACCAGTGTGTCAAAGTCAGAGGTCAATGTCCGGCTATGTCTTCTGACAAACTGCTGCCTATTCTTTATGGAAAATGTGTTTACTTTTCTTTCTCTGACTACAAAGTGAGAGAAGTTTTTAAAGTAAATAATGTGACAATCTTGCTGGAGTACAGGTAGCGAGAAAGGAAAGTCTGTAGGGTGTCGTATTTTTGCAACAAACAAAAAATGTAAATACCTATAAATGAAATGTATGAATTCAGCAGTAGGAAAGCAAAAATGAAGCACATTTTTTCAAATTCTTAAGGGTACTGAACATTGAGATTTCAATAGGATCAAAAAAAATTAGGACAGTTTACTTGTTAATGCACAAATACAACATTGTGACAGAAACGAGATTTCCACACATTATCTTTCAAGTGCTATATATTTTTATCAGTAAAAATGTATGTCTCTGCAAAGCTAGTAGCCATTTCAATGGACAAATGTGCTGTTTGTAAATGACAAAGTGCTACCACGTAATGATTTAATTAAATTAAAAATGCACACCTTCTTACTAAGCTGGGTGCCATGATAATGCACCCGGTGGCCCAAGCGCCTCCCCCCACTATATTACAATTCTTATAATTTAAGAAGACATCAGAGATAGCAATGTAGACTTGCATAAATAAATCATGATACGGAAATAATGATTGCTATACATCACAATTTATAACAGTTTTGAACCTTATTAAAAAAAAACTTCCTACCTCTTCTTTTAAAACCCCCTGGAATATTGGTATTGAAGCCATCATTATAGCAATGCAGAGTGGCAGTCAGCCAAATAAATCCTAATATCAACATAGTGTTATAGAAACTATATATCACTAGTTGTAAAAGACAATTGGGACATATTAGAAATCTGCTGTAGAAGCTCCTGTGCCTTGGAGACATTACAAAATCAGTGAAACTGCCCTTTTACTGAAACCTTCAATTTGGATTGCTGCACAACCAATGCTTGAGAGCTCTGAGTTTTAACCCGTTGCGTGCCGTCCGACGTCACAGTGGGCACGTGCGGAGGACGGCCGGGGGCGTCTGAAGCACGCCAACTCATTAATTCCCCATCACTGCGGCGGAATTTGCGCCGTGGTAAAGGGGTTCAACAAATAGAGCATTTTAGCAAAATGTTTTCGACGTCTAGCTGCAGAGGCAGACAAGTCAGGACAAAATGCGGCAGACAGCTGCTTCAGATGTGGTGAACTGCCTCTGCTTGATTGCCTATGTTAACACCTGTTCTTTAAATCGATAGTCCCCCAAAAATGTTTAATAGTACATGGAAAATTTGAGATAGAGGGCCACTGTGCCGGTTTAGTTAGGCACTTACTAAGATGGGTAATGTGGTGCTTCCTCTCTCTTTGAGGGTGGGTTTTCTTTTCTGTGTTTTTCTTTTTGACACCTTTCTCGGTGGGGCACTTTTGAAGCCCGGGTGGGGGGGCATTGGGGATAGGGGGTTTTACATTCATCTGAATATAAGCAGATTTGTAAGAATTTTCTATCTGACAAGGTTAAGAGGACCAACAATATAATTGTCTTGGTATACACATTGTTGAGGGGTTTTGAAATTGATTATATTAAATCCGAGCTGCCTGTTTAGAGTCCTCTTTTGTTAAGGTTAAGGGGATCGGAAGCAGATCCTTTTATTTTTTTTGATAATCAGTATTTGAGAATGGGTCATAAAGCTAGAAATTTATCATGCAATGTTAACAGTATGGTTAATAGACGTAAGAGTGGTGCATTGATGAGATGCTTGGCTTCTTTTTCTCCTGAAGTATTATTTTTACAAAAGACTCATCTGAAAGACAACTCGCTTAAGGTTTATATACTGAGGCATTATTCTCATGCGCTGTTTGTCTCAGCATGTCCTGCAGTGAGAGGGGTCACAATTGATTTGAGTAGAGCTCTGGATTTGGTCCTTAGGGATATAATAAGGGATCCAAAGGGTTGCTATTTCTGGGGTATGGCTGTGGTTAATCAACTTCCCCTTAATTTAGTTAATTACTATGCCCCTGTGATGGATGAGCCCAAAGCTTTGCAGCAGATATATAAGATTGTGTTGGCCGCGGTCGGGCCAATTATTATAGGGGAAGATTTTAATTACATTCAGGAGCTTGCCAATGATACTTCTAACAGATCAAAAAAATAATAAGACTATGATGGTTAATAGTTGTGTTGGTACTGTCATTGGCAGCGCTAGAGGGGGCAATTGATGGTGCAGCTGGATGGGCCTCCTGACAAGGGCCCTGGCACTTATTTTTTCACAAATTAAGCACTGATAGTAACTACCATTCAGTGGTTGGTGGACTCCAATTTATTTACATTTCTCCTGGCAAAGACAGAGCACCTCATAACCAAATATACCATCAATTGGAGGAGTCCCTCTATTTGGCCAGGAGTCAGGCGGTACTACTGCCCCCTTCAAAGATGTCTGCAACTTAGGCATGCCTTTTGATGCAGACTTCACCCTTGTGATCCAGGTACTGAAAGCAGCCAGTGGTTGTTTTTTGGCTAATCAATCTCCTGAGAAACAGTATGCCCTACATTGATATCGAACATCACATTCCCTTAGACAATGCCTTAAAGAAAACCCTGCTTAACCACGGCAACCCTATTTCTTTTGACCTACCAAACTCCTAAGAAGGCTGCATCTGGTGCAGGAGCCAGAGCCGGACTTGCAACTGGGACTAGACACCGTAAACATCCTTCCATGACCCCTATTAGAAAAAGATTGTTGTTTATGGTCCTGTTAGTGGCAAACCGTGCAATTCACAACCCCTCCCTTTTATTTGTGGTGTCTCAATGCCAATTGTAGGTTCCTCAATGGATTCTACAGTTCACTGGCCAGTTTTTGCTAATTATCCCTAAGCCTAAGACTCTTTTGGGGATAGGATTTTCACTAATGCAGCAGTACAAGAGTGAACAAAACTCACTCTGAAGATTTCTTCCCATTTCAGTCTACATGCTGTTCCAAAAACAAATGAAAACATTTTAGTCAGTACATTTGTTTTTAGTTTTGAATGTCCATGCTTAGTACGTGTTATGGTATCTTTGCTCTATGTCGACAAGACACTTGATAACATATTATAACATAACATATAACATAATACAACGTAAGCTAACATTGCATATAACAGACCACAACATAACATAACATAACCTAACATAAATAGCATACCATAACATTACATAACACAATATAATATATAACATAACATAACACAAAATAACAAACCACAACAAATTTGTGGTGTCTCAATGCCAATTGTAGGTTCCTCATTGTATTCTACACTTCACTGGCCAGTTTTTGCTAATTATCACTAAGCCTAAGACTCTTTTGGGGATAGGATTATCACTAATGCAGCTGTACAAGAGTGAACAAAACTCACTCTGAAGATTTGTTCGCTTTTCAGTCTACATAATGTTCCAAAAACAAATGAAAACATTTCAGTCAATACAATTGTTTTTAGTTTTGTATGTTCATGCTTAATACGTGTTATGTTATCTTTGCTCTATGTCGAGAAGACACTAGATAACAAAACATAACATAACATTTAACATAATACAACGTAACCTAACATTGCATATAACATAACACAACATAACATAACATAACATAAACAGCATAACATAACATAAAATAACATTACATAACACAACATAACATATGACATAACATAACACAAAATAACATACTACAACATAACATACAATAGCATAGCATAACATATCATAACCTAACATAACATAACATTGCTTTTAAATTCAGACCTGCCAGCTTCATTGCTAGCAGTGCGTGCAGGGCATTTTAATGAGCTTCCATGCAACTCCAAAGAGATAGATGAGGCAGGATCACCTGCATAATTTGTGCCCTGCCAAAGAATGAAGGATCTTCTGACTCAGGTTCCCTAACTGCACGTAGGG
This sequence comes from Lissotriton helveticus, assembly GCF_964261635.1. Taxonomy (NCBI): domain Eukaryota; kingdom Metazoa; phylum Chordata; class Amphibia; order Caudata; family Salamandridae; genus Lissotriton; species Lissotriton helveticus. The sequence goes on along the minus strand of NC_136071.1, from coordinate 211,546,361 downwards.
TATCAGAAGGCAAGAGGCCTGGATTAAAGGATTTGGGACAGACAGATCAGTCGAACCCTCTATTTAACAGGCACTTGGGAAAGGCCTTTTGTAGTGTGCTTAGTATGATTTGAAAAATGCTATTCACAAACATACATGCGAAAATCACTGACATTGCCTCTCCTAACTTTATTGTGTGATGCTCTCCATTCTGACTGCCTAGATCTACGCAGACAAAAGTACACATTTTAGTAGTAAATGTGGGAGGGATGGGGGAATGGCTTAAAAATGTGTATTACTTACTACCAAACTGGAGGGTTTTTTGGAGGAGTGAGGAGGGGTTAAGGGAGTGCTAGGGAATGTTTTCCGGAGAGACATGTACCCACCGACAAAGGAGTAAGACCATTGCTATTAACACATTTCACTCCATAGTTACTACAGTCAATAGGGCCCCAAATACTAGCAAATGTCCAGCACCACACATGGCCAACTACTTGTACCGCAAAACCCTCCCATGAAAAATAATGAAGGCAGGGCCTTAAATAAAAGCCCATATGAACAAATGTTAAAATAAATGTACCTATTTTACGTTTTTTTTTTTTTTTTTTTTTGAAAACCTTTATTGAACAATGGAAGCCCACAAATACTGGCCTACAACCCCACGGGCCGGCCAGAAACAGAATGGTCAGATAACCAGCATACAAAAAGAAGATCTGCACAGGATATAACATCAGGAGCACAGGTGAAGCAATAAAACAATCGAGCGTTCAGCAAGAGCAGGATAACAAAGGTTAAGTTTTCTAGCACGGGGAGGGGACCAAAGGAATAACGGGCCGTACATGGGAATACAAGGGAGGGACCGCGGCAAGCAGCCATTTTATAAACACAACGTAAGAAAATGAAGCCATATAATCAAACCTAGCAAAGGAGAAAAACCGAATCAGTCCATCAAATAGCGAAAGTGGCAACAATCAATCGCGCTCACCCACCTCCGCCCCTACCCGAACAAAGAAGACGTGTTCAAAAAGCCCCAGCACATAGACCATGCAATACGCACCCCAACGGAAAAAGGACACCTCCATAAAGGAGGAAGGGAAAGAGGGAGAAAAGGACAACAAAAGGAACACCCGCCAGACCATGCACCCCCAGGGGGAAAAACAGGACAATATAACCGGCATGCGATGTAACAGAAACACGAAACCAGAATAGGCAGCGAACCACAGTCAGCCACACACCGGAAGAAGGACAGAAAACCCCTGGGGGAGGTACGAGGTGACGGAGTCCCGAAAAAGTGAATACACAAGAGCCATAGAACAAAAAGGGAAAATAAGGGGGGAAAAAGACCCCCCAACACAAACAGACCCCACCCACCCACCCCTAAGCCCACCCTGCACCCCTGCAGAAGGCTACGGCCTACCCCCCCGCAGCGTGCCTGTCGCCCTAAGTAGAACCCGAAATTTAGTGGAGCAAGGAAAGTCGGAATTAAAAGACAAAAAAGGGGGGGGGGGGAAGGAAGGGAAGGAAAGAAGGGAATAAAGACATACAAACATACACACGGGGGAGGGCCAAAGACAGGAGTAAACGCACCCATCCACCCGCCCGGGTTAAAGGTCCAAGTCCTCGGGAAGCCTAAGAATATCAGGCCAAAGTCCAGGAGCACTAACCAGTTACACAGAACCATATCAGGACACAAAGATCATCCAAACCGTCCATGAGCTACCGCATATAAGAGCCAGGTTACATCAGCCCTGACCCTTTTTATCCAAAGCAGTAAGGGTCCGATCCAGCGAGGACCCTGCCAGAAAGAACAGAAGGCAGGCGGCAGGAGAGTCCAACGGCAGTCCAAAAAAGTCACAGGAAGAAAGGCACGGAAGATCCAGGAAAATCACAGAATGTAGCAAACGATGCAGGCACAGTTCCAAGGATATATCCATAAAAACCGACCCATCCGGGCCGGCACAGGAGACGTCATCGGGCAGTTGTGATGGAGAGGGACCAGGAGAATCATGAAAGTCCGGCAAAACAAAATCCAGCTCCCGGGCCAAGGGCAGAGGAGGCAGCACAGGAGGAGAAGGCGCCATCAGGTTGCGCACCTCCGGGGCGGCAGCCAGGGCAGAGGCCGCCAGGAGAGTATCGGCCACACCCCGCGATATCAATGCCTCATCCGGTCGCGGGGGCCCGGGAGGCCCGCAGTGAGGATCCGTCTCAAGAGCCAGGAGTGGCGCGGCCACCGAGAGCCGCCAGGATAGCAGGGTGTTCAAGATCCCCTTAAGTGCAGGAAAACATTTACAGTATCCAACACCCGGGCCTTGCGGCGGGCCCCCAGTGCTCGTCCGGGCCCGGCCCAAACAAACGGGGTCGGTCGCCATCTTGAGAGCCCGCACAGGCCGCGCGGCCAACAACCTCCGCCGGGGCGGCAGTGAAGCAGAAGAAGTCCCACCGACAGGCAGAAGAACACCCCGGACAGGAAGGGGGGCCACCAGAAGAAGGGGATTCGCCGGCCCCCCAATGTCGCCAGTCCCGTTCTCCGAGTCCGGGCGGCAAAGAACAAAATGGCCGGACCGGAGAACAAAGGGGGAGGAAGCTGAACACACGAGGAACCCCAATAATGAAGGGCAGCGGCACCATCCAAGGCTGCCGCCACACAGGAGTCTCTCAGCCAGGAACCTCCGGCTTACACGAACAGCGGCCCTCCAAACACCTCCAGCGCGCTCCGAAGGGCAAGCCCGCAGGCTGCATCCGGCCCAGGAGCCGGGACGAAGAACCAGGCCAGTCCGCTCTCGAGTCCCGGGAACGGTCGGGGGCACAGTACCGGACCCACAGCAGCCAGGACAACGGGAACAAGTGGTAAGTGCCTGCAAAGCGTCGGAACAGTACCTCACAGCAAGGAGGGCTTCCCGGGGCAGGATAAATGCAGGATAAATGTGAAAAACACAGGCGGGTGAACGGAGCCGAGCTAAAGCGCGGCCATCTCGGTCGCGAGCTAGGCTCCTCCCCCTCTATTTTACGTTTTTAAGTTTATAAATACATGTATTTATTGTTAAAATTAAACAATAATTATTAGTTTCTAATGAAAAAAATGTTTCTATTTTTTTTTCTATTTAAAAGTTAGTCACTTTAATTAAAAACTTATTTAAATGTATGTCAATTATTTATGTCCATAGCTTTAAATAATTGTTTTCAACATAATAAATAAAGTGTAAAGTAAAGTAAAGTAAAGTTTTATTTAGCATAGTTACTTAAAACCGTTGCTACAAAATATCTCATTGCAAATTTAAAACCAATTAAAACCAATTAAAAGACATTATAACCTAATGATATTTGCAAAGCATTAAAACAAGCAATTATTGTAGCAGCATTTGTCCTTATACCTATCTGCTGTGTGGTAATTCAGGCTTTGGCATTTTCTTCTCTACTTGTGTTAAAAAATTTACAAAGCAACAGTTAAGCTGCGTGTCCTCGGGTGCAAAACATGCCAACACAGCTTGTCTCCGTGTGCGAATGCCTCTCTGGTTAAAAAGTGGTTTAAAAAACCATCTCCTTTCCTCAGTTAATTCTTTACATGTACAGAGGAGATGCAGCATATCTTCTTGCATTGTCCCACATAAGCGGCAGTTGGAATCAGATTGGGTTTTCAGCCACTGTGGAAAGTGCTTTGTGCATGGCAACAAGCCTAGTCTGTATTTCAAAAATAAAATTTTTGTATGTTTATCAAAACCCAAGGCTAGATACTTCTGAGCGCCCAGAGAGGAATAGGTGCTCAGAATCATCCAACCATGCGACCTCCTTGTTAAGGCTGCCTTATCTTCAATCCAGGATTCGTTTCGCACCGATTTCTTTATTAGTTTTTTAAGGAGGTTGTGACTTGTGGGTGTTGCCCAAAGTTCTGTAAGACCCAGCGTTGCCACGCATGTTGCTAAATATTTCGCCGCTGGTGATGACTCCTTCTGTTGTAGCTCTGTCCATAAGTGCCAATTTAGGGTGCCAGGTTCAGATTTCCTTACTTTGTCCCAGAAGATGATCGTTGCACCTTTCCTTGCAATGGTCTGTTTTTGCACACCAAACTCAAGCCTAATCTGCGCTGGAGAGACTCGTGTTGGTAAACCAAAAATTATTCTGTATACTTTTGCAACCACAGCATCCAAGAGCTTCGAGTCCCTCCCCCTCTGTGCCTCGCTCCCATAGGTTATTGTGGGTAGAAGTTGTGCCCGTATAACTTCTACCAAAGGAGCCAGTGAAGGACCAGTCAGTCTGGAATTGAGGTTTCTTATTGAGACTGCTAAGGCTATGCCTTTCCTTTTAATTGTTTCTCTCTGGGTTACAAAGTGCCCGCCTTTATCAATGATCACCCCCAAGTATTTATACTCATTGGCTGAATCTGTTTGAATCTTGTCCCAAAACCAGACAGGTGTTTTCTTAAAGTTCTTTTTGATTGTCATGGTTTTTGTTTTTTCCAGGTTGATATTTAGATCATTAGCCTTAGAGTATTTACATGTGATATCAAGAAGACGCTGTAAACCCACCTTCGTTTGGCTGATCAACACTAGATCGTCAGCGTAGAGTAGGCAAGGTAATATTAGATTCCCAATTTTTGGCGAATGCGAGTTGGTTGCATTCAGTAACGGAATCAGATCAGCTAAAAACAGATTAAATAGCGTTGGGGCCAGTACGCAGCCTTGCTTAAGGCCTTTTGTTGTTGGAATTTTTCTTGATAGAGTTGACCCGTCACCGAGTTTTATTTGCAGCCAGGTTTCAGTGTGCAAATTAATTAGCAGGTTCAAAAGAGCCTGGGGAATGCCGCAGCCTGCCAATTTCAACCAAAGTTTATGTCGGTTTACATAGTTAAAAGCTGCCCAATAATCGATGAAGCACAGGTGTAATGGTGTTCTTGTATTCTCAGCTTTATCGATTAGCAGAGCCATTGTTATTATATTTGTTATGGTCCCAACAGATTTGAAAAAGCCGGTTTGGTTTAGGGGGATGATTGAGTTGTCTTCCGCCCAGAGTTGCAGTTCGTCCAGCAGTGTACCGGCAAAATATTTATAGTTTAGGTGTTTTCTTAAACAGTAAAAGAAATATATAATTTAATATATTAAAATAATTTATTATTTAATTGAAGATTTAGTTAATATTGATAAGCAGTTATTGTTTTGCACTATATTGAACAGAAACATTTAAAATGAATGTTCATTTTTATCTACCATTAAAATATTTTTTGCATTTTTTTTAGGTTTAATAAACTATTAAGCATTTCCCTATTCTTCACTTTCCCAGTTGCAGACCCCTCCACCTGACTTATGAAGAGTTAAAAGTAGTAACTTTAGACTTAAATTAGACCCTACCCTCTTAACTGAGGGTGAGAAAACATGTACGTCTACAATTTTGAGTAAATTTATATTCCTAAATGGTGACTAGCTAACTGTATAAAGTAACTCGTGTCACACTCACTACTTTCCCGGAATCCAGGACTACCGCATGAGTGTTGATTGTCCTCTAATCTTCCCTGGAACAGGCCCCAACCCCGGGACCTGACACTGAGTGGTTGGTAGTCACTTTGTGGGAGAAAGGGATGGGATAATAGAGTGATAGAAGTTGTAAGAGGCTACTTTGGCAATGGCATTATGTTTTGACCATCTTTGAGTGAACAAGGATGACAGAATGGTGGATCACCTACAGCTCTTATAAGTAAGTAAGTAATGTATTTATTGTACAGTTAGTTAAAACCTTGACATAATTGACCATCTCTTATAAAACATATAAAACTTCAATTTAAAAGGCTGGTAGCCACAATTAAGAACACAATTAAAATTGCAAAAGAGATCCAGTCCCCTAGCCTTGGTGGGCCACAGTCGACATTCTTCATCTTTTGTAATCAGAGATGTAGCAGCAGTTCATAAGGTAGAATAACCCCCCTGGTCAGAGTCTTAGCAGCAAAATGGGGGGAGGGCAATTAAGTACAAGTTTAGAGTGCGAGGTGCAGTAACAACTTTTATGGCTCAGTGCAAAATGGCCGAGCTTAGCCCGTTAATATTCTTCTTCAAGGCTTGGATGTGCAAGAGTGCTTAGTACTAGATTTAAAAGGTGCTGTCAGAGACTTTGCATAGTGGGTCAGCGGGCTGGCTCCAACCCGGCTCCAATGCCACTTCTCAAATAATTTGGTTGTTTCTTTTTTAGTCTGAGATCAGCAGCAGCTACAATTTTTACCAGGCAGCAGCTTAGTTGAATGTCTTCACCAGAGAAACTTGCCGGCACCGCTTGCCTACAGCACCGTATTTGTTTCTTGTTAAAGATTGGTCTAAGCAGTGACCAGCTCTCCTGCATTAATTCCTGTCATACAGCTCTTGTAGCCACCAAGAGTTCTCTAATTGCTTGTACCTAACTGAGAAACAGCTGATAGGTAATAACACCAGAACTTGCATTGCTCTTCCCCACCTGTATCTACTTTACCCCCTGCTCTCAACCTATAAACGTCTTTGGGCAACAATTCAACTTTTTGATAACTTCTCAGAAAGGAAAAGAAAGGAAAATATTGAGAAATGCTGGAGGACTAAGTTAGCCGTTATTTATTTCATCATATGATAATTTCTCTGGAAGACTTTTTTTTGATTATTTTTTTTAATTGATTTTCACAAGATGTTTTTTCACAGGTTTACAGTGCATTAAAAGGTATCACAAACTAAGAAACGTTAGTCAAAGTCAAAGTACAGGCATGAATAAACCAGGTTAACACTGGGTACAGTAGGACCATTCGGCATGGGGGCAGGAAGCACTCTCATTAATATTCACAAGATCTCTGCAATGTTTCGGTAATCCCAGGTGTTCCCCTTTCCATCCCGGCCCCCACACAAATATATTGTGGCAGTGATGGAGTACCACCCGTGCCCCATGTTGACAACTGGTAGCAGTGAAATGGTTTTCACTGATTCTTTATTTTTTTTGCTTTCTTTAGTGATCTATTTATCACCTCTTACACCTTTTGACACTTTTTAACTGGACACAAATTTCTTTTATATATGAGAAAGTCACCGATGATGATAAAAACGTGAGCAAGCTGGTGAGAACCTGCCAGTAGCTCCTCTGGTGTTGCGCACATGAGGTGCTTTCTCATTTCTCCACACAGTTTCCTTTGTGGTACACATACACCTAACTGCTGAGGGTATGTAATTTTGTGAGTGATCTGAACTGCATTCTCCTTTTTTATAAAACTATTAGAAAGATGGGGACTGGATTAGACTGTATAACTGATGTAGCAGTGGTTGTGTTGAGGTAGAAACCCCCTTTACCAGTCTTACTTAGAATAAATGGGTTCTGTCTGATGTTGCCAGATCTTTTTGTTTGAATATTTGATGATTGGAGGGTGATCTGGCTCGTATTGTCCCTCTGTAGCTCATTGTTGTTAAGGAGGAGTGAAATGGTTGCAATATGTACAGGGGCCTAGCCGCGGGTGGCTGTAGCTGTGCATATGTGTCGCTATTTGTGTTGCAGTAGGTCATGCTGTGCATCCATGTGTGTAGCGTAGGGGTGCATTTACTGCCCCACTTGATAGCTACTTCGGGTTTGGCGATGAGGAGTGCAATAGCGACAAACCATCGCTTGGATTAGGGAAGATCTTGTGTGTACCCGAGCAGTGCCATCAATGGCGTGGGCGCGGGCTCCAACTCTATCATACAGGAGATTTCCTCAAAGACTACCTTCCAATAGCCCGCTATCTCGGTACATGTCCAAGTAATGTGTGTGAAATCCCCCTCAGGGGAGCGACATCTGGGGCAAGCATGTGGACGATAGGGGTCTATACGATGTAATTTGCTGGGTGTCATATATGATCTTCAAGGGAATTTAAAATGTAAAAGTTTGTGCCGGTGGTTTGTGGAGACATGGCGTATTTGTGTGCAACACCGACCCCACTGCATTACAGAGATTGGGTGGCCAAGGTCACGCTCCCACGCCGCCAGCACCAAAGCATCCCAGCAGGGAAGTATTGCCGCTGTGGCCTTATACATTCTAGCCATAAGATGACTCCCATCCCCATCCTTGATAACACCTGTCAGAATGGGGAGCTCAGGGGGTTCTAATGGATAACTAAACCTATTTGCCCGTAGTGCTCTATGAAGCCTCTGCAGTGTGAAGTGATCCATTACTGTGACCTCGCGGAAGAGTGCGCAACAAAACATGACCCTTGGGGAACAAGTCGCCAAATGTTACCAAATTGAATGTTGCCAATGTGCACTTTATAAGGGTCTCCTGCAGAATGGAAATTCAACCGTCACCAGCTAGTGGTAATGCGGATGAATGCAATATTTGGGATCCAGTTACCGTGAGTGGTTTGTGCCATGACCAGCTGGTTGTGGATAGCTTTTGAATATCGTGCAAGTCCCGCACAAACCCAACAGGCAGCAGGGAGTTAAGTGGCGCCAGAAATGCCAGATCGGCTTCTAGTCCGTAATACCGAATCCTGACTTCGGCGTGGTACCAGTGCCGAGCAAAGCTCGCTTGTGCTACCAGATGATAAATACAAAAATTAGGCACCCTGAACCCTCCTTTTTCTTACAGCATCATTATGGTGTCTTAGCTAATTCGAGGCTGTTTACCCCCCCATACCAACCATATTAAGTCATTTCGAAGATCTGCAAAGAAACTGTAATACAACGGGATTTGAATGTTTTGAAAAAGATATAAAAAGTGCGGGATAAACAACCATTTTAATTATGGCTATTCTTCCTGCCATTGACAAGGGCAACATCAACCAGCGCTCTACATTGCGCCCCAGCCTCTCCATAACCAGACCTTAGTTCAGCTGGAGGATGCGATACTTCTGTCTATGAACTTGAATTCCCAGATATTTAACAGAGTCATCACACCATGTCAATGGGTACTCCACTGTTTGTTACAGGATGCCTTCGTCAGTGGGAAAATCTCTGACTTCTCCCAATGAATGCGTAGCCCAGACAGGATGCCATATCTTGTCACTTCGCGGAGGAACGGCGTTAGGTTGTCTTTTGGGTATCTTACATACAGTATGATGTTGTCTGCATATAGCATTAGAGGTAGGAGTCCGGTATTGAATTGCAGGCCAGATGACCGTGCCGCTCCTGCAGGTGCCACACCAACAGATCAAGTGCCAGTACAAACAGCAGGGGAGAGAGTGGGCACCCCTGCAGTGTCCCCCACGTGAGTTGAAACTCAGATGACAATGTTCCATTGAGTAGTATGCGCGCCATGGGTTGTCTATATAACAATTTAACAACTGCTAAAAAGTACCCCCAGACTTCCCATTGTAGCATACAAAAAGTGCCACTCTAGTGAATCAAAAGCTTTTTCCGCATTGAGCAGCACTGCCGCTGCTGGGACCTTCGGTGATATTCTATGCAGTGTAGCAAACAGCGTGCGGAGATTGAGAGCTGTTTTCATATGAGGAATAACGCCCTACTGAGCTGGCGAGATCAAGTGCTCAACAATTAAGGCAAGTCTTGTTGCCAGTATTTTAGCTAGGACCTTATAATCAAAGTTTAAAAGAGACATCGGTTGATATGAACTACATTTCCGCGGGTCCTTTCCGGGTTTCGGGAGTAGAATTATGACTGCCTCTCTCAAAGTGGGTGGGAGCACTCCTATCTCCACCACCTCCTGGTACATGTCTATTAGATATGGTGCAATGAGAGCCTTATACTTCGTATAAAAGCATCCTGTAAACCCGTCAAGCGCTGGTGCTTTAGAACCGTCCAGTGCATCAGTGTCCTCAATGAGCTCATCCTCCGAAAAGGGCTCAGCCAGAAACTCCTGATGCACTTTCTGGTCCATCCAGACCAGCTACATCTCATCTAAGTAGTCTCTGTAATCCTCTGGATACCCAGTGGCTCTGGAGGGGTATAAGGTAGTGTAATATGTGAGAACCTCCTTGACGACTCCTACATTGCCAGCTATCCATGAATCCTCATGCCCGTTAACTCCGCAGGTTGGCCTGCTGGACTGTTGCATTAATCTGGAAATGGTTCTGCCCGGCCATTTACACTCCCCATAGCACCCGGCAACTGCGTACTTTCAGAGGTAGTGTGCCTCATGCTCTGCTGCTTCCAGGAATTCAGCCAGTAGGGTTGTGTCGCGTTGCAAGTTAGGAGACCAAAGGGATTTGCATCTACTCGATCGAGCTCTATCAGCTGCGCTTCTATTTGAGTGAGTGTACGTCTTAGGTCCCTGAGTACCCCCGGCGCTCTTCGATATACACACTCCCCTAATGTCTGCCTTTGATTTCACAGTTAAAGGGAACAGAGGTCCTAAGCAGTTTCAGAGATATAAGGCAATGATATATAGACCATAATACGCGGCTATATATTTATCCATGTCCAGCCGGACAAGGAGTTTATTTTGAAAAAAAATCATGGAATTATAACATCTCAATACATGAACAACAATTCATAAACGTAGGGCACAATCCTGTACCATACTCAGAAAAGAAAACCACAATGGACAAGGAGAATAGTTTGGTGAGACAAAAGAAAATTTTTCAGGCAAAAGAAGAGTGAGCGATCGGGACACTTTTTAGATCAGTGTTAGAAGTGTTTGCCAGAGTAGTACATACAAAAATTAATACACATTGGTTTAACTGTATGACTACTTTAAAAAGGTCGACGTTTCGATCCTGCGCTCTAATTACAATGGGATCATCATCAGGACTGAACAAAATTATTATGCCTGGGTAAAACAATAGTACACCTGTTTGAGGGAGAAACAGGAGGAAAAAGAAGAAAAAAGAAATTAAGGGATTAGAGAGATTTGCGAGGAAATTTTTTAAAGATCAAGAGACATCAGTGTGAGCACATTCATTAATACTTGTCAGAATCGGAATCGCAGTAAACATCCGAAGGATGCATGATTATGGGTGAAACGGCGTGAAGGTAATATCACGGAGGCTGTTGAAGTCCTAAGCATCCCGAAAAACTTTTGCGTGAACATGTTCATATCGGAATCGCAGTGAATGAAATTGCGTGGTGGACTAAGGGACCGTAGCCGCGAAAGTGTTCGAGGTCGCCCACCTTTTTGCGGACTAGTGAGTGAAAGAGTAAACGGCGGTTCAGTTGTGATTCGAACAGGGATTGTAAGCTTGTGATGTAACATGCACTATTGGATGGAAGGTCAAGGCATAAGGACATGCGTGTTTGTGAGGTGTCCCGCTTACCTCGATAGTACGGGCTCTCTTACTCAGTGTGGATAGTGAGTGTTTCTCAGAGCTAGCTCGGGGCTCTTGTTGGTTCACTTGGTTGCACAACCAACGTACGTTAATTGTACGGGTTACTGTGGAGAAATAAAGGGGTCAGATGGGCAGTTTGCAATGAACATGTGAATGGGAGTAGGACCGTATGCCAGTACATACCCGGTCTTTTGGTTGAACCTGCATGGATTCCAGGCAAGAGTCGGTAGTCCCCGAATGTGGGCTGCGGTCTTTTTCGATACTTAGATCCGCTAGAAACCGGAGCAGTGGGAACAGTTAGAGGAGGGATCGGGTAATGAATAACCAGATCAATGCGGCGCTGTGCCCGGGAACTTACCAGGGCATTGGATCAATATCCAGGATTGTTGTACGAGCGGGAGCTTATAGCCACTTCTGGTCTGTTGCTGAGATGTAAGCCGGGCGGTGGCCATGATGGTTACATCTCATTTCTACAACAACACGTGACCGCCAGAACGGATCACGTGGGGGGGGTGTGAGCTGTCTGGTAAAGAGGTCCGACAGGGCGGCCATCTTAGAGTGGTGATAGTGACAGGAAAGGGAGTGATGTGAAGTGCTGGTATGCTATGGAGTGAGTGAGGTGAATTTAAAAACGACGCAAGTGAATTGGTGACATTCATTTGCATACATTTGTCACCTCAATCGCGTTTGAGAAATATTGCAATACATTTGTGAGAGTACATATTTACATTCAAACTTCACACTGGTACTAGGTTTGAAGGCCAAGGATATTTTTCAATTGTTCGGGTTACAAAGACATCCTTAATAACATATTAAGCAGAACCTATGATAAGGATTAGACCAATGGTGTCAAGTTCACTTCATAAAGCAGTTGCCTACAGAAGGGTTGTCCAATCTTCACTTCTGTTGAGCCCGGTCCGTATAGTGTCAAATTGAATTATGCTTTTTAGTTCCTCTCGATTCAGGAGTTGGGTTAAGTTGCCACCCCTTTGTGGCAGTTTGACCACCTTTAGAATTGTCCATCTTAGGTCATCTTCGGTGTGATTTGCTGCAGAGAAATGTTCGACCAGAGGCGCATTAGGGATCCTGCACAGGATTTCACAGAACCCACGTTCAGCAAGAAATACTTGGTGACTGCACCCCCCAATTCTGATGCAAATACGGCATCTCTCAGGGCCATGTCAGGGAATCTCTATGGGCATTCTCCCCCCCCCCCTCCGCTTGTTGGACTCTCGGCTGTACCACGATGGGGGAATGGTCTGACACCGTACGCGGGAGATGGCTAACTGAGTTGATCCATAGTGCCGAGCCTGCGGAGAGGCCCCAGTAATCCAATTGTGTCCATGTATTGTGGAGTGCAGAGTATTGCATGTACCCATCCTGACTTGTGCAGTGGTGTCTCCAGGTGCCTACCAGCCCAAACCTATCTATGATGTCAAGCAGCGATCGTCTCGCCCTAGACTTCGTATCGACCGTTGTTGCTGTACTGTCGCTCTGGTCTGCCCCATACACTCTATATGTGTGTCAGTGGTGTCAAAAAAGTCCGGGTCATCAACATTCGGTGCGTAAATATTAACAAACAGTACTGAGTGCTCGAGCAGACATCCCTTAACCAGTAAGTATCGCCCTCCAATATCCCAGCACATTTCCACCTCCCTGAGCGGTACCCACCTATTTATCAATGTTGCAACTCCTCTAGCATACAAGCTATACCTTGCAAAATATCTATGTACCCCCCAATTGGTGGCCAGGGGCATCTTAACAGATAATGCTAAATGAGACTCTTGTAAAAAGGCAATGTCCACCTGATTGCGTTGCATATAATTGGTCACTTGTTAACATTTACGAGCATTGTTAAGGCCCCTTACATTCCGGGACATCAACACAATATTAGCTTCTGATTATATCGTATTAACCATAATCTGCTTCTTGATTATAGAACTTGCCTGCACACGGCTACCTATTACTGCACTGCAACTGATAAACTTTATTAAACCATGTTGCCAATTTTTGCTTACAACCCCAATGTCCCCCCACCCGCCTCCCATCCCCATACCAAACTTCAGAGGAAAAACCCAGTACATTACACCAATATTTAAATGTAAATGAAAATGAACAAGCCGCATTCTACAATACTGCTTCAACTGCTTTAACTTAAACAGGAGCAACCGCACTCGGGAGGTGGCAACGCCACGCCACTTCCCCATTATCTTGCCGCATAAGTGCCTGAATGCATTGATATAGTCCGTCCCTGGTGGTCATCCACTGCAATCCAAGCATAAGCACGAGGTGACCTAATCTGGGTGCTATGCCATACGTACAGTCACTAGCCCACTATTGTCTAAGATTGAACATAGTGTCTGCCTAACTGGCAGCGAAGAGGTCAGCACTTGCACCTGAGTCCAGTATGTTCTGTGATTGCTGCTGGGATGGTGTTTGCGCTGTCGCCCAGACTTAGAATAACTCTGGCAGAAGTCCTGGGCATCATGGGGGCAGTCGTGACCATCCATCCACATCCACCTTCAGCCGTACGTGGTACAACATCCCGTACCGTAGCCCCAGCTTCCGAAGGTTCTCCTTCATCCCAGCATAATTGCATCTTGCTTCATGCAATACAGGGAAATGGATAACCCGTGCCACTCTAGCTGCCCTTATCACGTGCCATCCTCAGGGCAGTGTCCCTGTCTCTAAAATTCAGCAGACGGGCTATAATTAGCCTTGGCGGGCAGCCCGGGCTCGGTCACGGCCCAAGGATACGATGTGCGCGTTCCACCACAAATGTGATGGTGAAGGACTCACTACCAATGAGATCCGAGAAGTGTTTCCATGAACCGGTCCAGCTGCCCAGTGTTGGTGGACTCGGGCACCCCATGACCCAAATGTTGTTGGGCCGCCCCCGTGCCTCCAAATCATCAATTTTAATGGTGACTGATTTAAGGAGTTTCTCCATCCGTTCAAACTATTTGGTGGTCTGGGCCGTGCTATTTTCTAGATCAGAGATCCTGCCCTCAGCCATGGTTAAGCGCCCCTCGTGCTGGTCAAGTCAGGTGCACATAGATTCCAGCCTTTTGTCCAGGGCGTCAAAGCGGGTGTCCAGAGTCCTAATGCCCGCCCTAAGTTCCAATAGCATGATGGCTGGCCCGGCCGCTCCGGCCGTGTGCATCACTCCTCCCTCCGCCATGTTGGCCTGCTGTGTCGCTGCGCTGTTTCCAGGTGTTTTAAAAGAGAGGGTGCTTTGTCTAGGGTCTTTTGGGCCCATGTCCCTAGCTGATGGTTAACAGCAGTCAGCCACGTAGTTTCTGCCCCCTCCTGCCACACTGCGTGGTGTGAGGCAATCTGCGCGACTGGCCGGATTAAACTGGGTCCTCGATGTGTTCCAGCGTTGATCTATCGTCTGCCAAGGATATTGGTGTCTCTCCCTATGGCTTTGTTTTTATTTTATATTAAAACAATATAAAGGCTTGTGAGTCCTTGCGTGGATTCTACTGCTGTTGTTTTCTTACACTGGCGGGCTGCGCTAATGGTGCAGCAGCGGGAGAGCTTCAGTAATAGTCCTGCAGCTCCTGGCCCAGGGGCAGGTCCCCAGGCTCACCTGTGGACCCTGTCTTCATGGGGCCTCCGGGGAGCGTCTGCGGGACATGCTAGGAGATGCCTGTACACTCTGGGTGCCCACACCGCCACCGCTTACCCCACCTGTGTCACTTGGTTGGACTGGGCACTTGGCAACCTTCTCAGGCCCCGCTGCAGTGAACGCTGGCTCAGACAACGAGAGTCCCTGGCTGCGCACGAGGCTGTAGGCCACTCCTTGCTCGATCTCCGTGCACCAGTACCGATCCGCACCGTGATCGTTCCCAGGACTGCATCCTGGACCGGCTGCCTCCCCACCGTCTCTCACAGCGTAATCCATCCCGGCTGTGCAGCCGACGCCACCAGGGCAGACATTATTTCAGGAGTCAGCGGCAGAGCTACAATCCCACGCGGCCTTTACGGTCTGCGGCTTGGCCACGCCCCATTTCTCTGGAAGACTTGGTGCCCAACTTGAAAAGGCCAAGAAGTTCAATGAAGGCATGTCCTTGCCTTGACTTGTGCTTTTAATGGGTCAATTCTAAAGTCCATGAATGAAGCCGGCACTCCATGGATGCCGGCTTCATTCAAGTAATGCTGGGCAAGAGTTCAGCAAGATCTTTGGGCGAGAGGAACAAGCATTAATGCACTAACTTTGATTTGGACTCTTCCTTTGGGCATGTGGATCTAACCACTGATTGTTTTTAATTCCTTTTGCAGGGGATGTAGGGTAGGCTCTCCAGGAAGGTGTGCAGTGGATGAAAGCAGGACTTGGTGGAAGAAACAGCAGGTAAGTGTTAGTGGGTTTGTAAAATCCTCGGGAGAAGGTGGGGTTGGGGCGGCAAAAAGATCAAGTGCAGAGATTATCTCACAAACTGGAGAAAATGCAAGCAAAGACTGTAGTAACTGACATGATGTTTATACTTGTTATGGAACAAATTACGGCCTTCTAGAAGCTTTTATGTAGGTCTAAGATGGTTGCCTTGTTCTGGAGCAATCTAGGACCGTCTAGAGGTCTCTGGAAGGTATTGGGTGCTTATTGAAGGTTTTGGATACTTCTGGAAGTATTACACGTTCTGCAATAAACTGTGGGCCTCCAGCTGCGGCACAGTCATTTCTTAGGAGGACTGTCTTGACAGTTAGTAAAAGAGGAGGCGAGAAGACTGGTTATGGGGATGCTATTCAGTCACACGCTGTGGCACAGTGGGTACAAAATGAAAGCTTGTGTTGTGACACTCTAGCAACTCAAAAGTGTAAAAGTACATTTACTTGTTGTAATTCTACATATATAGATTTACCTTTGTGAATAGGGTCCATAATGATGAAAGCTTACCCTCACAAAGAAGGACGTGGCCTTTTTATCATCACAAATACATGTAAAGGAGAACCTTTGCAGACAGTCATACAGACGAGGAAGACTCACAGAGATATACGGGCCACTGCGTCCAATGGAATATCACATATAGGTCACCAAGAGAGGTTGGATCCTCTTGATAAGGAAAACACTGTCCCTGATTGGTATGGGCTAGCTTAGTGGTGGCCGGAGTGAGCTTGGAGAAGGGCACAAATCAGTCGCTGTTGATCTACTTCCTGCAGAAAACCAGCATGGCCAGAATGAAGAGCTGTTAGACCTGTCAACCTTGCGGTGGTCTTCCCCCAAATATTTTGTCTCCCTCTTCCATTTTTCTGATCTCCTTTTTGCTGGTCTTAGGACTCTGCACCCTTTACCACTACTAACCAGTGCTAAAGTGATCCCTCCTCTAAACCTGAAAATAATGGCTTATCCCAAATTGGCATATTACATTTATTTATAAGTCCCTAATAAAGTGGTACTGCATGTACCCAGGGCCTGTAAATTAAATGCAACTAGTGGGCTTGCAGCATTGGTTGGGCCACCCACTTAAATAGCCCGTTAAACATGTCTCAGGCCTGCCATTGAAAAAAGCCTGCGTGTGTGCAGTTTACCCTGGCTTTTTGACCTGGCAAAAAAACTTTTTCCAGGCATAAACTTACCTTTTTAAAAGATATAAGTTACCCTTAGGTTAGGCCCTGGACAGCCCAGAGGGCAGGGTGCAATGTATCTGAATAACTAGGACATGTACTTTAACATTTTACATGCTCTGGTAGTGAAAAACTCTTATATTCATTTTTTACTACTGCTATGCCTATCGCTCACATAGGATAACATTGGAGTTGCCTTATTACATGTTATAAGTGTAAACTCCAAATGGGAGGAGATAACCACTTCATGTTGGTGTCTTTGGAATCACAATTTAAAATCCTAACTTTTGGTGAAGTTGGATTTTAAATTGTAATTCTGAAAATGTCCTTTTTAGAATGTTGTCATTTTCCTGCCTTATTCATTTAGTACCTGTAGCCTGTCTCTGGTCACATGACTGGGTGTAGCTGACAGTTGGGCTTTGTATATTCCTCCTTAACAGTCACACACAATAGGGAGGTTAGGTGTGCATGGATGTGCCATCACTGGCAAGAAGCAAGGGAGGAGCTGGGCACAGTCCCACTTACACCTGAATAGGCTAATTACTGCCCCATGTAGTTAGTCTGGTCCAGGGCAGGGAAGGCAGGAAGCCAGGAGATTTCAAAAACCTCCAGAAGCTTCACTCCCACTTCAAAGGAACAAGTGGATATACATTTTGGACCTCAGACACCAACTCTTTAGTACACTTCTTGACCTGTGGATACACTGCCAGCAAGAAAGACTGCTGTGTTGCTGAAAGACTGCCACTCTTCTGGACTGCACTCTGCTTGACTCTTGCTTTCCTGTCCTGACCTGCTGTCCCCCTGCCTGGGTGACAAAGACTGAACCTGCATCTCTTGAACTAGAAACTCAGAGTGACTACAAGGGCTAGTTGGCTGGCCTCCTGATCTGGAGCATCAGGGCCACAACAAGCTTTGAACAACCTTGCTTCTGCACCTGACCTTCACCTTTCATGAGCCTAGCTGTCATGTGGTGCTACCCCAGTCCTGGACCCTTGGAAGTGGGCATAAGGTGCTTTGCCACCCTCTGTGGATCCAGCATATCCTCTCCTGCACGGTACAACTCTGAGCAGATCTAGTGCATCTCTACTGCAGCATGGGTGACCTTTCAGAAGGACTTGCATTGCCATCGCCACCCACATCACCTTCAGAACCACCCAAGCATGACGCATCCTCAGTGCAGACCCTCACAACTCTCGCTGACAGCAGCCTCGACGACGACGGACTCAGCTATGCTGCCTCGCAGCTCTCAGGAAGTATTGCTCTGCCTGTGCGCAGTATCCTTGATGCTGGATTTGCAAGACCCATCAACGAGATCTTTGACGTCGACACAATAGAACCTTGCAGAGCAGTCTCGTCACATCTCAGAATTGATGCATCACTTCGGCTGCGTAACTCATCTTCGTCACAGGTCTATGCAATGCTCCGCAAACCAGGATTAAAGGTATTCTGTTCAGCTGGCCTTATTGGGGCCCTTCAGTCAGCCCGCGTTCCATTGGGGTCAGCCTGAACTTGTGACTTTGTCACAGTACGGCACGATCAGATATCCACAGTTGGAGCTTAATGCCTTTTGGTGCCATTTCTTAAAACTTTCAAAATTCAATATCTTTGGTTCTACTAATTGGATTCTCATCGTTATGATCTTGCTTTCTTTATAAAAAAAATCACTCTAATACTGTTGTGGGCTCCTTTTGTGGTCTGTTTTCACTGTGTAACTGTTTGAGGTATTGTTCAAATACTTTACACATTGCCTCTAAGTTAAACCTGACTGCTTGGTGCAAAGATACCAGGGATTTGAGCACAGGCTAGTTTGGGGTTTAGTTGTGCCTTACCCTGACAAGGATTGTGATTGGTACTTGACCAGGGCTAATACCCCAGTCAACTGGTAACCCAATTTCTAACAACAGAATGTTTTGCTCTGCTTATGAAGAAAGTGGTTTAGAAGCCTGTCTCCCACTGAAATCTGTGGCCTAGTATTCCAAAATCTGTTCATCAAAATGAGGAACAACTGAAGCATTCATTTCATGAAGAAGTTATTCAACTTTTGTTTAAGGCTTTCTGACAAGACCTGACCTCAGTGGACTTTTTTCACTGCGTTTCCTCCTTGGAGTTCTGAGTGAGAAGTTCAAGGCTAATGTGAGACCATGAAAATAAGTTATCTGAATTTGTGTAGCCATGTTCAGTGACAGCATCACGCTTCTCACCTCAAAAGGCGTTTGAGCTTCAAAATGTTTCTACGTTTGTAGCTAAAACTGTTATCTGGGACACCCTGCTCATCTTTACCCATGCTTCCTCCACTAATCAGCAGCAAAAGGTGCCTAAATGATAGTTCTCCCTTGAGGTTGGCTAAGGTAGACCTACACACCTCTACCAACTTGACTTCATTATAGTCAGCCACAGTTGCATAGCACCTGATATATTGAATTACTGTGACTTACCTTGGATTTAGGGTCCAACAGTTTTGAATTATTTCTTTAAAAAGACATAATTCTTGATCCCCCTAACAATTGTTCTAATGTTGGTGTTATTTGAATTATTAAACATTATCCTTCAGAACAATGGCTTTGGGGTTTTATCTGATTTTTGTATTACCTTGAATGTTATTTTGCTGCTATTAAATACTGAATACATTTTCTCCATTTTCTTGGAGGGAAACCTGTCTACTTGTGCCAAACTACCAAAGGTTGCTCATGATTCCTTACAGAAACATGCTTTTACTTTGAAGATTGTCTAAAATTGTATGAGTCTAACATCAACCTATAAAATAGCTAAGGCATCTCTCCTATTTCCTAAGCAATCCAGTTTCCTACGCTCACCAACAATAATTTGTCACAAATGGCAAAGTGGATCTTTAAAGGACCAATCAAAAAACTGATAAATTGCCCTTTCCCTTTTACACAGCGCAGCAAACTGGCTTGCTGCACTGAGTGAAAGCTTTATAATTATGCCAAAAGCACCTTGAGCTTTCAGCTGTGTTTGTGTGCACCCATTTCTGAAAGTTCGACCTATAATTAAATATATTGCGGCATTGCAAGGCTTTAAATGAGCTGAAACAGGGGCAATATATTTAAAATCCTTCCATTCTTGGGGGCTCAAACTGTATATTTCTTGGGGGCCAAAAAATCCCTAAGATGTCATTGGTTGAATATAGCATGAAATATTACAAGGAAAAAGAGACAAAGCTAACTATTTTGCACTGGCAGAAGAAAATATTTTACATCTCCTGACATAATGTGTTTACAACCTAGTACATTGTAAAAGGCCAGCACGCACCACATATTCATGAACACAGCACATCTGACGAAGATGGTTGCCACACACCAGTATTATGCAACACTTTCTTACGCAACACTTTATTATGCTTCAATATAACTGTAAAGCTTTACTTTAATACTAGAAAGACCAACAACAAAACATGTAAAAACTAAGGGCCAGATGTAGGTAATCCCATTTTACCGACTCTTAAATACCGAATTTTACCGATTCGGTATTTTAGAATCGGAAAATGGGATGCAGGAAAAAATTTGGTAAAAAATACAGATTCGGTAAAATTCGGATAGTCCGAATCGGTATTTACCGATTTGGTGTTTACTGATTCGGTAAATACCAATTCGGTAACACCGATTCAACCCTATGGGCCTCCAGACCCATAGGAATGAATGGGAATTACCGAATCGGTATTTACCGAATCGGTAATTACCGAATCGCTAAATACCGATTCGGAAATACAAAATACACCCAATTGAGCCTGTCAACCAATCAGGAACACTCACCACACGCCACAACAAAACAACAGAGGAACCAACCAATCAAATGCATCTACTCCACCCCACTACCAGGAAGTGGCCACACCCATGCAGGTGCAGAGCAACTGAACAGCATTGAGAGCAGTGAGACACTGAGGAACAGGCTGCCCAGAGCTGAGCTGAGCTGCACAATGGAGTCCCAGGATGCCCAGAAGGATGGAGCTGAGCGCAAAAGGAAACTTAAATTCAGCACAGCTGAACTGAAGGTGCTGGTGGAGGAGGTTGTGAGACACCACACCCAACTCTTTGGCAAGCAGTCTCTGCATGTTGCAGAGTCTGTTAAAAGGAACACCTGGCTGGGGATGCAGTCCAAGGTGAATGCCATCGTGGTCACAACCAGGGAAATTGATGACCTGAAAAAACGGTGGTATGATCTTCGGATCATAACCAAAAAAAGCTGGCAGCGCAGAAACAAGAAGCCGGTGCCACAGGTGGAGGAAGGAACTGTGCACCTGCCCTAACAGACCTGGAGCTGATGGTGGAGTCCACCCTGGAGCCAGAGAGTGTCCATGGGATAGGGGATTCTGACAGCTCAGCCAGAGCTGCAAAAAAACAAGGTAAGCTGCATGGAGATCAATCCCCACCACCTTCCCTGTCCCCATTCCCCAATGTGGTTGTGTGTATCACACTCCAGTACAGGTTTTAGGATTTACCTGCAATGCATCATGGGAGACGTAGTCTTAGAAACATACATCAATACATTCATCACAGAAAACAGCAAGGCATGCCACACACTACATCCAGAAGCAGTTGAGGACTATGCAATTGTGTGACAGGAATGTGATTTAATAATGACACACAGGTGTACATCATCACTGAGCCAATGTTCATATCTGTCCACAGGAGATTCATTGCGCAGTACAGCGCAGGAAAGGGAGGAGAGGGCACCGGCAACAGAGAGGAGTGAGGACGCAGCCACAAGTGCAGGGCAAAGCACTGTTCCGCCACCCACACCCACAGCGCAGGCAGCAACAACACCACAGCGACCCACCACACCACAGCCTCTGTCACCTCTGCTGTTTGGCTCACAACAGTTGGAACTACCAGCACTCTCCCCCACACCAACTTCAGCGTCCTCTGAACTGGTAAGGCCAAGGAGGCATGATGTGCCCCCTCTCAGGATTCTGGAGTCGTTCGATGAGGATGATGGGAGAGTGACACACAAACAGATCCACTTGAGGCAGACAACGCTGGGCAGCAGAGCGCATCTGGAGGTGTGCGTACCGGTGCCAGACGCCAAAGGGTACGGGAGAGAGGCGATGCTCAGGATGGAGAGGGGGTCTTCTGTGGTCTGGAGGCCACTATGGTCAAAGTCCAGCACCTGCAAGCAAAGGGAATATTAGCAGTGCAGAGACAGGTGCGCAACTTGAATACCAGGATGGGCAACATTGACCGGGGGATTGGCTCCATGGCAGAGAGCATAAAGTCCATGGCAGAGGGAATGAGGGACATGTCGCAGTGCATGATTGCTCTCTGTTAGAAACTAGATTCTGTCCACAGAGAGAGGCGCCGGGATCGACTGTGAATGCGGCAACACACTAAGGCTATGAACCGGCTTGCCACAGCAACCTCCCTGCTATGTCGGCGCTCTGTCGCCATGCAAGATGGCATTGTGCACTGCTGCACGGATTTGTCTAGGGGGATGGGAGAGTAACCTCTGCCATGGAACTACTACTTACAAACCAGGCAGCCACTGCTGGGGACACAGGTGTCGGGGACACTGAAGACTCCACCAGCAGGAGCAGCTGTAGCACTCCTATTCCTGACATTCGAAGAAGCAGCAGGCGTCAATCTGCTGATCCAGGCTCCACTGCCACCGTTACCACCCAGCCTCATGCATCCCGCACTGTTGTGCGTGGGTGCAAACAATGATGATGCCCACAACCCACAGGACATGTCACGGTCAGGTAACCTGTGACCACCCAGTAGGGTAAGTGGTATCGGGTTCTGTCAGGCCTACATACTCTGCAAAAACTCTCGAACACCATATAATAGAAGTTGGCACGGAAACTGGAAAATGCAAAAGACAAGTTTATTAGGACCCCATGGGGTGGTGGTACATTCCTACAGCACCCTTCGGCAATGCAAGAAGTATCACACCGAACATCGGTGCGCGACCTCTTTTATACAAGTTAACAGCAATAAAAAGGTAGGCGGTATACATTTGAACAGCTTAGGTACATATAAGGGCATTTTTGGAACACAGCCAGCTTGTGGGAGGGGCTTGATACCACTGGTCAGTTTGGGGAACATTCCTAAGAAGTGACCACACGTTAGTCCAAAGATCGTGTGTACGCATGCGCGAGATTGACCATTGCTAAAAAATAACCTGTTGCTGGGCAGGGTAAAGGTTCATTGGCATGGAGGAAGGACGAAAGGGCACGCTGACCACGAGGCCGCATGTTCATACAAAATGGAAGCCACCAGATACAAAATGGCCCCCGCACGTTTAGTCAAGTTAACAGAAAAGCTCGTGTAGCTGAGCTAAATGCTAACTCAGGTGCTGCCAAATTACGAAAGACGGCCCTTTTAGCGTTTAGCTGAAGCTACCTCATAATGGAAGTAATCCGGATGTTCATCATCAATGTCAATCATCATTATTTTCATTACTTCGACATTACTCATCTGTACATTTTTAGCAATTGCTCGTTTGGATGGGATACAGGCTGTAATACATACAGAGCATAAAGTAGGGCCACATTGGATACATAAACAACAGAAGAAGAATATCCCAATAATCACACATAGAACCGTTAACAGCTTCCAACCCCATGTACTGAGCAGAGTCCAAAACCAGCCAGAGAAAGTCCAAGTACCATTGTCCGGGTGAATTTCAGCAGCAATTTTGTGCAATTTAGAAATGGCATCATACACAGAAGATGAATTATCAGGGACATAAACACAACAACTACTTCCGATGATGCGGCATGCACCCCCACGATCAGCTAATACTACGTCCAGAACCATTCGGTTCTGAAGCATAACAATTCTCGTAATCTGGAGCTCCTCAGTTATGTTCCATAAAGCAGAGGCAGTTTCATTTGCAACTGCTTCCACAACACGTGTTAGCCGCCTTATTTTCCTGCTGTTTAAAGCAGCACCAACAAAAGAGAACAAGCCTAAATTAAAATCTACATATTGCTGTAGTGAGGTGTCAGTTTGGTCTACATCATCAAGGTCCAATGTTCTCTTAACTCTATTCAATATAAAATCGTGATACAATACAAAATCATTATGGTACATAGGCGGGGCAATAAATACAGGGGGTAATACAAAAGATATATAGCATGTGCCTAACCATCCAAGAGGAAGACGATGATAACCTTTATTACCGCAAATAAAATAAGTGTTTCGTGAGGCCACAAAAGTAATACCAGTTGGTGTATCAAATGTGAGAGTAGTATTGCATTCACTCCTCCCTACCGGAATTGTTCCTTTATTTCTTATGCAAAGATCTGCTTTTGTATCAATAACTGTAATCACATGTAAACTAGACATATTTGCAAGTCTCTGATTGGTGAAGATACGTGGTGTAGATACATTGTCCGGTCGATATTCTTCCCACTCGAATTTAGTTCCTTCTGCTTGTGGATAGCCATCTCGATCGTTGTAACAGACCTTGTTCAATCGGAAAAGTAGTCCACCTTTTGTTGGCCATCTTAAGGTAAAGAGAAGAGTGTACCAAGCATTACACAAACCATTGTGAGAAAAAGGAAGAGGAATAAGAGGAGTTCCTCCTCTCTTCTGATGTCCAGGCAACATCCCACACACCCAACAATTGGAGGTATTTGTCATATTGTGGGTATAGTGTAGAATCTGAATGAAACTGTTATTCAAGTAAGTCTGTCTATGTCTCTCTTCATGATAGGGCAAAGTAAAATGAAAATGTTCGGATGGAATTGGAGTGGTAGGCAGTAAATATTCTCGTGCAGGAAACAGTTTCTCTATAGTCCAAGCTATTACTGCTATTACCACTATAGTTGTAGCAAAAAGAACTGCACCCAAAATTCTTCTATTTCTCAGTGTCATAGGTGCCATAGTACAAGGAACAAAGTCTCAAGAACCAAACTAAAAAATAAAAATATAGTGCTGAGAACCGAGGCTGCCGCTGGTTTCTTCTCCGAGATTCAAGACGGGTGTCGCTACACTGGGCAGAACTGATCCCCCCCCCCTTGATATTCCCGGCTTCCGTTTTCACAAACCTCGGAACGGTTACTAACCAGTCTTGAAAAATACAAAAAATATTATTTCCTTGGCCGTAGATTGTACTTCACTCCACCAGAAACAGTGTGGTCCATGAAGGCTCCCTCCGACTTGTTGGGCGTAACAGCTGGGCTCCTCTCCGCGTCCAAGATGTCTCGATAGTCAGACAACACTGTAGGGTTCACCAGGTCCGGAGAGACACGTCGGCAGTGAGTTGAATGTATCCACCGCTTCTTATTCGTGACGCGCACAGCCGTTCACGTTGCCAGCAGCACTTGTTCAGGGCCACGCCACCTCGGCTCCAAACTGCTGGATCTCTCGAAGATACGAACCATCACGTACTCGCCAGGACGGAGATCATGAGTTTCTCCAATAGAGTTGTCGGGGAGCGCTTCTCGAACCTGTTGATGAATAGAAAGTAAATCGTTTGTTAATCGTGCCAAATAATCGTTCATCATTATACAAGGCACATCATGTATCAATCGAGGCTTTGGAACTCCCCAAATATTCATGGGCCTTCCGAACACCACTTCATAGGGTGTAAGGCCAGATCGGGAATGTGGCACTGATCTAATAGACAGCAATGCCAAAGGCAAAGCGTCCGGCCATTTCAAAGACGTGGATGCCATGATCTTTGCTAGCTTCAGCTTCAGAGTCGCATTGTACCTCTCTACTAGACCTGCTGACTGCGGATGGAATACAGCGTGGAACTTTTGCTTAGTTCCCAATCCTTTCAGGACATGCTCCACTACTTTCCCAACGAAATGAGGACCATTATCATTCCACAAAAATTTACAAACACCATAACGCGGGAAGTACTCTTTGAGTAACACCTTAGCTGTTGTCAATGCTGTATTATCCTTCATAGGGTAGGTCTCAATCCATTTACTGAAGGCACACACCACCACTAGGACATATTTGAGGTTATTACAGCGCTCAAGCTGGATGTAATCCATTTGCAGTACTTCGAATGGTGCAGTAGGTGGAACAAACCCTCCTTTAGGAGTATAGGTCCCTTTAGCAGGATTGTACTGTAGGCATATCAGACAGGTCTGCACTACTCTCTTATCCGTACTAGCAATCTCTGGATGCTCCCAAACTCGTGTAAGCAATTTAGTAATTGCAAGAGCTCCAACATGTGCCAGCCCATGTGTCATTTGAACCATTGCTTGCAAGTAAGCAGCAGGCAATTTCCATTTCTCCATGTCTCTGCTTCTCCAACAACCCTCATCATTCAGTACTCCCTCTGTTGCCCAGGTTGCGAGTTCTGCTTCAGATGCTGACTTCTGTATGTCTAGAATTTCTTCTCTAGCATCATGCCATCGTTCAGCTTGTGATCTCACCACATACATAGGGGAGGCGTTTTGTAACATGGCAGTCTCTCTCGCTATGCGGTCTGCAAAAGCATTTCCTTGCCCTATTTTGTCTGTCACTGTCTTATGTGCACTACATTTGATTATCGCAACCTTCTTTGGACATAACAGTGCATTCAGGAGTTCACATACCAACTCTCCATACATGATGTGTGTTCCATGTGAGGTCATAAACCCTCGTTCCTTCCAGAGTAGGCCAAAATCGTGCACTACTCCAAAAGCGTAACGGCTATCAGTATAGATATTCACACATAAACCAGCACTTAACTCACATGCTTTCGTTAAGGCTATCAGTTCAGCTGCTTGGGCAGATTTTTGCGGTATTCGTGCTGTTTCTACCACTGTTTTAAGTGTCGTGATCGCATAGGCTGCGGAAGCCGTGCCATCTGGCAACCTCACACACGATCCATCAACCCACAGTTCCCCATCTACATCTGGAAGTGGCGTATCCTGTAAATCGACACGACCCTTTGTTTGTTCGTCAGTCAGAAAAACACAATCATGTTGTTCTTCCTCCTGGGTCTCAGTAACAGGATATGGCAATAAAGTAGCAGGGTTCAGAGTGGCGCACCTCTTCAATGTAATGTGTGGCGCCAACAATGTTAACTCGTATCCTGTTAAACGGGCACTGGTTAGATGCTGCGTTTTCGTTTGGTTCAATAGAGCATCTACCGCATGGGGAACTAACACCAACAATTTATGCGACAAAACTATTCCCTCACTCTGTCGTATAGCTACTGCTGTTGCTGCAACTGCTCGAAAGCATCCAGGCAGTCCTCGAGCCACAGGATCGAGTACCGCTGAAAAGTATGCGCAAGGCCTCTGTTTGTCTCCGTGTAACTGTACTAAGACTGACAATGCGCACCCATCCTTTTCATGTACATACAATGTAAAGAGCTTTGTATAATCTGGTGTACCTAACACTGGTGCAGAACAAAGAGCTTGTCTCAATTGTTCAAAAGCATTCTGACATTCGTCCGTCCATTCAAGGGGGATTGGTGCAGTTTTGGACAACAATGCTAACAAGGGTTTTATAATGTACGAAAATCCTAATATCCATTGCCTACAAAAGGACGTCAACCCTATGAAAGCACGAACATCCTTCTGAGTGCAAGGGACTGGTGTATCTAAAATTGCTTGAATTCGATCTGATGTCAATGCACGTCCCTCCTTAGACAAAAGATGACCGAGGTAGGTCACCTTTGGTCTACAATATTGTAACTTCTTTCGTGAAACCTTGTGATTGTGTTTAGCAAGGAAAGAAAGTAGGGAGAGAGTACTCTCCTCGCATTGCTCCTGTTTGTCTGCTGCCAGCAAAATGTCATCGACATATTGGATAAGAGCCACCCCAGACTGCAAATCAAAAGAATCAAGCTGTCTTTTTAAAGCCTGGCTGTAAATGCTCGGGCTTTCTGTGTAACCTTGAGGAACTCGACAAAATCTATAAGATTTATTATTTAGTGTAAAACCGAACAAATATCGGCTGTCAGGATGAATGGGGATCGAAAAGAAAGCATTTTTCAAATCGATTACCGTAAATGTAGTAGATGTGGGTGGAACCAAAGTGAGTAAGATGGTGATGTCAGACACTACTGGATACTGGGGTACAACTATCTTATTAATTTCCCTCAAATCAATAATGAAACGATAGATCTTAGTATCTGTATCTTTCTTTAGAATCGGAAGAATTGTACTGTTGAAACATTGTAGGGAACTTCCTCCACCACCCCTGCCATTATCAAATCATTCACAATGTGTGTCAAAGCTATTTCGCCTTCTCTGGAGATCTTGTACTGAGAGACACGAGGCAAAGTCGCTCCCTCCTTTACAGTAATATGTACAGGAGGAATAATCATTTGACCCACATCGGTATCAGAAGTGGCCCATAAAGTGCTTGGAAGGGAAGCTAACGCATCGGCTTCCTGCATGAGGCACGATCTCTCAACTTCTGGGTAGTTCTCATTCAAAATAACCCGCACCCCTTCAGGGGCACAGCGTATTGTTGCACAAAAATGGTGTAACATATCAAGTCCCATAATATTATCTGGTGTATTTGGAGATAATAGAAACGGACATGGGGCAATGAATTTATCAACGTAAAATGTAAGGGGTTGAGACAATGGGCTTAGAGAAGGTGTTCCATCGAACCCTATTGCAGTAATTGTTTCGCCAGACAGGGGAGCCCTTGGAACCAAGTGTTTGGACAGAGCGCTACGAGTAGCTCCTGTGTCAACCAGAAACTGATCAGTAGAACCCAAAACATGTGCTGATATATATGGACCCCTTTGATCGACTGGTACTTCAACCGATTCCACACCCCATCCTACGCAATCCTATGCATATCGATTATCCTGAGACTCAGTATTCTCTCCTTCAGCTATCTGATATTGATTCCGTCGATCAAAAGTATTATGTTCAACCTGACCACGACCCCTCTCTTCAAACCTACCACGATCATTCGCTCCACCTCTCGGTCCTGAATAACTATTCCGTGACCTTTCACTTCCTCGACCCCGCTGACTACGCTGTTCACGAAGTACCGGACAATCTGCAATCCAGTGTCCAAACTGTTTACAGTATGCACATTGATCCTCAGAAATGTCAGAACGAGGGGGAGACGCAACATATAATCCTCGTCTACCCCTATCATTCCCTCTCGATTGCGTAGCATGAACCTGAGCCAACATCACCTTCGTCTTTAAGTCCTTCGCTTTCTTATCACTACTTTCTTTAGCCTCCAATTCCTGTCGTTCATAATACTGAGCCATAGTTAATAAAGAAGCGGGCGTTGCAGTGGTCCATGAACTTTCGCTAGCCTTTAACCGTTTCGCAATCTCCGGTAGGAGATTAACCACATACTTGTCTACGAACAAATGCCTGCCCGTGTCCTCTGTTAATAATTGACCACTGTAATCATGGAATGCTTCCTCAAAACGGGAAAAGAAATCAGAGACTGATTCGTCCGACTTCTGTTTACAGGACGCCAACACTGTCCAATCAATTTTCTTAGGGGGAACAAGCGTTTTTAATTTATTCAAAATAGCCGTCGGTAAATCTAAAATCAATTGACACGGCTTACATGCAGGTTCCCTAGCCAAATCGGCTCGAGCTATGTCCTTCCACTCTGCACCTAATGTCGCTCGATCATCAAACTTACGAATCGCCCTCCACATATCAGGAGGCAATATCAATCCGAAAAAGAGATCAATATCAACTAATGTCATAATGCACGAAGAAATAGCGCCCTCCACACCTTCATAGAAAGCTGCTGGATTTTGACGGGGGTCAGGCAAAGCATTCTTAAGTGCCATAACATCTGCTCTATTCCATGGCTTATAAACCCAATTGTATATGAAATACCCCTTCGCATCTACAGACGTCTTATCGTCGTCCGTGCCTGCCCCTTTAGGAGGGACATACAAAGGCGCAGCTTCTCGCATAGGCATAACATTAACTGCAACGCTCTTAACTGATCCAAAGATAGGGCACTCTCTGGAAACTTCCGTCGATCCAGACGCTGATTGATCCGATGCCTTTTTCGCCGCTCGCAATCGTGTCGCCCTCATCCCGTAGCTGAATCAAACGCCGAAAAAATTCATCCGCATCTGAAAGAGCAAAAATACCTTTACGGAAATTCTCACGACCAACTGATATATCTTTAGGTTCCAACTCAGGAGACTGCTTCCTAAACCGCTCAACAACTTCATCTGCAAAATGATCTAAAAAATACAATCGTTCCTTTTCAGACCACTTACTCATAAGACCATCAACCACTGAAACAGTTATAGCATTTGTATTAAGTTTGAGAGCAACCGAACGCAATTCCGACATACGCTCGGTAGGTAACCTGGTACGCTGGTTATCCTGATTATCCTCGTCCGATTCCCCATCCGGAGCCGTAGGCGGAACATACGGAGGCGGGCAACGATCTAACAATGAAAAATCATCTAATTCATTAGTAAGGACAGGATAAAGAGGACGTCGAATAGGAAACTGACCATTAACTTGTAAATTACGTTCTCGACTCTCTTTCTCTTTCTGATCCTGCAATTCCTTTTCCTGCAGCTGTAAAGCTTTATCCCGAGCAGCCTCTCGCTGCTCTTTGTCCGCCAAGGCTTCTTCACGCTTCATTCGTTCACGCACTGCTTTCTCCCACATACGCACACAATCGAACATATCCTGTCTAGACCTGCGCTGAAACAAACATTGTTCCACATACTGAACTTTTCGTAAGTCAAACGACCCATGTAGTGGCCATTGCAATTCACGATCAGTTTTGGTGTATTTATGCCATAATGTGCTATACATAATGGGAGGAAGGCCAAATTTAATGTACATTTCGCGATTAGGAGTTTCCTCTGGGGGAGCCGGCTGAGATTCATTTAATCGATAATTGGTACCATTTCCAAAGCAGCACATTCCTCGGAGTGTGCTTAGAACAGGCATGTTCAAAATATCACGAAAACGCGTTATTACAATCAAATGGCACTTAAATGTACTTTACGCACGGTGTGCCGTTCAAACAAATTCAAAATCAGAGAAATATCCCTACATGCCTGCCTATGTGAGGTGCACTCCACATATAATTCAAATCATAGGTCCAAACGTTAGCTAACTCATACAAATTCAAATTCAAAAAGCCACAGTAAGTGTCAGTAGACTACCTTACCAAACATAAGCTTACCAAATATTTTCAAAAGTGTCCAGATTCCAACTGCCAAGTTCCGTAATCGAATCAGCCAAATGGGCACTACACGACAATCCAAACGATCAGGATCTCAGTCGAGGACCGGCGCCACCTGGAAGGTCAGATCAGAAGGAAAGGAAAAAACACCGTGGGTGCCAAGACTCGGGTCACTCAGTGGCAGCGTACGCGTCCATAGCGAGTTTCCAATCCTTCGTCGCGACCTCTCCTTCGGGCATCCGAGTCGCCGATGAGTCCCTTCGTGGTCGCCAATTGTGGTATCGGGTTCTGTCAGGCCTACATACTCTGCAAAAACTCTCGAACACCATATAATAGAAGTTGGCACGGAAACTGGAACATGCAAAAGACAAGTTTATTAGGACCCCATGGGGTGGTGGTACATTCCTACAGCACCCTTCGACAATGCAAGAAGTATCACACCGAACATCGGTGCGCGACCTCTTTTATACAAGTTAACAGCAATAAAAAGGTAGGCGGTATACATTTGAACAGTTTAGGTACATATAAGGACATTTTTGGAACACAGCCAGCATGTGGGAGGGGCTTGATACCACTGGTCAGTTTGGGGAACATTCCTAAGAAGTGACCACACGTTAGTCCAAAGATCGTGTGTACGCATGCGCGAGATTGACCATTGCTAAAAATAGCCTGTTGCTGGGCAGGGTAAAGGTTCATTGGCATGGAGGAAGGACGAAAGGGCACGCTGACCACGAGGCCGCATGTTCATACAAAATGGAAGCCACCAGATACAAAATGGCCCCGCACGTTTAGTCAAGTTAACAGAAAAGCTTGTGTAGCTGAGCTAAATGCTAACTCAGGTGCTGCCAAATTACGACAGGTATTCAGACATTGAAGTAGCATGGTGTGCTATCAGTAAATTGCCGTAGTGCCCATTAAACTACGTCATTAAAATACAAAGCCTAGCTGTGTCTCCTTACTTACTTACTTAGAAATTGCTGCGTTTGATCTCTGCCCGTCTCAGTCTCCCATCTGTGGCTTTGCGCTGCTCCTGCTGCATAGGGCTCTGGCTGTTCAGTTCCATCATCAATGTCCTCATGATATGTCATTTCCACTTCTGTGCCTTTCTTGGTGGCAAGGTTGTGCAGCATGGCACAGGTCGCAATGATCTTATAGCAGATGATAGGAGTTTACTGCAGTGCAACTCTGCTCTTGTGGTGGCAGCGGAACCTGCTTTTTAGAAGTCCAAATGTGCGTTCTACAATGCTGCGTGTTGCTCTGTGTGCCACATTGTAACGCCTCTCACTCCTGGTAGAAGGATTAAGGTAAGCGGTGAGCACAAAGGACCGCACAGCATAAGCGCTATAACCTGGGTGGAAAAGAGAGTGCCATTAGTTACATTCTCATTATACATTCATCTGCAGTAACTATCAGGGTGTGTCACGGTTAGTTACCTAGCAGGTATCCTTCCCCAAAATCTCCAGCAGCAAGACGTGTGTAGATCCCACTGTTCTGGAATATGTAGGAGTTGTGGGTGCTCCCAGGGAATTTGGCCACAATGTCTGTTATGATGATGCCAGCGTTGCATATCACCTGCACATTGATTGAGTGTGTTGACCTCCGGTTCCTGTATATGTATTCTGTGGCTGCAGGTGGGCAGATTGGGATGTGGGTACCATCTATACAGCCTATGACATGAGGGAAGTGTGCCAGTTGATAGAAATCAGTTTAGGTCTTCACCAGTTCCGCATGTGTGTCAGGGAAGCTAATGTAATGATGCATTCTCTGCATCATGGCCTCCAGGAAATTCCTGAAGAAACGGGACAGGCAGCTCTGGGATACCCCACCTACCGCAGCAATCACACTCTGGTAACTCCCAGATGCAAGCAGGTGTAGGCTACAAAGCACCTGCACATGGGGTGGGATGGCGTGCACCCTTGGTGTTGGGTGCTCCAGAAGTGGGTGCAGGTCCCTGATCAAGTCCAGGATGGTGTGGGGGTGAAGCCTGTAACTTTGCAATATCTCTGGCTAAGTGAGTTGGAAAAGCTTAATCCTCTGCGGTAGACTAGCTCTTCCTTTCTCCAAACCCTCTCTCCTGCTGCCTGTAGCCGTAGCCGCCTTGCAATGACGTAGAATGCCGCCATTCTGGTCAAACGGTTGCATTTTGGGTCCTTTTTTATAGCCTGCACCTAGTTACACCTGCTTTCACTCCATGGTAAATACCGACTCTTAAATACCAAATTTCATGAAATTCTGTATTTTTGAGGTTTCCTACATCTCAATGGTCATTTTTTACCATTTCTTATTTACCAATTCGGTAAATAAGAATTCGGTAAATAAGAATTCTGTAAATTCCCAGTCGGAATAAATACTGACTCGTATTTACCGAATCGGTATATTTTTGGCTGCTACATCTCAAAAAGCCAATCCCGGTCGGTAATGGACGAAATTCGGTATTTTGGGCCGTTACCGACCGGTATTTGCCTACCTACATCTGGCCCTTAATGTCTGTCTTTCTCAAATTAGGGGCCATTGATGAAGGGCTCAATGTCTCTGAAAATGTTTGGAGTAATTTTGCAAGTGTGATTCCTCATTTTGTCTCCACCAGCCAGATTCTACAAAAAATAAGGCTTGAATAAGCTTTGATAAAGACATTTTCTTTTGCGTTTGGATCAAAATTTCTTGATTGCATCAAAAATATTTGATGTGGAATTCAGTGCTTAATTAACTTGTCACTCTGATTGCAGGAAAAAATGCTAAGTGTGACTTGTTAGATGTTTAGTGGACTAGCACATAATATTATGGTAAGAAATATGCACATATCACTTGCCATTATACTTCTGTTGCTGAATATGTGAATCACAATGCACCTCCTTCATTATGGCATTTTTACTGCAACAGTGAAAATCAAAGTGCTGCTCTGTGAAATTTCACCATTCTATCAGAATAAAATATAATAACTTTCTCCTAATTTTTCTTGCCCTGCTTTGTCCCTCGTTTTCTCTTTTTTTGTGCGCACTTCTCTCGATGAACAGTTACCCATGACCATGCTGAGTAAGAGAAATTCGATCGAGCAGGATACAGGAGTTGGACAGAGAAATACAGGGTACAGTATTGCAAGAGACATGAAGTGAGAAGATAAGGAGTGGATATAGAGATGTTGTAGAATGATATATCATGTAGGCAGAGATGTAAAGTAATTAGAGGAAGATTAGGTGGGCAGAAGGAAAGATAAACAGAGATAGAAAAAGGAAGGTTTTAAAGTGAAGTAGAGAGAAAGAGGGAAAATAGAGGTAGAGAGAAGGAAAGGGTGAAACAGTTAAAGGAGTATGGTACTCCTTGGGGTGAGGTTTAGAGAGAGAGAGAGAGGGGGGGTTAATGTAGGAAAATAGGTGAATTTGAGAGATGTAATGGCATCAAGAGCTAGCAGTAGACAGAGAGACAAGGAAAAACAAAGATATTCATGGTAAAGAGTAAAATGAGAAGAGGTATAGAAATATGGGACAGGTAAAGAGAGCAAAGAAGGCAGACAGGTAGAGAGAAAAGTGAAGCATGAAAATGGGAATGGGGTATAGACAGGAACGAGAACGTTGAGAGACATAGGTGAAGAAGAGAAAGAGAGGTAAGATGTAATCAAGTAAAGAGGTTTTGGAGGAAGAGCTTGTGAGGTAGAGAGATTTATAAAGAAAGGAGTTGAGAAAGATAGTTGAGGTAGAGGGGGTTAGTTGAAATAGAGAAAGAGATATAGAGAGAGATATGTGTTTGTGAAAGGCAGAGAGAGAAGGGATTGAGGATAAAATAAAAGGAGGAGAGGTAGAGAAATAATGGTAGTCAGAGAGGAGTAAGATATTTAAAGAGGAGAAGAAAAGGGAACAGATGTCGAACAGTAGCCGGAGAGGTGAGGTAGTGAACTAGTGCTAAGCGATACTGAAAGGTTATGTAGCAAAATAGAGAGAGAGAGAGGTGAGGGAGAAAGAGATGAGGTTGGGAAGGAGATGTTTGGTATATACAGAAATGAGATAGAAAGGATAGTGGTAGTGGTGAGGTAGAAAAAGTGCTGAGAGACAGGTAAGGTAGAAGAGACATGGAGGGAGAAAGTGATGGGAAGGTGTGCCAATGATAGAGATGAGGTTGTCTGATATGTGAAAACGATGGAAGAGAGAAACATTGAGGTCAGATAGAAAAGGAACAGTGAGGTACAGAGAGAGGGATGAGGTAGAAAAAGTGCTGAGAGACAGGTAAGGTAGAAGAGACATGGAGGGAGAAAGTGATGGGAAGGTGTGCCAATGATAGAGATGAGGTTGTCTGATAAGTGAAAACGATGGAAGAGAGAAACATTGAGGTCAGATAGAAAAGGAACAGTGAGGTACAGAGAGAGGGATGAGGTAGAGACAGTTGAGGTATACAGTGGGATCAGAGAGATAGTTCTATATGTGGGCACAGAGTAACAGAGAGGCAAGCGTGCTCAGGAGACAGAGGTAGAGATAGATAAAGCTGAGCAAGAGATCTTGGATATATTGAGAAAGCAGTGAATTAGACAAGGGTAAACTGGAAAGGTGAGATAAAGAGGACGAAGGTATATAGATAAGTAGAGATTGAGAGTGTAAGAAATTGGGATATTGGTTAAGGAGGTGAAACCCCATCTGAAGCAACAACCACAATCCTTGTTAGGGTAAACCACAAAAGTCATTAAACTAACCTTTACTGTACCCTCTGATGGCTTGACTTGGAGGCACTCATCAGGTAATCAAACAGCATGCAAACAGTAATACAGTGACAGCACAACACAAGGGATATCTCCCGCCAAATTACAAACATAGAGTAAAACTTAATAAATAAAATGGACCCAAAATAATAAAAATCCAATCAGTAAAGTTTTAAGTAAAAAAATAGCACCAAGAAGAAAGCGCTAACTTTGGGTATTTGTTCATGCTAGAGCGGGACAAAGTAACAAGTTCAGGCCAACCACGATGGAGTGCGAGCCGGATGCAGGGACCAGATTAGTTCAGCTGAAAAAGTTACCTTCTCAAAGTCCGGTGTGCAGAGTTGAAAACTCGTCTGAGCTCCACTGATGCCAACCACGATGCCAATCAAGGGTCCAGGCTCTCGGGTAGTACCTCTTAAGGATCATGAAGTCACTTCAACAGAGTCCAGCAGGGCTCAGGCAGGTCCAGCTGCAGGTTCAGATAGGTACAGTTGCAGGTCAAAGCAGGGCCAGTTACAATGGGTAAACTGGACAGTTGCGGAGAGACCTCCATAGCTTGTTGTGTTTCTATCACTCAGAACAGGAGGTCAGCCAACTGCCCCTTCAAGCCACTCTGGTAATCCTGAGATCAAGTAGCAAGGCAGGCTTCATGCAGCAGTTTAGTCCTCTGAAGGTACAAGGCAGGCTTCAAGCAGCAGGACAGTCCTCTGGTAGTAGCAGGGCAGTCCTCTGAGGTACAACGTAGTCCTCGAGCACCAGGGCAGTCCTCTCAAGTACAAGACAGTCCTTCTGGGTGGTCCTCTGCAGGTCTAGGAGTGAAAAGTGCGTCTGAGGATCCTATGTTTATACATGGTGCTAGCTTTGAAGTTGAAGAAACTTTTAGAGTATTCCCCTGACAGCTGGTTCTGGAATATCCATCCTCCCTGCAGAGGAGTCACCCCAGACCCCCAAGGGGTCTGGGGTGACAATAGACTGTCAAATTATTTTTGAGTGTGATGGGGGCAGCCTTTGAAATGTAAGTGGGGCAGGGAACAGCTATGCCCTTCCCATCCTGTGAGGATGGCCCTCTCCCAGCCACCCCCTTTCTTAGTAGACAATATCTAGGCCCAATTCCCATTGTTAGTAGAAGAGTGATTAACAGGTGCAGGCAGCTGGAAACTCCTAGAAGGCCTCAGAAACTTTCGGGGAAATAACAGATCTGATGTTGACGCTATCACTCAAAAAATAGCTGTTGAGGGTCCCACTACTTTTCCCATGAGGATGCTCCCAGAATACATGATCACACTCATGCCTGATTACTTAGATTCTTAGATTTGGAAGCGGAGTGGGGGTCAGACACACTGTGGCTTCTTGTTCCCTCCCTTGATACTTAATTGTTGTAAAAGGATACTTTTCGTGGATGGCACAATGACTGCTGCTGCCCACTAGTAGCTTCTAATGTATAGGTCCTGGGTACCCATGGTACTATATACGAGGAACTTACATGTAAATTAAATGTACCAATCTAGTGTAAGCCAATTGAACCATGTTTTAGGGGTAGAGCAAACACAGTTAACACTGGTTAGCAGTGAAATAGTACAAAGAGTCATAATAGCCAACCAAAACATGTTCAGAAAACTGAAGTTGTGAAGGAAAAACATTTGGGGTTGACCCTGCAGGGAGGGCCAAGTCCAACAGAGAGAGGGGTTATGAGAGAGATTTAAGGTAGAGGAGCTGAGGTGAACCAATGTAATTGCCACCAACTGATTAAGACAGTGAAAGTTAAGGATGGGCAGGCCAGTCCCAAATTAAAGGACAAATTTATTTTTTAGTGCAAAACAGTGCATCAACCAAAATGTATGTGCTGTATTGTCCAAGGGGAAGAAAAAAGCACATATCCATATTTTTTAAAAAATAGCCATCTCTTGCTTACTACCCCTTTGCAGGCACACAAATTGGCTACCTAGTGCCAGGGCAGACCTGGGCACCAAAATCAGCCCTGGCAAATTTTGCCAGAGCATCCCCCATACAACTTGTAGTGAACAAGCGCAGCTTTTCTCTGGTGGACTGGCAGGGACCAAACCAATATATTGCTGGGGGGTGGGGGGACAGGTTTTGCTGTTGGGGACCAGGCAGCCACATTCCTGTCTACAGGAGACAGGAACCACCAACATTCAAAAACAAATGGTTTTGATGCACGCTTTAAACCATTTGTTTTGTATTGTTTATTTATAAGCGCTGCAGGCAGGAATGTGGACGGTCAGTCTTCAGCAACTAATCCAGCCCTTACTAGCAGTGAAACTGGCCCCTATCCTGCCATTCCACCAAGGAAATACCCGATGCCTGGTAATGCCAGTCCCTGACTGCCTAGTGCCACTCACAACCTGTGCACCATGGTGCAGATGTGTGTGGGTGCTATCTAGCACAGGATAAAATGCTATGCATAGACAATTCTCAAACATTCCTCATTTTACATGTGTGCTGTCCAAGGAGGCATGCAGTTTGTGTCATATATGAAGAAATGAACACATTACTTCATGTTTGCACCGGCTTTAAGGTGGTGTTATTTTTTTATGCAAAGCCGAGTTTCGCTACATCAGGCTTTACATCAAAACCTATGGGTGCTTACGCTACTCTCCTCAAATTACACCCAAGTAATATCCCTTTGACATTTAGAGGTTCTACGCAGTGCAAAGCTCTATCTGCAAGGACAACAGAGCACATTTCCAGCACGAAATACGTTTTACGCTGGAATGTAAACTCCTTCAAGAGTTTGCACTGCTTTGTGTCACTTTATGTGACATTACCCTTCCGCAAACCCTTAGCAAATCTGACCCTAAATTTCTGTTAAGCATGCTTTGCTGTCAAAGTAGAAAAATCATACTGACTGTCTGATCCACTTTACCAGGGAGTCCAGGGAGCTCGTCGGAAGGTGGGCCATGGACAATTGCCCGCTTTGCCCATGCCCTAAAATGACCTTATAAGTCACCAGGGATCATTGTCCCCGCTGGCGACATCTTATTTTTGATGAGTCAGGCATACTCATGGATTAAAATTTGATTTGAGACTTGCCTAGCCTTTTTAAGTCACTATACACTACATCAACACCTACGTTTCCTCAATCTACACAAAAGGCCCTTAACTTGCACTTCCCATCACGGCTTTGGAAAAAGATCCCCGATAAAGCCCACCCTTGAGGGTGTCCGTCAGGCATTGCATCACCTATCCGACAGGAGCAAGCCCAATGATGAAGCATGACACCCGCAAGGGTGGGTTAGGGCCCAATTTCTAAAAAGAAACTACTCCCCTTGTAGTGGCTCCTTTTCTCTGACCTACTCCCTTAGTCGTTTGTCCCCTTTAGGAACAGCATACCTTTTTCTTTTGAGAACTATAATGTTTAGCTTCAGCATGTGCACCATTTCTCTTTCACAACTGCCGTGACTAGGTGCGTAACACCTGGGGACACTGTGCACAAAAGTGAACATTTCTAAAGTAACCCTCAGTACTTCGGACCACTCACTATTATTACTCCTGGTGGTACCCAGGGACGGCTTTAGCGCTGGTGGCACCCAGTGCGATAATCATTTTTGTTGCACCCACACCTCATGATTACTTCCTCGAATTTTCTCACTACCACTGGCAGAAGTGCCCCATATCTCTCCAATGATAAGTTATTGCTAAATACAGCGCCCCCCATTTTCCCCAGGTCAGAGACCCTGCCACAGGTTAGCACCCTGCGCAGCGGCACCGGTCGCACTGCGCTGAAGCCGTCCCTGGTGGGTACCACACTAACCCCTAAGAGGAACATTGTCAGTAGTCATCGCCATCATCCTCCTATCAGCTATCGCGCTGTGGGGAGGGTCTCGGACCTTACTGAGTCAGCCGTTGCCCTTGACACTAGCAAAACCCGTTTCAAATCCCTGCCTCGCCTTAACATGCTGTGGTTCCCGCCAAACTATCATTAAGGGCCAGATGTAGGTAACTTCAATTTACCGACTCATAAATACCGAATTTTACCGATTCGGTATTTATGAATCGGTAAATATAAAGGAGGGAGATGTAGTTAATTTCTAAATTTGATTTACCGAATCGGTAAATACCGAATCGGTATTTCCCATTGATTCCTATGGGCTGTGAAGCCCATAGGAATCAATGGGAAATACCGATTCGGTATTTACCGAATCGGTAAATACCGAATGTTGCAAGGGTGCAGGGGGTGTCACTTTGACACCCTCTAGCACCCCAAGTAAAGGCATGTGTAACATGTGGCACAAATACATGCCCTAACGGCATGTCTGTGTGTCACATTGCACAGTGTGCATGCACAGATGTGCATGCACACCAGGATTCAGTATTTTACCACACAATAGGATTGTGTGGTAAAATACCGACTCTTAAGGGCCTGTGGCACTCTCGGGAGTGTCACCTACATTTGGATTTACCGAATCGGTAAAATTACCGATTCGGTATTTTACCGAATAGGTAAATTTACAGATTCTGTAAAATAATGGTCCCTACATCTGAAAACCCAAATACCGGTCGGTTTGGCCGTTACCGACCGGTATTACGGCTCCTATATCTGGCCCTTAATGCCCAGACCCTTCTCTGACAGTCTCCTGTGCAAAGCACTAGTGGTAGAAAAGACATTATTCCGAAGCGGTGTTAGTTAGTCACCGGGCCCTGTTGATAACACCAGATGCAATTAGTCACACTTCCTCTTCAGAGCAGCGTGTTTTGTTTAGCAGCCTTGAGGCGGGAGGCTATCGCCTTGTCTCCGCTCCCAGAATGCCACTGTAGCACATGATTATGTGCTCATTTGTTCAAGGGCCTAACACGCCTCTTTAACACATAGCATCCCAGTTTATGGTAGAGACTGGAGCTGTGCAGATGATATCTAATAAGGTCCCTATACAGCAGATTACAAATGTCTATGCCTAGAAACATTGACATATTTTGTCACCACTGTGCTGCTGCATGGTTTGCAACAATTTATAAATCAAAATTCTAAATACAGT
The DNA here is from genome assembly GCF_964261635.1 of Lissotriton helveticus. Classification (NCBI taxonomy): domain Eukaryota; kingdom Metazoa; phylum Chordata; class Amphibia; order Caudata; family Salamandridae; genus Lissotriton; species Lissotriton helveticus. Next base: position 211,505,891 of record NC_136071.1, on the reverse strand, counting down.
AATAATCCATAAAGAAACACTCATGCCACATACTAATTAGATCTTTTGCATGGAACATATTTTGAAGGGCCCTGCCAAAAGAATCAACCGACTGAGGTATACAACCACGGCTGTGGAGAGTCCCCAAGATTATATGACGTAAAGGCATTTTTTTGTTTAAAAAGGCAATTCAGAGGAGCAGAGCTGTAGCACATGTTCACCACCAGCAGAGAACCCCTATTTTATTAAGTATTGAGAAAGCCAGTAGGTCTGATCTTGGCAAACTCATTCAATGGTTAATTTGTATCACAAGCATATGCCAAATAGATAAAAAGAAGACAAAAAGAAACATGATGCAGCCTAAACTTGGTGGCAGTATGTTTACAATAAAATATTAACATTTATAAAAAGGTAAATATTGCATATAATTGTAATAGAATTGGGTGGGTGTTTTTTAGTAAGCAGGAGTACTTAGAAAAGGTATAGCAATCCTTTAAGCTTTAAACTACATCACCTGTAAATATGCTTACTACAGGTGCAAAAAATGGTACGGCTGACTTTGGGGTACTGTAACTTGAAGACATAGTTTAAACACACAATGATGACAAAAAGTTAAAGAAGGGTATAGAATATAAAGAAAAAAACACTCTTGATGTAAACTTTAGGCCCACCAGCTTGGGCGCTGAAATGTAACTCTTTTTAGGTAGTGTGCACTTGTGATAAGGTAAAAACTAAGGGGCATATTACCAAGCAATAGCGATAATTATCGCTATTGGTTGGTTAGAGACAAAATTTTACCGCTGAGCTGCGGCGATTTTTATCGCAGATAAACCTTGGTATTACCAAGGTTTATCGCAAATGCGATAAAAAACGGCCGCAATGCATGAATATCGCTGAAAAGTCCGCGATATTCTTGCATTACCGAGCTAATGCTCTTAGCCATGTTATCCACCTCCCATTGGATAACATGGCTAAGAACTGCTCAGGGCAGGTGTTAGCTTTTGGAGATATTCGGGCTTAGTGCGAATATCTCCAAAAGTTGGTAATAGGAGATAGCGATGTTAGCGACTGTTTCCAGTCGCTAACATCTTGGCACGCCCACTTTGCATGTCATTAGTGATAAATATCACTGACATGCAAAGTGGGGCCCAAGATAGTCGCTATCTCCTACTAGCTGTCACTAACTGGTGTTAGCGACAGCTAGGTAATAGGGAGATCATTTTATCTCCGCTTTCTTGGCTTTTAAAGCCAAAAAAGCGGAGATAAACCCCCTTGATAATATGCCCCTTAAAGCCATCACTAACGGTGGACTAAAGTCAGTGGCTGAAGTGGGCTGACCGAATATCCCATGTTGTATATTCTGGAGAATGCTAGCTGAACAGGTGACTGCATAAAGTGACCCAAAGCCCTCATATTTGTATATATGTATGCATTTGGTATTTAGTTTTTTTTATTATTACGTTTAGGGATTTTTAATTACATTAGGCTGGTGAGACAGCTAAAGCTGTCACTCTGCAATGTTTAGTTACAAGACTTGTCCATGCATGTCAACTATGCATAGCCAGGGTAGAATATGTTACCCTTGGATTGTCCTTTAGTCCACTCGGAGTCACATAAAGTCAAACCGTGGCTTGAATGAGAACAAGGTTGAAAGAGCCCGTTTACTTTCGATTTCCAATGCTTGCCCTTCCAATAGACCTGCAGTGTCAAATAAGAGGCCGTTGAGGGTCAGCGCTTTTGTAAATAAATCCATTTGCAAAGTGTTTCTGTAGTTTTGGCCCAAGCAGGTGGCTATGTGCGTTGAATAAACTGGAAAGTCGAAGTCAAAGGACAACAGACGACAGCTGGGTTTCACAAATGTCTCCTACTTTTAAGTTTGCTCTGTCTGCCGACCAGTGAATGGATAGGACTCAAGAGAAATATGTTTTTAAAGGAAAGCCCAAATTTACTATCCTTCATGCAGCATTGAGCTGCACAAAGGGAACAGCACTGCATTGCACAAATGCTAGAATGCTATGCAGCAGTAGGTTTACAGAGAGTTGCCTGTAGACAATGTCATCAGTGAATTTCGTGCAAAAAAGTAGGGCTGGCGTTATTCTCTCTAGCGTAATTACCCATAATTACTGCAAAATTACTCGTAAATATGCAGAATTGTGTGAGAAGTATAATCCATCATTTAGCAGTATTTGCACCCATGCATCTAAAATGGGCGAGAGAATGCATTTTGCACTAAAAAAATAGCACTAAATGCTACAACACATCAACAGCAGGAGCCAGCAGCCACTCGCTCTTTCTTAGGGCCTGATTATGAGTGGGACAGTCTTCCGAATGTCACACTCGCAGTGGCGCAGCTGTGGCGGTCCACCATCTGCCAGATTATGACTTTCACCATCGTACTGGCGGTGGACCGCCGGCTGCGCCAGGGGACCGCTGATCCCTTGCACTAGCACGGCAGAGGGGCCATGCAATATGCTGAGTGGTACTGGCGCAGTCCCCCTGAGCATATTATGAGTTCCTCCACCACTAGCCTATTCATGGCAGTGAGTCCCCCACAAAAAGGCTGGCAGTGGGGGTCCTACAGGACCCTAATACCCCCGCCATTAGGATGCATTCAGGGGAGTACAATATGTGCCCCTCTGTCTGCTTGCACCCCCAGTTCCAGCATGGCATGGACTTTACAGTCCATGCCATGCAGCATCATGTTTGCCGTTCCTATTGCACTTCCTGTTTTCAGGGCACCGCCATGGGAAAGGCAAAAGGACCATCCGCCTGCACGTGTTGAACTTGTAATCAGGCGGGCCGTCTTTGCACGGTTTTTATGGTGCTGTGCCGGCGGAGATCCATCACAGCACTGCAAAGTCGTAATAAGGCTCTTAATTTGTTCTTCCTGTACACCCGCAGTAGTATTTGTACCTCAAACTACTCTTAATAACTGAAGTTGGTGTAATCGTGTAGTTTTGGTAATTTCGCATCACAAGAGTAATGTGTACTTTTCCATGAAGAACACATGTATCTGTTAAGTATACAACGCAAACAAATACATGCCCCCTCATTTCCCTGGTGATCTGGAGCCCTCAGCAAACACAAGGAGATGATGGACGGAGTGCTGAAACTTTTCAGACTCTCACCCCCAGTCACAGATCTGGGTTCAATCCATCATCGTTCTTTAGTTCACTTTGCCACCCCAGTTCAGACACAGCTATATGCAAATCAGTCTTGACCCTGTGCCTCATGGGAACAGTCCAGTCTCAACTGCCAAGCCATGTCTTCCCTGGACCAGAAACAAGCATCCTGGGACCGGTTTTGGGCTAACAGCCCTCATCAGCCAGGCTAGCTTGAATCCAGTGGCAAAGTGAGCAGGGGACCCACGTCTGGGCATAGCCTGCCAATTTAGGGCAAACAAAGCAAACACAAGGAGATGATGGACGAACCGCTGAAACTTTTCAGACACTCACCCCCAGTCACAGATCTGGGTTGAGCCCTCCTCATTTCCCCGAGGTTTATTTGCAGCAGGCACAGTACGGTTTCAAGAGATAGAGAAAGAGAGAGAGAGGGAAAGTAGAGAGAAAAAGATCAGAGAGTAAGAAAAGAAAGAGGAGAGGAGAGAAGGAGAGGGAGAGAATGGATGGATGGAAAGAGATCACATGAGTAGAGGAAGGGTGAGGCTAGTTTGGACTTTTTTGCCAGTGCTGCTTTTGATTCCCCATTACTGCCCTGATGAGCATCCTCGGTTTCTGTTTGTGGCTTGTAAAGGACATCTAGTAGATTATATAAAAGAAAATTAAGACACCTTTGGTATTAGGTGGATCTTTATGCTCTTTGCTATTTTGTGAAACTAATTAGACAACAAAAGCTGCATTACATTTCTATTACTATCAAGGAAGGTATCTTTTTAAGTGAGAGAGAAAAATATGTTTCCAATGTGCACAGGATTCTAGGTAAGCAGATATTGTACAGAAGATTGGGTGTCGGAAGATGTTGTGCCAAACTTTGCCTTCATATCTTCCCTACAGAAGTGTTTTGCTTTAGCTTAGTCGCTTACAAATAAATGTATTTATGTTTGTAAAGATAAACATCAAATAAAGGATTTCCGGAGGAAAACAAATCTGTTTTCACTTTTATGCTGTTCACAAGATGGAGTTCAAAGTCAACAAGGACAACTAAAAGGGCCTTTGTTAATATTTATTTGTGTAATTGACTCAACAGAGACATCTAGTAATGGCTTTTTGCTTGTCTTGCTGACACAATAGGGAAGCTAGAAAGGGCTTATGCTTGTACCCCCGGCACAACAGGACAGCTAGTAACGACAACTGCAACTGCACCTTTGTGCTGCCGACTCAACTGGGACATCTTGAACTAGCCTGTAAAATGTCATCATTGTGCTGCTGACTCAACAGACTGTATATGGCCTGCTGCCAAAAGGCCACCAGGACTCCAAACACGCACAACAAAATTATGAAATACTCCTTTTGTCAAGCTGTCAAATATTTTATCTAATATACTTCATCACAAAAAATTCATATTATTTCAATCCTCATATGTTTTTCTATGGTAAATCACGAACAATCACAAAAATTCATATGTACATCAAAACATCAATATTAAATCAATAAATCATAGAATGTATTCAAAACATTGAAATAACACCCAATGCATTTCGGGGCCATACCCCTTCGTCAGGGGTCTGTATAGAAAGAGAAGAAAGAAAGAAAAAAGAAAACCTTATTACTCTTGATATCGAGGGGGATAAGTGTATGTGTACTAAGTCTCTAGTTATTTACTTGTTGCTTACCTAATTATTGCTGTTTTGTGTGTTGCCACTATTGTAAATAGTGTGCATTATCTTCTCCCTGCAAAGTTCTGTGGAGAACCAGTATAATTATTTATTGCAAATAATGCAATCAATTGACTGATTTTTAGTGAATTGCCATCACTTATATAAATCTGAGGCGCTCACCTGAAGTTGTCAAAAATGCGTCCAATCTGAAAAAACGTGAGTGGACATATTATAATAAACCTTTAGTGAATGCTCAACTGCAGCGCAGTTTGAACAAGCAATCAGGAAGGAAAGGCCATTTACCTGTAGGGTATATGTTAATTTTAAGCCCCAGTGAATCGCTGTTTTATCAAGGTTGCCTGCAAGACATTGAAATTAAGGAGTGGGAGTTAAATATATTGCCTGAAAAATGCTGACTTTCATCGCCTTCGAAGGGCACTTCCGCTTACCTGCGGGATGGGAGATGTGACCGGTCCCGCTCTACTTCTTAGGTAAACACGTCCGTTCTAAGAAAAAGAACGCGTGTTACTAAACTTAGCCTCAGCGCGCATACTTCATTTGACCAGAATCACGGTAACCAAGATTTTGGTTTCTTACCGGCTGCTAGTGCAAGTATTCGCCAGGAAGAGCTCGCGCCTCCGCGTTTCGAGTCAACTGAGAGTTGACACTAAGTCCCTTTTTGATGTTCGCTAGTAACTTCAACATTAAAGTAGGACTAGGAAGGCAATATGACGGCCATTTTAGAGTGGTGTTTTTGCGGGTAAACATATATGTAAACTGCCTGAAGTGAAGTGTGTAATCAAGTTATGTGGAAAAAACGGGTAAACTGGAGGATAAAAAAGGAAAAGATCAAGATTAGAATAATTTGAAAAATTCCAAAAATTCCACTGTCAATGCAAGACGTGCTCTGCCTATTTACATACTGGGCCTTATTGTGTTGGAAATTTTAACAATCAAACAATCGAATTTAAATAATAAAGTATCACATTCAGTACAAAACAATATCTGCCTTTGTCATTATTATGGAATTTTCTGAATTAGTGTTTTATGTTAGGTATGCGCCCACGTGTGAGAGTGTCCTAAGGGTACCCATGTTTTCAAGTTCTTGTGTCATTATAGGAAACATGCCATGTCCATTTTGTCGTTGAGCCCCAAGGGGGTCAATGTCTGTAATTTTCGAATCCAAAAAGCCTCTCTTTGCAGTAGGATCTTGGAGTTGTCCAAGCCCAGTCGTTGTGGGAGTAATTCAATCACCTGAAATCGTAGCTGTGCAATGGTGTGTCCAGCTTCCCACCAATGTTTTGCAAGTGGCGATGTCAAATTCTTATTTCTGATTCGGCTCTTGTGTTCAGATAATCGCAATTTCAACTTGCGCTCTGTTTTGCCAACGTATATGAGGCCGCATGGGCATTTGATTGAGTATATTACATACTCCGAATTGCAAGTTGTGTTATGCCTTAATTGGATCTTTTCACCTGTCCGCGGGTGTAGCAAGATGTTTCCCGGTATTATGTTATTGCAATTTTTGCAATTATAGCAGCGTGTGGTGCCTTTGCACTCTTCAGGTTGTTGGTTAGTGTCAATGTTACGTCTGGGTTTATTGAGCAGTTCCTTGAAATTTTGAGCTCTCTTGTATGCGAACAAAGGTTTATCGCTGAATAAGTTGCCAAAGTCTTTCTCAACTTGTATGATCTCCCACCTCTTTAAGATGATGCGTTTGATGTCTCTAGAGGCAGTGGAGTATTTCATCACAAATACCATTCTTTTATTCTCAGTTTTGGGTCTTTTTTCCAGAAGTTCTGACCTCGGAATAGCCTTGATGTGATCCACATGGGCTTCCAGTAATTTTCGTGGATATCCTCTATCCAGATAACGTTGTTTTTGTGCTTCAATGTGCTTGTCGCAGCTAGTTTTATCGGAAGAAATTCTTTTGATTCTCATGAATTGTGAGACCGGTGAGTTATTGATAAGATTTGAAGGATGGAAGCTTCCGTAAAGAAGTGCAGTGTTTCTGTCTGTGGGCTTTTTGTAAAGGGTTGTGTTGATGGAGTTTTCACTGAGTTCTACCCAAACATCCAGGAAAGGTAAAGCTTCCTTGTTGATGTTGTGTGTGAATTGTATCCTCGGATTAGCGAGATTCAAACTCTTGATATTTTGGATTAGATCCGCAACTGGTCGTTTCCATATTATGAAGACGTCATCTATGTATCTCTTGTAATACACAAGGCCTTCTTGCCAGGTGCAATCTTCCAGAATATAATCCAACTCAAATTTGGCCATGAAGATGTTCGCATACACGCAGGCCCCTGGAAAGCCCATGGCTGTCCCAGTGAGCTGCATATAATACTCCTTTTCCCATGAAAAATAGCTGTTAGTCAAACAGAATTCTAGTAGCTGTAATATTAGACATTTTAGCTCCTCTGGCTTGTCTTTTAGAAGTAAGGCCCACTCAATGGCTTCTAAACCTTCTTTGTGAGGAATGGACGTATAGAGGGCAGTCACGTCGATTGTACACAGAGTCCAATTTGCTGCATCTGTCGTGTCGATAGTTGAAAGACTTCGTAAAAAGTCTGAGGTGTCTTCCAAATAAGTCGGCCATTTTCTGATAAAGGATTGCATGTGTGCATCGATAAAAATGCCCAAATTCTCAAAGATGGAGGCGCATCCCGATACTATCGGCCTGAATGGAGGGTCTTTCAGGTCCTTGTGCACTTTGGGCAAAAAATATATCCTTGGTCTCCTTGGATAAATTTGCCTCAGGTATCGCTTGGTTGTGGTATTCAGCCAACCTAGTTCTTCTGATTTGTCCAGTAGTGCATCCAAGTTCTTGGCTATTGAATTTGTTGGATCCTCATCCAATTTAGCGTATGTGTTTGCATCTTGTACATGTTCAAAGCCTTTTTTCACGTAAAAAACCAGATCCATTATTACGAGGCTTCCACCTTTATCTGCCTTTTGAATTGTAATCTCCCTGTTATTGGCAAGTGCGTGAAGCGTGCTGTGTTCTGCTCTTGTCAGATTGTTGATTTTTCTCTTGTATTGGATTTTACTCAAATCCGTCTTCACGAGTAACTCAAATGTATCAAGACTTTTGTGGGAGACCGGAGCCATGAAAGTGCTTTTGGGCTTGAACTTAATGGAGGTGTTGTCCTCATTCTCGATTGGGTTAAGCACCGTGAAGAAATGTTTTAGTCTTAGGACCCTCATAAATTTGAAGAGGGCGATTTCTGTCTCAAGTTGGTTGGTATGGTAAGTGTGAACAAAAGATGTTCCTTTATTAAGCAAGTGTTCCTCAGATTTCGTCAGTTGATAGCTCGAGATGTTTATTACGAGACTTTGGTCTGACTCCTTAGGCCTTGTTTCTTCTTCTCTACCTCCTTTGCTTTTTCCTTTTCCCTGTCCTCGTCGCGTCTTTTGTCGCTCGTTGTTGATGGTATGTCTGGAGGTTTGTGTTGTGTGTTGTCCTTGTCTAAAAAAGAATCAGATGTTGAAGCTGACGAATCTGCAGTTGTACCCGTCAGGTCCTGTTGTTTAGATGCCAGGTCTTGCTGTTTAGATGTGGGCTGTTGTTGCTTATTCATAGGTTGTCTGGTGGCGCTGGTGTCACTGTCCGACACTCCACTCTCTTCTGATGATGCTGTGTGTTGTTTCCTACTTGTGTATCGCCTTTTAGCATAAATTTCAGCCCAGGTATACGCTTCATTCAACTTGTAGTCGATAGTGTCCCGCTTGAATTTACACAGTTTGGTCTCTTGCAGTTCCTTGCCGTATTTATCAAGTTTGATATCAAGTTCCTCCAAAAATTTGCTCCATGGTTCTTCCTCTATTCTCTTAGACAGTTCTTGTTTGACGTTGAAAATCTCCTCTTCAAGATCTTGGATGGTTTTGGCCAGTTCTTCTACCAACAACAGTATTAAGTCTAGTGAACATTTATTAAGTATCTCGAACCATTTTTCCATGAATTGTGGATTGTTGTTTAGTCTGTACAGCATAGGTCTAATTGCTAGTCGTAGTCCCCTAGGAATTCGTCTCACACGGTGGTACTGAATTAGTGTGGATGCATGTAGTCGCTGGTTTAATTCACGTCGCGTTAAGTATTCAAGTTGTTTAAGTTGCTGCGCAGTAGATCCTCCTTGAGTATCAAAAGTTTTGGTTTCCTTAATTAATTTGTAAATTTGTGAAGCTTCTTCTGCAGAATATCCTCTGATGTTGGCTCTGTTATCTGTAATTCCAGCTATCGATTCGAACGACATTGTGCAATTAAACACAGTCTATATTTAAAGTGTGCAGGCACTAATCCTAACACAGCACACGCACTGGTTTAACTTGCATAAAGCTTGAACACTTAGAGTGCAGCCCCCGCTCATACATTTCTGCTGACTCAACAGAGGCATCTAGGAACCATTATGCTACTATATTCTTGTGCTGCTCATGCAACAGGGACACCCAGTAATCACATGTGCTACTGATTAATATACTGAAGTCTGACATACTAGCCTTGCCAATATTCATATTATTAGAAGAGAAGTAAACTTTCCTTTTGAGGCTGAGTAGAAGACTGTTGTAACCAAACCAGAAACTATCACATTTGATAAGGTAATTTTATAAATAACAACGGAACCGGAGGAGGAGCTTCGCGTGCAACCAAGATGGCCGCGTGAGCTTAGGGCTCCCGAGACCCTCGTAACCTCCCGCATCTATCCTGTCGTTTATCCTGTCCCACATTGATGTCTTCGTGAAATCGAACTACGAGTGAGGTGAAACTTGCTTTCAGATTTTGAATCGAACCCTGGGAGCCGGAGTTACGGCGATTAGAAGATTGCGGCCTACATCTCCGTGATGCCCGGCTGTGGAGTTGGCATGGTGCCCGGGCCGTAGTTGAACAACATCGGCTTGAGGGGGCTGGGACGTCCGGTCTGGTTGCTTTCACTTTCAGTTTTGCTTTCAGAGAGAGCTGTGACTGGAACCGTGCCCACCCCTGAGCCTGAAGACGGCCGCCCAGTGATACCCACAAGTGTGATTTCTCATTGTCTTGCCGAATTCGGAGGACATTTGGCCTGTGCCCTCTGGCTGGGGCTGCCTCCGCCCGAGGGGACCAGGGGCCGCCATCTTCCTGACTCGTCTCTCCTATTCAAGTTAACCTATCTCCCGCAATGACGGGGAAACCAGAGGGCGAAAAGCAGAAACTTAAGACCACTCGGCGGGGTGGCTATACCCAGACTAATATCATGGATCGATATGCCCAAGCTAAGGGATCTCCCGGCGGATCTGGTAGGTCGCAGGAGGACACTAGAGATCCACCAACTTCGGCCAATGAACTGACCCTGCAAGATGTCATGGCCGCTATTGACGGGATTAAATCCTCATTAGGGCAACAAATGGAGACTCCCGCCCATAAGCTTGATACTGTGGCGATAGATGTCTACCTGATCCGCACAGACCTGGAAAAAACTAATGAGAAGGTCAAATCACTGGATATCAAGACTTCTAGTCTGACGGGTGATGTCGCTGACCTACAGATGGAGGTCCGTCACCTAAAGACCACCAGTGATCTCCTCACACGTCGTCTGGAGGATTATGAAGGAAGGGCCAGGCGGAACAATGTCCGTATTATTGGGGTCCCGGAGAAGGCGGAGGATCCTGCAGCTGACCTCTTTGTTGAGAACCTTATTGTTGGACACCTCGCACCTAAAGGATTGAGTAAGTTCTTTACGGTTGAACGGGCTCACAGAGTTCCGGGCGTCAAACCGAAGCTGGGTGCCCCACCGCGGCCTATCATTGCGAGAATTTTCAATTTTCGTGATAGACACGCTGTCCTGCAGGCCACAAGGATGGGTGGACCTACAAAGCTTGAAAACACAAATATCAGCTTCTACCCGGACTTCACCCAATCTGTCCAGAAGCAACGACTCGGTTTCATGGGGGTGAAAAGAAGACTGCGTGATATGGGACTCAAATATGCCATGCTTTTCCCGGTCAAGTTGAGGATTGAGCATGCTGAGCGAACTTATTTTTTTGATCGACCAGAGGTGGTGGCCAACTGGCTGGACACTCTACCGAACCAACATCCATCTGAGTAGCGGTCTGGCGGAGCGGAGGGCGGACAGGCGGAACAAGAATAGTCGCCGGTTGCTTGGTTCCTGGGGTTTTTCGTGGACCTTGGACTGTGGTTCGATAATCCTGACATGTGATTTAATGTACATTTGGGGGGTTACGGGGCTATTGGTGGGTCTTTTTTTCCTCCTCTGAGTGTCTTTTTGTAGTTTAGTTAAATGTGGGGACGACAGGCACACTGCAAGTTTGGGTGTCTTTTTAGTCTTACGCAGGGGTGCAGGGTGGGGGGCTTTGTAACGGGATGTTGGTGGGGGGGATGGGAGGTTCTGCTGGGGTGTGTGTCTGTTTTCTTGCAAGGTACCGTATCCTTAAATCGTTTCATCGAGGTGTTGAGTTCTTATTGGGGTTGGATTTTCTTTCTTCTTCGGGATGGGGGTAGAGGGCTGAAACTAATGAGTTGGAATGTGAATGGGCTGGGGGATAGGATAAAACGTGGGGTGGTGTTGCAACTGTTGAAACGTCTCTCCCCTGATGTGGTCCTTCTTCAGGAGCTGCACTTGATTGGTAATACTTGCCATGCTATGAATAGGAGGGGATATCGTCTGGTTGCACATGCTGGGTATTCCTCCAGCTCTAGAGGGGTTGGAATCCTCATTAAGAACTCTCTCCCACTGGAGATTGACTCCACTTTTCTCGATGATAGAGGGCGCTACGTCACTCTTACGGGTAGATGTGAGGGCTGCACCCTCTCTCTGGTTTCGGTATATGTCCCCCCTGGCCTGCAATCAACTACTTTTGCGGACTTGGGGCGAATCATTCTGGCTCTCCCTGAGGGGTCACTGCTTCTAGGTGGTGATTTTAACGCAGTAGTTTCCGGTGTGGTTGATCGACACCCGCCCAGAGATCTAAAGGGATCACAGAACAGGCTCCAGGGATTCCTTGACACTTTAAGTCTGGTAGATTGTTGGAGGTTGATACATCCTACTCAACGGCAATATACATTTCATTCGGGCGCTCACGGTAGCCTCTCCAGGATCGACTATGTTTTGGTACCGGCTGCGGAGGCTCTTTCTGTCACTGAGGAGAAGCATTTAGCTCGGGGAATTTCGGATCATTCTCCACTATGGCTACAGATAGATTTAGATTCTGGGTCCGAGGGACGGGTTGCCCCGATTAACCCTTGGTATTTCCAAAACCCTACAACTCGCGCTGCCCTGGTAAAATCTCTTGAACTGTATTTTTTGGAAAACTAGGGTTATGTTTCATCAGCGGTATCACTTTGGGAGGCTTTCAAGAACGTCCTTAGGGGTCAGGCCCTGTCGTTGATAGCGGGTGTTAAGAAACAGAGAGATGAGGAGGTGGTCAATCTTGAAACAGAGATCGCGGACTTGGAGCTTGACCTGGAGCGGGCCCTGTTGATAACACCAGATGCAATTAGTCACACTTCCTCTTCAGAGCAGCGTGTTTTGTTTAGCAGCCTTGAGACTGGAGGCTATCGCCTTGTCTCCGCTCCCAGAATGCCACTGTAGCACATGATTATGTGCTCATTTGTTCAATGGCCTAACACGCCTCTTTAACACTTAGCATCCCAGTTTATGGTAGAGACTAGAGCTGTGCGGTTGATATCTAATAAGGTCCCTATACAGCAGATTACAAATGTCTATGCCTAGAAAAAATTGACATAGTTTGTCGCCAGTGTGCTGCTGCATGGTTTGCAACAATTTATAAATCCAAATTCTAAATACAGTAATAATCCGTAAAGAAACACTCATGCCACATACTAATTAGATCTTCTGCATGGAACATATTTTGAAGGGCCCTGCCAAAAGAAGCAACAGACTGAGGTATACAACCACGGCTGTGGAGAGTCCCCAAGATTATATGACTTAAAGGCATTTTTTTGTTTAAAAAGGCAATTCAGAGGAGCAGAGCTGTAGCACATGTTCACCACCAGCAGCAGAAACCCTATTTTATCAAGCATTGAGAAAGCCAGTAGGTCTGATCTTTGCAAACTCATTCAATAGTTAAATTGTATCACAAGCATATGCCAAATAGATAAAAAGAAGACAAAAAGAAACATGCTGCAGCCTAAACTTGGTGGCAGTATGTTTACAATAAAATATTAACATTTATAAAAAGGTAAACATTGCATATAATTGTAATAGAATTGGGTGGGTGTTTTTTAGTAAGCAGGAGTACTTAGAAAAGGTATAGCAATCCTTTAAGCTTTAAACTACATCACCTGTAAATATGCTTACTACAGGTGCAAAAAATGGTACGGCTGACCTTGGGGTTTTGTAACTTGAAGACATAGTTTAAACGCACAATGATGACAAAAAGTTAAAGAAGGGTATAGAATATAAAGAAAAAAACACTCTTGATGTAAACTTTAGGCGCTGAAATGTAACTCTTTTTAGGTAGTGTGCACTTGCGATAAGGTAAAAACTAAAAGCTATCACTAACGGTGGACTAAAGTCAGTAGCTGAAGTGGGCTGACCGACTATCCCATGTTGTATGTTCTGGAGAATGCTAGCTGAACAGGTGACTGCATAAAGTGACCCAAAGCCCTTATGTTTGTATATATGTATGCATTTGTTATTTAGTTTTTTTTATTATTACGTTTAGGGCTTTTTTATTACATTAGGCTGGCTAGACAGCTAAAGCTGACACTATGCAATGTTTAGTTACAAGACTTGTCTATGCATGTCAACTATGCATAGCCAGGGTAGAATATGTTACCCTTGGATTGTCATTTAGTCCACTCGGAGTCACATAAAGTCAAACCATGGATTGAATGAGAACAATGTTGAAAGAGCCCGTTTACTTTCGATTTCCAATGCTTGCCCTTCCAATAGACCTGCAGTGTCAAATAAGAGGCCGTTGAGGGTCAGCGCTTTTGCAAATAAATCCATTTGCAAAGTGTTTCTGTAGTTTTGGCCCAAGCAGGTGGCTATGTGCTTTGAATAAACTGGAAAGTCGAAGTCAAAGGACAACAGATGGACAGCTGGGTTTCACAAATGTCTCCTACTTTTAAGTTTGCTCCGTCTGCCGACCAGTGAATGCATAGGACTCTAGAGAAATATGTTTTTAAACGAAAGCCCACATTTACTATCCTTCATGCAGCATTGAGCTGCACAAAGGGAACAGCACTGCATTGCGCAAATGCTAGAATGCTATGCAGCAGTAGGTTTACAGAGAGTTGCCTGTAGACAATGTCATCAGTGAATTTCCTGAAAAAAAGTAGGGGTGGCGTTATTCTCTCTACAATTACTGCAAAATTACTCGTAAATATGCAGAATTGTGTGAGAAGTATAATACAGCATTTAGCAGTGTTTGCACCCATGCATCTAAAATGGGCGAGAGAATGCATTTTGCACTAAGAAAATAGCACTAAATGCTACAACACATCAACAGCAGGAGCCAGCAGCCACTCGCTCTTTCTTAGGGCCTGATTATGAGTGGGACAGTCTCCCGACTGCCACACTCGCAGTGACACAGCTGTGGCGGTCCACCATCTGCCAGATTATGACTTTCACCATCGTACCGGCAGTGGACAGCCAGCTGCGCCAGGGAGCCGCTGATCCCTTGCGCTAGCACAGCAGAGGGGCCATGCAATATGCTGAGTGAGACTGGCGCAGTCCCCCTGAGCATATTATGAGTTCCTCCACCACCAGCCTATTCATGGCAGTGAGTCCCCCACAAAAAGGCTGGCAGTGGGGGCCCTACAGGACCCTCATACCCCGCCATGGGGATGCATTCAGGGGGGCACAACATGTACCCCTCTGTCTGCTTGCAACCCCAGTTCCAGCATGGCATGGACTTTACAGTCCATGCCATGCAGCAATATTTTTGCCGTTTCCATTGCACTGCCTGTTTTCAGGGCACCGCCATGGGAAAGGCAAAAGGACCATCCGCCAGCAAGTGTTGAACTTGTAATCAGGCGGGTGGTCTTTGCGCGGTTTTTACGGTGCTGTGCCGGCGGAGATCCATCACAGCCAGGGAAAGTTGTCATCAGGCTCTTAGTTTGTTCTTCCTGTACACCCGCAGTAGTATTTATACCTCTAACTACTCTTAATAACTGAAGTTGGTGTAATCGTGTAGTTTTGGTAATTTCGCATCACAAGAGTAATGTGTACTTTTCCATGAAGAACACATGTATCTGTTTAGTATACAACGCAAACAAATACATGCCCCCTCATTTCCCTGGTGATCTGGAGCCCTCAGCAAACACAAGGAGATGATGGATGGAGTGCTGAAACTTTTCAGACTCTCACCCCCAGTCACAGATCTGGGTTCAATCCATCATCGTTCTTTAGTTCACTTTGCCACCCCAGTTCAGACACAGCTATATGCAAATCAGTCTTGACCCTGTGCCTCATGGGAACAGTCCAGCCTGAACTGCCAAGCCATGTCTTCCCTGGACCAGAAACAAGCATCCTGGGACCGGTTTCGGGCTAACAGCCCTCATCAGCCAGGCTAGCTTGAATCCAGTGGCAAAGTGAGCAAGGGACCCACGTCCGGGCATACCCTGCCAATTTAGGGCAAACAAAGCAAACACAAGGAGATGATGGACGGACAGCTGAAACTTTTCAGACACTCACCCCCAGTCACAGATCTGGGTTGAGCCCTCCCCATTTCCCAGAGGTTTAATTGCAGCAGGCACAGTATGGTTTCAAGAGCTAGAGAAAGAGAGAGAGAGAGAGGGAAAGTAGAGAGAAAAAGATCAGAGAGTAAGAAAAGAGAGAGGAGATGAGAGAAGGAGAGGGAGAGAATGGATGGATGGAAAGAGATCACATGAGTAGAGGAAGGGTGAGGCTAGTTTGGACATTTTTGCCGGTGCTGTTTTTGATTCCCCAGTACTGCCCTGATGAACATCCTTGATTTCGGTTTGTGGCTTGTAAAGGACATGTAGTAGATTATATAAAGGAAAATCAAGACACCTTTGGTATTAGGTGGATCTTTATGCTCTATGCTATTCCATGAAACATTAGACATCAAAAGCTGCATTCCATTTCCATTACTATCAACGAATTTATCTTTTTTTGTGAGAGAGAGAAATATGTTTCCAATGTGCACAGGATTCTATGTAAGCAGATATTGTACAGAAGATTGGGCGTCGGAAGATGTTGTGCCAAACTTTGCCTTCATTTCTTCTCTACAGAAGTGTATTGCTTTAGCTTAGTCGCTTACAAATAAATGTATTTATGTTTGTAAACATAAACATCAAATAAAGGATTTCCGGAGGAAAACAAATATGTTTTCACTTTTATGCTGTTCACAAGATGGAGTTCAAAGTCAACAAGGACAACTAGAAGGGCCTTTGTTAATATACATTTGTGTAATTGACTCAACAGAGACATATAGTAATGGCTTTTTGCTTGTCTTGCTGACACAACAGGGAAGCTAGAAAGGGCTTGTGCTTGTACCCCCGGCACAACAGCAGCTACTAACGACAACTGCAACTGCACCTTTGTGCTGCAGACTCAACTGGGAGATCTTGAACTAGCTTGCAAAATGTCATCATTGTGCTGCAGACTCAACAGAGGCATCTAGTAACCATTATGCTACTATATTCTTGTGCTGCTCAGGCAACAGGGACACCCAGTAATCACATGTGCTACTGATTAATATACTGAAGTCTGACATAGTAGCCTTGCCAATATCTATAATATTAGAAGAGAAGTAAACTTTCCTTTTGATGCTGAGTAGAAGACTGTTGTAACCAAACCACAAACCATCGGATTTGATAAGGTAATTTTATTATTAACAACGGAACCACAAAGGCGCCAAGTTGCCCAGCGGTAACGGTCATTAACAGAACGCCATGACCATGCAACCCATGTCCTAACCATTACAGAATACAGTGGAATGATTAAGATCATACAGAAAACCTTCAGAAAGCTACCTATCATAATCTGATTTGACATTGTCATAGTTGTTTCGCTCATTCCCATAACAAACGACGGATCCCTATATATCAACAATTATTTGAGTGCATGTGCCCATTGGCTCCATTGTGTTAGATCTTACAGTGCTCAATGCCTTTAGCTGTTTATTTTCTGACAGTGCTGTACCTAGCTTCCAACTAAAATGCAAATCAAGTGCCTATCCTTCTGTTGCACTGAATAGCTCAAGTAACTGCTTCCAACGGTGATAAATCTCTTATTATTATTGTTCCTAATTTACTATTTACCATCTGTCTGTGTCTCAAAGGGCAGAGTGTTCTATCAACTTAAATTATAATTAGGGCTTCTACTCTGAGGGTTTGAAGATAAATATTTAGAATGGCACATCTGGATTGATTTGAGCATTAATTTATCTCACCTCACAAACAATTATGTTCACAGCTTACACACAGACACACACAGACACACACCCACAAAATGTACCAAATAGGCTTATTTCATTGGGGCACACATCCTTCTAAAATAGCTCTGCTTCTTCCAGAACTAATATGTGATGAATTGGTGAATCTACTTTTGTTTCTTTAAATATGTTTAAGAGTAATGTGCTTAGCCAAAACAGATTTCATTTTGTTAGATGTCCATTGAAACCTTTTGCATTTTTTGTGAATATTTTATACATCACCATGGTAATCATGTTCTCCACTGAAGACATATTAATATGTATATAGATGCTTGTTGAAACATTCTGTTGTTTAGAGGTTGAACATGTGCATGGGAGAAAATGGAGGTATGCATATATCTTTTAAGGGCTAATATCTCTAAAACCACAGAAGGGTAGTACTCCAGTACCACTATTTTATGAACTCTCAAAAGTTCAAAAGTTGTTCACTAATGTACAGCAAGAGAGCTCCTCCTAAGCCTGCCTTGTCTCTCATATCCCGAGTTCTCTATTGATAGTGCAGAGAACTACACAGGCACGATTCACAAAGGTAAACTTACACTTTTGTGTAAGTTTACTACTTTTAGGTATTCACAAGGGCAAACTTAGACCAAAAGTCTAAGTTTACGACTTTTGGAATTCACAAAAGGCATTTACGAGTAGTATCTTCACGTCTGACCTTGGGTGGAATCTCTGCCCTGAGTGCAGAGATTCCACTCCTGGTGAGGCGTGTACTCACCGCACCTAGAGTGGAATCTCCGTACTGAAGGAGGGGATTCCATCCGAGTGTGGATGTAAATATACTACTTGGAAATGCTTTTTGTGAATACCAAAAGTCATAAACTTAGACTTATGGTCTAAGTTTACCTTTGTGAATACCTTAAAGTAGTAAACTACCACAAAAGTGTAAGTTTACCTTTGTGAATCGGGGCCCACATGTGGAGTTCTACTTATTTGTGTCAAATGTAGGAGGTGCAAAGGAGAGTAGTAGGAAAATGTGAAATATCTAAAATTGAAAAGCATTTATTGATTTTGTGGCATTTTTATGCAGGACAGAATAGACTTGTATGGTGACAGAGAGCCTCACATAATGATCAGTTACATTTCATCATGTTACACGGATACATTAATAACAGGATAGCACTCAAATGTCAACCAACAATAATGGGACAGGTAAGAAAAGAAACCATTAAAGAATGGTTGTGGCTAAAATTAACAAAAACCACTGAGAGCGTATCATAGTCCCACTGCCAGATACTAAATAAAGTAAAATCTTCTCAATGTACAGCAAAGAGTGCTGTTACCAAACTATATACAATGCAGAATACAGTTGATTTACTATTTCCACTCCAATTTAAGCTACACTGAGAAAATCATTGGACATTAAAAGGGTGAAATTGAATGTTCCAACTCCAATCTAAGTTACACTGGGAAAAGCATTGGACATTGAAGGGGTTACATTCACTAGACCCGCTATAATCTAATCAACATTGGGAAATGTGTCGTACATTGTGAGGAGTCAACTTTACACAGTAATCAATGTATCAGTTAATCATGCAAAGGTCTCTGTAAATTTACCACTCCAACCCAAACTAAATTGGGAAGGGTGTTGGAGAGTGAAGGGGTTACAGTTAGCATTCCCACTGCAGTCTAAGCTACGTTGGGGAAGTGTTGGACATTAAAGGGATGAAATTTACTATTCCTACTCCAAACTAACACTGGGGAAAGTGTTGGAAATTGGTGGTATTTAATTTACCGATTCCACCCCATCCTAGGGTACATTACAGAGAATATTATTCTTTACAAGAGGTACATAAAGCATCACTACATTAAAGAAATCAGAATATAAATACAGTATTTTTTGGAACAAATAAAAAGTTCATTTTCAATTGAATTCCACATAGATTTAATAAATGTAACTAATCGAAAGATTTAAATAAAATACATAAATAAATGCAATAAAAATATTTAAAACAATCCTGAAACATTTTCTAATTTATGTTCAATTATGTTTGTGAAGTGTGCCAAATTCCAGTTTTATTCATATTTTTGTAATGATAATTATTACCAGTAACATATATATTATTATTTTTATGAACACAACATCCCAAATTAATGAAAATAAATATTTGAAACGTTACTTTATTTATTCAACCTTTTCTTTGATCTTTTGCATATTCTTTTAATAAAACAAACAATTGAAACAGAAACATACTAAATATTCATTTGTCAACACACATTTAAAAAATAAAAATGTATATTTTAAATTAAAATAGAGATTATGTTTATGAAGGTAAAATCTTCAATAAAAACTATATAAAAACATTTCTAATAAAAATTACTTGTAATTAATTGTAATTTTTTACAAAATATAACTAAAATGAATACTCTGTAAAACACTCCCCTCCTCTTCTCTATAAACCCTACAACATATCACTAAAATGAACTTAACAAAATACCATAAATGTAGAATGATAAATCAAAAAACTACAATTCATTTACCATATAGCTTAAGATAAATTAAAACAATTGCATATTAAATTACATTTAAAATGTTATCAATGAAGGAAATTAAAAAATATTACCCACACAATTCCCCTACAAACCTGCATAAAACCCTAAAATAATTAAACAGGATAAAATGTGCATCCCCAATACAGAATAATGACATACAAAAAAAGAATATTGTACACAACTGTATTCTATACAATCAATTTCCTATACAGAAAAATTATATTCTTGCCTGCCACATTCCTCATGACAATACTTGTGTTGTAACAATATAATTGCAATTATAATTATTGTAAGAGGATATTTCAAACTCGACATTGGGATCAAAACACCTTGTAGAATCATCTGTGTCTGGGGCATGTTTAAAACTGTATTAAATAGATATTGTCTTTGTAATTGGTGCCCATATCTTTTAACAAAATGTATTATGCTTATCTTTGGGTGCTCTGAAACCACTGCAAAATTATCATCTTGATCTGTATCATTATGGTTTGAGAAGTAAGTCAGTTTAGAGCCAAGGTGAAGGTGAATGAATATTGCTCTTTTTCTCATTTTTACTTCCCATTAAGACTTTTTGGGGTATATTCACAAGAACGTGTGATAATTACCGCAAGTGTAGCGTAACGCAACGTTCAACATTGAAGTCCATTGCGGGAAAATAACTCTGTGTCAACGTGGAATTCATAACACAGTGGTAGCATGCGATAGTCTGATGAAACCGCGGTCCATGTCTGCAGTACAACCACCGCAATGGAGACAAAAACTAAGCATGGGCGGATTTTGCGAATTGGCAATCCGCGAACTTGCATATTTATGGATTCGCAATCCGCAAAAATCCGCGAACTCTCGCGAATGTTTTTTTTTTGTGTTTGCAAGGATTTCTGCCAGTTCGCGAGGGTTCTGTACCAGTTCGCAATTGCGAACTTACTTGTCGGCTCGCAACGGCCGCGACTATGTTGTTTCTACATCTGGTTCATCATCACAGGTTCACAGCACCCTCTTTTTCACCACTGCCACCCTCTGGTACACCCATGCCACCCTCTGGTACATCACTGCCACCCTCTGGTTGGTTTATCACTGTAGATTATGGGGGTGAAAAAAAGCAAGCACACCTGCCCTGCTTCAACTGACATGAATTAATTTGGGGTTGATTAATGTGTCACTGAATTTAAACTTCCAGTCTGGCTGGCACCTGCTTCCTTATCTGTAATTTGCTTTCTGTTGCAGTGCACTTTTTTTCACAGGACCTTTGTGGCCTATAGTTGCAAGTAGGCAACTGAACTCTGAAGGGGCCCCTCAGGAAGCACTACAGGGAATGGTTACTAATGATAAGATTGAACTTTTCCACCTGCTGAGTGCTTTCAGTTTAGCAAAAATCCAAATATCCAGCAGCATCCACAAAAAGTAATCCTTCCAGGTCAAGATCCAAATCAAAGTGACCAGCACATGAAGAAAGCACTGGTAGGAGCCTGGTGGACAGGAACAGGAAGTTGGAGACTGTGGGGCACTTCCTTCCTCCCACCCCCACCCCCCAAAATGGACTCCTTGCAAAGAAAAAGTTCAGGCAAATGTCAACCTGAGGAGTTATTCTGATAAAAATCATAATTTTCAAGGTTTATGCTGCCTGCTGGTGGATTTCTTGTGCGAAATTGCAAATTTTGCAATCTCGCAATTGCGAGATTGTCGCTGCCCGCCGCATCTACGTGTTCGCAAGTGTTTACTCCCGCGAAATTGTATAGTATTCTAGTTGGCAAGTGCGACCAAGCAAAAAATCCGCTTCGCACGGATTTTACGAATTTTCGGCAAGTTCGCGAGAGTTCGCGGATTGCGAATTTACCGAAAATCCGCAAAATCCGCGAGCGGAACGGATTTTACGCCCATGCTTAACAAAAACACAAACCACAGCACCAAAAAACCCGCGATGGACCCAAGCGCGATGAAGAAACCAGTAAAAAGCAGCGCAAGGCCTGCAACACACACCTGGCAGGCGGGAAAAATAACCATAAAAGTAGAAAAAACACCCAAACTCAAACTGACCAACACCTTAGCATCATGGAGGCTGCCGGAGCAGGCGCAGAGGACTAGAGCAACCCCACAAGCACCCTGGATGACCAGCCCAGGACCTCAGGCACAGGGAAGCGCAAGAACAAGAAGAAGAGGAAGACAAAGTTCAGCCAGCAGGCAAACAGGATCATAGTCACGGAGGTGATGGACCACCATCAACAACTGTTCGTCACCTCCAACGTGTCATTTGGGACCAAAAGTGAAATATGGCGGGACATAGTGGACAAGGTGAATGCCATCAGGGAGCACAAGGGAACAATGGAAGAGGTCAAGAGGTGATGGAATGACATCAAGCGGCAGACCCAGGAGAAACTCTCTGCAAACCGGAAGGCAGCAACGCAGACTGGAGGTGGGACCCCAGCACAACAGCTCGAGCTGGATGACATGGAGGAGCTGGTGTCCACAGTCATCAATGTGGAGACCGTGTTCGAAATCAAATCGGGGGATTGAACACTGCTCGACAGGACACAACACAACTGCAACAGGGTTAGTGACCACCAGGTACTGGGGTGATGGGAGGAGATGAACACAATGGCCCACATGCACAATCAAGCACAGCACAGTGCACACCCACAATGACTCTAGGTCCTAGCCCAGATCTAGACTGACACAATATACAATGCCATGCTGTCTGAATGTCAACATGTACCATGCGACTACATACATGTGGACACTTTGTAATACACCATCTCCCCTTCACATCGCAGGGACACAGTCAACACCTCCTGCAGAGCAGTCCCAGCCACTCTTCACTGATGATGAGGAGGACAACACCACCATCGACACCCAAGCCATTCAAGACATCGTGGACTCGTCGGCAACTCACCTCCAGGATCAGGGCAGGCTAGCTGAATCGAGGAGACCCCACCCACTACCCAAACCACCCAGCAGGAGGCACCCACAGCCCTGGCACCCCCCTAAGACCCCTAGGAACAACACATGGCCTTCCAACACCATGTGCTGGAGGGCCGGAGGGACACCGCAGAGCAGGTGCGGTTGGGCTTTGGCAACATGGCAACCAAACTTGACGCTATCCTTGGGTGTGTAGCCCCGCTCCATGGTCTCCAACGAGCCCTGACTGACATTGCTGGAGTCATGACGCGGAGAGAAGAACACCTGGCCAATCAGAGTGGCTCCAGCGATACCAGCCGTGAGCTGGCACACATGCGGGGGCTCATGGAGGACAGGGTGCGGATGGAGGCGGAATGTAGCAGGATCTACCATGCCCTGCAGGTCCTCATCATTGCATTGCTGCCACAAGGCATGGAAATGTTGAATGCTGCCGCCCCCACACAATCCACCTCTCCGCCCCCTGGTGTGGCTATGCCTCCCTGTGCGGCAGGCCTAACCACATCGGCACCTGAGGTGTCTGTGCCACGCAGTGTGCCAGAAAGACCACTTTCAGCACCTGTGGTGACAGTGCAACACAGTGCCGCAGCCGGTACAGCAACACCCCCAGGTAGGGCAGGGCACAAATCCAGGGATGAGGATGTGGATGGGCTTGTGATCAGAAGGGCTCAGTAACATTCATTTCCTCCACCTGGCCTGTTCCTGGTTGGTCCCGCACGTGGCCTCATGACCTTCCACTGACCCCCGATTCACTCTGATGCACTCACCTTGGATAGAGACATGGACCGCCACATCCTGTTTGATGACCAATGACACGGCGACCAGACTGCGGACTGCACCTCTCCTCTTCTGCAGTACTTGTCTTCCACGGATGGACTCTTGCTGGCCCTCCACGGGCACAGACAGTCTGGTGAATTCTGCATTGCCCTGTACTGTTGCAGCTGTGGAAAAGCACTGGATGTGCAATAAACATCCTGTGACGCACTGCTGTGTCATGTCTTTCCTCAATCATGTATGTATGTTTGGATGAATGTAGGGTTAGTGATTTCCCTTGCGTCAATGATGCACATACTATGGGATAGCAGTCAGAGGGGGCAACATGTCAATTTGTGTCAAGGGTCCAGTGGACACAACAACAGGGACACATGCAGCAGCCACTTTCTAGTCCGGACATAGACTGAACCACGCCCAGTGCCCACGAGTCATTTTCTCAAGCCCTGCCCTGTTTCGGTGTATGACACGCCAGACCTCTCCGCTCATGCTCCCAGGGGGGACCAAGAGCCACCCGTCCCAGGCATACTCGCTGTTGTTGTGCAGGTCACTGGTCTAGTTGTCAGCATGTCACAGTCACTTCCTGAGGTCAGGTTTGCACACACACCACACACACCCAGCACAGGCCATGTAACTCCGCAAATATAAAGGGCCAACGACGTAACATACCCCTCTGCCGGTGGTGACTGGATGGTGGACATGAGGCCTTGCAGCCAGCATGGACCTACCACCACTTGGCGCTGACTGGGGTTGGACAGGGTTTGTGGCAATCGCTGCGTTGCAGCCTGCACCGGCATACAACCACATGGTGCAAACTGGTGTTGGACAGGGTTTGTGGCAGTCACTGCGGAGCGGCCTGCACCGGCACCCCGCCACGGGACACTGACTGGAGTTGGACAGGGTTTGTGGCAGACGCAGCAATGTGGCCGGCACAGGCACCCCGCCACTGGACTGTGACTTAGGGTGCACTGAGTCATTGGCACCTTGAGCTGCTGAGCGGGTGGCAGCCTGCGATGATGGCCCGTCCTAGCGCTCCGGACTGCCCAGGGTTTGTGTGCCTTGCTGGACTGCAGTGTAGGCCACACCAGCGTCCTTCATGGACCTACCGCAACGTGGCCCCGCTTCCGGGGTCACAGAGTTAGTGGCATCCAATGGGCTGAGCGGCTGTGCAGGCTGTGATGTTGCCGGGTGCCCTGGTTACCTGGTAGCCAGTGCAGTGTGTATGCATGATGCGGAGGGTGCAATGTCTGTGGGCCCCGGCCTTGTGGGCTGCAGCAGCACCTGGTGGGACCTGCAGTCTACAGTGGAAGGTGAGCAGTGTGACCTGGGTGCGCAGGTTCGGCTCTCCCACTCCCTCTCTTTTTTTCTCCGTCCCTCCCCCTCTCTTCTTTTCTCTCTCCCTCTCCCTCTCTTCTTCTCTCTCTCACCTTCGCTCTCTCTCCGTCCTTTTATGTGTGCAGGACACTCCTTCTCATCATGCTTTTTGTCTTGCAGGCTGTGACCTACGGAATGTGTCGAGGGAATCCGCCATGTGACTTAATGTGATGTCTGTGTTGTTTCAATAAAGTTTAATTGTTTGCTTCAATAGTGAATGTGTCATGGTCATTCTGTGACGACACATGCATGTCTCTAGTTGTGATTGTGCAACATCAGGCGGATTATTTGGTACATGTTTAGGTGTAGATGGAGTAGCATGCCATTGCCTGGGGAGGGCCCGGGGGGGTCCTGATTGTGGTGGCAGGGGGTGTTGTGGCCCTCTTGGGTGTCCGGTGGGCATAATCAGTAGCTCCATGGCATCTGTTGTTCTTCTGGTGTGGCTCTGAGCTGGGCTCCCTATTGTGGTGCAGGCTGCCGTCCGACTTTACACCAGGTCAGAGCAGGTGTAAAATTCCTGCTGCTAACGTGCCTTATCGCATGTTTTGTGTTCTTATCGCCGATCTAGCTGGTCGTTGTGAATGTTGAGGTGTCGTGTTGTCATTGCTTTTTGCACAGGAACGCCTACTCTTCATCTCATTAGCGACAGTTGCGGGGGTCCTCTGTGGCGATGTTTTTTGCAGCTGCACTGGTGCTGTGGGCTGTTAACACCTGCTTGTGAATGGTGGGGTACATTTATCACGACTTTGGCTGCAATAAAGTGCCGTTGATTCAGCGATAGCTCCTTGTGAATATGCCCCAATGTATCTTATCTTATCTAAAACCTTCACGTGGTTATGAAGATGGCTTCTACATCCATACTTGTAAAATATGTCAAATCGAGCAGATTAAGCGTCACTGTCAAACTTGTTACATTTCTGGTGTTAATTGTTAATCACAATTTTGTGGGCAGGACAGAGAAGGAAGGTGTTATACCAGAGCACTCCAAAAGAAGGTCAATACAAACACATAGATCTGAGTTCCATGTTAAGTTTACTTGTAAATCTGGGTAGTTTGTGATTTGATAACCAAACCATTTTTTCAGGGATAAGATATTGGATGTTTAGTATTTGTCATTTATAAAAATTTGATGAGCTTTGAATTCCTTGTGATCAACTTGGTTCACCTATTTCAGTATCCTGTAATAATGGATAGGTATGCTGAACAATAGGTGTGTTGGAGGTAAGACATGCAGAGAACATTCTAATAGGGTTTCCTTGCTTTAGTCTTTATAGTAAAGATTGCTGCAAGGTCACTGCTCACTTTCCACAATCTACATGTACACCACCATTGGTAGATGAGGAGTGGAGAGAAGAAGAATTTGAAACATATTTGTAAGCCATTAGGAATGGCTTAAAGTAAATATTCAATATTAAGACATTGTAAGGGGTCTAGAGGGCGCAATGTTTTGAATAATTTTCCTGTGAAATCTCTGACAGAAAGTGGAGATAACGATGGTGATCAGTATGACACAGCTAAGAAGGTGCTGGGTGAAACTTGGAATCCTAAAAGTAATATTGTGCTTGAAAGACAGACTATTTTCAATGGATTAAATGGGCTTTGACCATGCAAAGCTGTATGTGTGCATTTTAGTGATGCTATCGTTTTGCAACAGTTAATGAACTAAGACCTCTATGGGTCAGGAAAGACTATTATGACCAAAAGCACTTCTTTCATAACTAGGTCAGCATATGTTTCAAGTTGGTGTGTTCTGCAAAGATCACACATGAAAAATGAAGGGAATCTTATGAAGCCCTTAAGAAGAGTACTATATGTTTCATAAGGGAGGCTTTTGAATGATTATCTGCACAAATGACCACGTTTCAAACCTTGAAGCCACCAGTGGTAGCAAACGTAAAGGTTCACTTTCATAAGTCAATCTACTGACCACAGATCTCACACTCAGGGCCTGCTTTAGAGATTGGGGGACGGGTTACTCCGGCACAACAGGAACTGCTATCCAGTTCACCAATATATAAATCTCATAGGATATAATAGGATTTATATTTCGCCAAACCAAATATCAGTCCCCTTTGTGACTGAGTAATCCGTCCATCAAGATCTAAATCAGGTCCTCAGTTATGAAGACTCTTATTCGATATTAATTGTTCCACTCAGGCTTAACCACAGCTGACAGATTTTAGACTCAGCTTTAAAAAATCCACTGCCATTTTAGCTGATTTTGTCACCACATTTATGTTCTTATTTGAGCATGATGAGTGACTTTGATGCCCTATAACTGTTTTGAGCATAAGGCTTATACGCCTGTTTGAACCACACAGACTCAGCAAATACTACACTATGGAACACTAAAGTTGGTTAAGGCTCATAAAAGCGACACAGACCATACTAATTAAAACCTGCGTTTCTTACCCCTCAAAAATGCACAATGAGGTGCATGTCTGCGTAAAATATATCTTGCTTTAAGTTGTCTACTGCAACTTGTATGTCTTAATACAATCTTTACCTGGCCCGAAAAGTGAGCACTATGATACACATCTGATTGAAGACTTTCTAACAATTGAAAATCTAACATTTCTGGCTCTGACACTAAAAGTGGCTAACAGACACCTGCCAGATAGTACTTATTACATTCAGGCTTCGCTATTAAGCACCTTCATGAGAAGGGTAGATGAGATGAAGGTGTTGCAATGATTCATAGTGAATCCAACCAATGCAATTCTTGAAAAATACAACCAAATCACTTCCGTCCAATGTTTGCTTATTATGGTGAACACATCAGAAAAGACACTCACTATCTTCTACATCATTTGTCATTCCTCAATGAAATATGGAAATACAACCTCACAAAAAAAATGCGTTTTAGCAATATCGTTTAGAAGATTCAGCCTCCGCCAGAGTGACGTAAAAGCTTGTAATGCAGTACAGCTAAACCTTTTCCCTACCAACAATGACACCAACTGTGTTCTTCGACTGCTCAACTAAAAGGCTTGATTCAAGGACATATTTTGAAAAATATTCATGGCATTGAGAAAAAATAGCTAGTGTCTGTGAACTGGATAGGCCATTTCCTAATCCCTTTAACCCTGAATTGCTCTACAACTGACACAAAGGGGCAGATAAAAACCTAAAACCTGTGCCAGTAACTTCAAGGCCATGAATGTCTCAGTTTTACATGTGAAGATCTCTTTAAAGTTATGGATTTACACTACAGTAAGTGATACACCCCCCTTATAAGGCACCAATATAAAACTGTCATGGCTACAGTAGAGGATGACTTAGGCATTCTTAGACTAAAAAGACACCACCATAGTGTGACACATGAGTTTCTGACCCACATAAACTGCTATGCAATACTTTGATTTCAGACCACCTGGTTTTTCAACCCATGCTGTCAGCGAGTCTCACTATTTGAGTCTCACCTACTCCAAGCTTCATTAAGATCGTGTTGAGTGCTAACCCCCAAGTGCCTGCCTTTTGAAATAAGGCCTACTTCTCCAATGCTGTGTTGAGAGTCACTGTGCCAGTTATGTGAGCATGTGTGCATATGTGGGCACATGAGTGCACATGCATGTGCACCCAGTGAATGGCATTATGGTCAACCATGGTGCCCCTACACAGGTGAGCTTTCAGAGCTGGGACCTTAAATACATTGGTTATGGCCTCAGCAGGCCTTGCAATTGAGCATCTAAAATCAAATATTCCCATTTTTTTTTCCAAAGTGTGGGTCTGTAGTGCTTCACTGACAGTCTCTATTTCTTTACTTTATTTAAACTCTAGATGAAAGTCACATCAAAATATTAACTTCGCATTGGCTCAACATAGAAAAGCAAAGTCTCCTTCCCTAAGCTATAAAAGGTCCGTTGTACAAAATTATTAAATCATCCGTATTTGCACTCCTTCAAATATTTCCGATTTTAAACTATTTTCCTAGGTCATCTTTTAATGAGAGTCGGGCTTTACTCTGCCCTGCTGAGACAAGTTCATGACTATGTGGGTCAGCAAGTAGAGCAAAGTTTCCCATATAAAATATATCCATTTGGAGGGGACAAAAGGTATGCCTTGCCAAACAGGAACCGAAGTCTTTGTAGGCTCAAATGGAACCGTGAGTGTTCACATACCTCGCCTTCAGCCTTGAGCAGAGGATCTGTGGTTACCTCTTGCTTCCTACAAACACTAGTAAAAACACAAGACTAGTAAAAAAAACTACTGTTACACGCAGAATACACTCCTACCTCTTGAGGGCACATTTCTTTAAAAAATGGAAAAAGGGAAAGGGTTTTCATCATATAAACTTTATTCGACAGTTAAGTCATAAAAGCACAAACATTATAAAAACCATCATAATCAATATATCAATCAAGATTAAAACATCAAATAACAAATCATGCTACATTATTAAATAAGATGTGATAAAATTACCGTAATGACTATCGAATACATTCTTAGAATAAAATTAATTTTCACTTTAAAATTCATTGGTAACACTGTTCGATGATTCTTATCCCCAATGCGCCTCATGGTATCAACAAGATAATGCGGAGGTCTACTACAGGCTGACCGGAAGCAGCGCCTTTGATCGAATAGACCATGCCCAACTCAGATATTTGGCCATAGCTATGGCTATGGGTGGGGCGGGATCAGTGCATAGAGTTCGCAAAGCCTCAACATGTCTTCTAAAGCCCATTGAATTACATATAGGTTTTATCCACATACGACGAGGTGTAACATATAATGGGCAGAAGAACAGTATGTGACTTACTGATTCCTGCTGATCTAAACACCTAGGACATTTATCATTAGTAGCTCCAGCCCATTTACCAGTAAGTGACCTTGTAGGCAAAGTTCCCACCCTAAGCTGAAAGTACAGTTTTCGATCATGCGGTTTCTCAATGACATCCCAATATTTTTCTAAGACAGGCCAAGACTTATATTCTAAGAAACGTCCTGTCAGATGTGTGGAGAGTCCCTTAGAGCATGCTGATGACAGGACCATTTCCCAATATCTTTCCTTCAAGATCTTTCTTGAAGGGAAGTCAGCATTGGAAGGATCGTCCCATAATTCAATCATGCCCAGTTTCATTAGAAGTAGTCTAATCTCCTTCAGCCATTTAATTTTGTGGAAGAAATCTGCGTCAATTATATCCTTAAGGCCCTGGGCATAATGTGATAATTCCTCTGTGCACCATATTCTATGCCAAAATAATAAAGGGCGAAGCTTCGCCAAATTGTCCACTGCTTTTATGCCTAGATCCAAAAAGAGTGGCCACAGAGGGGTACTTTGTGGAACACTGGAAATTTTGTGTAGAAAAGCGTTCTCCGCTACAATTAGGTGCTTTAAATTTGCAATCCCCCATAATTCGGCACCATATAGGGCCGAGCTCAATACCTTCATACTATATATCTCAAACACCGGACTAATTGGTTTGGTATGCGAGGATTTAAATTTGGATACAAGGATTCCTGACTGCTGTTGATGTTTTAATACAGCCAATTCAAGTTGATTTTTCCAGCACATATCCTTCTGCAGGGTAACACCTAAATAGGTAAACGCATTAACCTGCTCCAGAGGGCATTTATTCATATGCACATTACCTCGAAATGATCTGTCTTCATTAAAGGACATAAATTTAGTCTTGGCCGTGTTGCTTTCTAAGCCACAGATTAGGCAAAATTCTTCAAACCGCTGTAAGGCCCTCTGAGGCCGCTTGGTGTCTTGGAGATAATCAAAGTATCGTCCGCAAATATGAGGATAGGAATACAATTTCCTGCCAGCACTGGTGCATCCGTGGGCGTCAGGGAAAGATGGTCTGCCACACCAATGACAAAGAGCGAGAACAGGGTGGGAGCTAAAACGCGCCCCTGTCGCACTCCTCTGTCAATGGGGAAGGTTTCAGTTACTTCACCCCGAGACCCCCACCGGACCCGGGCAACATTTTCCTCATGTAGACGGATGATCAGTGACAACAGTTCCGGGGCCATCCCCATCTCCCCCAAGACTCGCCATAATTTACTTAGTGGCACTAAGTCGAAGGCTGCCTTTAGATCGACAAACACGGCATACAATGCCCCTTTCCCCAAGACCACTATCTTCCAATAAATAGTAATGAAACGAAAAACTTGGTCAATTGTACTTGTTAGGGGATGAAAGCCACCCTGCAAAGGGGTCAGAATTTTATGTTCCTCCATCCAGGTCTGCACTTTATATAGAACCAATCTACCCATGATCTTCTGCATCAAGTCGATTAGGCTAATTGGCCTATAGTTGCCTGCAACAGATTTATCTCCCTTCTTAAACACCAGAATAATCTCCGCCCCCTTCCATGAGGGCGGGATAGCAGAGCCATATGCAATTGCTTTTGCCAAATGGACAGTATATTGGCGCCAGGATGGCTTATCATTTAAGAAAACATCAGCTGGAACACAATCTATACCTGGGGCTCTTCCAGATGTAACTGTTTCTAATGCCTTATCAACCTCCTCTATTGTAAAAACCACACCTGAATAAAATAAATGTGGGAATATCTCGTTATTACTTTCATCTGCACAGCTAGCATACTGCGGCTTGAAATGCTCAACCCATAGATGCTGGGCTACATTATTCTGTGGAGGGTCTGGTCGTCCCCCTATCCCATTTATAGATATCCCAGAACAATTTTGGGTTTCTGGCCTCACATGCTTGTTTTAATTCCTGCCATCTACATTGATCCCATAACTTTTTAGCCTCCATCTGAGCTTTCCTATAATGATCCCGCACCTTTCTTACATTGCCAGGATCCATGGCACGTAGTGCTAAGCCCAGCTCCGCCCGGGCTTGCCGACATGCCTCATTGTACCACCCTTGAGGTTTCTTATTCCTTAAATTCTTAATAGTGCATGATTTACAAAAATATGACTTTAATCGAGCAAAGAGAATAATGTGGGTCTCAATTATTAAGGAATGGAAGTCCAAACTACCAACACTGGCTCCCAGGTCTACCAATATGTTGGTGACATCATTATTTATGGCAACCAAGGTTTCAGGGTGTTCAATGATATTGGTCCATTTTAAATGGTGCATATCGTTGGATGAAATAAGATCTGGTGCCAATACACTGTAGGTTGTTGGAGCCACTTCTCCCAACTGTAGGTTAAGTAATGAAATAAGGGGATTGTGGTCGCTTTCTATGCGTCCCGTTACAACCATATCTTTAAGGCATTGCCACAGTTTTATGCTAACTAGCATATAGTCTATACGACTAGCCCTGTGGCCATTATCATATGTGCTTGCGCCCTGCCTATCAGACAGTGTTCGTCCATTAGCAGCCCTCAGTTGTTTCCCTGAACACAACCCCTGCAGTTGGATAGCCGCCTCTGTCCATTTTCTTATAGGAGTTATCTCAAGGTTGGGGATACCCCATTTAGTGGCTTTCTCTTCCATAAGCAGACCCTCCAGCTTATCGCGATTTCGCGATTTGCAAAAAAATCGCGAAATCGGCCGATCCGTGCAAATGTCGCGATATTTGGACAAACGCCCGCGAAATCCGCCGTGAGCCAATGGAAAGGAGGGTGTGTCTGTCTCCGCCGTGACTGGGGGCGAGTGGCTGATGAAAAGCTTCAGTGCTCCGTACATCTCTTTGTGTTTGCCTAATTACCGTTTGTGGTGTAGCATTAACAAGCGGAAAGGAGCCATCCAAGACATGCAGAAAAACGCAGGTAATTAAACTATGTGAGGAATTCTTGCAGAGCAGAATTACACGATAACGGATACAGGGCCTACTGAGATTAAACACGCCTTAAAATGAAGTCTGACACATTTTCCCAATATTGTCTGCATTATTTCTTCATTTTGGAGCGTTTCCTATAAGCTTCCTTTATACATGATAGTCACGCCGTCTGTGCAATCTGTCTCCGCCGTGACTGGGGGCGAGTGGCTGAAAAGCTTCAGTGCTCCGTACATCTCTTTGTGTTTGCCTAATTACCGTAATCACCCCAGTTGGTGGCAGTAGCCCGTCTGCCCTCTGCTCGTGCACCCGAATGGGGTCTGACAATTACTTTAGTTTGCTCTTACTTGCAAGGAATTTGGTCTTCAGAATTGTTCTAGAAGTGTGCGTGGAGCTTTGGGTGGCGTGGAGCTCCAGCTGACTTCAGGTGGGTTCCTTGTGTGCAGTTGCACTCCGCACCTCCGTCAGCTCATACAATTCTTCCTGCTGGAGAATAAGCTAACATTTCATACATAGAATTGTTTTGCTGTGCTAATTACAATGTGGATGCCCAATCGAGAGGTTAGCTAAATTTAGTTTTTGGCCCTGTGAATGCGGATTAAAAATGTCAGATTTTGAAACTGCTACATCTGCTATGCTAGAGGAACTATAATTATATTTAACTGAGTATCGGACCATGACAATTTTCACAACTGTTCTGTAAGTCTTTTGGTGAATAGCAGATTTCATAGATCATATTACTGGTTTCAATTAGGCACGGTGAGCTATCAGAACGCTAGCTACTACAGTTACAGGATACATTAGTACTGCAATGCAAATCAAATTTGTAAAAGAGGTTAAGGGAGGGGAAAGATATTCTGGCTACATACACCGGTCGCCAAAGCTACTCAACAAACTACTAAGTCAAACAAAGATAGCTGTTGTTCCAGTTGTATATGTGCTTCTTCCACCTGGCAGCTTTACAAACCCACTTGGGAGGACAGCGCTTGAACTATGACCTTGACTCTGGCGCCAGTGCAGCTCTGTTAACCTGGTTCTCTGGCTCCACAGCGGATGGATGGATGATGAGGGGGTGGGTGAAAGGATGGATGGATGGATGATGAGGGAATGGATGGATGATGAGGGGGTGGGTGAAAGGATGGATGGATGGATGATGAGGGAATGGATGGATGATGAGGGGGTGGGTGAAAGGATGGATGGATAGATGGATGATGAGGGGAAGGATGGATGGATGAAGAGTGGGTGGGTAGAAGGATGGATGGATGATGAGGGAAAAGGATGGATGGGTGATGAGGGAAAAGGATGGATGGATGATGAGGGAAAAGGATGGATGGGTGATGAGGGGAAGGATGGATGATGAGGGGAAGGACAGATGGATGGATGGATGGATGATGGGTGGGTGAAAGGATGGAAGGAAGGATGGCTAAGTGAAAGGGTCGATGGAGAGAGAAAGGGAGGATGGATGGATGACTAAAAGAGTGGATGGGTGGAAGGATTAGTAAGTGAAAGGATGGCTGGATTGGTGAAAGGGTAAATGGCTGAATGGATGAGTGAATTGATGGATGGGATGAAGAGTGGATGGATAAGTGTACAAATGGATAGGGTAAAAGGGTGGATGGATAACGGAGATGAGTGAAAGGATGGATGAGGGGATGGATGAAGGGATGGATGAGTGAAATGATAGATGGAAGGATACATGATGGATAGGTTTGCAAACGGTTGAATATGTTTGGAAATGGCTGGGAGATGCGTCACGTTGTAAATACCCCGCACCATGGTGCATCTTTTGCGCCGCCGCTGCGTCACAAAAGTGACGCAACGGCGGCGTAAAAGCAGCCCAAGGGGCTTGTAAATCTGCCCCAAAGTGTCTACATTGTAAAGAAACCAAATATACATAGCTTCATGTTGTTAAATAACTCAAAAAACGAAGATATCTGTGTTTGTTGTAGGAAAAATGGCCACATAAAATGCCGCAAAATTGCCGCTAAATTTCCATATTTGTGCCGCTAAATTTCCATTTTTGTGCCGCTAAATTTGCTAATCCATGCCGCTATATCCTGGGGGGTCTGCATAAGGCACTGATCTTCTTGCCCTAGTGGCTCGAAGGTAGTGTTAAAATCCCCTGCTACGAGCGGCCAAGTTTTACTGGGTATAGCATCTATCAGATTGTCTAAAGCTGAAATAACCTCCGATCTGCGCCCCCCCCCCGGATGGCCTCTTGCATAAATGTTATAAATGTCTATACATCTGCCTAAGGGTAAACTTAGTCTCACTGCGAGGATATCATTATTTGATACTGCAAGTTGGTGTACTTTACAACTTAGAGCCTGCCGAACCCAAATCACTAATCCCCCCGATTGGTGACCTTTATCTTTCTTTACCGCAGGGACCTGGAAATTAAGATACCCCATTCAAAAGACGGGGTCCACTGCCCGTGTCTCTTGGAAGAGACAAATGTCATGATTTTCTATGAAATCTGACCAATCAGGCAAAACTGATATGCAAGAATTGTTCTTTGGGGATAAACCATCCACATTTGCACACCTATCTTGTGGATATGGCTACCTGCTTCCCGTACTCGCCCCTGAAACTAATGTTAATTCTGTTTCTCCCATCCATTCAATAGATGTTAGCTCAACACCCAGAGGATCCAAGTCTATTCTCTCAATATATGTTAGAATTCTTTTAAGCTGGGGGTCTGGTATCCTATTCTGAATGTTGGCCTTGACGGCAGCTGAGTTCCTATTCCAATCTAACTTATCATCAATCGGCGCTACCAAGGTTACCCTCTGTCTAGGATTGGATAGACATCAATCACAATCTTCAAGACCAGACAACACATCATACCTGTTCATCGTTCAGATTCTCCCCTCATTACCCATTTCTTGTCTCCCCCTTCTAACAACATATTTCTGGGGACCATACTATTCACAGGGTAAAAATAAGTTAGGGGCAGTGATTTAATTGGTGTGTCTGAGCTTGCCTGTACCCATTCACAGATATGCTCAGCAGCCCTTCTGTCCCTAAAATTAATTATGACACAATCGCCCTTGATAGACGTTTTTCGTGGCCCCACCCTATCCACTCGCCTGGCAAAGAGAATTTCAGCAGACACCATAGTGGGAAGTGGTCTGTTATAGTTGAGCCAGTAAATACATTTGTTCTTGAGCTCCATATGGCCCTCCCTTTTACCCTGGCTCAGAGCTGGGACCCCCGCAAGGACTACCACATACGGTATAGACGTAGGAGGGAGATCTATACACGGTAGTCCATTAGATAGTGAATCACAGGGCATGTTACTGTTTACTCTAGGTTGTTGGTTCACAGTCCTGCATCCATCCCCTGTCTCCATACTTCTTCTCAATGGCGAGTGATAAATCACTCCAACCTCACTAGAGTGTGGTAAAGGGACATTAGAGACTACAGCAGGGAAAATAGTATCAACAATGTCATTCGTAATCCGAGTGGCAGGATGGTGTCCTTCTTCAACTTCGTTTGTTTGCCCAATCGGTCTCTTTTGCATTTTAATTACCCCTTTGGCCCCTTTTCTGCTCTGAGCCTGGGCCAAAGCACAGGATGTCTCAAGGCAAGCAAGTCTATTTTCAATGTTGTTAAGTCTATTATAAATAGGGAAACATGTCTTGTTAAAGATGTGTTCCAGTTTGTCCCAGAAGTCCTGTCCAAACTCAGACAGATACACCACACTGGGGCTCTTTGCAGGAGTAGACACTTGGATAATAGGTTGGCTTACTGTGAGACTATTTGAAATTATTGTCCCCATACTCTATCTTGCAACATTAGGTTTCTGGACTTTAGCTTTTCTTCCTTTTTGGACAGCGCCCCCAAGCTTCATTTTGGATACTGGTAGGTTTGTCCCTGATTTAGAACCTCGTGTGGATCTCGTTTTTGCGTCTTGCGTAAAAAATTCGGGATGCTCATTTCGGTCAGTGGAGTCACTTCGTGTGACTGAGGTATCATCACTACTTGCAAGTGGATTAGGCAAGCCACCAACTGCTTGCATTATTTGGGTCCCCACGCCTTCCCAATTGCCGTCGGGCCTTAATGCAACAGTTTCATGTTGGGGGGTTGGTGACGGTGCCTGGGCCAACCTACCCATAAATGACCTCTTGTTGAAGACAGGGTCCATTGACAATCTCCTTTCCGGCAGCTCTATTTTGTGGGCTAAGGCTGACGATGCTCTTGTAAGGAACTGGTCCAAAGTGCCCACTATTGACCCACCATTGATGGACTTCCTGCCCCTCCCAGCCTTAGTAGCCACTGCATGAAAATGGATAAAAGCACCTACACCTTTAGTTAATGTTTTTTCTTAATACTTGTTCAAACTGCAATGGGTAGCTTGAAGATGGTACACTGACCTTAGATTGCAGGTGTTAGAGGATGGCCCCGTCCCCTGCTCGTCCGTTCTTGAACAGGCACATACGGGCCCGCCCTTGGCCTGGGCTTCGCCTGGCGTGCGCCTGCGCGCAGCGGGGGCCACGAGCAGTTAAATGCAGGCAGGCATGAAGAGGATCACAGCTGCGGAGAATAACGGGGCTGCTGGTCCTCCCAATCCCACGGTAATGTTCCCAGTGGCAGTGAGCAGAGAGCAGAGTTCAACAAACTGCTGCGAGCGGCTCCCACGCAGCGGGGGCCGCGAGCAGTTAAATGCAGGCAGGCAGGAAGAGGATCACAGCTGTGGAGAATAACAAGGCTGCTGGTCCTCGCAGTCCCGCGGTAATGTTCCCAGTGGCAGTGAGCAGAGAGCAGAGTTCAACAAACTGCTGCGAGCGGCACCCGCGAAGCGGGCGCAGCGAGCAGGTAAATGCAGGCAGGCAGGAAGAGCATCACAACTGCAGAGAATAACGGGTTACTGGTCCTCGCAGTCCTGCGGTAATGTTCCCAGTGGCAGTGAGCAGAGAGCAGAGTTCAACAAACTGCTGTGAGCGGCTCCCGCTAAGCGGGGGCCGCGAGCAGTTAAATGCAGGCAGGCAGGTAGAGGATCACAGCTGCGGAGAATAACGGGGCTGCTGGTCCTCGCAGTCCTGCGGTAATGTTCCCAGTGGCAGTGAGCAGAGAGCAGAGTTCAACAAACTGCTGCAAGCGACACTTAAACTTGTAGAGGGCGGACTACAAAATAAGATAATTCTCTGTGAGAGGCAATATAATATTATTCTATGTGTCTTGCAATTACATGATAGTGGTATTCTGTTTCCTTGGTCATGGGAAGATGTTTTCTGGTACTGGTTTCCTATATAAGGACTCGAAATCTGATCCTTCATGTGCCTCAACATTAAAGGATCTGCCTGCATTGTGTTCTTCACCCTCTTCACCTCACCCCATTCCATCATTTCTACTTTCTGTGTTCTGCTTACAAATCTTATGTTTGGCTTTTTGCTAGTAGTTTGTTCCATATACTAGTTAGAATAATTGTTAGGATTTTTTCCTTTCTATTTTTCTTGTATAGTTTTTTTCTGCAACTTGTTTGCTTTTTTCACCTCCTAGGTACTGCAACGTTGCCTCTCCCATCTTACATACGTTCCTTGGTTCCTTGTTTGGTGTGCCTACACCTTCTTTGAGTTAATCTGGAGGACAGTGGTGAGACTTTTGAGGGAGGTTGGCTGTATCATCCTTCTCTCTCTTTAGAAGAAGGTAAACAATCTATAACCTGCCATTTATATCAAAGCCTCCTCATTGTACATGATGGGGGTGAAGTACTAATATGCAAGAGCTAACTAACTGTCACCTCACTGACCAGCCTGCTCATGTCTTTCTCCTAAAGATAATCAGGAGCAGGCAGATATTAGCACCAGTCACACCATTGGCTCCTTTTTTAAGTCTTGGAGGGAGGGAAGAAACCAGTTCACAGTCACAGTTAGTGGCACAGCAAGGGCCCATAAACAAAGATTCCTTCGGCCATCTTGAGAAATCCTATCATGATGAGCAAAGTAGTGGACCACCCAGTGAACTGCTCCAAGAAAGTGTCTATCAGGAGGTAAGGAATGATGGGACATTTCCGGATTAGGCTGAGACTCCCCCCTTCTAGAGTTCACTACCTTCATGTTTAAACCTATGCCCAGGTCTAAGAGGAAAAGGGATCTGCAGAAGAAATGGAGAGGCAGATCCGGTATGACAAGTTGGTGCCTGGGGAGAAGAGACACTCTAGACTTCCACTTTCTTGGACTCTTGGACTCCTTTCTCTAGCACCATTCCCACTGGCTTCCCCAGTCACTCCTGGGTATGGTAGAGGCAGGACTAGTTGATGATCTTGGAGGAGAGGGCTCTCACACAATTCATGTGGACTAGTTCTAGATGGAAATTTCTTAATCAGGGGTAGTTTGGACTATTGCAATAACCACAGGTGCCCTGCTAGTTACTAGGAAGCTGTGGGGCCTTGAAAGTGCAGGCAGGCAATGTGGTCTACTTTGAGAAAGGCAGGGGGGGCAGGTTTCTGAGCTCTCCATCTTCAGAGGGACTGAGTTTAAAGCAGGGTCCTAAAATACCAAAGGTTTGGAGGGCAGTAGTCCCTGAAGAAGCCCTCCTGGTGGATGAAGTTTGCCGTCAGGCACAGAAAGCTACAGACCCTGTGAATTCTGGCCCAGTGGGGGCAGGGAAATCATGTTTTCCCATGTTACTTATGTGTAGCACTGACAGACTAATGCCTTGTTGCCCTGAGGCCTGAGGGCATTGTCACCATTATCTGGCATGGGTGGAACTTTAAAAGCACCGCCAGTGACCCAGGGGATTAGCCTCCTTCCGTCTTTTACCCTGTACACTTGGGGGGGCAGAGCCCTATGGAAGGATCTGCCAAGTCCAGCAAAATTTCGATCTGACTGACTACTCTTCCTGGGGAGGGCAAGTGGGCCGCAGAGCACTGTGGTGCTCCTCTTCCTCTATTTCCCCTGTCAGAGGGGAGGGAAGAGCAGAGCACACTGCCCACCTCACCTTGCCACAGAGGGAACATATGGACAAGAGTGTAGGCTATCTATGTGCTATTTGCTCTGCTAGCGAGAGTGGCACCAGGTGGAGTAGAGAACTTTGGCCATGCAGGTTTAGGCTCCTGCTGGTCCCTCCAAGGCATGAGATCCAGGTGACACACAAGTGTGATGGGGACACTCAACAAAAAATGAAGGAAAATACACCAGCAGGAAATTTAAAGTACAAAAAGGGAAAAAAAGATTTGCTGGGCAGCTGCCTGGCCGCATCAAAGGGCTACGGAATCACTGCCACAGGGAAAGGAGAAGTCCATAACGTCTTGATATCCAGAATACAATTCCATATTTGTAAAAATGATGCCCATGATCAGGAGCACCACCAACAGGACGTATCACTACTAGGGGCTACCACAAGAGAGGTAACCTCCAACAGGAGTCACTCTGTGAATTTATAGTACACCGCACTAGTTTGAAAATAAAAAATGTATTGACATGCATTTTTCTGATAGTAAACAGCTGCATATATGTATTTATGCCAGCGAAAGGTGGTACCATCTGGAGATGTTTTGAATATCAAATTGAATATCGATTCGATAACTTTATTTCGGCCTCAAAGGACCATAAAAGCTCAGAGAAATACATTCTATACAAATATTAAGACAATAAATATAAAGTGTCATTAAGATAAAGTGTCATTAAGATACATTATATATACAATAAAATACAGTACATGTTAAAACGATATGAAACTATATTTTGTTATCGAACTTTGCATTGAGTTGTAACCGAAATAGATACTAGGGCCACATTGCGTTAAGGAAGCGCGAGACAGCAAAATTAATAGGGGGGTGTGTATCGTATTTTAAAATTCTCATTGCTTGTGAGCACTTACGAAACCCCAAATTTCTACAGATTGGGATTAACCAGTACTTACGGGCACCCCGGTACCCTGGGCAAAAGAAAAAGACATGGATTTCATCTTCTAGAGAATGTCCAAAGACTGGGCATTCTTTTTGGTTGTTTCTATCCCATTTACTAGTGAAAACTCTAAGGGGCAAAGTGCCACATCTGACTTGTATATAGAGTTTTCTAGCTAGTGCAGGGAATACTAGGTCCAGGAATTGTTCCCTTTTATATTCTGCCTTGACCTGAAGAAACTCTGTGGTCAATCGTCCTACCTCTGTGCTCATCTGCAGGGTGGCTAAGTTGTAATTCTTGTAGTGAGACAACACCTCAGCCTTGGTGATCTCCGGGCAGGCAACGTCCGGGGTCTCCCAAAGCTCCGGTAAGCCTATTTTACTGCTAGTGAGCTTAATGTGTGATAACCACCTAATATTCTTGCCTCTTAAAACATCCCAGATTTCCCTAAATTCATTTCTGTAAGACACGAGTTCCGGCACGGACCAGAGTCTTTTCCAAAATAATAAAGGGCGTGATGACATAACCTCTTCAACGGAGAGCAACCCCAGGTCCAGGCGCAGCGGTACAAGTGGTGTACTCACCGGGAGACCAAATATGTTCCTTAAAAAGGTATGTTCGGCCTTCACCAGGTTGGGGGAATTTTGGTGCCCCCAGAGTTCTGCCCCATACAGTGCGGCTGCTCTGGCCTGAACATTGTAGATTTCAATAACAGGGGCCGCTGGTTTGAACTCCGACTCTCTATGGAGCTTCTGCATCCCCCCCACCACTCTTGTTAGTTTAAGTGTTGCCTTAGCCACCTGCGGATCCCATTGAAAATGTTCACCCACGGTAATGCCCAAGTATTCGAAGGTTTTAAATCTCTCTAAAGGTACTCCTCCCAAAAACGGATTTGGGAGTGTCTGCCTCGGGGGATTGAAAATTATAAACTTGGCGTCTTGGACAACAGCAAAGTGTCGTCCACGAACATCAGAGCGGGCACCCGACCCGTAGCCAACCTTGGGGCATCTATGTTGCCAATCCCAAGAAGGTGATCTACCAAGCCGTTGATGTACAAGCAAAAGAGGGTGGGTGCCAGAACACAGCCCTGGCGAAACCCCTGTTTGACCGGAAATCGTGGTGACAATTCACCCTGCCTTCCGCACCTCACCTGGGCATAATTATCAGTGTGGAGCCTTACTAACACATTGAGAAGGTATCCAGGTAGACCCAGCTCATATAGCACCTTCCAGAATTTATCTCTAGGCACCAGGTCAAATGCTGAGCGCAGGTCAACAAAGATCATGTAGAGGCTGCCACCCTCTACAGTCACTGTTCTCCAATAAAGGACCTGCAGTCTAAATAGTTGGTCCACAGCTGATGTTCGCTGCCTGAAGCTCACCTGGAAAGTGGAAAGGATCTCCTGTTCCTACATCCAGATCTGTATTCTGCTCAGGATGATGCGTCCCATCAATTTTTGGGTGACATCTATAAGGCTAATTGGCCTATATTTGGATGGTTTCAGAGGGCAGCCTTTTTTAATAGATCGGGACAATCTTGGCGCCCCGCCAGAAGTCCGGAGGATCCATACCCCTCAAAATAGCATTGTACAAAACACAGAGGTAGGTGGCCCATATGCTTGGCTCCGAACGGTACAGATCCCCGGGTAGCTTATCCAAGCCAGGGGCTTTGTTAGGGGGCAGTTTCAGAATGGCTGTCTCAACCTCTAAAAGAGTGATCCCCAGGCCCCCTCCAGTCGATACTTGTGGGGGGGCATGGGAGAGGGGTCTCTAGGACATCACTGCTCGGGAGGGAGTACAACTCCCCGTAGTGTGACTCCCAGACCGAAGCAGCAATGTTAGGTTTGTTGGTCAATTTTTCTTCATTGGTCCCACAGCTCACAATTGACCAGAAGGATCTGGAGTCTTTAGTCTTGAGTGCAGTTCTAAGCTCTTCCCAATTGTGTGCCTCCCACTCCTTCCTAGCCCTCTTAGTAGCCAGCTTGTACAAACGCCGACAAAGCTTGGTCTTTTCTTTGTCATGAAGCCTGACCACACAAATCAGTTCTTGTTTAGATTTCCTACAGTCGGCGTTGTACCACGGTTGGACTATGACTCTTTTAGGCTTGGCTCTCACCTGTGGGTAAAACACCTCCCCCAGGTTCAATACAAGCCCCTGGTGGATATTTAGGGGTTCCTTACTAGCACCTGGGTTTTCCTCCGCCTTTGCCATATCACAGAGGTGGGGCAGTGCCCTTAGGTAGACATCAGCCAGTTTGTTCGGGAACACAATATGTATGGCCACTTAACTCGCCGCCGTTGGTTAAAGATAGCGGTGGGCCTATGAGGTTTGAGTCAGTACCTGGGTTAGACAGGCCCAGACTCCCAGGCTTAAGAGACATAACCAAGGGATTGTGATCACTATCTTTCCTAGGATGGATTTTAAAGTCTGAAACCATACCCAGGTTCTGGCTTCCACCATGATATAATCAAGGATGGAATTTGGGCCCTCCCTGTTAAATGTCATTTGGGCCGGTCTATCCGAATTTGCCCTCCCATTGCAGGCTCTAAGCGCGGTCGAAAGACTGATGGAGTTAATTTGTAGGACCAGAGGGGTCCATGCTCTCACCACCGGGGTCTGCGGTTCCGGAATAAACCAGAGCTGGTCCTCTTCATCAGAGCCGTCACAAGATGGATCAGTGAGTGGCTCAAACTGGCAGTTAAAATCGCC
This sequence comes from Lissotriton helveticus, assembly GCF_964261635.1. Lineage (NCBI taxonomy): Eukaryota > Metazoa > Chordata > Amphibia > Caudata > Salamandridae > Lissotriton > Lissotriton helveticus. Next base: position 211,462,905 of record NC_136071.1, on the reverse strand, counting down.
ACCCACGATTAACAAAACTGCAGGGTCCAGAGTTGGGATGAACTGCGCAAGTTGGTCTATAGTTGGGGACTCCTTCCCACTAACAGTAGGTCGCGAGTAAATGTTTATTAGCGCAGCTCGTCTGTTCCCCGGGAGTGTAAGCAACACACACTGCACGTCTCTGGACCCTGTAGGATTCTGGACGGCCTGGGCCCCTAAGTGTGTTCCGACCCAGATACTCAGTCCCCCCGAAGGTCTGCCCCTCCCCTTCTTTGTAGCTGGTTCACTGAACGTTGCATACCCGCACCTTTGTTCCCCTTCCAGTGCCCAAGTTTCCTGGAACAGGCAAACATCATTGCTTTCCACAAAAGCTCCCCAATCGGGGCAAAACAATTTGTTCTTAATCCCGGCCACATTCCAGGAGAGGATTTTAATAAAGTCCTTAGCCATCCCCTCCCTGGATTCGAAATCCACTGAATTCAAACTATCCCCCCGAGCAGACCCCTCCACTGTTGGGTTTATAGAGAGTGCTTGCCCCAACTTTGATAGCTCGCTGTCCCCGGGCCCTGCCACAGCCTCCAATGCGGTCATACACAGACCCTCCAATCCGCCTGTGGAGGACCGGCCTGGACCCACAGACGTGCGTCAATCAAGTTGGTCTAATACACTGAATCTATTAGTAAGGGCAAGCAAATCATTCCGTGGGCCATTAATGTTATTTTTCGCCCGGGTATCGTATGGTCTAGGATCTGGGATATCCTAAACGGCCCAGTTTTCGGACCCTCTCGCCATACTCACAGTGGGATAGAAATAGGTCAAGGGCAAGGATTGTACTTGTGATCTAGGACACCCCGGGGCCCAGTTGGAAATATGGGCCACCACCCGACTGTCCCTGAAGTTTATGACTATACAGTCACCTTCAATATCTTTTGCCCGCGTCCCTACCCAACGTACCCGCCGGGCAAAAAGAATTTCACTTGAAACATGCAGTGGCAGTGGCCTGTTCTAATTGAGCCAGTGGATAGATTTATTTTTTAGAGCGCCATAGTCCTCCCTTTTCTCTTGGTCCAGGGCCGGGACGCCTGCGAGAACAACCACATACGGTGCCGACTCAGGTGGAAGATTCAGACAATTAGTTAGGGTTTCAGAAGTTGGGGGATTGAAGGTTGCACTCCTGAATACGTGGGTTTGGCCACAGTCTAGCCCACCACCCCCCGCCTCCCCAACAGGTCTATACCCCGCTGTGTGTCTATCATAGCCTACTCCAGCTAGGTCCCCCTGACTCCGCGGCTGGTAACACTGGGGTTGTGGGACTATGGGCTTAGGTGCAGGCAATGCAGAGGGATTACAAGACACATTATTGGGCTAGGTTGCATCACTAGACTGTCCTTGGTTATCGGTGGACCAGGAACCGCCCCCTTCCCTGCGCCAGCAGAATACAATTGGTCCAGACTTGTCAGTCTATTTTCAATGGCATTTAATCTGTCATACAAAGGACTACAAGTCTTGAAAAAGATTTTTTCCATCTTAGCCCAGAACTGTTCTCCCAGGTCCATGTGACAGACATCATTGGAGGCTAGAGATGTCATAGACACCTGTTCTGTCCGCTGGACTACAACTGGGCTCACGGTGTCAGATGCCTTTTTGGTCCATTCCCCTGCCGTTGGGGCTACTGGAGCCTCTGCATCTCTCTTTAAGCTAGTTGCGGAGCGGGTTTGTAGCTTCCTACAGGTGGGGCCCATGGCTTAAGTCCTAATAGCCGATGTTTCTTGTGCCGGAGATAAAATGACCTCCCTCACTGGAGATACCAGGGGTCTTATTTCAATTTGCACCTGGTGAGGAGAGACCTCATCAGCGCCCCTCCTGCTAGATCTTTTAGATAGTTCCAACCAAGTGGGTGAGGGGGCCAATGCTAGCCGGCCCAGAGATGAGCGCGTGTCAAAGTTAGGATCCATAGAAAGCCTTTTTTCAGTTAAGTCTTTTTGATGGTCCAGCATAGACGATGCCCTGGTGAGGAACTGATCGAGGGTTCCAATAAACGACCCACCAGGGATCGACTTTCTTCCCGTTCCCCTTCCCACTTTAGCGCCTGCCATAACAAGGGTGGCAGCCACAGTACCTTATATCAAATGTCAAATAGAATAAGCGGGCACTGTAATGCTTTCACAGCGCTAATTAGTATACTAGTAGGAATTGGTTCACACCAACCTTAGCTTGGTATTTGCGGTGGAGTTGAAAGAGGGAGGCCTCGTCCCGTCCTCTCTCGGCCTGGAACGGTCTCAAACGGGCCCGCCCTTGGCCCAAGCTTCACCCGGAGAGCGCCCGCGCGTGTCCCGTGGGGCCGGAAGTAATAGCTGGCTAAATCACCCCCGGTATCAAGGGGGAGGGGCCGCTTGCCTGCCACGTCCTCCCGCAGCCTCCTGGCGGTTGTGGTTCGGCTTTGCAAACTGTATCCGGTCGCACTGCGTCTCCCACGGAGCGGGAGACGCAAGGTCCTTTTTGAATGCCCCCGGTATCAAGGGGCAGGGGCCGCTTGCCTGCCGCATCCTCCCGCAGCCTCCTGGTGGTTGTGGTTCGGCTTTCCAAACTGTATCCGGTCACGCTGCGTATCGTTGAATATCTGTTTGAGTGTATATTTTGCTTTTGATTAGTATGGTGACACACTGACAATGGCTTTTAATGAATGCACACCCCATTGGTATCTAAGGCTCATGAGGTGTATTGTGGTTTTACGAGATAAGGTTGCTGATATGCTGATTGTAAAATGTGCCTCCGACAGTGTCAGGCAAGGGTACATTTAAGGAGTCCTGTAAACATAAGGGTTTTACTTTAATATGAGACTTTTGCTTGTTGTGAGGCTCTTTAGAGGGTATCCCCATAGGAATTTCCAACTTCCTTGTTGTAAATGTTTGTTAATTTGCAACTAGTGTTTAGAAGTGTGTGTAATAAAGCAGTAATATAGGGGTATACTAGCAAGGAATAGCGATATTTATCGCAAAATGTGCTTAGCATTTTTTTTTTTTACCGCTGCCTATCGCTGGATATGTTAGTGGAGAAAACATGCTATGAGCAACGTTTTTCTCCATTGTGCTAAAATATCCAGCGATAGTGGCGAAATGCGTGAATATCACTGGAAATCCAGCGATATTCACGCATTAACGCCAATGGGGACTTAACCTGACAATCCACCTCCCATTGGATAAACAGGTAAGTCATGTTTTTAGCAGGCATTAGGTTATAGCGATAATCGCGCTTAGCGTGATTTTTTTTATCGCTTTGCCTGCCTTGCTAATAGGCGATAGCTGTGTTCGCGTCTGCTTTCAGTCACTAACAGTTTGGGTAAGCCCACTTTGCATGTCATTAGCGATAAATATCGCTGACATGCAAAGCGGGTCCCAAACCGGTCGCTATCGCCTAAAAGCTGTTGCTAACTGCTGTTAGCGACAGCTTGCTGATAGGGCGATAAAAATATCGCCGCTTTAGTGGCAAAAAGTGCCGCTAAAGCGGCGATATGGCCCTTGCTATCATGCCCCACTGTTCTTGTCCTTTTTAACTCAAATCGCACAGGCTGGACAGAGAGCTATTAGGTGCTGTGTGTTGCACAGCTAAGCTCAGAGTTTCTAGTCCTTAGCACCTCCGCTAAATAGGCCCATGACTGTGTTGCCCCTTTAACATGAAAGTCAAGTGCTCAAAAGAGGTACTTAGTTCCCAGTTGGGAGATCCACAATATGGGGGCCCCAGTATACCAGTGGCGGAAGACCCCAGTTGTTACTGTTGAGGGCCAGCATCCACTGTCTGACAGGGAACCTACAAACTGTTGTTCTCACACACAAGTCATTCACACAATGGTTCTCTTAAGAATTACATGGAGAAAAGGAACTTTTACGAATGATAGGCCAAACAGGGCATAATGGCTTATCTACAATAAACATTAGCTGCCTTTGACTTAAGTGTAATGAACACCAAAAAACACAAATTCAAGATCAAGGTATCTTTCTTCAAATTGGAGATCAATATAGCACATCGTCACCCTACCAAGCTATTGAGATTGTCAAGAAGCACAAATGCCACCCTTTTACATGCAGATTTTGTGGATTCAAAAGAATACTCATTATATTTGATGTATCTATTGGTTCCATAAATTACAAATCCACAAGCTTGACAAAGACAACTCTCTTCTGACAGTGGTCCCCAAATTACGCAGAATACATTTAAAAGCAGCTTTGAATGTTGCAATTATTCTAACCAATGTAACCATAAGTTCTGACCATATTACCTCAAGCCTGATCTCTATGATATGGCTCCCCAAAGAATCAGAAACAGGATGTTTATTCAAACTGTCATGAAACGTTCTTAAAGCTATTATTGAGGCACTTCAAACTATCTAGCCAGTAAACAGATATTCTCAGGTGCTCATGCTACCTGACATGCAGACCAGCTTTTAAGAAATCAAGGAACCTAACACAAACTTCTGCAGGGTCTGGTCCCAGAGTGTGGAACGTCATCTTACCCTGCGCCTGGCCTGGTGAATCATTAGAATGTCTTATGTTTCCAAACAGAATAGTGAGTGGGTCAGGGATGAAATTCTGTCCTAAACTGCAGCCTAGAAAACAAAATAACTCTTACAAAATTATGGAAAGACATGGGTATGTTGCTATTACCTGTAGCCATTTGCCCAACTCATTGTTTGAACATCTGAAATATCTATTAGGTTAGGATGGAAACCCTTATTAATTACTCTGGTAATCTAATAGTTACCAACTTAAAAATAACGCAATCTTTTTAAATTTGGCAGCCATAGAAAAGTTTATAGCCGAATTGGGAGATCTCACACCACTCAATCATTGTAATTCTTATAGTAGTTTATTTTTCAATTCTATCGAAATTAATAGAAAGCAAAGAAACGTGTACATTTTATTGAAAGTCCCAATATCATAGCCCAACCCCTCTAAAATTATGTTTTAAAAGCATTTCTAAAATAATATTCACCTTCTAATCGACCATGGCTAGATACTGCAGAAGTATTCATCAGATCCTTAAAAAACATAAATCACAGTCCAAAACAATCATTTTTTGTCTGGAATCTGCAACGGATCCCATGGCCTCCAAGACCTTAAAAGAAATTAAACTTAAAATAAAGTATAGTTTTGAAGCGTATATAGTTCCATCTCTTGATATAATTACTTGTAAGAGAACGGTCCAGACTTTTATAGTCTTTGATTAGAAAATATTAATGGCACTTTGATATGTTTTTCACCCGAAAAAATGTGTGTTTACAAAATGTCCATTCATGCATCTTTTTATAAAGTGATTTTTCCCGCATTTTAGCAATTTTAGGAAAGGCAAGTACACATATTTCTGACATATAAACATTTTATAGAAGATCTGATTGTCATCATTTTTTTTAATTGAGGCATCTTAGAGTGTCCATTAATGCCAACTGATTGTAAGTCGCAAGTTTGTCACGCCCAACAAACCATGTTCTTTGTCATGTTGCATGCAGTTTTGCCGTAATCGAGAATGCTGATTTCTCCAGCTACATTTCTAAACAGAGGGGCATATTTACAATAAGTGGCGCATCCCTGCATATCAGCAGGGATATGCCACTTATTGTGCGCCATGCTTCCGCCACCATGGATGCGCCGCATTTACAATGCGGCGCACCATGGCGCAAAAACGACACAGATGCGTCACGCATCTGTGCCGTAAAAGTGGCGCATTGCTGGAGTTGCGTCGCAAGCGCGACGCTGCTCCAGCAATGCACTGGGGAGCCCTATATTGTTAATGCTGCGTCAATCCTTACGCCTGCTTCAAGCAGGCGCAGGGTTTTGACGCAGCATGGGCCCCAAAGTGACTGAGTGAAATCTTGTAGATTTCTCTCAGCCGCTTTTAAGAGGTGTTCCTGCGCCGGAACGCCCCCCCCCCTGCGCAGGAACACCTCCTTCTGGCGCAGGGCTTTACAATGTGACGCATCTCCCAGGTGCGTCACATTGTAAATACCCCGCACCATGGCGCATCTTTTGCTCCGCTGCGGCATCACAAAAGTGACGCAACGGCGGCGTAAAAGAGGCGCAAGGGGCCTGTAAATCTGCCCCAGAGTATCAACTTGATACGAATGTGTTTTTGTAATTTCGATGGGAACATTAAGAAATAAAAAGTGGCAAAATCTCCAATTTAACCAAAGTTACTCTCCGAATTATAGACAACAATCAATCAGATTTTGAACTTTGTCAATGGTGACTGTATAGTTCAAATTAAACAAGTCAAAATAATTTGTTGTAACAAAAATTCCCTAATTACCCGGGTTGGACTATATCTGCCTCTCAACTCAAGGGGAAGATCATTGATGGAAGCATTAAAAAGAAGTATCTCAGATTTCTCCATTAGTATGTAGAGACTGATGTCTGAAAAACGTTTTAATTTCAACATTCCTAAAACAGTGGGAATTTGCATGTCTTCCCTGTGCAGGTGCCATGCTGATCTACTTTGTATTGTTCCAATTTTTGTATAAATTCCACTGAAGTGAGAACTGGTTGATTAAATATTATAGTATTATCAAAAGAACTCAAAGTGCTATTACTTTATCTCTATTTTCATCTCGCACTTTGCTCCCATGTAAAGTTCTACCTTAATGGTTCTGCTTTGCATCAAACAAAACTACAAATACATACATTTCTAACACAACTGGGCGCTGTATTTCATCTATTACTGGATTTTCTGAGTTGAAATTGATCAGAATCAAAATTACATTTCTAAAGCGCTTAATTACCCAGAGGCATCTAGGCACTAACCCTACTAAGGAGAGCTGAATGAGATACATCAAGGGGCCAGGATAGATACCTTGCTGGTTAAATAGAGAGGTTTTTAGACTTTTTCTGAATTCGAGCAGATTTTTCTATGGGTAAAGAGTTCCATAACCTGGCAGTAGATATTACAAATCTTCTCCCACCCCATTTAGTTCTTTTGAATTTGGGGACCACTAAGTTCCCTCAAAAGGATGAATAAAGAGATCTAGCTGGGGTATAACATTGGAAGCGTTATGCCAGATGGACAGTACCTAAGTCATGTAAGGAATCAAAAGCTATACACAGGGCTTTAAAGTTAATGCGCTTTCTGATGGGGAGCCAATGTGTAAATGGTTGCAGACCTATGTTTGAGAATGCCAAGAAGCAATAGTGCTGCCATGTTTTGAGGCGTCCATAACTTGTTCAGAAAACGTTTTTGGATGTTGATACAGCAAGTTGCAGTAGTCCAGAAGGAGGCACAGATTGCATTATCAGAGTTTGCATAGCAGATTACCAAGTTCCTTAGTTTTGTTTGCAAATTTCCCCATGCCTTCCTGGCAAAATGTACATGAGGAAAGCATCTTTGGAGTGTGTCAAATCCTCACCAACCTTGATTCTTTGATTTCAAAACAACTCTTATTTACAGTCAAATCATGATTCCCTGGGTGCCTGTGATCAAAATTACAATGAGTGTGAGTGCCCTATCAGTGACTGATAAGGATGTTTGTTTGCAGTTAGTGAATCCTAGGAGAAGACTATTAGAAAAATGTTTTGTTAAGAATGATAGCATATGAATAATAATTAATACAATTTGACGAGTTGTGTGTGCTATTGCTGTGACCATCGACAAGTGCTAAAACGCGTCCTATGCAGTCGTGCCAGATGCAAGGGGATTTTGCAAAGGTTTGGAATGCACAGCATGAAGAAGACAAAAATGTACATAACTTTGATATTAGCAATGAATGTGATTTGTTGTTACAGTTGTAGATCATCCCAAAAATGGGAAGCAATACAATCCGATTCTCCGTTTTCCAGTCTGAAGATAGGGAAAGTTGATGTTAACCTTCTTAGCACAAGCCCTGATTGATGTTAATCATTTTGATACATTTACCAATATTTTACAACTGATACCATGTTCCGAAGGAAGGGTAGTTGATATAATGGAAAAAGGCCAAAATCTGCTTTAATTATATGAACAAAGTTGTTTAGTCACTAAACTGAATATAAATCACTCTACACAAGTCTGAGTTGCTCAAGAAGATAAGAAAATGGGTTGGGATATATAAGCTCTCAAATGTAGCATCTTCTCAGCCGGGGTACCCGCCAATGACCATGCCACACATGCAGCTTATGATTACATGTCTTTATTCTAATCTGTGTAACTGCAAACTCAACATTCTAAAACAAGTTTTCATTGCATTGCGCTCTCACACCTACGTCATAGCTCGATGGAGTCTGTGAGGAGCCAAAATGGTTCGTCAAAAATATCACAAGACACTACATCTCCCCATGTTAAACAAAAAAAATAGCTATTTTTTTACAAATCAATAGATACAAATATATACATTCACATTTCTTTAATAATCCTTCTTGGCGCTTTCATTATTCAACCTGATCTGGTTACTGGAAGCTGGGAACTGTCATCTTCACTGTCAGAGATCTTTGAAGACAGTGAAGAAAGAACAGCAGTCTCTGGAATTTCAGATTCAGTCTTTCATTCACCATCTAGATAAGGAAACCAGTGAGTGAAAAGCCTAAAGTGAGCAGAGACTCTGGTAACAGACTTCCCAGGACGCTGGGCAGTCACCATATTTACCTTGGTGGCCATAACATGGAAAGGTGCAGCATCATATGATGCATCAGGTTTTCTCCTTTGTAGTTGGTGAGTTATCACTAGATCTCCTGTCTTAAATGTAATGTTCTTTGTATGTTGCCTCTTGTCACCATAGGCTTTCATCTTTTCCTAATTAACCAAGTCTTTAATTTGAGTTGTATTCTCACCTCTACCTCTTTGATTTGCCCATTGGGGTAACTTGGTTGTCATTGCTCTCCCGAACATCAAATATGGGGAACTTTTTCCTGTGGTCTAGTGAGGTGTTGAACAATAGGCTTGTAGGGTGACATTTAAAACAGTGTACAGACTGAACCTCTTAAGAGTTGCACGCTGTACTGCTTTCTTTAGCATACTCATAAAATGCTCAACAGGTCTGTTGGCCTGCTACCACAAAGTTGTACTCTTCTGATGCTTTACGTTCTTCAGAAGCCCCAAATAAATGCTTGAATTCTCTACTGTTGAATGGTGGGCCATTATCAGCCCATGTTGCAAAATACAGTCAAGTTTCTCAATGACTTGCTCATGGGCTGTGCATGAGAGATCCTCTATTAATAAAAATCGAGAGTACTCATTTACAATTATCATCAGATGAATTCCTTTGTCGAGTGGACTAAATAAATCAACGACTATTATCTCCCATGCATGCTTAAGGAGTTCTGATATGATAAGAGTATGTTGACTAATGTGCGTAGAGAGGCAGTTACATAGATTACTGGCTTTGGGTTCTTTTTCAACCCTTTCATCTAAATATGGAAATCAAACTCGATCTTGGATAGCTTTCTTGGTAACAACAATACCATGATGTCCTTTGTGAGCCACTTGAATTATTTTCTGTCTCAAGCTTTCTCGAATTAGGATTCTCGACCCTCACATTATAAATCCTTCCTGATTTATAGATAGTTCATCTTTAAAGTTTTTGTACTTTTGGTATGCACCATCACTGGTGAAAGGTCGAGAATGTCAGTTGCATGACTGATCTGTAATTATATCTTTCAACTTCAGTATGCCACTATCATGGCTCATGGCAGTGATGATCTGGACTAATGATGTGACAGCTGGCATATCTGACTTTCAAATTAAATTAAAGTAGTCTTCACCTGTCTTGAATGGAGTACCTTGTACAGGCACTCTGGAAAAGTAGTCAGCAGGGTTCTAATTCTCCATGGAAGATGTACAATGGTGTAGTAATAAGAGTCCCCATTGTTCAATGAGGAGAGGCATTTTCGCTTTTGGATTGCCACAGATAGACAATAAAGCCTGATGATCAGTTACCAGTGTAAAAGGCTTTCCAAACAGGAATACATGGAAATGTTCACAAAACTAAGACAATAAAGCCTGATGATCAGTTACCAGTGTAAAAGGCTTTCCAAACAGGAATACATGGAAATGTTCACAAAACTATATCACAGCCAAACTTTCTTTCTCTGCTAGAGAGTAAGCACATTCTGTTTGGGACAAACTTCCACTGGCATATGCCACAATAGCGCCTAACCCAACGGTGCTAGTGTCCGCAACAACCTCTGTATAAGCTTTGTATTGAAATAGGCCATTTCAGTAGCAGTTTCAATGGCTTGTTTGATTTTCTTAAAACTTCTCTCACATTATTGTGACCATTTCAATGTTTAAAAGAAACATTTTTCTTTGTTAACTCTTGTAGGTTGCACTTATGGTAGCACATTGTTCTATGTATCTGGAGCAATAACTGGTCATACCAAGAAATGAACTTATCATAGTAACATCTTGTCATCAGCATTTGACAGCACTTGTACTTTAGCAGAATCAGGTATCATAACCCCATCAGAAACAATATGCCTGAAGAATTTTAAGTTTGTCTTGTGGAACTCACACTGGTCTGCATTCAAAATCAGACCTGCACCAGTAAGTAAGCAACGTACTTGGGTGAGAGCTTTATCATGCTCCTTTGGTGTAGCTCTGGAAACCAATATGTCATCGCTATAGTTGAATGCATTTACAACCAGCTGTATGACATGTTAAATGACATCTTGGAAAAGTTTTGCAGCGTATGACACACCAATACTGAGTCTTTTATTTCAAAACAAACTGACAAGTAAAAAAAGGTTGTGATATACCTTTAATCTTCTTTGAGTTCTATCTGATGATAACCTTTATTTAAATCAAGAGAAAACTTGTGCACCATTTAATTGTGTTTTCATGTCAGGAATATGTGGGCCTGGATGTTGTTCTCGATCAATTGCTTTGTTTGCTTAGCGCACATTAGCGCAGATGTGTACAGCTCCTAAAGTGTCCTTTTTGGGTGCTACCTCTATGGGAGATACCCATTGTGTCGCACTAGTTGAACGCTCAATAATGTAATGCTTAAGTAATGATTTGACCTTTTTAAATGCTTCTTTTATATGCAAAGCAACTCGTCTATGGCTCTAGGCAACAGGACGGACAGCGCCAATAATGTGTAACTTACTTACATGGTCTTTAGCTTTCTCAAACCAAGAAACAATGAAGTAAGTTGACTAACTATTTCATGGTGAACATTCATATTGTGATTCATAGAAATAAGCCCCATTTCAGCAGCGGTACTAAAACTGAGCAGACAGGCACTTACGGCTGTACCTTGAAGCACATGGATGGGTGCTTGCACCTTGGTTTTCTTGTGTTTCAAAGTCATTACAAATGAACCTTGACTTTTTATGGGCGTTGATGGAACCCAAGTATACACTTTGGTTTTCGATGGCGTAAGTTGAGGCAATGGAGACAATTCATTTCCCTTCAGGCATTATGTTTATCAATGCACCACTGTAGATGTTGAGAGGTATCGAGTGATCATTTATTTACAATGTCGTTTTTTGACAATGTTTGTATGACTTTGGTGTTTTGACATGTTAACTTTTCTATGACTGACATTTTCCCTCACATGCAGCCAGTCCAACATGTGCACATTTCTCTGAGTAAAACATTGACATGGTTCAACCGCCTTCCTCAATTTCACTTGATATTGAGGTAGACGAACTGCTTGACAATGATTTTCCCTCAACTGATGTTGCCGCTTTCCCTTGTGGGTGTGCATTGAACAGTGCTTCTGGAATGTTCTGGTGGCCATTTTGTCTGTGATGCACTTGCTTTTTCCTTCATGTTACAAACCGTGACAAAATGGTTCTCTTTCCTACACACTTTACATATCTGTCCAAGGCAGGGCATTTACCTTCATGTAGAAATGCAAATCAACATCTATAGCATAACTTCTTTTTACTGGTATACAGAACTTTGTGTCCTTTAGTCTTTTTCTTTGGCTTACTTTTATATAATCATGACTGATTCACTCTGGGCACCTCTAGCCTCCATGTAAGCTGCTTGTCTTTCAGCGCACTCCTCAGCTCTGGCAGCCATCAATACTCACTCCAGATTAAAGGTTTCTCTCAGCATTCGTCGTCCTAATGAATCCGACAAGCAACCATCAATAACTCTAAGTCGCTTAACCTCCTCATCATTAATTCATTTAACTTACAGTGTTTTATGAGCGTATCAAGTCCCTCCACAAATTCATCAGTGGTTTCACCAATGTTTTGATGTTTTTGACTAAAAAAGTATGTTTTGTAATCAACGTTTGGTACTGGATTTAACTTTACATTCAGTGTTTCTTTAATCTGACAATATGTCGTTTTTTCATCAGTTCACAGCATTTTCTTTATGACTTCTTTCACACCATCACCAGAAAGACTTTTGAGATGCATGATAATCTTTTTGCTATCAGTCTCTTTAAGTGTATCAATGAAATCATCAACCGTCTCTATCCAAGAAGACCATCAATCACCAATACTCTTCTTTTTGGTTGTTTCAAAGATGGTGGTAGTGTCAAAAAGGTGGCAGCATAGTAACTAGTTGTGCGATTGGCTGACCTTGAGGGTGGAGCTCTTTCTGCTGCTGTTGGCTGTCCATTTGAGCCTGGGCCACTCGTTCTATTGCTGAGGCCTTGTGATGGACTGGTCTAAGAATTGTCATGGACAATTGAGGAAATTACGACTTTCTCCCTGGTCTCCATTGGATCCCTTCACTTGTTGGAGACCTCTGAGGTTGTTCTGAGCCATCACGTGCCAGCTCTGGTGGTATGCCACTTCAGGAATCGGACAGCTCACTAAGCACAACCCTTGTACTTCTTCTTGGGTCTCCTTGCCTGGTACTGAGGTCGTAAAGCTCTGCTTGCTGTGGCTCTTGTAAGTCCAATGATAATATACTTCTTTCTTACTCATTCTTTCAGGCAGCACGTTTTCTAGTATCAGTACAAATCCATCTTTTGCAGTATCACTACATAAAATGTACAACTTTATCTTGCGTGGCAGCGCTGTAACTTTTTATTTGGCTTGATTATCAAGTTCTCAACCATCAGCGTGTAATTTCTTTGCAAGGGCTCCATTTTCATGACTTGCTTTACAGCGGCTGAAGTTGCGTTTTGACTCCATGTGCATGAAGCGTCCATTCCGCTCTTTGACAGCAACACAAGTGACATGCACAAACTGTTTGCTTGGACAACAGCAAACTCTCTGGGAGAGCATGGTTGTTCTTCTGGTTACTTATCCCCTATCTCGTCTCCAATTGTAGTGTCTTCCCAGACAGGGTACCCTCCAATGACCACGCCGCACTTGTAACTTAATATGACATGCCTTTAATCTGCTGCGTGAAACTGTGAACTCAAAATTCTAAAACAAGCTTTCATGGCATTGCGCTCTGACACCTACGTCATAACTCTACAGAGTCCGTCGGGAGCCAAAAGGGTTCGGTCATAAAATATCGCAAGACACTACACCAAGTAAATGATTAGTCGTGAAGTTCTAGATAAAGATGTTCTCCTGCTGTTGAGGGGAAGGAGCGATAATCTTCGAGTATTCAGATAAAAACTTGGCAACATTAAGGGGTTTTGCATATCACTTTATTTACTGAAGGTGTACCAGATGCACAGTGGTTTATGGTTTTCAGATAAAAATACACAGATTGCTCAGGTTGAATATTACGGCACCAATAGAATCCTTAGAATATTCTCCTGTGATCAACACCAGAGGGCATTAATTTGCGCCTTGTAAAAAAAGCACGTCGATCAAACATCACCCACCTCTAAACATATGGAAGATCATCACCATGTTGGGTGGATCCGAAGTATTTCATACTCTTGACTTAGCATGCATGTACCATCACTATACGGGAACTCAATTCATGTTTCTTTGTTCTGGACCCAGAAGGAGCATTCACAATCTTGAGAATATCCTTTGAGTTCACCCGAGCATCTACTGTGCTTCAATTGTCCATGCATGTTCAGTGGAGGAGAGTAGAAAAAGTAACATACTCAGGGCCAAGCCACCAAAAAGAAGCATTGGCTAAAATTTCAGATCAACCCCATGTATTGCCAAGCAAGCAAAGTGAGAAAGAATGATGCTCTCTGGATTTGTTTGCAGCAAACATGGGGTCCGCGTCGGTCCACACAGGGATCCAAGTGAACAAAATGTTCCAAGCATCCCCCCATTGCACATTGCTTTGTGGGAGTGAGTGTAGTTAGCACACTTGTTTCTGTGGTATTTTTCTCTAATGAGTGTTCTCCCATAACGATTTTTGTTCGAAATAATTGGTCTAAATAGAGGAAATTTGGATTTTCGGCTATATTAGCAGCACCCTTTCTTGCAGACCAATGTTCGAATTACACAGTGCTCGAACATCTTGTCTCTCTCTGGTACTCCATCACCTATCAAATCAAATTGTGAAAAATTCTAGGCCGGAAAGTGCCTATTTTACATAATATTTCTAGCAGAACTTCCAAAAGCCATAAGATCTACAGGGAGTTTTGAAAGAAAACTTATAAACTATTCCTGTTCTTCAGAATCTGCCAGACTACCCGGTAGTTTATTTGTCAGTTACGGTGAATCAAGCAAGTGCCTCGGAGAAAATACATAGGGGCAGATTTATGAAGGCCTTGCGCCACGTTTACGCCGCTGTTGCGTCACGCAAGGCGGCATAAACGTGGCGCATCCCTACGAACGATTTACAACATGACGCATCTAGGCAGATGCGTCACGTTGTAAAGCCCTGCGCCGCTTGTGGGCGTTCCGGCGCAGGGTGGGCATTCCGGGGCAGGTGCGCCTCGCAAAAGTGGCTGAGTGAAATCTATAAGATTTCACTCAGTCACTTTCAGGCCAATGCTGCGTCAAAAGCCTGCGCCTGCTTGAAGCAGGCGTAGGTCTTGATGCAGCATTGGTCAGATAGGGCACCCCCGAGCCTTGCTGGAGCTGTGTCGCGCTTGCGATGCAACTCCAGCAATGCGCCGCCTTTACGGCACAGATGCGTCACGCATCTGTGCCGTTTTTGCCCCATGGTGCGCCGCATTGTAAATGCAGAACAACTGGGGTAAGCTCTAATCAGTAAGGCTGAGCCTGCAAACTATACAACAAAATAGAAGTGCCAATACTGATATTTTAGTTAGTATATTTTTTTTCAACCATAAAAAGTCACTTGATCAAAAAATGGGAAATGCTATTTAGTAGCTGTTTTATTATACAAACATAGAATTTAAAGAGTACATTAATTTTGACTTTCAATCTGTACTGTCAGAAAACAGAAACTTTTTCTATACAAAATGAAAAGGAGAAAGTAGTTGGACACAAACCAGGGCAATAAAATCAACCATACAATCATCAATCAATCATATCACAGTCATACCACAAACATGCATACATTCAAAATAACAATACTAAACCTAGATGGGATAAAGAATAAACCAATAGGTTAAGTATTCGGTCTGCTGGCTGAATGGAAACGTAAATATTTACAATTATTTACACCATACATTAATTTTCTCCAGCGTCTGCTTCCATCTGTCCATTGCCTTAGTGTTGATTTGTGGCTACACTTTGTTTTGTGATTTACACACTGATCAATGTTTAGTTACTATAACTCAATGGATTCTAATACAAATTAATGTATGGTGTAAATAATTGTAAATATTTACATTTCCATTCAGCCAGCAGACTGATGATTGTATGGTCCCATTTTTTGATCAAGTGACTTTTTATGGTTGAAAAAAAATATACTAACTAAAATATCAGTATTGGCACTTCTATTTTGTTGTATAGCATTGTAAATGCGGCGCACCATGGGTGGCGGAGCTGTGGCGCACTGTGGCGCACATTAACTGGCGCATCCCTGGGGATGCGCCAGTTAACATAAATCTGCCCCATATATACTAGTGATGAGCGACGGATTACACACAATAATACATGAAGGCTAGGAGATGAGGCAATAATCCTTGAAATATTCTCCAGTTAACTGTTTATTGATTGAAGGCAAATAATAAAAAAACATGAACTTTTGAGCCACTTATGCCATGAAATATTTAATTAAAAAGGAAAAAGACATGGTGCAAGGGTGTGTGTTTCATGGTACTGCAGTAGGTCACACCACAAAGCTGATACCTATGTGAGGTGCCTGGTTTTGGGGCACACAGTTTGTGTGCATATAATTCGTTATGAGAAAATTGTGAAAGGTGCAAAATGCTAAAGGAAAAACAGGCATGTATACTACGTCAGCGTATGGTAGTGATGATCAGATGCGTTGCTCAACACTGGACAGAACTGACATTCCAGTCAGGGCCTAATGTTGAATGGGTCTTGCCTTGTCTCAGATCCAGTACTAAAATAAAAATCTACTTTTAAATGGGTCTCTACCGGGCCCTATATTTATTTTCCAACCTTTCCTGGCGAAAACCCTTTTCAAATTCTTAACACTGACTGTAAAATCCCTTAAAGTATACCATGCCAGCGATTCAGTCCTTCTGTACATTACACATTTTAGTTGATCTTACATTATCTTAGCGTGCTTTATTTTTTAAGATATATTTTTCATGCTGTTTTTCATTTGCCATATGACTCTTGCATTGTGCATAATTTGAGCCGATTCACATGTACTTGTCTGAATGAGTTCAGGTTGTGGGTCAGTGGGTGTCTATGACTGCGCATGATTGAGAGCTCTGAAGCTGAGGTAGAAGGAAGTGTGTTTTTCTCACGGTGCCTATCAGTGAGTCATAAAGGTGTGCAGTCTACATGCACATCCAATATGTGGCCTCTCTGCAAAGTGATGGGAAAGTGTGAGATATGCAGATTGAGAATTTCAGAAATATGTGGGGACGAAAAAGGTTGTAAGTGTCTAAAAGAGTGACAGGTTGGGGAAAACGGTGCGAAGAGGTGAACAGAAGCGAGTGAGACTCCGACTGTCACTACTCATTCCACAGACCTTGGTAGTTAACAGTTTCATATTTTCAGAATTTAAACATTTTCAATTTTGATTATTCACAACATTCACAACAAAATCATAGTTGTTATTAATTTAGCTGATTCAGCTAACAAGTTCTGGCAAAGCCAATAGGTCTAGCTTATATCAGATATATGTGTTGGTTGTTGCGTAACTTGCCAAAATATAAAAACAGGAAACTCACAGAGAAACACCCACACATTGATCAGATGACATGCAGTGTGAAAAACAGGATTTTAGTATGCATGTTTAAGCCACATCCCTTAAGTACAGAGGCCTCACCTCTTGGAACGGATTCCTACTTATGCTTCTTTGGCCACGCCCATTTTTCAACCCACTTGAAGCTCTGATTACAGTACTGAGGTATGTACAGACCTCTCACAACGCATTTGTAAAAACCTGCACCGTAGGCTACTATCTCAGTGCTGAGACATTAACAGAGATTTCACGTCTATTTTAACTTGTACCATGTGTAGCGCGCTAGTTGTTATTAGCTCCGGCCTCGGCCGGAACTACGTATGCCACATGTATCACCTTCTGGCCAGGCGTGGCCAGAAGGCTATAAATAAATGGTCGGAAGTCGCTCGGGACTTCCGGTCCGACCACACTTCCACTGAGTGTAAATGTGTACTGCTTATTGTGTGATCCGCCATAGGTTAACAAACTTACCCCTTTACACTGGCGACGAGTGGGGGATCACGGACAGCGACGTTATCTGGTGAGCCGCCATCCGATAAGGCGCCGAATGCAGCGAGACGCCGCAGGAGCGGCTAGAGAAGACCAGTGCCGTGAAGCATCGGACAGCGCGAGTCCCAAGAAGTGCCCAGTGGTCCGTCGACGCCCGCGATCACACCGGTGAGCAGCGAAAGCCCTGTGCTGCGTGTGAGGCACCGGTGGAGCGAAGACGCGATCTGGAGAAGGCCCGAGACTAACCCTGGGCGAAGCACTACGCTCCGCTTGCGGAGTTTGCGAAGTTTTTGCAACTTCGCACTACGCGAGCGGCACGTAGCACAGTGCGAACATGCGTAGTGCAGCGTAGCGTAGGGCAGCGCTCATTTTTTGCTTGTTCGTGGTCCTGAACGTCATGTTCGCGACAGCGAGCAAGCAAAATGACATCCCGGCGAGATTCTCAACGCGAGGAGGTCAGGTTTCTCATTGTGAGTGGTTGCGCATGCTCGCGACCGCTCTCAATGAGAAACTACCTGTTCGCATTGAGAAAGCTGCCGCTCGAGTAATAATCTCCTCGAGCAGCAGAAAACTACAGCTCGCACTGTGCAAGATGCCGTTTTCAATGCTTGCACAGTGCCGGATGCTTGTCCGCACTGTGCAATCATTGGAAACGCATCTTGCACAGTGCGAACATGCTACTATGCAGCTCGCGTAGTGCTACGTGAAGTTCGCGTAGTGCGAAGTGCACTTCGCGTAGCTTCGCGTAGCGCTACTTCGCGAACTACGCCCACCCTTACCCGAGACAGCATCTGCACGCGTGAGTGCAGGTAGGCCTGGACACGTCAGACGCGCATGTGCGCAAGTATAGAGGCCCGGCAGCAATGCACAACAGAGGCGCGTGAGAGCGCGAAGGCCGTGTGGAACCACGAAGCGTTCCACAACATCTTGCACTCGCCTGGCACAGCGCGACCCAAGCGCTGGGATCGTGCATGAGGCACTAAGGAGAAGGAGCAGAAAAAAAAGAAAAGAAGTTGGTCAACAAGCATTGGCAAATTCAACAACAACAAAAAAAGAAATAAAAAGGACAACAGGGGAGAATCACCACTGCACAGAGTTATAAACTGCCATACAACAAACAAGCTACGCGGAACAGGCCAGGAACCACTGAGCAGCAGGCAGAACTCAAGTGTAAGACACACACAATCAAGGGTGGTAATCTCAAAGGCTCTACAAGAACAAGCGACGGTGTTGGCCCATGAAGGACACCAAGGCACCAGGAGGATGAAGGCCCGCATGCGGGAGAAAGTGTGGTTCCTGAACTTGGAAGATGCTGTGGACACCCTGGTAAAAAACTGTTGAGCGTGTCAGATAACGGGAAGAGCTGAAGCCCCCGCACCGATCATCACAGAAGAACACGCGCCAGCACCGTGGTCCTGGGTTAGCTTAGACTATGGCAGCTTCCCAGATGGAAGAGTCACAGTAGTACTAGTGGACAATTACACGAAGTATCCAATAGTGGAAGTAGCCCAGTCTACAAGTTTCACGAACATCCAACCAATATTGAGCAAAAGCTTTGCATTATTCGGGATTCCTCGACAACTAAAAACGGACAATGGACCTCCCTTCCAGGGGAGTGAGTTTAAAGAGTTCATGCAGAGACTAGGAATTCACCATCACCGCATAACACCACAGTGGCCTCAGGCCAATGGTGAGGTGGAAAGATTCATGAGGACAATAAATAAAGTATTAAGGATATCCACAGTGGAGGGAACCAACCCTGAAGATGCTCTTCAAAACTTTTTACGAGAGTACAGAAGCACCCGTCACAGCACCACACAAAGATCGCCGTGGGCTCTGATGTTCGCAGGCCCCAGACATGATCTGCTACCCATGGCACAAGAGTGGAGGCCTGAGCCATATTGTCCGGAAGGAACTCAAACCCGGCGGAAAAGAACCAATGACAAGGCGAGCAAGAGAAGAGGTGCTCAAGACCGACTGCTAGTTCCTGGGGATCGTGTGCTCATTCGGACCCGTAGACCCGGGGGAAAAATCAGAACACCCTATGAGACCGAACCGTGGGTTGTCAGAACAAGCAGAGGCACAGCAGTGACAGCCCGACGCGAAGGTGAAGAGGTAACAAGAAACGTGTCGTGGTTCAAGCGGATACCATCAACACCTGCCAATGCAGAGCGTCAGATGAGTACACTAGAAAGGCCGGACACCAGCAGTGAACCAGCAGGTACTCCTTCGAGCAGTCCAGCATCCACCCAGGCCGCCCTGGTCACAGAACCCTTGACGCCGTCCACGAGAGCCTGCCCTGAGAACACTCCGGTAAGAGGAAGAAGGCAATACAGTCTCAGGCCAAACCCTAGGCCCAGTCAAAGACTCGCAGACTTTATGTGCTAAACTAATTTGTTTCCAAGAACCAATTTGGGAAGGAATGTAGCGCGCTAGTTGTTATTAGCTCCGGCCTCGGCCGGAACTACGTATGCCACATGTATCACCTTCTGGCCAGGCGTGGCCAGAAGGCTATAAATAAATGGTCGGAAGTCGCTTGGGACTTCCGGTCCGACCACACTTCCACTGAGTGTAAATGTGTACTGCTTATTGTGTGATCCGCCATAGGTTAACAAACTTACCCCTTTACACCATGCACGGTTATTCCAGTATTGGGCTTTTCCATGGCTCGCGTGATGAACGTCTGTCTGGCTTCAAACAAGTAGACCTTTCCAACCAGCGGCATAAGAAGGGGATGCGGTGGGTGCGGATTGGTGTCACTACAACGCGGTTTTTTACAACGCATTCCGTTACATCGGAATTTTTACAACGCAGGATCCATTACATCGGATGCCATTACAACGCATGGCATTACATAGCAGATGCTATTACAACGCATGGCATTACATCGTAAGTGTAGGTAAGTATATCTTTTTTAAAAAAATGTAATTAAGTTAATTTAATTAATTTAATTTAATTAATTTAATTAAAATACATTTTAAAATAGTAATTAATTTAATTTAATAAATGTAAATCTATTTATTTAATTTAATTTTAATAAAAATTGTAATTAATTTTAATTAATTAATATAATGAAATTAATTTAATTTAAATATTTTTAAACATTATAATTAAAATAAATTAATTAAAATATTTTATTTAATTTAATTAATTTAATTAAAAAATGTAATTAATATAATATAATTAATTTAATTTAATAAATATATTTTAATTAATTTATAAATGGTAAATATAATTTAATTAGCCCTAAGCACAAACCCAACCCTGAACCCTAAAACACCCCTGTACCCCAAAACCCAAACCCTACCCTGAAACCTAAAAACACCCCTGTACCCCAAAACCCAAACCCTACCCTGAAACCTAAAAACACCCTGTACCCCAAAACCCAAACCCTACCCTGAAACCTAAAAACACCCATTTACCTCAAAACCCAAACCCTACCCTGAAACCTAAAAACACCCCTGTACCCCAAAACCCAAACCCTACCCTGAAACCTAAAAACACCCCTGTATCCCAAAACCCAAACCCTACCCTGAAACCTAAAAACACCCCTGTACCCCAAAACCCAAACCCTACCCTGAAACCTAAAAACACCCCTGTATCCCAAAACCCAAACCCTACCCTGAAACCTAAAAACACCCCTGTACCCCAAAACCCAAACCCTACCCTGAAACCTAAAAACACCCCTGTACCCCAAAACCCAAACCCTACCCTGAAACCTAAAAACACCCCTGTACCCCAAAACCCAAACCCTACCCTGAAACCTAAAAACACCCCTGTACCCCAAAACCCAAACCCTACCCTGAAACCTAAAAACACCCCTGTACACCTGTACTTATTTTAAAAATTACTTTAATTAATATAATAAATAATAAATTAATAATATTAAAAAACATAAATAAATATATTTAATTATAATTAATATTAATAAAATTTAAAAAAATTAAATACTTACCTATACTTACGATGTAATGCCATGCGTTGTAATAGCATCTGCTATGTAATGCCATGTGTTGTAATGGCATCCGATGTAATGGATCCTGCGTTGTAAAAGTTCCGTTGTAAAAGCCTCCCGTTGTAAAAGTTGCGATGTAACGGTGCATCACCGGTGGGTGCGGCCCGCCCCGGGTGTCATCACTGAGGGGGGTAACAAAATGGCTAAAATATGTGTTTAAAAAAAAAATTACACTTGCAAATGTGAGTATCTTATTTTTCCTACTTTCTTTAATAGTTTCAATGTGGGGGGGTGACAAGAATTTTTCCACACCGGGTACCACCTGACCTTGCTACACCACTGTTTCCAACTACTCTGACATACACAGCGCTCCCCCACCCACTGAGTGTAGGAAGGAATAAAATGGGAAAATATAAGGGCAGGGACGTGAGTGCGAGAGAGGAATGCGCATATGATGCAACCAGGAGGCACTACTGGAGGCTTTCCAAAGTTACAAACATTCTAAATCTATGTTATGAAACAAAAGGCATAAATAATGTTGCATAAAAAAGTGAAACAACAATAAAGTGCTGAATGCAGAGCAAAATAATATATGACAGCAAAAACGTACATAGAACCAGAGAAAAACATAAAATGCCTGAAAAGTGGTCTCATTATTAAAATATTCTAAAATGAAAAACAACATCGCTGGAACTAAAGCTGGTTTCGGAAACCTTCAACCGCTATCAGTCTTGCTCAATTTTGGAGAAATCTGACCACAGATAGCAACCCTTTAATTAGAGTAGCATTTTAGGCTTGATTCCAATTACAATCTAATTAATCTGGTGCTTTTTCAATATAGTTTTTTTTTCAACCCCCCCCCCCCCCCTTCATTCTCGCCCTTAAAAGACGACTTCCAACAGTGCCCAGCCACGTTATTTGCTTACAAATGATTCACGTATTTTTTTTAAATTCTGTTTTCTTCTGTGCCCTGGAACTGGGCTGTGAAAATACAGGTTCTTTAATTTTGTCTCATGAGCCAGCCCCCAGGCCATAAATCCTTTTCAGCCCTGAGAGGTGAAGGCTGCAAAGGATTGGTAACACTTGCACTGCAGATCAGTGTTGTGTTTTTCCCTTAGAAACCAATTTGTCGAAAAGATTTTTCAGCCTTAGCCTACGAGTACCACCTTTGCTCTGGTGTCCTCACCCAGCCATTTAAACCATGCGCTTCAGCACTACAGGACACAAGGAAGCCATTTACAGACATCTGCAATGTAAAGGAGGGCCAGATTCAATTATGTGGCAAGAAAAGCCAAATTATGTGGCATAATGCAGCACATTTTGTAATAGTATTTACACATTATTTTGTTATTTTTACACTTGGTAACACTGCCTGGGCATTGGTTGTACCTCATTAGTAGCAGTTTAACACCCAAATGTATCAATAAGCAAACAGAAAGGTGACCAGTCAGCCTTTGCAAAGGGCTTCCACTGTGGGGCAACATGTGTTTTACTGCAGATTTAGTAACTTTTGAACCGTTTGAGCTCGAAACTATTATTTTTGTTAAACTTTTCAGAGTATGCAGCAGATAATAGATTATGTGCCAAATGCGGCAAAGCTATAATCGTGCAAAAAATGCCACAGATGCATAATCGCATAATGCCAGCGGCTCTGCACATAACCGAGAACCCTATTCAGATAGTTGTATAGAAGGCACAGGGAAAATGTTGGTTTTTGTTGGCATAATTCCACATAATGTCTGACATTTTTCATTACAACCGTTAAGTGAAAGATTTAGATTACACTATTACCCCATAATTCTATTGTGGGTGCAAAGGTCGAACGCAAATTAACTGAATGCGATCGGCAACAGAGGCGCAACTAGAGCAAAATTTCGGGGGGGGCTAAGAAAAATTTCGGGGGCGGCTGAACCTTTAGGCAGAGTGGAGCTGCAGGGCCTCCAACAAGGGGTGAAACAACAGCAAGGCCTAATTAACATTCAAATGGTCTTTTTAAAGACCTGTGAAACGTTCGGGTGTGGCTGTGTGTGTGCCCGGGATCTGTCTCATCCCGGGCTGCCACACACGACGGGGGGGAGTGGGGGAGTGGGAGGGGGTGGTGGGCTGAAGCCCAGTGAGTCCAATGGGTGTTGCGCGCCTGAGTGCCAGCACCCCAGCTCTGCTCAACCACCTCTAGCAGGCCGAGCCTCAATGGCCGCCTTTGTTGAAATGTGGATTGGGCTCTTGTCTGTCCACTGATACTGGCAATTAGAATTATTGCTAAAAGGTGAAGTGTCAGACAGTGTTCTCATTACTTTGTCAAAGGCAAAGATGGCCGGGCCGGGCGGTGGGGTCGGGGCGCCACGGGAAGACCATTCTCTAGCTAGCTACTGAAATGGCTGATTGGGCATGAGTTCAAACAAGATGCTCAAAACTGCACCACTCATTTCAAATTATATAGGCAAAGTGATGTCATCAACATAGTCAGAAAATAATTGCATGCTGCAAGCCTGCAGCTCGCTGAGCTCCATGGAATACCGTCCTTCGGTGTTCAACAACATTAAACAGTGTGTGCTTCCGCTATGCCAAGGCCACTAAAAAGCAATGCCTTGTGATTCGACTAAAAATCCGAAATATTGAATTTTAATAAAGGTGTGACGTGGCAGTTGTGTATCAAATCAAAAGTTTAGTGCAAGTTCAGCAACACTAAAATGCTATAGTGACCAAACACGAATGAGTGTTGCACCATGGCGCAAATGCCAGTGAGCCATGCTACATTTTGCACTCAAGAGTGACATACACTCAAGTCAGGCGGGCAACTAGAGCCAAATTTCGGGAGGGGGGGGCTGAAAAATATTTCGGGGCGGGGGGCTAATTCTTTCACCTTAGACAGAGTGGCTGTAAGAAGGGGTCAACACACAACAAAAGCCTCATTTGCAAGTTAATGGTCTTTTAAAGACCTGTTAAGTACTCGGGTGCGGCTGCAATTAAATGCTCGCCAGCCCGCGAAGCTGTCTCTGCCCGGGCTGACGGACACGACGGGGGGGGGCTGAAGCCCCGTGAGCCCAATGGGTGTTGCGCGCCTGATCGGCAATAGTATTCGCCAATGAACAAGTTTGTGCTTTTTTATGTCACAAAATGCATGCTTGCATTCAAAGTGGGCATGAATAATTACTTTTGCACCAAAAAGCGCAAAATGACTTATCAGCGTTTTGTGTAATAATTCTGAATTTTGCCTCATTTTCTAGAGCTTTTCGCATAATTTCTGGAAAGAAATATATACAAGTTTGCCCAGGCTTAAAGTATGACTGTACTTTGAGCTACATCACTACATACTGGAACATACAGTTGCATATGTGCGAAGGCATGAACATGCTATTTCTGTAGTTGAACTATATCAAATGCAATGCTGAAAAAAGATGTGTACATAGGGTTGGCAGATAGCTACATGTCACTGAGCCACAACACTTGGAACCCCATGCTTTACAATTAATTTTTATCAAGTGTGCTAGTGTAAATTGATCCACTGAACCAAACCAAGATTACAGCTCCCAGAATGCACTGACTTGAAATAAGGTGCTTGGTGAAATGGAGTCATCTGGTAACTTTGTGAATATATTGCTAAATAAAATAAGTGCTATTGATGCATCTCTTTTAGGATTTCACCAATGTCCGACTCACGTACATGTCAAGTAACCCCATGTTCTGTGTAACATCTCCAGCCAGCCCTGGCTTTTTCTTACCAACATCACTTTACATGCAAAAGGCAACGTGATAAAAGCCAGACTGGCAGAAGTTGACACACATTATCAAACTTTATTTGCTAGTGAACATGCCATCTTGTTGGAAAAGGGACCTCTCTAAAGCACCACCCTAAACCTTTTGCCTTCCTCCTCCTATTTTTCTGACATTCTTTTTGTTGACTGTAGGGCTCTGAGCACTTTACCACTGTTAACCAGTGCTAAAGTGCCCATACTCTCTCCTCTAGACATGGTATAATTGGTTTACCTGTTTGCTATATTGAACTCACTTGTAAGTCCCTTGTAAAGTGGTATACCATATGGTATACCGTATGCCCAGGGCCTGTAAATTAAATGTTATTAGTGGGCCTGCAGCACTGATTGTGCCACCCACACAAGTAGACTTTCAAACCTGTCACTGGCTTGCCACTGCAGGGCCTGTGTATGCAGTTTACTACCACTCCGGCTTTGTTTTTCGCAAACCATTTTGATTAGACTTTGTCACAATACAAGACATCATGTGATGCATTATTCAGAAATGCATTCAAGAGCTTTCGTATGTGACTTACATAATATATTGGCAGGAGTAGATGGTTCAGTGCATCATATACATTCCATGACAAATAGTGTTTAACTTCAGATCACAACAGTCATTATTTACATATTTCCTCATTCATTTTATTGTCCCCCTCTTGATGTTTACCCCTCTTTCAGTGTGCACCTATTACTTCTGTATTCTGATTCATGTGACCTCTCAATCCCCCCCCCCTCCCAGGAGGGCGTCCAGAACCAGAGGGGCACTTTATGAGCAGTGCCAAGTCTATTAACTGAACGGTCCCCTTTGGGCCTTCTTCTGCTTGTACAAGCCCAGCAATGCCTCTTCCATTGTGTGTAGATCAGTACGACCTGTCAGTGTTGCTAGTGTGCATGTAACCACTCTCCACCATGCCGTGACAGTAGGGCAGTTTCAGTGCCAGTGCTAGATCCGCATGGTGTGCACGACATCTAGGGTGGGGGGGGGGGGGGTTTAAACATTCAGTGAAATTCCATAGGCGGTCCAACTCCGCCACTAATTTACCATGAGTCAGGAAATGTCCTTCTGGTTACTCGCTCTTCTCTTGTAGCTGATCAAAGGGTAAGAGTGCCCCACCTCGAAACAAATCCCCTATGGTGTTTACTCCAGCCTCTAAACACATCACAGGGGGGATCCAACACTCACATCTTAATAGTCACTGTTTCCCACACAAAGTGCTAAATACCCCCTATTGATAGTCGGGAGCCAGGGCTGGAAAGAAGGGCCTGTGTGCTCTTCAAAGACCTTTTTTTGAAGTCACCCCACTTCAAAGGCACAATTGGGTACAAGTACTGGCTCTGACCCTACCAATACAGTACACTGCTGAACCTGTGAAGAACTCTGGCAGGAGTAAAGACTGCTGTGCTAAAAGAATTGCTACACTGCTTGACTGCTGCTCTGGAAGAACTCCTTTTCTGTTTTGCCGTGCTGCCCACACTTTGGGTTATGCGAATTTATGAAATATTTCCACTGAAATCTTTAAACATGCTTATCCCAGTATCTACTCATCGTATTTTTTAATTTTGTTCTTGTTTTATTTATACTATTATAATCTATTTTCTAACCCTGTTTGGAGTATTTTCGTGGGGTTTTTGTTGTGTTACAACGTGTGTGTGTGTGTTGCACAAATACTTTACAAATTGCCTCTTTATAACACTGACTGCTCTGTGCTAAGCTACCACAGGGTGAGCCCAGCTTATCGATTAGTCTGTATCTATCTTAACCTTATTAGAGTGATTGGTCCTGCTTGTGCAGGGTGCATACTCTGACAACCTGAAACCCCTTTCTGAAACATCTCTTTTACAATCCATGCACAAAAACAGAGATGCAGTCGCTTTAGACCAGAAGGGTAAACTAAGGTGTGCATGACACCTCTTGATTTAACAGAAAAGGTGGCAGTGTTGGACAGGGTTTAAAGTGGGACCGTTTCTGTCGTCTATGGGACCTGCTTGTAATTAAAAGCTGCCTTTGAAATGCTTCACCATTGGGATGTATGTTCATGTTGTTAACTTTCCTGGTAAGCATGCTGCTAGATTATTCAACAATAACTGCAAAAGCCCTAAAGGTAGCCCGGGCAGGCAATGCAATCCCTGTTTACATGTCAAACGTTTTTGTTGATCATACATTCTCCAACAGTAGTCATTCTGTAGTTTTTTCATCACTCTCATACAGTACTACCTTAAAATGAGCGCCTTCAGATGTCTGAGTGCAATCAGGATGTGAGTGAGTGTTTATGACAGAACACAATTGAGTGCTCTGAAGCCTAGGCAGAAGACAGTATGAGCTTCTCACAGTGCCTGTCAGTGTATCATAGATTTGTGCAGAAGAAATACACATCCAATCCCTGGCCACTCTGTAGAGTGCACTGAGCAGTGGTTGCATAGGTGCCAATTTATTTGCGGAAAAGGCAAGGTCCCAAATTGAGTATTTTAGAAAGATGTAGGGAGTTACGGGCATAAGTGTCTGACAGAGAAGAGAATGCAGAAGAAAGTGGTGTGAAGGGGAGAACTGGAGTGTGTGAGACACTCAGAAGACCACTACTCAGAAACCACCACCGGTTCCACAAACTTTAGCAATGTTTGACTCATGGCCTCAGAAGTGGAACATTGTCAATTCTAGTATTTGTCAACAAAATTCTTGTTATTCATTTATGGAAATCACCTAACAAGAATTGGCAAAGCCAATAGTTGTGCCTTTTTCTTTGGTATATATGTTGTTGTGTGACATGTCTGGATTCAATAAAAGAAAACTCACACAGACACTGAAATGCTGGTCAGGGTGCATGATGTGATGCACAGGATTTTAGTTTACATGTTTTAAGCCACGCTGTTAATTAAATAGTCCACGCTTCTTGGAAAGGATCCCTTCTTAGGCTTGTAGCCTCACCCTTTTAGAGACCACCCCCCTTATTTCATCCCACCTAAATGAACGATCATGAAAATGATGCCTATTAATTATTATTATGCTTATTTCCTATTGTAAACGTCATCTGGAAAAAAATATGTGAGACATGCGATCAAGATGGTGACAAGTTGATCAGTGACTTGTAAGTAAATCCTCCTAACATGAAAAGGAAGCAGCTAGATTTCAAACTCTGCACAAAGGTGCAACACCGATTTCTGGCATGATCAGCTGGGACCATGCCATGTTGCTTGTAGAGAAAATGGAAGCATCCATATGTGTGTGTGAATCCCTCTTTCGGAGATAAATTGAATGCAATCTCCAAGGCATGCCAATACCATCTCTGTTTGACCAGTGACCATGCATTTCTGTCAGGGACTGTGAAAAATGTAAGCATACTGCTCTATCAGAACCTGTCCCTTGGAGCTTAACCCATTGTAGCCACTAAGGCTTCCTACTCTCTGCATCCTACATCTGGTTGTACCATAGATTTGTGATAACAAACTGACCTGGTTTCCAGGACACTCCTTCCTTTCAGTCTCTACGAGTGTAAATGTGTTATTTACGGCCACATGCATCAAGTGAATTTGGAGTCGCAAACGGTGCGAATCGGAAAAATCGGCCGTTTGCGATTCCAAATTCACTTTTTGGCATGCATGAAACAATTTTTAAAGAACCGCAATTGTTTGCATTTCCAAAAAATGCGATTGCATTTAAGGAATCGCATTTGTGCGATTCCTTAAATGCAATGCATGAACTTTTTAAAAAATGCGATTTTGGAAATAGGAGGTGCAAATTAACACGAGGTTGACCCTCTTGTTAATTTGCGAAATCTTTCAAAAATGCTCAAAAAAGCATTTTTGAAAGTGTCATGTTACACACACACATGTCCTTTGGACATGTGTGTGTGAAACTTGCACTTAAAAAAACATTTCAAGGGTGCAGGGGGGGGTCCTTTGGACTCCCCTCAGCACCCTTGAAATGCATCAACAAATTGCGATTCGCAAATTAAAAAAATGCAAAAAGGCATTGATTCCTATGGGCCTCTAGGCCCATAGGAATCAATGTAATGCCATTCCTTAATTGCGATTCGCAATTAAGGAATCGCAAATACCGAAAATTAAGAAATCCTAAAAAATTTTAAGATTTCTTGATGCATAGGATTTTGCAATTCCTAAATTGTGATTCCTTAATTTTCGCAATTTAGGAATTGCAAAATCCTACAATGATGCATGTGGCCGTTAGAGCCAAGAGAGTACCCAATATACCTGCTCTGTGCTACAAAGTATTCTGTATCTTCCAGTACTCAGAGCGGTGTGCGGCACCGAACGTCCAGGAGGGATTAGTCAAACCTTCATTTTTCACATTTAATTTTTTTTTCTTATTTTTGTATGTATTTAAATATAAAAAAAAGTCAATATTATTCAGAAAAAGTCATTGAAACTTTACAATATGTATCTGCTATTTTAAGATTGTGGAGCTTGCTGAAATGTACTTTTGAACTTCTGTCCAATTTTTTGGTACTTAGTTTTTTTTATTATTCTCTATTATTTAGGGCACATGTTTCTTTTTCACATCCCCTAAAGAAATGTGTTTGTCCCCCCACCAGGCAGAGACGTAAAACAGGGCACCACTTACCCTACAGAGTTGGGGAGGCTGGTTCCTGGAGTACCTATCAGCCACCTGCCATCTTCACGGTGAAAGCCTTCCTGGCTGTGAGGGTTGTCCCTCCACATCCTTCACGGGGAGCTCCTATACATTTCACACATTGTGCCATCTGGTTGTATCCGGCTCTCACCAATTACATAGTCTATTGCATTGTGGGGTCTTAAAACGTCCTTCACCCTGATTTAAGTTCTTCATCACTGTAATTATTACAGCACTGAAAATATCAATACCGCTAGTGTAAGGTCTAGTTCATCCCTAACAATCCTAAAGATCTTAGACAACAAATATTTCTAGAAATCCCTTATCCATAAGCCAGGCTTCTCCAACAAGTAGCTCGTAAGCTACTGGTACCTCTCCAGTTACCTGTAAGTAGCTTTCCTGTGCACAACCCAAAGTTCTGATTTAGAAGCTTTTACTTGGTTGAATTGAATTGAGTGTATAGTTGAGACAACAATGTTTTATTTTCAGAGCTCCTAAGCTGATATTTGGAGAAAAATGACTTAGTTTCTAAAATATATTTAGTGATTATATTTGAGTGATAAATAATGTGGCATTGTGAAGACTTTTATAAATGTTATTACCTTGGTGACAGATGCACTGCAGCTATGGTTGTTATGTATTACCTATTTAGAGGCATTCCATATTGACAAATGTTTTTATACATTACAGTTTGCAACCATACCTGATGCACTGAGGTGATTGCTGGCAGTAATCTTGCATAATGTGGTTACTAATGTAATCTTGTCTGCTGTGGTGACAATTACAACACTAATAATATTAGTAGCTTTTGATGAGTTCCATTGAACATAGGTAACTCTTCTTACAGAAAAGGCTGGAGACCACTGTCATAGGCATTCACCAACTATAGGGATGTATGTTCCTTGGCATTGGCACCTCAAACACTTGCCATTCTCAAGCATTTTCAATGACGTTGAGTTAAGAATTTAATCAGTCCTATCTGACACCTACAACTAGACAGAGACCTTCGCTCTACCTACGAGAAAATGCTGAAAATACATTTTAATGAAAGATCAAAAGGGAAGCAGGCCACTTGTGTGTCTGCCACCAAGGTTTGCCACACCTTACCTACTTCTTTCTGCCAGCAAGAAAATCATTTATTTGTGTGGAAATTTTGGGAGACCTTTTTCTCGGGATGATTCATGTTTTGTGAAGGACAGGATGAATCTTGGGCCAGTCTTGGTCAGGTTCTTCTTTCAAACAGCTTCCTGAAGCCACTTTTCCTTTTAATGTCTCTGGGCCGTGTTGTGGTAGTCTTTGCTGTCGTAGCACAGAGTTAAGCGCCTGTGTTATGCTCATGCAGTGTATCAAGTGAATTCCTTAAACCCGATATTTCTTTGAGTTAGTACTGCAGTTTCAGATAGCACAGCTCAGAAACTGTGAGCAAGGCTTGCCTCTGCTACCGAGCTGTGCTCTTCGAAAATAAAGCACTGACTGAGAGAAATATAAGGTTAAATAATTCACTTTACTCCCTGCAGATGCGAAATTGCTTCTCAACTTTTGTGCAACCCACGTGAGCCGCAATCTTCGATCAAATATAGTATATACTTTGTACTGTCCACATAGAAGCAGAAGGGTAGAAATTAATAGGAAAGGGAATTATAAATATTCACGAAGGATGCTATAAAACCATGTTAAAAAACAAAGTGACATGATCAAGAGGGCCGACATAGTCCCTATCAGGTTGCTTCAATGATACAAAAAAAAAACAACTGTAATTGCCAATGCTGCCACTTATTTTCTAATTTCGCGAAAGAGGGAAGGAATAAAACCAATCTCTCTTTAACTGCTTTTTCAGTTCGAATCAATCAATTTATATTTCGAAGAAAGGTTTTCTCCAAGAAATACAAATCTTTACAACTTTTTTACACACAATACACCTAAATCAAAATTCCCCATAAACCAGTTTTTTAAAACCTAATTTGTGTCCCTTTTTCAGCACACTACCGACAGCTTCTTCTCTTTCATACTCTCATGTAGTGACACATTCATACTAGTGTACAGACTTATTACCACATTCATACATGTACCATACTATCAATCACTTGCAGGCAACCTTGTGGATCGCAACTCAAATCTTTTTCAATGCACAAATATCTCAGTTATTCAGAAAAATACAAACAATTAATAGAAAATTTCAAATTACAACAAAAGTCCATCTATAATTCAGATTACTCCTTAAATTTTTCAAAAGATGACTTGACTTGGTTGGCCTAAAAACGTGGTCGACGCGTTTCGAAACCCTTTAGGCTAGGGATTCTCCTCAGGACCAAAATAACTCTTAGCTAACATTCGGCAAATTCTCATGGGTTTTTTCACATCACATGTCTTGTTTGGGAGGATTCTGGTGCAGCGCGACTGAATCAAATTGCGATTTTTAGTGAATCACAAAATGCAATGTATGTAGGATTAGCTACAAATTTTGTGAATCCTACATATTCCTTATTTGCGAATCGCAAATTGATATTCACAATTAAGGAATACCTTCCCTTTCATTCCTATGGGCTAGGAGACCCATAGGAATGAATGGGAAGACATTCTCAATTTGCGATTACCAATTAGAGAATTTCAAATTGAGAATGCACTTTCAAGGCTACAAGGGTTCCAAAAGGACACCTTGTTACACCCTGAAAAATGCATGTGTGCACATTTTGCGCACATGTGCAACATATGGCACTTTTAAAAAATCAAAAAAGTGCTTTTTTAAAGAAAATCGCAAATTACCACCAACTTGAAGTTGGTGGTAATTTGCAATTTCTTAATGCCAAATAGCAAATTTCTAGTGCTTCCAGAATTGCATTTAAGGAATCTCAATTTGCAATTCCTTAATTGCATATGCAAAATAGAGAATCGCCCATTTTGCAATTCTCAATTTTGCTATGGTCTTTTAGGATGATACATTTTTCCAATTCGCAAACGGGCCTATTCTGAGAATCTGCCGGTTTGCAGACCGACAAAAAGGCTTGATCGATGAAAGAAAAAAAGGCTTGATACATATGGCCCGTGGTTTTAGGGCTAGACTGCCGACCTTGGAGCTGGGAAACCAAGGTTCGAGCCTCATCGACTCCACATCCTGTGATTCTGGGCAAATCACTTAACCTCCCAGTGCCTACCAAAAAAAATAAAAATGAATGTGTCCTTGTGTAAGGTAACTGGTGCTCATGTAAAGCGCTCCAATACCTTCGGGTCGATTTCGTGCTACGTAAATCTGCAAAAAAAAAAAAATGCTGGTCCATCGAAAACCCGGCTGATGGTCTGAAGACAAACCCTAGCACAAACCCCAATGTCTAAACGGCACCAAGGCTGAGGAAATAGATGCGCCAGACAGTACTTGTAATGCAGAACAGCAGGCTGTTCGTGATAATTCATAAATTGTGCATCTTGCAATCTCACATCTTCCACCGTAATGGAGTTCAGAGCTTTCGGCTAAATACTTAATGCTCCTGACGAACTTAACTACGAAAATCGAGACAGCAATATCAAAAGACCTGGGGATTACGTCTGACAGGCGACGAGATTTCAGACTCTAAATCCTTTCTGTGGGCGGTGGCTTTTGATTGCTTTCAGATTTCAGTTTCCTTTTAGTGCTGTCTCGCAAAAGATTGAACAATTTAAATATTTGGTTTTATGATGGACTTCTCAATCTCAGATGTAAATAGACGTATGGCGGGATCAGAATTTACGAGCATGGAACTAGATTAGTTCAGATATGTTAAGAGCTGCGATGGCATTTCTCCCAGCTCTGATATTGACCAAACAGGAGGCAATGCTCTGTCGGGCGTATAAATCAATGAAATGAATAAAGTTACAAAATAAAATAGATGTTTGATAGTAGCAATAAACACTGTTGATAGCTAGCAGCTCGCACAGTGATTGAAAGACCCCGAGTACGAGTTGTACACTTGAATGCAAACTGAAATTGCTCCATAAAATGACATTATATATAACTTTTCAGTAATATAGAGTTTCCACGGCGTGTGGCCACAGAAGGAATGTAAATTGCAGTCACATAAATCCACGAATCCTTTCGGAACATGTAGAATTATAGGTGCTGAGACATCAAAAATAAACTTAGTTTTAATTGTTTTGGGTACAGCCTGTCCAGAAGACTCTTTCTGCTGCATATTCTATAGAATGACACAGATAATAAACTAACCACACACCAGGATATTATAATATTAAATCTGTAAAAATGCATGTGCTAGCAAAAACGTTGCTACTCCTCTGATCAAATCAGATATCTTTTTTTCACATCCAGGTTCATGGTTATCTGAGAGGTGTGGAATAAATATTCATATTTCATTATAAAATATTGTGTTGCGACTTGATTTAAAAAATAGTTTTTTTTCCACAAAATAACCACACACTTCTTGTGCCTGTAGAACTCGATCAGATTCTGTAGAACGCTGCTTGCAAGTCAGTTTTGGTAGGGCCTTGAAGTTAAAAAAAAATTGAAGAGTATTTGTACATTGAGAGAGAAGGTTTTAACCAATTAAAGGACAGGACATTGAGTGATTAGTGTGTAGTAAGCTCTGATTGGAAATCACGCAAACCAATCACAATCTTTAATACATTCTTGTGGGAGTCACTTTCTGATAAAATCCCATGGGCAGGGCCAGAACCAAAACAAACGAGTATTGTTAGATGCCCGGCACATGTAGGCGTTGCTTACTGATGCTTCATAGCTGTTGATTAAAAATAGATGGCATGTTTAATGACGTAGCAAATGAAAAAAGTCTATAGATTGTATTTATTTTAAGTTTTTTTTTTGGTAACTGCCCTATGCTGCCTTTGGCTGCCAGAAGAGAGCTGTTCAAGATAAAAGGTACCGATGCTTGATAAAAAGTGCTGCAAGACTCGATTAAGAATTTTCTCAGCATGCACGGCTTGGTGAAAGATTATCTCAATATGATTGTGTGATCAATTGCCATGTTTGAACCGGGAGGATAAACTACACTTGAGACACGAGTCTCAGTACCAACCTCTGAGTTGTGCCAGTGAAACCAAGCTTAGTCACCTCACCGGTACCATCCAAAGTGCTCAATGGGTATTGTGGATGTTGGTTCCTGCTGTTTGAGCCTCTACAGCACTTTGGTATTACAGAAAGAGTTGCAGATGCTTTTCACGACAAGGTGAAAAGGCATGGGAAACCTGTGATTTCCATGCACTCTTCACGGGAAACAACCTTTACAACACAACTTTTACAACGCACTACCATTACAACGAAACTTTTACAACGCAACATACATTACAACGCATGCATTTACAACGCAACCATTACAACGCATGACACTACAACGCACACCACTACAATGCATGTCATTACAACTCAGTCATTACAACGCATACCATTACAACGCCTAACATTAACAATAACATCCAACACTTACCCTACTGTTGCACCCCC
Organism: Lissotriton helveticus; assembly: GCF_964261635.1. Lineage (NCBI taxonomy): Eukaryota > Metazoa > Chordata > Amphibia > Caudata > Salamandridae > Lissotriton > Lissotriton helveticus. Next base: position 211,427,617 of record NC_136071.1, on the reverse strand, counting down.
TGGAGTTAGAATAGTACATTTTACCCCTACACTATCCAACACTTACCAAACATGCAATGTAATGTAATGCGTTGTAATGGTATGCGTTGTAAAGGTAGTATGCGTTGTAATGGAATGCGTTGTAAATGTAGTTTTTAAAATTTCGTTGTAATGGCATGCGTTGTAATGGAATGCGTTGTAATGGATGTTGCGTTGTAAAAAATGCGTTGTAAAGGTATGCGTTGTAAAAGTGTGCGTTGTAACGTCATACATCCACTCTTCACACATGGAATTCAAGTATGTTGACTTGAAGTTTGACCCCTGTTAGAAACAACATTTTTCAGGAACCCCACTCATGTGAAGATACCCAGTACAGATATTCCACAGGACTCTGGCCTCTACAGGCTCAGTAACTGATCTATTACCAGTAGAGATATAGCTTTGGCATACTGGGTGGCATTGCCTATCACCATTTGGGTAAACTTGTTCTCTGTAGCTGACTTGGAGCCTAAACTATCCCACCCTTATCCTCTCAAAGTGTGCCCCTACTCCTAATCATTTCTATAAAGGAGCCTTATTCTTTCCTCTGGACTTGTTACTGACTTGGCAGGTCATACAGGAGTGGCAGAACTCATCTACCTTCTGCCTCAGTTGGGCCAGTACAAATAGTTGACAGCCTCTCAAACATCTTGGTCTGCCCCAGATGTCCAGTAAAGGAATGTAATGAGATCCACTGGGAAGGCCTTGTTACACTTGGGCATTATTAGTACTCCGGCTGACCATGGCTCTGGAACCTTAGGCATTCTACAGAAGATCCCATCTTCGCAGTAGTTTAAATGTTCCCCTATTCGTTTTCCAATAGATCTCTGCTTCAGCATGTTGTTAAAGTCCTTGCAAAGTGAGGCTTTCACTTCTGAGCTTGCAAAAGTTATCCCGGCAGTGTCCTCCTGCATCACGCAAGCAGGCTAGCTCATAGAGTTCGGCCCAGGCAAACAATTTGTCCCCTGTGATCTGAGGGTCCTTCCTCTCAAGATTAGACTCCTCCTTGACCGTGGAAAGGTCTGGGACTGGTTTCCTTCTCCATGTCCTTATTTTATGGGGCCCTTGTCCACTCTTTCAAGAATAGGTCCCTTGATTACACTGTCAGGTTGCTATGTGGCATTGTTGGCTGAAGCACACACTTAGGTAGCCTCAACATCTCAAGATTAGTTTTGAACATTACCTATTTCAAGAGGGTTCTAAAACGTTTTGCAATAGGTCAATAGGTATTGCTGGGATGACTTCTAATTTACAAGGACTAATGACTTCTTTGGTAAACAAATTTGAGGTAAAAATCCCACTGAAACCTCATAACGACAACTGATTTTTGACCGGGACCTAGTTCCGATTTGAGGCCGGCTGCAATAAACCAGTGATCGAGTAATCTTAGTGAGGCACACCGGTGAAAGATTTTGCCTTATGACTTAAGAGTATATTTTGGAGTGTCAAATTATCCAGTGGGACAATGGAAGAAGCTGAAGCCAACAAGTGCCTCTTGAAGTTAGATATGCTTTCAAACTCCTGGTGAACTTCATAATGGGAAGACACTAAGGGGTCCAGTAGGATGTTGGGCGGATCGCCACAGCCTGCATGGCGGTGGCGATCAGCCCTACATCAATCCCCACCTGCCACTCATTTCCCCCCTGCCATATTAGTATGGCAAGGGGTACCACGGCGGACAACCGTCCGCCGTTTTTCTGCCCAGTCGACCGGGCGGAAAAGTGTTTAATATGGTGGCAGTGTCTGCTAGACACCGCCGTCCATATCAAGACGCAGGCGGGAGGCAGCCTTTCCATGGCAGAAGGCATGCGGATTTTGAAGTTGGGGGCCCATTGCGCGCCCCCAGGATATTGGAGGAGGAGGTGGGGCACATGGGGGTACCTAAGGTATCTCCCTTCATGTGCATGCACAACATGACAGGCACTGCACGGTGCCTGCTACGTTGAACATGCATATACACCACATGCATTTTTGGCATTGCGGCGGGTGATGCTGAAAGCCCCGCCTACCGCAATGTTAAAAATGCAGGATGTGCCTGTCAGTGTAGCGGGCGCATCCTAATCACCCCTGCGGGACCGCCGCACTTATGGTGGGCCGTCCCTTTTTTATGTCACGATGGCGGGCGGACAAAGTCCACCCGCCATCCTTATGATGCCCTAGATATTTGGCATTCTGAGGGTGCACTGCTCGATTGTAGCTTCAGTACTTTGCACAGGTTGTCCAAAGCTGGAAAATTTCTATTCAGTTCTTAATGTTGAAAATACCATTCCTGGTCATTTGTACAAACTAGGATCCTCAGACTCCTAGGCACCAGCTATCTCTGCAGCCAGTAATCATGCAAGGTTCATTCCATAATGGTCATCTGGGCCTTCTGATACTTGCCATGTGTCACTGCACCACTTTTACAATACAGCCCAGTATGACCAAAATGGTGGCATATGGAACCATACATTTTTGTGTATGTATGTGGATAGTGTAAATAAACACTGCAGCTCACATATGACATTTAGCTGCAATGCTACTGATGCCTTTTTTGCACTATCTACCATGGCCTAACAGGAAAGTTTATTAAGTCAGTTATTTAAAACCGATGCACAGTACCAGTCTTAGTGAAAACGCATGCACACTCTATCACTATCATAGTGCACAGGATCCTAAAGCCAGCAAAACCAGAAAGGCAAATCAGTGTAAATGATGAGCGGACCATTCAAAAAAATATGTCTTCTTGTATAATGTTGTCAAAGATTAAAGCTAAGTGCATGTACATTGCCAAACTAACATCTATTTATAACAGTAGTTTTTTTAAGTACCAAGCCTGTTCTTTCCTATTACCAAGCGGAATTACCGACCAGAGGTATATAGGATCATTCACTAACCATGTTGTGCAATTGCATATTGATTGGCTTGCGAACTGATTTGCACTTTGTGATGCAACCTATGTACTAATAAGTCACATTGCAAATTGTTAAATCACAGTGGGTGGCAAAATATTAAAAAGGCATGTCAAAATTTGCGATACCCCAGTAAATGGTTATGAATGGCTGCATGGTGGCTTGAAAGGGACAGCAGATCACTCTTTTTGCATTTGAGTTCCCAACAACCAAACATTTTTTAAAGCAGATCTTGTTCATTAAAGGACAGGTGTTGAATTTGGAAATATGTTTTTCCATTTAGGAACATCTTGGGGGAGCGGGCAGTGGTTCCTGGGACCAGTGCCTGCTTCACCCGTGACTGCTTGAAAGGTTTCTCCAGGGAGAAGTTTCCAGAAGGAAGCTTCTCTTTGTAAATCAAATATCAGCAGTGAGATGTTATTATCTCAACAATGGGTTGCAGCCACAAACTACGACAGGGGGCTTCCCTTTTTCAAATCAGATACCACAACCTTTAAGGTGCTGGTAACTGTTGGTGCAGGGAAAGAATATCTAGGAGGAAATATTGAATTGCATTAATATTGGTTAAAATATTGTGGGTCAGGAATATTGACAAAAATCCACGTTGTCAAGAATATTGATTTTAGATAATATCGAATTAAAAAATATCAAAGTCTTTAATATTGTTTGTAAAAAAAAACAACAATTTTTCGTTAATGTTATGTATTTTAGTATATATTTTATATGTGTTTGATGTTTGTTTTTTTGTATCAGAATTGTTTGTATTTTTGTGAGATGTGTTAACATTCTAATAGTTATTAGATTTAAAAAAAATGTAATTTAGCATTTTTAGTTCTGTAGCGTTTTGTGGGTTTAGAGGAAATAGGGTGGAAAGTAATTGAAAGCTACATAATTTATTGATTATATATAGTAGTTATCATTTTTTTAAATTAAATGTTGCACTTTTTGTTCCGTAGCGGGTTGTGGGTTTATAGGGGAATAGGGTGGGAAGTAATTTAATTATTTAAAATGTATTAATTATTTATAGTAGTTATTACATTTGTTTTATTTGAAATTTGCGTTTTTAGTTCTGTAGCGGGTTGTGGGTTTGCAGGGGAATAGAGTTGGAAAAAAATGTGATTATATAAAATGTATTGAATAATTTTTATTTCTTAGTATTTGTTTAATTGTGATGTTATAGTTTTAAATGTGCACATTAATTTATTAATAATTGTTAAATAATTCTTGTTAATTAATTTAAATTAAATTATTAGTAACTAATTATTGTAATTGTGTAATTAATTTTAGGTGTGTGTTGTGGTGTTTACAGGTGTAAATGGTGTGAAGGGTGTGAACTAATTCATTTTTTTATAGATGAATTATTAATTAGTTGTTAATTAATTAAATTAATTAATATAGTAATTGTGTAATTATTTTAGGTGTATGTTGTGGTGTTCATAGGTATAACTGGTGTGAAGCTGGGAAGTAATGTATTTGCTATTGATGAATTATTAATTAGTTGTTAATTACTTTAAATTAATTAACTTGTAATTATTTATTGTAATTGTGTAATTCATTTTAGGTGTCTGTTGTGGATATTATCGTGTTAAAAAATGTGTACTCAATGAATGTTTATTATCTTTTTTATTGATAATATATTTTAAATTCATTATTAACTAGGTTAATCATGGAAATAAATGTAAATAAAAATTTAGATTTATTTAAAATTTGTGTGGTGTTATGGGGTAGGAAATAAAATAAATACATTTGAGTTTTAAATCATTTGTTTGTTAATATTAGCTCCTTTTAAATAAATATTGTTTATAAATGTATGTATTAATTTATTTTATATAATATGTGTACCTTTTTGTTATATGTAATTAATGTTATATTATGTGTTCATTTTATATGTTTAATATATTTAAATGTATATCTCTAAAATAAATAAACAATATTTTAACTGTTTAAATGTTATCATTAATTTTTGTTTATCTACTATACAACACTATCTGTACTGTTGCACTCACTGGAGTGGAAATAGTAATTTTTACCCCTCCGCTATGCAAAGCTTTCCCTACTGTTGCACTCATTGGAGTGGGAATAGTAATTGTTACCCCTCCACTATCCAATACTTTCCCTACTGTTGACATCACTGGAGTGGGAATAGTTATTTTTACCCCTCCGCTATTCAATATTTTCCGTACTGTTGCAGTCACTGGAGTGGGAATACTAATTGTTACCCTTCTGCTATCCAGCACTTTCCCTACTGTTGCACTTACTGGAGTAAGAATATTTAATTTTACCCCTCCGCTTTCCAGCACTTTCTTTACTGTTGCACTCACTGGAGTGGGAATAGTAATTTTTACCACTCCGCTATCCAACACTTTCTCTATCGTTGCACTCTTTGTACTGGGAATAGTAATTTTTACCCCTTTGCTATCCAGCACTTTCCCTACTGTTGCAATCACTGGAGTGGGAATAGTAATTTTTACCCCTCTCCTATCTAACTCTTTCCCTACTGTTGCACTCACTGCAGTGGAAATAGTAATATTTCCCCTCCGCTATGGAGCACTTTCCCTACTGTTGCACTCACTGGAGTGGGAATTATAATTTTTACCCCTCTGCTATCCAACATTTTCCCTACTGTTGCACTCATTGCACTTGGAATAGTACATTTAATTAGTTTGCTATCCAACATTTTCCCTACTGTTGTATTTATTACATTGGAAAAATACGTTTTAATTTTGTTTTAATATTTTAATTTTTCAATTAATTATATCATTTTTTTAACTTTTTTAATTATTGATATAGGTATATATTTTATTTTTATATAATTTTATAAGTTTAAAGATTAATTAAAGATAATAGTTAATACATTATTTTAAAGTAAATATATGTATATGTATAAATTAATATGTTTGCATTTTTTTTAAATTAAGCTATATTTTTATATTTAGTTACAATGTATATTAAATGCTATTTATTTTGTTAAAGATAATATTAATATTTGATATGTTTAAAATATATTATTTTATTACATTTTTAAATCAATATTTTTTACATCTATATTTTTAACTTCAATATTTTTGATACAATATTTTTGTACTTACCTGTTTAAGTATAGGGATTCGATACTTTTACAATCTATATATTTTTTTCGATATTTTTACCATCAATGTTTTTACCATCAATATTCTATCAGTGAACCATATCTGAGCAATGGTTTACAACCAGCACTGTGGTTGCAAACAATTGATACATTCCATTCCAATTCTTTATTTAGAGGTGCTTGCCCCTGCATGATCCCATCTCTTTGCAATTCATGATTTGTCTCAAAACCCATTTTACAAGTCCCAAAAACCTTTTCAATTCACATTAGAGGTTGTTTACATAACCACTGTTTTGTTGTTACAAAACCTACTATTTTGTTATTGGCAGTGTCTGCAATTACAAACTTATCTGTACAACCGTTACATTCAGAGTCAGAAGATTTACTTGAATTTAAAATATTCTAAAATTCCGCAGAAGTGTGGGTTTAAACTCTTTAAACTCCCATGTTTTTTTTGCTAATGGGCCTTCTGCTTTCAACCTCAGGTGTGGTCTGAGATTCTTGAGACGCTGTATTACTCCTTGAACTTTGGCAATGAGCAGGGACTCCATGGGAATCTTTTAGTATAAGGTTAGTTGTATGTAGTCAGCCAAGGTAAGGGGTTCTGTTTAGCTCGCCTGTGATATCTGTAAACATATCTGTGCACATATAGGTTGAAGCAAATTGCATGTGGTGCTAAGGCCTCATTATTAATTTGGGCACCGAAGGAGAGTGAGCTTTCCCATTTGAGTAAATTGAGCAATCTATATTTTTTCATGTGGTGGAATTTATGCCTAAATAAAAATAATAATAACTTATTATTAGTACATAATACAAAGACCAGAGTGGTAAATTGTACATATTTCTATGAATGAAGAATCTAGACATAAGGTCAGTTTACCCTAGCTGGTTTCTTTCAAATAATTGTGTACACATTTATGCTGAGTAAGGGAAACTGTTCTGTTAGCCTGCCACAGGCCCACACTAAGAGGCTCATTACTATGGCGGACGGACTTCTGTCCATCGTTTTGGATTTTGGACCGGACACCCATGAAGCGGCCTCCCCAGAATCCAAATTACGATGCAGCCGCCACCATGGCGATTGCTTCATCTATATTTTGCATTGTGGAAGGGAATATGTTCAACAGCCCCCGCCGCAATGCACCATGCACTGCCTGCCACATGGTCCAGGGATATGTAGGGGGCCCCCAGTGCCCTTGACCCATTCCCAGGGATCAAGGGGGCCCGCTACCGGCCCCCAAATCCATTTCCGTCATTTGTTTTGCTGTAGTTTGTCCACCGCAAAACAAATGAATTAAAGTGATATCCTAATCAAACCGCCGCAATGTTGGGCTATGTTTCAGTTTCAACAGGCGGTCAGAAAAGGACCGCCTGTCAGGACCGTGGCAGACGGTCTTTACTTCTGCCACGCATACCCAATGATTTCCCCCGGCCTCATAATATGGCAGGGGAGAACAGCAGTACGATGGCGGAAGGCCCACCACCAACCGGCTGTCGGTGGCGGGCCTTCCGCCATTGTAATGAGTAGGGCTGAATGTAGTTTGCGAAGTAGCGCTTCGTGAAGCTACGCAAAGTGCACTTCGCACTACGCGAGCTATGGGTAGCACTAAGGGTGGGCGTAGTGGGCGTAGTGGGGCTTCGTGAAGCTACGCAAAGTGGGCAAAACACTACGCCCACCCACGCACTTCGCGTAGCCCCACTATGCGCCACCCCCCTCCCTCCCGCCCTCCCTAAATGCTTACAATAATTTATGAAATAATTATAAAACCACTTACCTTGTCCTGCCCTGTCTCACGAGAAATGCGCATGCGCGGCCACCCGCGCATGCGCATTAGCATCCAGGACGCGCGCGCCGGCGGCGCAATGACGAGCGGGAGCCCCGGGGACGCGGCAGGACAAGGTAAGTGGTTTTATAGTTATTTCATAAATTATTGTAAGCATTTAGGGAGGGCGGGAGGGAGGCGGGTGGCGGGCAACTTCGCTACGCCCACAAAGTGGGCGTAGTGTTGCCTGCTTCGCCTACTTTGCAAAGGGCGAAGTAGGCAACACTACGCCCACTTCGTGGGCGTAGCAAAGTTGCCCACCCACCCTTAGGTAGCACTCCGCGAACTGCGTAGTAGCATGTTCACACTGTGCAAGATCCCGTTTTCAATGAACGCACAGTGCAGACAAGCATCTGGCACTGTGCAATCATTGAAAACGGCATCTTGCACAGTGCGAGCTGTAGTTTTCTGCCGCTCGAGGAAATTTATACTCAAGCTGCAGCTTTCTCAAGGCAGACTGGTAGTTTCTCATTGCGAGCTGTCGCAAGCATACGCGACCACTCGCAATGAGAAACCAGACCTCCCCGAGTTGAGAATCTCACAGGGAGGTTTATTTTCCATGCTCGCGATCGGCAACTTGATGTTGCTGATCGCGAGCGAGGACAAAGTCTCGCCAGGATGTCATTTTGCTTGCTCGCGATCGCCAACTTGACGTTGAGGACAGCGAGCAAGCAAAAAATGACCGCTGCACTATGCTACGCCACGCTACGCGTGTTCGCACTGTGCTACATGCAGTTCGCGTAGTGCAAAGATGCGCAAACTTCACACACTACGCGAGCGTAGCGTAGTGCTTTGGCCAGGCCTAGTAAAGAGCCCATAAGATTTGTGGACATATTATATGTTCTGCCATATTTCTGTCTCTAAGTCCTCTAATAACATTTATTTTTTTGCCAGTCTCATTGTTGCCTAAGACCTCTCATAGGGTTTCAAATGTGTAACTGCTGTGTGTTATTTAATTTACGTACATTTTCAATATGAGAAAGATTTATTATACTTTGATAAAGTATCTCTAATTAATTTGATATATTCATGAAATACAATTGAAGAAAAGCACAGTGACTTTGAATGAATATGAAACGGAATTCACAAGATTCTATTCTCATCATACATCACTGATCACAAGGTTAATTTCCCCTGAAATAAAAATGTGTTCGCAAACTTCTGAGTGAGAAAGTGGCTTCAGGCATTCTAGAAAGGAAATCTATGAGAGTACCTAGGTAGAATTTACCTTTTTTTCTTGTTTCCAAATGCCAATCATTATAAGTATATATTTATTGCAGATGGTTAATTCTCTATATATCTGTTGATTTGGTCACAAAAGACTGCCACTGCTCACATGGTCAAAAAGGACTTCAGTGCCTTGAAGTAATGGGATTAGTGTACATTTTTCCCTCAGACTATGGTCTGCAGTTTGCAGCAAAGATGTTAAAGCCTTGTCTGCTCTGAGGGAACACCTGCTATTGTTGCACCCCTTCCAACCTGAAATTAATTGAGTCTTTGAGGAAATCAAGGTAGGCTTAAACAAGCCTTCACTGGGGGAATACTAGACACTCGTTTGTTATGGTACCATAATGTATCATATATATCATATATCTGGCTCAGGAAGAACTCAGTCATTTACATGCGGGTGTACTTGAAGGTTGCACACCAAGTGGAAAACAGTTGTGGGTACCCATGTACGTGCCTGGAGTAGAAGTCTCTTGAAAGGTGGATTTATAAATTGATCCATCAGACTACATCTCATATATTTGTCTTTCACATAGTATTCAAGATGTGAAAGAGAAACTAAAAAACAAGAAGAGTTGTCCTAACTCTGCCACTGAAGATAATACTACTGCAAACACACAACTCCCAAAACTGGGAGTCTTAGCCCAGGAAGTGATTTTAAAAAAGTGCCACTTAGACTACCCTACAGACAACCTCTGCCAGTTCTTGGGGCAGCAGACACTCACACTGTAATTTTATCATCATTCCCTGGTGCTCAGAAATATATAAAGACGTTTATCAGTAACATAAAGAGGTATAATGTGGTGAAATCTGCTAAGCAGCCCACCACCACCAGATTAGTCCAATACATTCTCTCCCTTTTCTGGATTTCCCCAGAGATAAGATCAGCTCATTTGAAATCAGTGGTCGTTTTCAAGGGACTGCTGAGTCTCCATAAGCACTGAAAGAATCTTCATTAGATAATGATGTTGTTCTTCTGCAAGAAGTTTTATTGTGAGGAAATGTGCCCAGTTCTGAAGAAACAGGGGTTGTTTTTCTTACTTTTCCTCCAGATATACCAATGTCTGAAGTCATACATTTCCTTCAGATATACCTATGGCTGAAGTCACTCGGTGACACAGATGGATACTTACCTGTTGCTTGGGCCGTGACAGGCATAATCACCCACCATGGTCCTATACTTGGATTTTTGCTGCAACATCATCATTCCCTTGTGGCTACTGGGTTTCTGGTTTGTTAGAGGTATGCACCCGGTCCAAAAAGGAACCACAATCTTAGTCGGGATACATCAGATACAGACCCGACACTAATATATGCTCGCCCTCTTGTAGCTTGGCACAGAGTAGTCAGGCTTAACTTAACAGGAAATATGTAAAGTATTTGTGCCAACTTTACACAGTAAAACTGTGAAAACACCACACAAACATAGTCCACAGCAAGCTAGAAAAACAGAGCTTAATTAATTAGCAAATCAAGTCCGAAACAACAAAAAGTAGAAATGGAGTTATGAATTTTTAAAGAATATCTTGAAATAAAGTGCTTAGAAACATAAAGCTAAGCTAGCTAGACACACTGGACCAGGCCAAACACAATAGAGCGCAGGTCAAATACAGGAGCCCCACAAAGCTTGCAGCAAACAGTACCTTCACAGTACTTTCACGGAAGAAGCGCCAATGCCAAGGAACAAGCTGCGAAGAGCTATTGAAGGCAATGCTTTGGTGTCGATCCGGAGGATGATTGTAGGTGATGCGTCAGTTCCAAGTCGCGCAGTTGGGAGATGCGTCGTGGTCAAACCCCGAGCGTCGAAGGCAATGTGTCATAGTTGAGCCACGCTGTCGGCGCTGTGGTGTTCTCGAAGCGGCGATGCAATGGGGTCAAACAGAATGTGTCTTTTCCGACTGGAGAAAAGTAGGCTCTGCATGTATTTTGGTAGAAGATAGCCGGGAAACCCACTTCCAAGGCCCAATTTCCAAGGGCCCATTGGCACCACTTGGCAGGGCAGGACTTACCGTTGGCAGAGTACAGTGGCTATAGCAGGTTTGAATGAAGACTTTGATGTCCCTGAGAATGCAAAACAGGAGGCAGCCAGCAAGCAATTGGAGTCATTTGGTTCTGGGGATGTAGAAATGCCAGACCAGTCCTTCACACTACCAGGCAAGGAGGGCAGCAAGCAGCAGGGCAGGCACAGCAGGGCAGGACTCCAGCAGAGTCCAGCAGAGTGACAGTCCTTTCAGCAGCACAGTAGTCCTTCTTCTTGGCAGAGTATCCTCAGGTCCAGAAGTGTACGGAGTTGGTGGTGTCTGGGGTCCAGTACTTATATTCAGTTGAACCTTTAAAGTGGGAAAGATTTCGAAGAGAGGTCTTTGAAATGCACAGGGTCTCTGCCCTTCCTGCTCTAGCTCCAGGCTCACTACAGGGGAATATGCTACTCTTTGTGTGGGGACTAGAAAAGCCCTATTTAGGTCAAAGTGTCAGCTCCTCCCTCCCATCCTGCCCAAGATGACCCATCAGGATGTAATGGCTTATCAGGATGTGAATGGCCCCTTAGGCACACCTAAGCTCCCTTTGTATATGACTGTCTAGAGCGAATGCTCAAAGAACCAGCTGTCATCCACCCCAGACGTGAAGACAGAGGCTGGCACAGAATGGTGGAAGCAAGAAAATGCCAATTTCTAAAAGTGCCATTTTCAGGGTTACAAATGAAATCTAACTTTACCATGAGTTTTGATTTTAAATTGTGTAGAGACACCAAACTCGAAATATCTATCTTTTCCCAATTGGAATTTACACTTATAAAAAGCCCAACGTTAACCTATGAGAGAGATAAGCCTTTCAGTAGCGAAGATACACATTTAATGGTTTTCCACTACCAGTACATGTAAAGCTTAAAAGTACGTGTCCTAACTTTTAAATATACTGCACCCTTTCCTTGTGGCTGTCCAGGGCCTACCTTAAGGGTGACTTATATGTATTAAATAGGAAGGTTTTGGCCTGGCAAGAAAGTTAACTTGGCAGGCCTGAATCATGTTTAAAGGGCTACTAAAGTGGGTGCACAATCAGTACTGCAGGTCCACCAGAAGTACTATTTTACAGGCCCTGGGCGCTTGTAGTGCACTTTACTAGGGACTTATAAGCAAATAAAATATGCCAATTGTGGATGAGCCAATATTACCATTTTTTAAGTAAGAGAGCACATGCACTTTGGCAAAGGTTAGCAGTGGTTGAGTGCCCAGCATCCTAAAGCCAACAAAAACAATGTCAGCAAAAAGGGACAAATGAAGGCAAAACGTTTGGGAGTAACCCTGCGGAAAGGGCCATTTCCAATAATTACCATGTTATTTATTATTTTGAAAATGGTTCTGAGGCACCATTTTCCAGACTATTCTTCATGGTCTTCTCTGATAAAACAGCTGCAGCCATATTTCTCCCCACACAGAGTTGCAAGCAGCTATTGTGCTTTTTACATCACTGTGTATCTCCCACCTGGTGGCGTTCTTTGGTAAAGAATGCTGTATCAAATTTTAGGTTATATGGAAATCATCCACATGTTTTACACATTTTACTAGTGCTATTGTCACACCAGGTCCTTCTGCAAGTCCATGGGACATTAAAGCATTAAAGCTTCTTCTAGACAATCTTAATTCCTTTGTTCATTGGATACTGATGAACCTTACGTGGGTGAAGATAATAATAAAGAATTGCTTTTTTCTTCATTATTGTCATCCATACATTTATCGGTTAACTAGTCAGAGGGGAAATGTATAATTTTACCCAGTGGAAGCACTTACAGACACCTTGAGCTGAACATCATCAGGTATTTCAGGAGTTTGTTGTACACTTTAACACTGACTGAAGAGCTGATTCATCTGTTTAATTTTATTTGCAAGATTATTAAAAGTTACCTATAGTTTTACTTATGAGACATAGAGTCAATTAGCCAATAATTATCCAGAATTCTTTGAGTTCTTTCTGGAAGGGGGTTCACAAACATAGCAAAATGGTATTAAAAAACGAGCATTTGGGGCACACAGTCCTGACAAATCAATGGATTGACAAATTATTTGCTGCATGTTTATACTCAGGAGATTTTACTTTCCTCACTGACACTTTTGAACAAACTGCATGTTGGAGTTTTCCTTCCCTGACCACTTTTTCCCCTTATCTGTTAAGGCTTCACTCTCTGCTAGCCAATGCTAAGTCTTTATTTTATATTCAGACACTTCACTCCAAAGTCTGAGTTTTTTACATATGAGGTATCCAAGCCAAATTTCCTCCTTTATTGTCATATATTGGATAATGATAGATGAGAGAATTTGAAATAACATAGGCTATCCCTGATGAGAATGCACATTTTAGATTATTTACAAAAGATAGAGTAATGCATTTGCTTTCAATAGCAATATGTGAAGTGTTATTTAAGGGGTTCACATATATTGTAGTGATGTCTTCAATCATAATTACTGGGTGTAATACCATGACAAGCCCTCACAAATGGGGAGAGGAGTTAGCCTAACGGCTAGGGCGCTCGACCTCGGACCTGGGGATCTCCCCGTGCCTAAAATGAATGCGTGTCCTCATGTGTAACGTAACTGGTGCTATGTAAAGCGCTCTGATACCTGATTCAGTTCGGGTCTAGTTCGCGCTATATAAAACTCTGCAACAAAAAAATAAATAAAAAATGTTATGGATTTCACATGATTCTTCATTTGGCATGCCCATGGGTGATAAATGAATAATGGACTTAATTTTTTTGCACCTCAGTTTTAATCCCATGAATACAGGGATGGTGCCTTTGATAATCTAGCCCTGATGAAGTTGAAGGGATATTCTCCCGATTGACGAAACATATGTTGGCTAGAATCTGCTGAGGAAGAAATAAAACAAAAATATCTCTAACCCTGTCTTTGACAGATTCAAGTTTTACTTGAAAGGCCTTTATAAAATGACAATTTATATTCAAAGAACCCTGGAAAGAGTACCAAGTAGTGTGCAGACTATTGCAATTAATATTATTAGGGGTTTGAGGTGTCCAAAATTGGACATATATTAGACTTGTAGTTAGTATTTATGGAAGGGGAATTGCGGGAGCTCATTTTCCTGTACCCTCTCTTTCTGCATTACGTTTTCCCCACATGATGGAGATTCTAAAGTTACCCGACGTTTGTGCGTTTCCCTGTAGCAAACCAATAAAATAGCCATATTATAATGATATTTCAATGTATACTGACCATGCAGAAATTTTTTGGTTACAATCCAATGATTGAATAATAGGTACAAAGAAAACATATGTAATTGTGAGATGTGCTCAAGATATTGAGTTTAGGAAAATAGATTATTTTTAAAACTCTGAAATTGTGGTTATCCATATTGTTATGTGATTTAGGAGCCATTTTATAAAATTAGTTCTTTTTTTTATCAATATTGGCTTACATCTGGAAGTAAAAAATGGAGAGAAATTCAATTCATATTGACAAATATTCTACTGTTTGGTTTTCCTTCTCTTCTCCTGATAAAAATGGCACCTAATTTGTGTAGGTGGGCCCATCGCTAGGAAAGTCCCAAAAAATCAAGGTGGAGATATTACATTTTTGTCATAAAAAATTACCCATTTTAGCAATATGTTTAGCTGTGAAATTTGGAGCCCGGCTCATGTCTTAACCACTGAAACTCATCAAATTTCAGACGTTTTAAAAAACTAGACTCCTTGTGCAGACGAGAGCGATGTGACTTGAATTGATCCCACTACCTGTGCTTACCCACATTGCCCTACAACCCTCAAACTTTGACCAAATTCACACATTTTCCTTATATTTTTATGAGGGACAGTTATGGATTATATGAGGGTCCACAAAATCCCTAACAGGCTGTGTTTCCACAATTCTCCTCATAAAACATTTACCCCACTTCTGTGGCTGGACCTTGCACCTGCGACAAGGACAGATGAAATCTATGACATTATGAAGTCTATGTGGTCTTCGTGTGGTCTCTGGTTTGATCAGTTTGTTACAAATGATAGGCCCACCCACCTAAATGAGATACGTTTCTATTAGAAGAAGTGTCGGAATGATTGGTGGTAGACATTTTGTGGATGCCCACTGATTCTGGAACTTTCCACCACAGAAATACCAGGAAAATGTGGGATTTCTAGCCAAAGTTTTAGGTTTACGTGACTTTCTGGGTAAGAAAACAGAGAGAGATCCATGCAAGCCACAGCACTGTGGAATCATCTGGATCCTTAAGTTTCAGAAATTTCTAGAGTTTGTAGGGTTTCTTGGTTCCAAGTTGCCTAAGACCCCAATAGTGCAGCTATTCAAAATGCAAGTAGTAGGAAATTGGGGTTTACCCCCTTCTCTGTTGGTCTAAATGTCACAAACAATATTCCCTCTAATTTTATTTCTCCTTGTGCGCAAGAGACTGTATGTGTGTGCACTTCTCTCATCCATGTGCAAAACTAAATTACATATTATGGTACGTGTAAGCAACCTATTCCTTTCAGTCAAGGCTTGGTGTGGGGATAGGCACAAGAGAGGTGTCCCTCAGCCATTTTCTTTCCTTTTTTGTGGAAAATGGCAAATGTTTTGAATACTTTTATCAAAATGTGTTATAAAAACAGGATATTTTGTAGGCAAATACCTTGACACATAGGAAAAGAGTAGACATTCTAACTGGCCTTCCATTTTAAAGTCTCAAACATTTTTGAGCTCCTGACCCAGAAAAGCAATTACTGTTATTATGAGTTGCCCAGTAAGTGGTCAAGATTTTTCCCAACCCCAAAGTTACCAATAATTCTGGGAATGATGACTAAGCAGTCCATTACATATCTCATTCTGAGAATTCTGTATATTTAATATTTATTAATGGTTTAGACTCCTGGAGACTGTATGATACATTTAGCCATGAATACATCAATAAACAATCACCAGTAGGCACAAGAGTGTCTGTAGGTTTTTAAAAAGACAGTAATACTTTCACATATTAGCAACCATTTTTGGACTTGGCTAATGGACTGGCTCTTACAGTCCAGCCAGACCCCTTGCTTAGCTCTGGCCCTGTTAATTTGTTAGCTCGTCCACCTCTCAGAAGGGGAGAAGTACAATGCGAGACTGGCCTTGTAGGGAATGATAGACTCTGAAATAGGAGACAAAACAAGCAGCCCTGGCCTGGACAGGGCTAGCAAGAACTAGCAAAAACCATAGATGGACATAGATGGAGAGAAAAGGAAAGAAGGACTGAAACAGAAGACCTGTAAATCCTATGTAAGGGAAGAGTAAAGCAGGTATGGCCTGGTTTAGACTGATTAGTTAACTAGCTGTAAGGAAATAAGAGAAAAGCAGGACTGGCCTGCCTCCCATTAATCCTTTCCCCCTTCCTTATTTCCTCTGCTTTTTATCAGTCTTTATAAAAAATTACTTATCTTTTATAAAGCGGTATCTACCATATGGATAGTGATTCTAAGCGCTGTAAAAGCATGTCATTTACCCATTTATGGCACTCCTATTGCTGTTATGGGGCTACTCCCTTATAGACAGTGTTCTCAAACAGAGGAGTGCCTAAAGACCACTATCAACCCAAATCGTATGCTTTTGGCCTTTGCTGATATAACCAGGTCAATTAATGTAGCACTGCAGAGGGGTGGGAGAGACCAACAACACTAAGAGCCTTTAAATGGTTTGATAACAATTGCATATGGACACACACAAATCTCATAATCCTAAATCTTGGGCCAACATGACAATAGTACCGGTTTTAGGAAAGAAGACAGGAAGGATCCTAAGTGCTATTGACCGATCTTGCTTATTGATTGCACTTGTAAGATAATGGGTAGGGTCTTATTGGTAAGACTTGAAACCTGCGTAACTCAGAGAGGGAGGCTATTTAACATCCAATATGACTGTTTCGTTCCTTGTTGCCTATGGGCTTTCTTCACCCACCCTGGTGCTAGCCAGATTTGTAGAAGCCTTTACTCTACCCCCCGCAAGAGCAGAGAGACTGTTGTGCATATTTTGTGATGGAGCATGATCCGATGCTTCGGCGGGTCACCCCACCTCTTCTTTCCTCTTTCTTTTGCCTATTTCTTTCCCTGCTATCTAGTGTACATTTTGCCAGTGTCATATGCATGCTATGTTTCATACCAAAAAGAAATAAACTATTCCCAGAACGTAAAGAAAGCTTTTTCTTGCTTTGCCACTTTATTTTTAAAAGAAAATGCTTCTGGTGCATTATAGTTAATTGCTTTTTAGATAAATATTTAAACAATAATATTATTTAGAAACTAAATAATATAAGTTAAATGCAAAATATTTAAATTAAGACACTACCTTCAAATACAGACCATGGAAAAATCTTAACATTAAAGAGTTATAGAGTATTCTTTCCAACTCAATACCAGTGCTTGACAATAATGCAGAAAATGCTGCAGAGAATTACACCTATGGGTGCCACAGAAACTAATCAAGTGCCACAGAAAAAGTCCATCAGCCCGTGGTGTTCACATGAGTTAAAAACCATCAAACAGAAATATAGACTCCAAGAGTGCAGATGGAGGAAAGAGTTCTACCCAGAATAAAAAACGAAGTATAAAAGTATCCTTACTGATTATAAGGCTCTAATCACTGTCCAAATACTTCACTGAAAAGATAAATTCAGCTAAATGCACTGCCAGCAAACTATTCAAAACTGTGAAGACCATGTCCAACTTTAGTTGTGGCAGCACATTTAACACTGACCAGTCCTTCTGCAATCAACTTGCAGAGTTCTTTCAAATCAAATTTAACACTATATTCCAGATTTTTAAGCAAAATCAGACAATCTCCTGTCCAGGAGATGCTTCCGCTCTCACAGATGGCCTAGACACCCAATGATACCTCAAAAGCCCTGATGATACACATTTCGAAAAATGTAGCCCACTTTCTAAAGAAAAGGCGATCAGATTCATCATCTCCACCAAATCTGGGCCCCCTGCAAGCCCATGTCCCCCTCAGGTCTTACATATGATCTCTCTTAGAACTGGGGGTCTCTAGTTGGCAATGGTATACACCTTTGACCAAATAGGGACCTTTGCTTCTAAGTCAGGGAAAGGGGATTACACTACTGGATACCCCCTGCTCACACCCTTGGTAGCTTGGCACGAGCAGACAGGCTTATCTCATAGGCAGTGCGTTAAGCATTTGTGAACACATACAGTATTACAGTTAAAACACTACAGATGGACAAAACACAGGTTTTATAAAAATAAGTATTCTTTATATAGACTTAACACAATACCACAAATGACAAACATCCACAATACTGTATTTAGACTTAAATATGGTAGAAGTCACTAAGTTCAAGTTGATGATAAATGCGACAAAGTTCTTACAAAATACCTGGATGCGTCACGCAGATCAAACAAAAGGTTTGCAGGGATGGAGATGCGTTGGTTCCTTGCTTCAAGGAAGATGATGCGTAGTTCCTCAATGATTGCGCAGAGTAGGGGATGCGTCTTGGTCCTTACCGGAGAGGAGGTGATGCGCTGATTCTCATACTGCGTTCCGGTTACGATGCGACAAGAGGCGGCTCGTGCGATGCGACAATCCGGTGCAATGCAATAGGATGGCGCCCCCAATTCAACGACGTGAAGACGATGCATGCACGGCCACCGGCCCAGTGGTGAACTCTGTAGTTTTGGAGCTGCGACAGGCCCTGCGACGCGCTTCTCCGGTGATGCAATGGCGACCTCTATGCGGCAAAGCGCTTATCCGGTGATGCGTCGAGTAACAGCTTTGACAAAGGCACGCTTCTCTGGTGATGCGTTATAGAACAACAGGGTTGTACCCACTAAAGTCAAGGGGACCTGGGTAAATATGCAGTACAAAAGAAAAGAACAGATGAATCAAAATATGACTTGACTGAGAAAATATACAATTATTTCAAATCTTTTTTAGAACAAGGGACATGGAGACCACCCCGTGGACGAGGCAACAACTGGAACCGAGGAACCGGACGTGGTCAGCAAGGTCCTCCGATGCAGTGGGACAACGATGTCTGGAGAGGTCGCGGGATGAAACAGGTTTGATTCCAACCGGAGGAACACGGCGAACGCTCGACCAGGCGCAAGAACTACAGGTGGTGAATAATACCGGCACGCCGGTTATTAATCTGTCATCACAACAATTCAACGAAGACGAACTCAGAGTTTTGAGCAAGGGCTTGTCATTTGTCCCAACATCACCCCCCAATTGCTTTAATACATTAACGAAACTCTCCAAATTCTTCAGAAAAATAAGATTACGATTCTTCTTCAAGAATAGACCACCACCCAAGACTATATCCGTAACCGGATTCAGGGTACCATCTACTTTTGTACCTCCAACTAACACAATGAGTCACCGAATATTGGCGTATGAAAGCATTGTCACTGGAGAAGTTAAGAAGATTTTGAATGACAAGACGTATGTGAAATACAATATTAAGAAGACCGAAAGAGCAGTGTTAAAAACCCTAAAATCTAATTGTAATGTCGTGGTGAAGCCAGCTGACAAGGGTGGGGCCATCATCATCCAGGATGCATTGAAATACAAAGAAGAGATCTGGCGGCAACTAAACGATGGCGTCAGTTATAAGAAGCTGACATCTGATCCAACAAAAGATCTGGCGGTTGAGATCCAGAGGGTTACGCAGGAAGGAGTTCAACAAGGTTTCCTTACAGATCATGAATATCAGTATCTGAATCAGAGCTATCCACGCATACCAACCATTTATACCTTACCAAAGGTACACTAGGACATACATAACCCCCCAGGACGACCCATCGTCTCTGGATGTGGATCCATCCTTGAGCCTTTATGCCGTTATGTGGATTTCTTCCTTAAACCTCTAGCGGAGGCAACTACTACCTATCTGAGAGACACTACACACACCATTAATTTGGTAGAGGGTAAACCATTTAATCCAGAGGAGGAACTACTGGTAACCTGCGACATTGTGTCGCTATATACGAGTATCCCCCAGGAGGAGGCCCTTATGGTGGCCACTTTAGCCCTTGACAGTCGGGAAGCCCCGGTACAAGTACCCACTTCATTTATCATCCTTCTATTAAAGATTGCCATGATGAGGAATTTTTTTATGTTCCAAAATGTATTCTATTTGCAAACTAAGGGCGTGGCAATGGGGGCAGCCTTTGCCCCGGACCTGGCCATTTTGTTCATGGCTTTTTATGAAAAAACCTTTGTCATCAGTGATCACAACCCGTTTCGGCATCAAATACAACTGTGGATGCGGTATATAGACGATGTTTTGGTGATATGGAAAGGCAGCGATAGTGAACTTAAACGTTTCCACTCTTGGCTAAATCTGCAGTCTAGAGACATCCAATTCACGATGCAAGCCAGTAACAGCAGAATTGATTTCTTGGACATCACGTTAGTAGCGGAGGAAGGCACACTGTATACTACACTCTTCAGAAAGCCTGCGGAACGGAACTCGCTGTTGCAGTATTCTAGTCATCATCCTCGGAGCCTTCGAGATAACTTGCCATTTGGTCAGTTTCTCCGGGTCCGTAGAAACTGCAGTAAAAAAGAAGACTACATGGCACAATCTGACATAATGATGAAGCGTTTGATAGAAAGAGGCTACCCCAAACGGTTGATCAAGCGCTCCAGGAAGAGGGCATGGTTCTGTCAACGTGAAACACTTTTGGAACCCACCCCACGTATTTGTCAAAAAGAAGAACGCATGATTTGCGTTACCACCTTTTCAACTAAAAGTCATGCAATCAGAAAGACAATTAACAAGCACTGGGGTTTAATTGCAGAGGATTTGGAGATTACCAATGTACCCATGCACGCTTTTAAAAAAGCGAGGAATGTAAAAGATTATGTGGTATCATCCTTTTTGGAGTTCCCACCTGCACCTACCTTGGCTTCATGCTGGAAACAACCACCTTTAGTGGGACATTTTAGGTGCGGTAACTGTAAGGCCTGCCCTTCCACAATCCAATCAAAGGACTTAATTTTTAAGAATCACCGACACACACACAAGAGCCACACGAACTGCAATACCAAGAATGTTATCTATGGCATAGTTTGTCCTTGTGATCTCATATACGTAGGTCAGACCCAGCAGCGTGTAAAAGCTAGATTCCTCGCACATTGCAGCCGCATTAGATGCAAGGTACCTGGGGCACCCCTAGTTGAACACTGCGAAAAAGAAAACCACATGCCTGAAACATTGGAATGGGTGGTTTTGGAACAGGTAACACTAGGCCCAAGGGGAGGTGATTTATCCAGCATTCTCAATGTCAGAGAGTTGAAGTGGATTCATATTTTCAATTCTGTAGTTGATGGCTTAAACGAATCTGAAAGCAGTTTTGTACAGTTGGCTAACCTCTGAATCTTTAAATAAGGGCAACATGTTGAACAGTCTACATTACCCTGCGAGACAAATGCACTGTTCATAGGTTTGCATGAGAGTGGATTTAACCGATAAAGGGCTATGGGTCACACTATCCTGTGAGATAAGTGCACTCTGCCCGCAAAGATATTATGTGTACATTCTATTGAAAACCAAGAACATGGTATGGTTTATAATATCCCGTGAGATAAGTGCACATTATCCGTATATACAGCTTGTATACATACCATTACTTTGTCATTACTGTGTGACCTTTGCTATCCTGTGTGACAGGCTAGCCACAGATTCTATGCAATAATGGAACTGTGGTTTCGAATGACTACTCAATAGGATGGGTCAAGGGGCGCCCATGGGCCGTCAACATTAGAACACGTCTGTATAATTAAAACAACCAGATGAGCAGTGTTCCTTTAAGGTTTTTCTATACACCCCTTTTTGTGTTTCTGAATTCATCCGAATATTTTAGATATATTTTCGGATCAATATTTATTTAGGCTTAAAATAGCCTTCAATAATAGGCACTTTCCCAAAATAAACTGGATGGTACCGAATTCGGCTTACATCGCCTCGTTGAGCTGGGGAGTAGTCTTTCTACTACCTCCAATGAGGCTTCGGAGATATGCTCCACCCCCTACAACTAACCAGGAAGTGCACGAGGCCCCGTATTTGTGGCGGTGACTTGAACACGTCGAGTTGCGGGATTAAATTCCAGTCTAATTCAAAACTTTAAAGGTAAGCGTCTGTCCCCCCCTTTTTTGGTTTGGGACGTAACAACGTGCCATACAAAGGTTGAATACTTGAACCCACCGGCATTTCGTTATTTTACAGAGAGGTGTGCCTGCCATATAGGATCTAATCTGCCATCACATTGAAGCATCTGAGGTTAAGCCTCATGTTAGAAAACGTGCTGTTTTAACGGAATACATTGCAAACACGGCTTCAATGCTAACTGCCCTTCTCCTCATTTAAAGGCAGAAGCAATATGGAATGAATGAATGTTTTTCGGCGAGACGCCTCCAGAACCCTCCTGTGTTCAGAGGTATGTCGTTGATTTGTTTTAGAGTGAGGCTTTTACAAATGTAAAAATGCACTCTAGCGTTAGCACCATGTTCCTACTTTGTCCCCCTTACACAGGCGTATTTCCAGACACCACAAATCGATAATACGAACCTAATAAGTGTTTGAAGATAAAGAGAGACGATATATACTGCACCCGGAATATACGTGCCCCCTGGCACCACGCTAGTGCACGTGAGGTATGTCATTGTACAGCCCACGTGAATAGACACCGTTAGAAGCTAGAATGGCTGAATATGTAACTAAACAGGATTAATTATGTATCTTGACTCAGGCAGCCCGATATTGTTTTTTTTCCTAAAAAAACCCTGAATAATAACTTTTGAAACCTTGGCCCTATGTTTTCCAATTATGAATCTGGTATTAATCCGGTTCATTGGGGGTTGTTGATTCCCTTATGTATACTTGATTAAAGCCCAGCGACAAGATGTCCATAGGTGTGTCTGTTTGTTTTTAAAAAATTGCGAATTACTGATATGAAACCGAATGAGTTTTGATTTTCAGTAGAACAGGATATGACATTGTCTTTCCTTGTAATTTTCAGTTATTAACTCTATAACGTGGCCTGGGAGACATCAGCCCCTGGTGATTCTGTTCCTCCCTCTTTGGTAGGTGAGCCAGTACCAGATCATGTGTATCTGATATACAATCCCTCACTATGTGTTATGTGTCTTTTGTAATTTGACAACACGTTTTAACTGATATTTTTCTCAAATCCGCCTTCCTTGTATTAATTAATAGGATGGGTGTGTGTTAGATAATTTCTTTTTAACTGCCCCTAGGAGGTCGCCCACCCGCAACTGTTTTGTCCTGAAGAAGACCCGTTCTGTAAGGATCACTTTCCTACATGTATTTTGGGTCGAAACGTAGACCATACAACAATCACCAACTCCTTCCCCAAGCAAGACTTTAGCGGCTGAATTGGAGTTTGGTTGTCTGCATCAGTTGTCTCTGGACTCTTTATGAGCCTTATGGTGGGGCCTTTGTCTAAAGGAACCACATGTACTCAGTTTTTGAATTGTGAATAATACCTGTCACTGAATGATTCAGGTTATTTCTTTATCCTACCCTATCTTTGACACTTCCCTCACTTCACCCCTTCCCCGTTGTGAATGTGGGCACATACAAATAAATTTCGCTACTTAGAAAAAATGTGTTATGTGTTCTAACCAATAAAAGGTAACATGTGCAAACCTGAATTAAACTTTTTTGCATTTAAATAACTTTGTTTTTTGAAATAATTGTATATTTTCTCAGTCAAGTCATATTTTGATTCATCTGTTCTTTGTCTGGGACCCTTTTCTCTGGTGATGCAGCGGCGGTGACACACTTCTCCGGTGATGCAACGGCAACACTGCGACTGCGACATGCTTCTTCTCGTTGAGTCGTGCTTTCAGCTCCCAGCGACACACAGGCTTCTGTAGACAGAATTCCCAGCAAGGAAATTCAGAGGGTAGCTGGTGGTGAAGTCTTTTGTCCCTGAGACTTCAGCAGGAGGCAAGCACAAGTTCAAGCCCTTGGAGTAATATTCTGCAAGATGATGAAAGTTCTCTGAAAGTTCCTTCTCCTCTCCTTGGCACTGAAGACACCACTGTAGGCCAACACAGCACACTGACAGGGGGGGCAGTCCAACACCTACAGCTTCCTTGGTTCTTCTCCTTGGCAGAGGTTTTTCTTGTTGTTCCAGAAGTGATCTAAAGTCTTGGGGTCTGGGTCCCCATATTTATACTGCAAACTCCTTTGTCCTCTGACGGCAGAGGGGCCTGTACCTAGTCCAAACCAGTTATGTGCACTTTGTTTAGAGGACTCCTTCATTCCTTTGGCAGGGTGGGCCAGGGTCATCAGACACACCACATGAGGTGGAGCCTGCATTGTGGAAAGCAGGCAGAGTCCTATTCAGGCCTAGGTGCTACTCCTCCCACCCATCTACATGCAGATATGTCTATTCAGCCTTGTGCTGACTCACCCTGTCTCCTAGAGCCACCCCAGCCCCTGTCACTCACAAGCCAGACATACAATACACAAGCTAGCAGAGGCAGGCTGGATGGTTAGGCAAAAAAAGACCTACTTTCTAAAAGTGGTATTTTCAAACACAGAATGTTAAAACCAACTTTACAAAAACATGTATTTTATCATTCAGAGTTCAGGCATACTAAATTCGAATTTCTACCATGGTCCCTGGGTCAGCTAAGATTATCAGATTTTATAATCCAACTGCCCATACTGGCCTATGGCGACATGTAGCCTTGCAATAGTGAAAAATGAAATAGGCTGTAATTCACTATCATGTCATGCCATACACATCAGGGCATGACCTACCTTTTACATACAATGCACCCTGCCCTAGGGCCTACCTTAGGGGTGACTACAATTTAGAAAAAGTAAGGTTTTGGGGACTGGCAAGTGGGTGCACTTGCCAAGTTGACATGGCAGTACTAGACTGCACACAGACTCTGCAATGTCAGGCCTGAGACACACTTCATGAGCTTCTTCTGTGGGTGGCACAATCAGTGCTGCAAGCCCAGCACCAGCATTTGATTTATAGGCCCTGGGCACACATGGTGCACTGTACTAGGGTCTGACAAGTAAATCAAATAACTCAATCATGGAGTCAATAATCAATACATCAATTTAACATAGGGAGCACTTGCATTGTGACACTGACTAGCAGTGGCACAGTGCCCAAAGAATCTAAACCAGCAAAACATATAAAAAATAGAGGAGGCAATCAGTGAAAAATGGAAGGGAGACTCACACCAATGGTACCAGGTCTAGCACGTGTCCCCTCCAGCTGAAATGTGGGGAGAACTACCGTTCCCCTTGGGAGTTCTCTTCCCTAAGGTGGAAAAATCCAGACAGACCATCAGCATTGGCGTGTTCTGTACCAGGGCGATGTTCCACGGTAAAGTCCATCCCCTGTAGGGAAATGGACCACCTTAACAACTTTGGGTTCTCACCCCTCATCTGCATCAACCATCTGAGGGGCCTGTGGTCTGTCTGAACCCAGAAGTGAGTCCCAAACAGGTATGGTCTCAACTTCTTCAGAGCCCAGACCACAGCAAATGCCTCATGCTCAATTGCACTCCACCTCTGTTCCCTTGGAAGTAACCTCCTACTGATGAAGGCTACAAGTTGGTCTAGGCCCTCCTCATTAACCTGTGAAAGAGCAGCCCCCACACCATGCTCTGAAACGTCTGTATTTGACTACAAATACCTTTGTGAAGTTGGACACCTGAACCACGGGTGCTGTGCACATGGCAGTCAGCGTCACAATCCTTCTGACTGGTATCAGTCCAGTTCACTTTCTTGGGCTGCTTCCTGGAAGTCAGTTCAGTAAAGGATGCAACAATGTTGCCATACCCTTTGACAAGCCTCTTGTAGTACACCATGAGTCCTAAAAAGGCTCTCACCTGTGTCTGATTCTTTGGGGGTTCCCATGCCAAGAAGGTATCAATCTTGAGTTATAGGGCTGCCACCTGCCCGCTCCCCACCTGGTGCCCCAAGTACACCATGGAACCCTGCCCGATCTGGCACTTACTTGCCTTGATCGTGAGGCCTACCTTGCACAGTGCCATCAACACTTCCCAGAGATGGCACAGAAGTTCTTCCCAACTGGCACTGAACACTGCAATGTCATCGAGGTAGGCGGCACTGAAATCTTCCAGTCCAGTCAACACCTGGTTGACCAATCTATGAAAGGTGACAGGGGCATTCATCATCCCAAAGGGCATAACCAGAATTGGTAGTGCCCATCTGGTGTGGAGAATGCTGACCTCTCTTTGGCCCCATCAGTTACGGTGATCTGCCAGTACCCAGATGTCAAATCAAATGTGCTGAGGTACTGTGCAGCCCCTAACCGATCAATGAGCTCTTCAGCTCTGGGGATGGGGTGCGCTTCAGTCCTGGTTACTGAATTGAGCCCTCGGTAGTCCACACAGAACGGAACTACAGGTGTGGCACCAGGCACGACAGCCTTTGGGACCAAGACCACTGGGCTGGCTCAAGGGCTGTTAGAGGACTCAATCACCCCTAAGGCAAACATCTTGGAGACCTCCTCCTTGATGTAAGCTCTGACCCTGTCCGTCACTCTGTAAGCCTTGTGCTTTACAGGAGGACTGTCCCCAGTGTTCACATTATGGACACACTACTCAGTGACATGAGGAACCAGGGAGAACAAATCAGAGAATTGTCCCAACAATTGGTGACAATGGTGCTGCTGTTCAGGGGTCAGTGTGGTAGAGAGGCTGACACCATCCACTGACCCATCTTGATCTGTTGCAGACAGGAGGTCAGGAAGAGGCTCGGTCTCCTCTTCCATTTCATCATCTGTCGCTAGGAGCATGCCCACTTCAGACCTTTCTAAGTGGGGCTTCAGGCGGTTAACATGCAGGACCAGCAAAGGGATCCTAGGAGAACGCAAGTTCACCAGGTAGGTGACATCACGCTTGTGCTCCACCACCTCAAATGGTCCGGTCCACCTGTCCTTTAGCACACAAGGCTCTACAGGAGGCATGACCCAAACTTTCTGACCAGGCTAAGGCTCAATCAGAGTGGCATTCTGATCGTACCACTGCTTCATCTCTCCCTGGCTGGCTTCCAGATTTGCCTGAGCGAGGTGTCTGAATTTCCCAATCTGGTTCATGAAGGCCAGCATTTAACTGTATACATCCTGGGGAGGTTTCCTGGGAGATTGCTTCCAGCCTTTCTTGACCAAACTCAAAGGTCCTCTTACCGGGTTACCATGCAGCAGCTTAAAGGGGCTGAACCCTAAGGACTTCTGTGGCACCTCACGGTAAGCAATAGAAAGCATGGCAAGAGGACGTCCCACTTATGCCTCCTAGGTTCTTCAAGACCTATTACCATCCCTTTAAGGGTGCCGTTGAATCTCCCAACCAGCCCATTACCTTGGGGGTGGTAAGGAGTGGTGAACTTGTATGTAACATCATACTCCTGCCACAGGGACTTCAATCAATTAGATATGAAGCTTGCATCACGGTCTGATACCACCTCTCTGGGGAACCCCACACTGGAGAAAATCATCAACAGTGCACGTCCCACCATGAGGGCTGTCACTGTCCTTAGCCTGAAAGTATGGCCAAGGAACCTGCCTTAAAGAGAAGACGTAGGGGGCGCGGGAAACCAGCCCCTATTTTTCCCACAGTCCAGGAGGAGGCACACCTTTGAGGGGTATGCCCTGGAACCTATTGGGGAACAGGTTGCTGAACTGGGTGACCTGCCTGAGCTGACACATTGGCAGCAAGAAGGAGTTACTCCCTTGCTCGGCAGGCGCCAAAGACGCATTTGACCCGTCTGCATCTCCGAAATTCCTACTAGACTCCGAAGAAATTGCAGCCCAGGAGGTGGATTTCTAGACTTCCCCGAGGCTGACCTGAGAGTCCCCAGCAAAGCTGAGACCCGTAGCCTTTGTGGTACCGTGGAACCGGAACCCCTGGACACCGTGCACTTAGCTTCTAGACATTCCTTGAGGCTGTGCATTGGGTTCCTTTTAGCCCAGACCCTGAGCACCTTTTCCATTGAAGATTGCTGGCCTACACTCCACGAGTGTTCGGTGAGCCGGCCCTTTGTGTTTTTGCTCAAGGTACCATCGCGATCCCTGGTCCATTGACTGGTGGGTCCCTGAGAAGGCAACTTTGACTTTCATTGGGTTTTTCTGATTGCTCCAAATGTGCCCTGACCCTCCCCCACTAGGTGAGTCCCCTGGGCCTTGCTGGTCCACACAGAGCATATTTTCCCTTCCTGCATGGGTTGCTGTTGCCAAGGCTTGTTGGGTCCAATACAGGCACCGACACTGCAGCACTTGACATCCTTTGTGGAACAGCTCGAATCCAGCTCCTGGTGATTGTTGACACCTCCTGGTCCTCATGGCTGCTGAGTCAAGCTTCACCTCTTCAACCTGAAATAACCCGACATCTGTGGGCATTCGTCTATCGTATCCCTGGTCACTGGCAAGTGACCCTGACTCTGTCCCCTCTGCTTTAAGGTTCCTCTCATCTTTGATCCAGGCTTAGATAAACCCGGACACTTTTCTTCTCGATGACAGCAACACTTTGCAGCAGATCGCCATTGAAATCAACGACGATTCCCGACACCAAAAGAAACCTATGCACACGGCTTCCCTGGGTGAGGTGACTCAAGTACTCTGGTGCTCCAATGGGTGTTGGCCCTAGAACCTCTTAAGTCCAAAGGGGTTTGCTCATAGTCTTCTCCTAAGTGCCCTTAATCTTTAAATTTCCAACTGCGACTTTCCCCATGGAAGATAACGGCTTCTCGCGCCTGTGTTCTCACACTGCACGCGTACCCCGTGGGTCCCCTGTGTCACTACCTTGGGTGGTTCCTTGTGGTACCAGTGATTCTACAGGCTCTAGGCCTTGTGTTTAGTCAAGACGTTGTTCTTTTGGGACTTGGCTAATGGACTGGCTCTTATAGTCCAGCCAGACCCCTTGCTTAGCTCTGGCCCTGTTAATTTGTTAGCTCGTCCACCTCTCAGAAGTGGAGAAGTACAATGCGAGACTGGTCTTGTAGGGAATGGTAGACTCTGAAATAGGAGACGAAACAAGCAGCCCTGGCCTGGACAGGGCTAGCAAGAACTAGCAAAAACCATAGATGGACATAGATGGAGAGAAAAGGAAAGAAGGACTGAAAGAGAAGACCTGTAAATCTTATGTAAGGGAAGAGTAAAGCAGGTCTGGCCTGGTTTAGACTGATTAGTTAACTAGCTGTAAAGAAATAAGAGAAAAGCAGGACTGGCCTGCCTCCCATTAATCCTTTCCCCCTTCCTTATTTCCTCTGCTTTTTATCAGTCTTTATAAAAAATTACTTATCTTTTATAAAGCGGTATCTACCATATGGATAGTGCTTCTAAGCGCTGTAAAAGCATGTCATTTACCCATTTATGGCACTCCTATTGCTGTTATGGGGCTACTCCCTTATAGACAGTGTTCTCAAACAGAGGAGTGCCTAAAGACCACTATCAACCCAAATCGTATGCTTTTGGCCTTTGCTGATATAACCGGGTCAATTAATGTAGCACTGCAGAGGGGTGGAAGAGACCAACAACACTAAGAGCCTTTAAATGGTTTGATAACAATTGCATATGGACACACACAAATCTCATAATCCTAAATCTTGGGCCAACATGACAATAGTACCGGTTTTAGGAAAGGAGACAGGACGGATCCTAAGTGCTATTGACCGATCTTGCTTATTGATTGCACTTGTAAGATAATGGGTAGGGTCTTATTGGTCGGACTTGAAACCTGGGTAACTCAGAAAGGGAAGCTATTTTACATCCAATATGACTGTGTCGTTCCTTGTTGCCTATGGGCTTTCTTCACCCACCCTGGTGCTAGCCAGATTTGTAGAAGCCTTTACTCTACCCCCTGCAAGAGCAGAGAGACTGTTGTGCATATTTTGTGATGGAGCATGAACCGATGCTTCGGCGGGTCACCCCACCTCTTCTTTCCTCTTTCTTTTGCCTATTTCTTTCCCTGCTATCTAGTGTACATTCTGCCAGTGTCATATGCATGCTATGTTTCATACCAAAAAGAAATAAACCAAACCCAGAACGTAAAGAAAGCTTTTTCTTGCTTTGCCACTTTATTTTCAAAAGAAAATGCTTCTGGTGCATTCTAGTTAATTGCTTTTTAGATAAATATTTAACAATAATATTATTTAGAAACTAAATAATATAAATTAAATGCAAAATATTTAAATTAAGACACTACCTTCAAATACAGACCATGGAAAAATCTTAACATTAAAGAGTTATAGAGTATTCTTTCCAACTCAGTACCAGTGCTAGACAATAATGCAGAAAATGCTGCAGAGAACTACACCTAATGGTGCCAGAGAAACTAATCAAGTGCCACAGAAAAAGTCCATCAGCCCGTGGTGTTCACATGAGTTAAAAACCATCAAACAGAAATATAGACTCCAAGAGTGCAGATGGAGGAAAGAGTTCTGCCCAGAATAAAAAACGAAGTATAAAAGTATCCTTACTGATTATAAGGCTCTAATCACTGTCCAAATACTTCACTGAAAAGATAAATTCAGCTAAATGCACTGCCAGCAAACTATTCAAAACTGTGAAGACCGTGTCCAACTTTAGTTGTGGCAGCACATTTAACACTGACCAGTCCTTCTGCAATCAACTTGCAGAGTTCTTTCAAACCAAATTTAACACTATCTTCCAGATTTTTAAGCAAAATCAGACAATCTCCAGTCCAGGAGATGCTTCCGCTCTCACAGATGGCCTAGACAACCAATGATACCTCAAAAGCCCTGATGATACACATTTCGAAAAATGTAGCCCACTTTCTAAAGAAAAGGCGATCAGATTCATCATCTCCACAAAATCTGGGCCCCCTGCAAGCCCATGTCCCCCTCAGGTCTTACATATGATCTCTCTTAGAACTGGGGGTCTCTAGTTGGCAATGGTATACACCTTTGACCAAATAGGGACCTTTGCTTCTAAGTCAGGGAAAGGGGATTACACTACTGGATACTCCCTGCTCACCCCCTTGGTAGCTTGGCACGAGCAGACAGGCTTATCTCATAGGCAGTGCGTTAAGCATTTGTGAACACATACAGTAATACAGTTAAAACACTACAGATGGACAAAACACAGGTTTTATAAAAATAAGTATTCTTTATATAGACTTAACACAATACCACTAACGACAAACATCCACAATACTGTATTTAGACTTAAATATGGTAGAAGTCACTAAGTTCAAGTTGATGGTAAATGCGACAAAGTTCTTACAAAATACCTGAATGCGTCACGCAGAACAAACAAAAGGTTTGCAGGGATGGAGATGCGTTGGTTCCTTGCTTCGAGGAAGATGATGCGTAGTGCCTCAATGATTGCGCAGAGTAGGGGATGCGTCTTGGTCCTTACCGGAGAGGAGGTGATGCGCTGATTCTCATACTGCGTTCCGGTTACGATGCGACAAGATGGCGGCTCGGTGCGATGCGACAATCCGGTGCAATGCAATAAGATGGCGCCCCCAATTCAAAGACGTGAAGACGATGCATGCACGCCCACCGGCCCAGTGGTGAACTCTGTAATTTTGGAGCTTCAACAGGCCCTGCGACACGCTTCTCCGGTGATGCAATGGCGACCTCTACTGCGGCAAAACGCTTCTCCAGTGATGCGTCGAGTAACAGCGTTGACAAAGGCATGCTTCTCTGGTGATGCAGCGGCGGTGACACACTTCTCCGGTAATGCAACGGCAACACTGCGACATGCTTCTTCTCGTTGAGTCGTGCTTTCAGCTCCCAGCGACACACAGGCTTCTGTAGACAGAATTCCATGCAAGGAAATTCAGAGGGTAGCTGGCGGTGAAGTATTTTGTCCCTGAGACTTCAGCAGGAGGCAAGCACAAGTTCAAGCCCTTGGAGTAATATTCTGCAAGATGATGAAAGTTCTCTGAAAGTTCCTTCTCCTCTCCTTGGCACTGAAGACACCACTGTAGGCCAACCCAGCAAGACAGCACACTGGCAGGGGGGGGGGGGCAGTCCAACACCTACAGCTTCCTTGGTTCTTCTCCTTGGCAGAGGTTTTTCTTGTTGTTCCAGAAGTGATCTAAAGTCTTGGGGTCTGGGTCCCCATATTTATACTGCTAAATCCTTTGTCCTCTGAAGGCAGAGGGGCCTGTACCTAGTCCAAACCAGTTCTGTGCACTTTGTTTACAGGACTCCTTCATTCCTTTGGCAGGGTGGGCCAGGGTCATCAGACACACCACCGGAGGTGGAGCCAGCATTGTGGAAAGCAGGCACAGTCCTATTCAGGCCTAGGTGCTACTCCTCCCACCCATCTACATGCAGATATGTCTATTCAGCCTTGTGCTGTTTCACCCTGTCTCCTAGAGCCACCCCAGCCCCTGTCACTCACAAGCCAGACATACAATACACAAGCAAGCAGAGGCAGGCTGGATGGTTAGGCAAAAAAAGACCTACTTTCTAAAAGTGGTATTTTCAAACACAGAATGTTAAAACCAACTTTAATAAAACATGTATTTTATCATTCAGAGTTCAGGCATACTAAATTTGAATTTCTACCATGGTCCCTGGGTCAGCTAAGATTATCAGATTTTATAATCCAACTGCCCATTCTGGCCTATGGTGACATGTAGCCTTGCAATAGTGAAAAATGAAATAGGCTATAATTCACTATCATGTCATGCCATACACATCAGGGCATGACCTACCTTTTACATACAATGTACCCTGCCCTAGTGTAATCCAAACTCCTTCTCAGGGGTCTTACCAATAAGTAGTCCATTCAAAAGCAGCAAAGAAATCAACAGAGAATCTGAAATATGAAAAGACATCTTTATTACAATTAATTGTGAGGCTACGTCGCCCAGTCACCCCTAAAGCAACTGAATGAGGCAGCCTCCTGAATGGTCTCAGCACAGACCTTTTATACCATTTATTATGCCCTAGGCACACATTTTCTCTTTGAAGTACATTATTGTTGGTCACTCCCAGGACGTGCACACAAAGCACTGTATGATGACAAACCCACTTTCAAGATAAGTCCAGGCCATAAGCAATGTCCACATAATGTGTACATTCTCTAGCTGACAAGGCCGGATAAACCCAAAATAGTAAGATCACAGCCCATGTCATAAATAGCTCATGGAGGCAGGAACAGGAACAGATGGAAGTAAGATAGGCACGTTTGTGTGTAGTAAATCTTTACAATGTCCTGTGCTCTGATCTATAATCTTGATCAGCTAAAGGGCAGGAACTGGCTTGGCAAGGTTAGCCTCAAGCAACAGGGTCAGCTTTCGCCAGGTCATGCAGGAGTCAGCACAAACCCATGCTAAGGTTATGTCCTTAAATACTTGTTCTGCCACAGTGAGGGCCTACTGTAAGGGCAATCCACAAAATGGCTGCTATGCACAAGATGGAACCCGAGGGTTCAGAACAAAACATTCAAATACACAGTGAATCCATTGGTGTAACATGACGAAAACACTTGCACTTGCTGAACTCACTGTTTACGGTCTGCTGTTACCAAATTCATAACAGAATCATGATATTTAAAACACAGGTTCAGAATTCAAGGAACCACAGACCATCCTTTTGCCCTTACATAGGCAATCACTCAGTCTATATCTGCAACTGTGCCCAAAGTCCGTTATAAGCCTCTTTGGAAGGCTTCTATTGTCCATCAAATCCGCTTCCATTGTCTTCTCCCGCGTTGGGCCTCTCGATTCAGGTCTTTTCATGAGAAAAAGTACTGCTTAGTTGGAGTGCCCTCCTGGCAAACACCCACAGCTCACTCGAAAGTCTCAATGTCTCAAAACAATGCACCAGTGTCTCTTCTTTGTGGCAGACACTACAAATGATGTGCTCTTCATTGATCATGGGCACAAAACATCTCGTGCAGATCCAAGCACTACTGAGAAACAACCTCTCAAGATCAGCAGCACTTTCAGACTCCAACACTCATTATTTAGTGTCAGAGAACGCTCAAGCTGCTCTCTCATGGGCACCAGAATATAGTGCCTTTCCGTCGGAGCAAAGGGAAAAGAGGTGTGTGTGTGGCCAAGACTCGGGCCAAGGGCTCAAGGGACTGTACACTGTCAGAGGTTTCCAGCACATAACAGGTAGAAAGCTCAATCAAACAGAAGTTCTCATTCTGTGGCAAACAAGGAACCAGCTCCCTTTTTTTTATTTTCTGCAATGCCTTCCGATGAAGCAAATGCCTTGCTTGGGAGGTACCATTGACGGCACGCTGATGATCGCTGTCCAGCCTCGCGACTTTCTGGTTGCAGGAATTGTAGAGCCAAGAAGTCTGTCATTCATCTGTAGCGGTCACTGATGGGGAGTGGGCTTAGTCTCGATCACAGGTCTGCAAGGTATCACTCTTCCTTTGACTCTGGAAGATCCCGCAGAACCTAGTGATATAGGAAATGTAACACAATTGTTAGTTTCCTTCAAATCAAGCACAGAAAACAGTTCATGGGTTTTAACAAGGGGACTGCAAGCAGGTGGCCTGCAATCTGCAAGGGAGTGGCAATACGCCATGGGAATCTAAATGGATGTCCTCACACAGTGGCATTGTCTAATGGGGTAAATACATATTTTCCTCAATGATTAAGCCTAGGTGTTCCTAAATTCCTTATCTAGAACATCTCAAATAGAGAAATGACATAATACAGATTATCAAGGACATGAAGACAAGTCCCTTTAAAAAATGTGCATCAAGTGCACTATGCAATACAAAGGCTAATGATCAAATGTGCAGACAAAAAGATAAGAACTAGAGAGTCCTGGTATTTGCATGATTAGAACACATCTGATCCCACCAAAAATTAAAGCAGCAGTAACAGAAGAGAACTGAAAAATTAAAATAGACATTGAAAATTCGTCATGTTCAAAAGGTAAACTTAAGATATCTCCTATCAAGATGGAAAACTTGTCTTACTATAATATTGGGTCAGTTAACCAGTCTATCACTACCCCGACAGTCAGTCTGAAAAAACATTGAAGTAGGCCTGAGGAAAATTCTTGAAAACCAGTCTGGTCATACAAAAGGGAATTATACATAACATGGGGGTGGTCCCTGATACATCACTGCAGTCTAGAAGTGTGAACATAAACAATACGCCCATAATAATAAATGGGCTGACTGGTGAAAGGAATATGGAAAAGGGAAATGGAACTAGGACACAACTAAAATCCCCAATAACTAAGCATGATGCGACATCAGTCAGGGGAGAAGCAACAAAAGAAAAATCTATAGGAAGAACAAGAGTTTGCTTGGGTGCCTCAGGCATGTGACACAGCACCAAGAGTACGGGGATACACAAAAGACCAAAGTTACACAAATTTTAACTCTACCGCTGGCAACTACACCATATACGGTAATCCTAACTAATGTTCCTGTTCTCTCTTCAGGGAGAAAAAAATGAAACCTGGTTTCCTTTCAAGGGACAAAGCCATATGCTATTTGGGAAACAGAACATGATTAAGTAATGCAATTTAGAAATTAGGCCACCTTGAGTCACAGATCTATAATTCCATCCTTAGGTCCAATCAAGGATACATAAATGTAGGGCTGCCTGTTCGTTTAAGGGAAGAGGAAGTAAGTGACTAACAGCAGGTGACACACTTTGATCCTGTATATCTTTTTAGTTTTCTTCAATATCATTATAGCCAAATTTAGGCATGCACTGGTAAAAGTGCTGCCTGTCTTCCTCACAGTATGAAAACCATATCTGTGAAATTTATCATTATACCAAATCCATCCAACTGTTGTGCAACGATACGTATCGTCATACGGGTCCCTTCACAACACAGGGGAACTTGTAATAGTAACAACATAAAACAAAACATACACACAAAAAAAATGCACATGTCAAACGCTGTATATCAAGCACAAAAAAAAAGCACAAACAAAACAATAGCATATGTGAATAAGCGATGACACACAGCACCATGGCACATGTACTTTATGCACTGTAAACCTGCAGCCCACAACCCAATATTTGGGCCTGTCTAAATTTGTCAGGTCTAAAATCCTTACCCTCCTTTTGACAGTAGAGCACCAGGCAGTGGGAGTCTGCTGTCAAATATAACTTTGCTGTCTCTCTTCTAACATACAGGACCAGCTAAAATATTTCACGATAGGGCCAAATACACAAACGAAAACATGAACATTTCTTTCCAAAGAAATTACACAAAAACACATCTCCTTTCAACTAACCAAACTCACGTGTCTTGTCAGCCTTAGAACAATCCATGAATGATCTGTAGGCAGAAGCAGAAAAATACACAACACAAAAAAAACACATTTTAACATACACAAAAATAAAATTTCATTACTTAACTGTTACTCTCTTGTCAGTTCACCTCGCAACATCAAGCCACCTTATTTTTACCGTTCTAAAAGAAATGGTTACACTGACACTCCATATTAATTTGGCACCTATAATTTCCACTGTGAAAAATAATACCTAATTAGCAAATCATTTTCACTTAGGCCTGTAGCCTGTAGCCTGTAGCCTTCAAAATTTTGGAAAAGGGCTGCATCTTATTTTCTATCTAAGACTTAATGCAACACTTCGTTTTCTGTCAAATAAACGCAACTAGCAAACATTATTTTTCTTAGCGTGGAGACACAAATGTATCAGTTCTGCAGAGCATTTAACACAATGTTTGGGACTTTCAAAGAAACCCCTTTTTATTTTCCCTATTAAATTAAGTTCTTTCATTTTATTGATGTTCTCACGGAGAAACCAGAAACCCCACCTTTAGAGGCTCGTTCAACAAGGTCATTCTGCATTCCTCGGAGGCAAAGTCCTAATTAAAAGGTCACAAATGTCAACATGACAGCCTTCTCCATTGTTTACAGGGAAACTAAAAGATAACATCTCAGCAGCATGGCTCGAGCCAGCCTCTGCAATTCTCTCAGCCCTCAGCTTCACTGAAGCTGTCAAAGCCGGAAGGCCTAACTAATTTCTCCTAACCTGTAATAATTCACTCTATTTTGAAAAATAATTTCTCTTTTTTAGCCGCTAAAATTATCTCTATTCCCAGATTATTAAACTACATTTACTGTGAATAATTCACGAAACCTAATAATACACATACCAGTTTTTTTTAGAGTAAATGCTTGTTGCAATCCTATGGTACACACTTCATCAGTCTTAAATGAACAAACTTTTTCGTAGGCCTAGCTGAAGCTAGAACCTTCAACCCTGATATAAAAACAAGCATTTTTACTGGCACATTAACCCACTGAATCATAAGAAGGCACAACCTGCAAATATATATCAAAACCTAAATGTATGTATTTACTGAAGCCTGAGACACTTTAAAAAGTACTCTAAATGAAAGCAAAATGTAGTTTAAACAGTGCTTTTACTCAAAATCGACTATCATATTTTGGGCATTAAAAAATGAATATCCTACAATTTTCTTGCATAATATGTATTACTAGAATGTCTATTACATAACCCTTGAGTCAGGCATTTGAAAATAATAACTTATACTTTATAAAAATGAGCTTGCTTGCGCCTATGCCAAGGGGAAATTATACACACGAATGCTTGTCATTTAGTGATGCAACATAACTTAAATCAAATTTTAATGCTAGGAGGTCATAGTATGAGTGTTAAGCTTTATAAATATTAAAAAACGATTTTTGTAGCACTTATTTTTAATAATTATTTTTCATAATTAATAATTTTTTCTTCTAATAAAACCAATTATTCCTTTTTGTGATTGTTCTACATGTAAGAGCCCGCTGCATCCCTTGCCTATCATTTAGATGCATTAACTCACAAACCTAAACGCATATGCCAAACTTAAAACGCGTCACATTCCTGCGTCACATTTTTGCGCCACATTTATTTAAAAGGACGGTTATGCAAAATTCCACCCGTGTTTAACTGGAAAAGTGCTGGCTGAATGAACATTCCTATCAAATATACTGCAGCTGAAATGTTTGCCTATGAACATCTAATACAGTGCATCTAAGGAAAATGCTGTAAATTTATTTATTTTTGTAAAAATAGACCATTTTTTTTTTTGGGGCCTTATTTATATCTATTGAATGTTTTTACTAATTTTATCCTTTAAGCGTGTAACGGCAGTTTTGTATATGTGCACAATTGCTCATTCTACAAACTAAAGAGCAACACATACCCATCTTGGCATACTACATGTTTCATTTCTGTATCTTTTACTCAAGTTTCTACTCAACATTGACCAACCAGCATTTTACTTAACAGACTGAAAACATCAAGAAAACCAACAAACACACATTGGGCCCACTCCATACACAAACAGAAAGGAGGTCAAACACTCAGGACACACAATACAGCGCGCTTTAGCTAAATAGAGCTCATAAGTTGGAGTTCCAACCGGAGGTATCAGACATGAACCCTCCAATCGGGAATCCCTGTTGCAACTTAAACAAAACCAAATACCAAATTTGCTATGATTAGGCATCTGCGCTCACTAACCAAGCTTCAAACTTCAAGGGGCTATCTCTATCAATACACTCGCAAATGTACGAGACCCTCGGTTTTTGAATATTGCAATGTTCAAATAAACTAAGGACCAAAGAACTAAGAACTAAGGACTGGGAGCGACCCACTTATACTTCAACTAAAGCAGATGGAGAAAAGTCTCTTCATTACCTGCCTACACAAATTGCAATTCGCATATACAAACCTATACGAACCTATCAAAGCTATACCAAACAAATAGTTGTCCAAATTCTAACTGCCAAGTTCTAACTGCACTAACAGTCTCTTTTTTTTAAAAAACACTTACGCCAAAAAGGTTCCTCAGTCAGGAGTGACATCTTTTGGAGAGTTTAAGTCAGAAATATCAAAAATATACTGGGCCGCAGAGACAAAGAATCCCCCAGAACCTCTGTGCACAGAGTACCTCTTTTAGTAGATTTCTGTCTTGCCTGCCCCAGTAGATTTCTGTCCTCTGACAAGATTACTCCTCCAGATAGTCACTTCTTGATGAGGCCCATCGTTGGTCGCGCCATCTGTAATAATAGAAATTCCTCAAACTCCTTCTCAGGGTCTTACCAATAAGTAGTCCATTCAAAAGCAGCAAAGAAATCAACAGATAATCTGAAATATGAAAAGACATCTTTAT
Source organism: Lissotriton helveticus (assembly GCF_964261635.1). Classification (NCBI taxonomy): domain Eukaryota; kingdom Metazoa; phylum Chordata; class Amphibia; order Caudata; family Salamandridae; genus Lissotriton; species Lissotriton helveticus. Next base: position 211,388,444 of record NC_136071.1, on the reverse strand, counting down.
TACAATTAATTGTGAGGCTACGTCGCCCAGTCACCCCTAAAGCAACTGAACGAGGCAGCCTCCTGAATGGTCTCAGCACAGACCTTTTATACCATTTATTATGCCCTAGGCACACATTTTCTCTTTGAAGTACATTATTGTTGGTCACTTCCAGGACGTGCACACAAAGCACTGTATGATGACAAACCCACTTTCAAGATAAGTCCAGGCCATAAACAATGTCCACATAATGAGTACATTCTCTAGCTGACAAGGCCAGATAAACCCAAAACAGTAAGATCACAGCCCATGTCATAAATAGCTTGTGGAGGCAGGAACAGGAACAGATGGAAGTAAGATAGGCACGTTTGTGTGTAGTAAATCTTTACAATGTCCTGTGCTCTGATCTATAATCTTGATCAGCTAAAGGGCAGGAACTGGCTTGGCAAGGTTAGCCTCAAGCAACAGGGTCAGCTTTCGCCAGGTCATGCAGGAGTCAGCACAAACCCATGCTAAGGTTATGTCCTTAAATACTTGTTCTGCCACAGTGAGGGCCTACTGTAAGGGCAATCCACAAAATGGCTGCTATGCACAAGATGGAACCCGAGGGTTCAGAACAAAACATTCAAATACACAGTGAATCCATTGGTGTAACATGACGAAAACACTTGCACTTGCTGAACTCACTGTTTACAGTCTGCTGTTACCAAATTCATAACAGAATCATGATATTTAAAACACAGGTTCAGAATTCAAGGAACCACACTAGGGCCTACCTTAGGGGTGACTAAAATTTAGAAAAAGGAAGGTTTTGGGGACCGGCAAGTGGGTGCACTTGCCAAGTTGACATGGCAGTACTAGACTGCACACAGACTCTGCAATGTCAGGCCTGAGACACACTTTATGAGCTTCTTCTATGGGTGGCACAATCAGTGCTGCAAGCCCACCAGCAGCATTTGATTTATAGGCCCTGGGCACACATGGTGCACTGTACTAGGGTCTGACAAGTAAATCAAATAACTCAATCATGGAGTCACTAATCAATACATCAATTTAACATAGGGAGCACTTGCATTGTGACACTGACTAGCAGTGGCACAGTGCCCAAAGAATCTAAACCAGCAAAACATATAAAAAATAGAGGAGGCAATCAGTGAAAAATGGAAGGGAGACTCACACCAATGGTACCAGGTCTAGCACGTGTCCCCTCCAGCTGAAATGTGGGGAGAACTGCCGTTCCCCTTGGGAGTTCTCTTCACTAAGGTGGAAAAATCCAGACAGACCTTCAGCATTGGCGTGTTCTGTACCAGGGCGATGTTCCACGGTAAAGTCCATCCCCTGTAGGGAAATGGACCACCTTAACAACTTTGAGTTCTCACCCCTCATCTGCATCAACCATCTGAGGGGCCTGTGGTCTGTCTGAACCCAGAAGTGAGTCCCAAACAGGTATGGTCTCAACTTCCTCAGAGCCCAGACCACAGCAAATGCCTCATGCTCAATTGCTCTCCACCTCTGTTGCCTTGGAAGTAACCTCCTACTGATGAAGGCTACAAGTTGGTCTAGGCCCTCCTCATTAATCTGTGAAAGAGCAGCCCCCACACCATGCTCTGAATCGTCTGTTTTTGACTACAAATACCTTTGTGAAGTTGGACACCTGAACCACGGGTGCCGTGCACATGGCAGTCAGCATCACAATCCTTCTGACTGGTATCAGTCCAGTTCACTTTCTTGGGCTGCTTCCTGGAAGTCAGTTCAGTAAAGGATGCAACAATGTTGCCATACCCTTTGACAAGCCTCTTGTAGTACACCATGAGTCCTAAAAAGGCTCTCACCTGTGTCTGATTCTTTGGGGGTTCCCATGCCAAGAAGGTATCAATCTTGAGTTATAGGGCTGCCACCTGCCCGCTCCCCACCTGGTGCCCCAAGTACACCATGGAACCCTGCCCGATCTGGCACTTACTTGCCTTGATCGTGAGGCCTGCCTTGCACAGTGCCATCAACACTTCCCAGAGATGGCACAGAAGTTCTTCCAAACTGGCACTGAACACTGCAATGTCATCGAGGTAGACGGCACTGAAATCTTCCAGTCCAGTCAACACCTGGTTGACCAACCTATGAAAGGTGACAGGGGCATTCATCATCCCAAAGGGCATAACCAGAATTGGTAGTGCCCATCTGGTGTGGAGAATGCTGACCTCTCTTTGGCCCCATCAGTTAAGATGATCTGCCAGTACCCAGATGTCAAATCAAATGTGCTGAGGTACTGTGCAGCCCCTAACCGATCAATGAGCTCTTCAGCTCTGGGGATGGGGTGCGCTTCAGTCCTGGTTACTGAATTGAGCCCTCGGTAGTCCACACAGAACAAAACTACGGGTGTGGCACCAGGCACGACAGCCTTTGGGACCAAGACCACTGGGCTGGCTCAAGGGCTGTTAGAGGACTCAATCACCCCTAAGGCAAATATCTTGGAGATCTCCTCCTTGATGTAAGCTCTGACCCTGTCCGTCACTCTGTAAGCCTTGTGCTTTACAGGAGGACTGTCCCCAGTGTTCACATTATGGACACACCACTCAGTGACATGAGGAACCAGGGAGAACAAATCAGAGAGTTGTCCTAACAATTGGCGACAATGGTGCTGCTGTTCAGGGGTCAGTGTGGTAGAGAGGCTGACACCATCCACTGACCCATCTTGATCTGTTGCAGACAGGAGGTCAGGAAGAGGCACGGTCTTCTCTTCCATTCCATCATCTGTCGCTAGGAGCATGCCCACTTCAGACCTTTCTAAGTGGGGCTTCAGGCGGTTAACATGCAGGACCCACAAAGGGTTCCTAGGAGACCGCAAGTTCACCAGGTAGGTGACATCACGCTTGTGCTCCACCACCTCAAATGGTCCGGTCCACCTGTCCTTTAGCACACAAGGCTCTACAGGAGGCATGACCCAAACTTTCTGACCAGGCTGAGGCTCAATCAGAGTGGCATTCTGATCGTACCACTGCTTCTTCTCTCCCTGGCTGGCTTCCAGATTTGCCTGAGCGAGGTGTCTGAATTTCCCAATCTGGTTCCTGAAGGCCAGCATTTAACTGTATACATCCTGGGGAGGTTTCCTGGGAGAGTGCTTCCAGCCTTTCTTGACCAAACTCAAAAGGTCCTCTTACCGGGTTACCATGCAGCAGCTCAAAGGGGCTGAACCCTAAAGACTTCTGTGCACCTCACGGTAAGCAATAGAAGGCATGGCAAGAGGATGTCCCACTTATGCCTCATAGGTTCTTCAAGACCTATTATCATCCCTTTAAGGGTGCCGTTGAATCTCCCAACCAGCCCATTACCTTGGGGGTGGTAAGGAGTGGTGAACTTGTATGTAACATCATACTCCTGCCACAGAGACTTCATATAATTAGATATGAAGCTTGCATCACTGTCTGACACCACCTCTCTGGGGAACCCCACACGGGAGAAAATCATCAACAGTGCACGTCCCACCATGGGGGCTGTCACTGTCCTGAGCCTGAAAGTATGGCCAAGGAACCTGCCTTAAAGAAAAGACATAGGGGGCGCGGGAAACCAGCCCCCATTGTTCCCACAGTCCAGGAGGAGGCACACCTTTGAGGGGTATGCCCTGGAACCTATTGGGGAACAGGTTGCTGAACTGGGTGACCTGCCAGAGCTGACCCATTGGCAGCAAGAAGGAGTTACTCCCTTGCTCAGCAGGCGTCAAAGACGCATTTGACCCGTCTGCATCTCCGAAACTCCTACTAGACTCTAGAGAAATTGCAGCCCAGGAGGTGGATTTCTAGACTTCCCCGAGGCTGACCTGAGAGTCCTCAGCAAAGCTGAGACCCGTAGCCTTCGCGGTACCGTGGAACCGGAACCCATGGACACCGTGCACTTAGCTTCTAGACATTTCTTGAGGCTGTGCATTGGGTTCCTTTTAGCCCAGACCCTGAGCACCTTTTCCATTGAAGATTGCTGGCCTACACTCCACGAGTGTTCCGTGAGCCGGCCCTTTGTGTTTTTGCTCAAGGTACCATCGCGATCCCTGGTCCATTGACTGGTGGGTCCCTGAGAAGGCAACTTTGACTTTCATTGGGTTTTTGTGATTGCTCCCAATGTGCCCTGACTCTCCCCCACTAGGTGAGTCCCCTGGGCCTTGCTGGTCCACACAGAAGCATATTTTCCCTTCCTGCATGGGTTGCTGTTGCCAAGGCTTGTTGGGTCCAATACAGGCACCGACACCGCAGCACTCGACATCCTTTGTGGAACAGCTCGAATCCAGCTCCTGGTGATTGTTGACACCTCCTGGTCCTCGTGGCTGCTGACTCAAGCTTCACCTCTTCAACCTGAAATAACCCGACATTTGTGGGCATTCGTCTATCGTGTCCCTGGTCACTGGCAAGTGACCCTGACTCTGTCCCCTCTGCTTTAAGGTTCCTCTCATCTTTGATCCAGGCTTGGATAAACCTGGACACTTTTCTTCTCGATGACAGCAGCACTTTGCAGCAGATTGCATTTGAAATCAACGACGATTCCCGACACCAAAAGAAACCTATGCACACGGCTTCCCTGGGTGAGGTGACTCGAGTACTCTGGTGCTCCCATGGGTGTTGGCCCTAGAACCTCTTAAGTCCAAAGGGGTTTGCTCATAGTCTTCTCCTAAGTGCCCTTAATCTTTAAATTTCCAACTGCGACTTTCCCCATGGAAGATAACGGTGTCTCGCGCCTGTGTTCTCACACTGCACGCGTACCCCGTGGGTCCCTTGTGTCACTACCTTGGGTGGTTCCTTGTGGTACCAGTGATTCTACAGGCTCTAGGCCTTGTGTCTAGTCAAGACCTGGTTCTTATACCACTTTCTTAATACATGGTTTGGTACGCCCCTAGGGCTCAACGTATATTGTGCTAATTTACTGTGATATATTAAGTGTAACATATGTGCTTTGACCTCAAGCCTCATAAAGAGACTAGTAGGGTGTGTTTAGAATAAATACATATATGTTATATATATACCTGGTGTGGTTCTCCTTTCATTTAGTCACTCAAGAGATTATAGACTGATAAAACAAGCTGCTTTACATTCCTTCAAGACTTAGCCGGAAGGCTGCTCTCCATAGCTACCACTAGGGTAGCTTTCAAATACGGTTGTCTTTAACCTATCACCTCTAAGGGGTTGTTTGGACTGGTGCAAGGTGCCCACTATAACTAGTGGACAGCAAATGCCAGGCCAACTTCTCACAGTACCCCTTCCCTAGCTTGAAACACTGGCCTATCCAGCTGCCCATCTGTATCTCTAACTGGCTCCACCTCCAGTTCAGAGGCATTTCTTGCTTCTACCCAGGCCCTCAGCGCCTTTTGGTAGTCATCCTTTTTAGAACTGCCTTGGGTAGCAACTTTAAATTTTCTGCAGAGATGCTTGAGCTGTTTCAAATTGTTGGTTTCCAACCTTTCTTCCTCAAAATCTGGATCCCTAGATGCAACAGATGCTGGTCTGCTCATGGCAGTAAGAATTGGCAGTTCTCAGGGAAAATAACAGTCCAAGGGAAAAAAAGTTCTACCAAAATAGTATGTGGTCGCGTTTGGTCTACACTCACTAGTAGTGTACACATATCACTGTATACGAATCACAAATGCAACTCCAAATCCCACCACTGCCACCAATGTTAGAACTGGGGGTCTCTAGTCGGCAATGGTATACAGCTTTGACCAAATAGGGACCCTTGCTTCTCTAAGTCAGGGAAAGGGGATTACACTACTGGATAACCCTTGCTCTCCCCCTTGGTAGCTTGGCACATGCAGACAGGCTTATCTCAGAGGGCGTGTGTGTGGCATTTGTGAACACATACAGTAATACAGTGAAAACACTACAGATGGACACAACACAGGTTTTTATCAAAATAAGTATTCTTTATATAGACTTAACCCAAGACCACAATCGACAATAATCCACAATACTATACTTAAGATAGACTTAAAGATGGTAGAAGTCACTTAGTTCAAGTTGATGATAAATGCGACACAGTTCTCACAAAAGTACCTTAATGCATAACGCAAAACAAACAAATTGTCTGCAGGGATTGAGATGCGTCAGTTCCTTGCTTTGGGGGGACGATGCGTCATGCCTCACTGCTTGCGCAGAATAGGGGATGCATCTTGGTCCTTACCAGAGAGGAGGTGATGCGTTGATTTTCGTACTGCATTCCGGTTATGATGCGACAATACGGTGCGATGCGATAAGATGGCGCCCTCGATGCGACGGCATGAAGACTATGCATGCACGCCATGCAGCGAACTCTGTAGCTATGGAGCCGCAACAGGCCCTGCCACACGCTTCTACGGTGATGCAATGGCGATCTCTGCGGCAGCAATACGCTTCTCCGGTGATACGTCGGATAACAGCTTTGACGAAGGCACGCTTCCCTGGTGATGCGGGGGTGACCTCTGCGACACGCTTCTTCTCGTTGAGTCGCGCTTCCAGCTCCCAGCGATACACAGGCTTCTGCAGACAGAATTCCCAGCAAGGAAATCCAGAGGGGAGCTGGTGGTGAAGTACTTTGTCCCTGAGACTTCAGCAGGAGGCAAGCACAAGTTCAAGCCCTTGGAGTAATATTCTGCAAGATGATGAAAGTTCTTTGAAAGTTACTTTGTCTCTCCTTGGCACTGAAGAAACCACTGTAGGCTGACCCAGCAACACAGCACACTGGCAGGGGGGGGGGCAGTCCAACTCCTACAGCTTCCTTGGTTCTTCTCCTTGGCAGAGGTTTGTCTTGTTGTTCCAGAAGTGATCTAAAGTCTTGGGGTCTGGGTCCCCATATTTATACTGCAAAATCCTTTGTCCTCTGAAGGCGGGGGGCCTGCACCTAATCCAAACCAGTTCTGTGCAGTCATGGAGCACTTTGTTTGCAGGACTCCTCCTTTCCTTTGGCAGGGTGGGCCAGGGTCATCAGACACACCACAGGAGGTGGAGCCAGCATTGTGGAAGGCAGGCACAGTCCATTTCAGGCCAAGCGCTACTCCACCCTCCCATCGACATGCAGATAGGTCTATTCAGCCTTGTGCTGACTCAACCTGTCTCCTGGAGCCACCCCAGCCCCTGTCACTGACAAGCCAGACATACAATACACATGCTAGCAGAGGCAGGCTGGATGGTTAGGCAAGAAAATACCTACTTTCTAAAAGTGGTATTTTTAAATACAGAATGTTAAAACAAACTTCAACAAAAGATGTATTTTATCATTCAGTTCAGGCGACTAAATTTGAATTTCTACCATGTTCCCTGGGTCAGTTAGGATTATAAGATGTTATAATCAAACTGCCCATTCTGGCCTATGGGGACAGGTAGCCATGCAATAGTGAAAAACGAAATACGCTATAATTCACTATCAGGTCATGCAACACACTTCAGGGCATGACCTAACTTTAACATACAATGCACCCTGCCCAAGGGCCTACCTTAGGAGTGACTAACATGTAGAAAATGGAAGGTTTTGGGGACTGCCAAGTGGGTGCACGTGCCAAGTTGACATGGCAGTACTAGACTGCACACAGGCAATTTACAGGCCTGAGACACACTTTACAAGCTGCTTCTGTGGATGGCACAATCAGTGCTGCAAGCTCACCAGCAGCATTTCATTTACAGGCCCTGGACACACATGGTGCACTGTACTAGAGTCTGACAAGTAAATCAAATAACCCAATCATGGAGTCACTAATCAAAACATCAATTTAACATGGGGAGCACTTGCACTGTGGCACCGAATAGCAGTGGCACAATGCCCAAAGCATCTAAACCAGAAAAATATATAAAAAATAGAGGAGGCAATCAGTGAAAAATGCAAGGGAGACTCACGCCAATGATACCAGGTCTAACAATTTCTAGTTTAGAAGCAGGGCCGCTTACAGATGTATTTAATAATATATTGACCATGGGACAGTGTTCTGCTATTTGAAAAAAAGCCTCTATTTTACCTCTGGTAAAGAAACTCTCACTGAACACAAATGATGTAAAAAATGACAGGCCTACATCATGCCTTCCTTTCCCAGCGAAAATATCAGAGAAAGTCATGAATGACGAAATTGTATCATTTCCAGAAGCAAATCAGCTCCTTGACACCTCAAAGTATTGTTTTAAAGCAAACGGGACACCAAATTAGCCTTGGTAGCAGCCACTGAAGAATTGAAAATGGTAGTGGACAATGGCGAAAAGGCGGCATTGGTTCTACCAGATCTATCTGCCGCCTTTGACATGGTCTCCCACTCACTCTTTATTAATCAAATTCAGTTGCTAGGCTTTGACAAGTCAGCACTGGCCTTGCTGAGCTCATTCTTAAGCTACAGACAACAGACCGTGGAGGGGGAGACTCCATCTCGGACCCTTTCTCTCTCACCTGTGGGGTGACTCAGGGGTCCTCCATCAGGCCCACACTTTTCAATGTCTATGTCACTCCTCTGATAAAGCTCAATCAGTGTTATGGCTTCACTGCTTTTTCTTATGCTGATGACACGCAAATTGTGGTGTCCATATCAACTGACTTTGAAAAGGAATCAATAAAGTTCTGCTGCTGCATGTCTCACACAACCAAATGGATGCATGAAAAATGCCTGAAGCAAAACTCAGATAAAACTGAGGTTCTGCTCTTTGGGAATCACACCACTTTTTGGAACACATCATGGTGGCCATCTGATATTGGCTCCCTTTCTTCTCAAAAAACCAGAAAGGTGGGCTTCATTTTTTACACCAAATTATGTTGCTTAAGATAAAGAGAGGCAACAGGTGATAGGGCGCACAGCTAATAATTTAGGCTATTTTCAATTGACGTGTAACTTCTCTTGCTACTAGGCAGAATAGGGAGGTTACCTATCTCCCTTACTAATACACTGATCCCAGGTATTAAATAATTCAAAAGGTTTTCTGCCGAGCAAAAAGTTATATTAAATAACACTCTCAAAGTACTTAGTCACAATATTCTTATATTGTCCATTGAATACATTCACTAGTTAGACACCAGAATCAAGTATAGATTAGTCCATATTTATTTCTCTTGATTCAGTTCATCAATTTGAATATTTTCTGTAATCAGATCAGCCTTTTAAGCAGGTCAGCCGACACGTGTTTCGTTGTTTAAAACAACTTCATCAGGGCTTTCTCTAAATTTCAGTTCTCGATTAATAGTATGTTCCTTCCGTTTCTTTAAAGTTAAATTTCCGATTTTATTATGCAGGTTCTGTGAAAAGAGGGACATGACATTCAAATGTCCAGAGTTCGCCTATTAATCCTAAAAGCGCGGTACCGATAACTTTGATTGAGCTTTAACGAAATCTGTGAGTCTAGTATTTTAATCCACTTCTTAATCGTCTGTCAGTAACAAGTATTATTATCCACTTCTGTATATAGTAAGAGTGTCTATCTCCTCTTACTTCTTCCCATCCGCTCGTGTATCGGCGTTTGCTCCGAGCGCCATCTTGTTTAAGTTAATCTTTTGCAAATATATAAGAATATTGTGACTAAGTACTTTGAGAGTGTTATTAAATTATGTTGCTTGAAGCTATTAGCCAAGCTACATCTTCATGCTTTTTCCTGCAAAGGACGCTAAATAAGATTTTCCCTCTCATTCCGATGGAGATACAAAAAACAGTGACATTGGCACTTGCCATCTCAGGGAATAACTAGTCGCAATGCCTTGTACCTTGGTACACAAAAGCAAAAGCAACTGTTGAAAGAACACCAATACCTGCAAAATGCAGCTTTCAGATTGATTTTGAAAGTCCTCAAATGCGCCCCTATCACTCAGGCATTGGAAGGGCTAAACTAGCTTCCATTAAGGGATAGGATCAAGTTTAAGGCACTTTGAATGGTTCATAAGGCCGTGCTCCGGACTGGGCCAGAATATTATCAAAAAATCTTCTCATGGAACACTCCTAATTGAATACTCAGATCTAGTTCAGCCAGACTGGCAACTGTCCCCAGAATAAATGAAGCTAGATGGGGCGGAAGAACCTTCGCCTTCGGTGCAGGTAAACTCTGGAACTACTCCTTGCCTTTAACTTTGAGATCTCAGTCCAATCTGCTGCAGTTTAGAAAACAGTTAAAAACATGGCTTTTTTCTGAATCAATTAGGTAAGCTCTATGATTCCATTTTTCTCTACTGGTTTCTGCCATCTAACCATTATCGCAAAGACACCTTAGTGTAATTGGGCACTTTATAAAACAAATTTCCATTACATTACATTACCCAGTCAATCCCTGATAAAATGCACTATCCAAAAATAATAACAAAATATTCATAGAAAAGACATTTCTTTGAAAAGTCTACACCCATAAGAATACATTAAAACAGTATCACATGTAAGGATATAGAAAAATGATTTTTTTACAATCAATATCATAGTAAAACATAAAAATGATAAACATCATTTTGATATTAACCATTCTATTTCAGCAGTCCCAAAATGTTGACAACAATATTTTAATCAAATTATATATTAGATTCGATATGCAGGTGTCATTCGCCAACCCCATTTCTTTTTTCACTAGGATCTATATTCTTTTTCCCTGTATTTCAGTATCAAAATAGCTTGGTCCTTCCATTGTAGGCATAATATGGTAAGGGCGATTCGACACATATTTGATTTACTGGACCATAACATTTAAATTAAATATATGCACAACATGCTTGAAACTGTCTAATTGCTGGTTATTCAAAATAAAAAACAACCTTTACAGTCGTAATTCATAAAGCAAAAGTGTAGGACAGTAAGATCTGCTTTCATGTTCCCCCCACGTTTTGCTGGTGTCATCATGTTTTACTGACTAGTCTGCCTATGATCCTGCTAATCAGGACCCCAGTCTCTGTGCTTCTTCCCTAAATTGGATATGGTGAGTATTTAGGTACACCCCAAATTGGCTTCTGATGTAACCCTATAAGTCCCTAGTATATGGTACCAAAATACACAGGGCTTAGGTACACCAGAGGTCCTCATTGGGCTGAAGCATGTATTATGCCCCCCATAGGAGACCACTCATATTGTGACTACAGGCCTGCCATTGCAGCCTGTGTAAGCTGGTGCTTGTCCCACTTATGACAGATATGTTTCCTTATATCTGAGGTCACAGCACTGAAAACCTATAAGCTACCCCTAAGGCAGGCCTTTCAATTCTGAAGGCAGGGTGCTCGATTATAAGTGTGAGGGTGCCCCGGCAGGAGCAGGACACGCCTACAACCCACGGAGTCCGTTCTCCTGGGTTGTAAGTGCATCAGTCATTACGATATGTAGAGTGGCAATACGTCATTATGCGATGGCTGTCTCTAAACTGGCTGTAACAAACCATATCATGTTTGGTATCAAACATGTTGGAATCACACCCCAACACCTGATTCCATGTACTGTAAAGCTCCTCTGGGAGGCCCTCAGTGCTCCTGGTACCAGTCTTCAAACTATGGCTGCTGACGTCCAGAGACACGATTCTGCCCAACTGTTGTTGAGCCAAGCTCGAGCAGGGGAAGGCAGGGCAATAGGTTTCCTGCCACAGGGAGGTGTGACTACCTCCCAGACAGGACTTAGTGTATTGGGACATGGTGGGGGTGCCTGCCAGCACCACTAGGCTGCTTTGAAAGGCACATTTGGTGCCCTCCTTGCATACTCCAGTTGAAACCAGTTCAGGAAACTGTTGGCTCCTGCTCTGGCATGAAACATGGAGAAAGGACATGGAAGTATCTTCCTCCCCACTGTCCAGCCCCTCCTCCGGGAGGGACCCCTCAATTGTCCCAACGCTTTCCTTAGGGTACTCAAGGGCTTACCTTTGGTTGGGTCCCTAGGTTCGTCGTGGGACATGATGTAGATCCAAAAACCGCTTCAACTTCAACCGTCTGGGCACTTTGGACTTCACTTGACTTTGCTTTGAGAACCAAGACTGCAACTGGGAAGACTCCTGCAGTTCCTGGTCTTATCATCCTGCCGGCCTACTGCAACGTCTGTGTCTGTGCTCCATACAGGTTCTTCACAAGGCCTGTGGACATCCAAGACACCCAAAGGAATCTCCCTTGGAGTGAAGGAGTCACTCCTCTGTATCTGCAGGCACTGAAACTAAGCTGACTGGTCTGCTGTTCCTGAGCTTCTACGGGCGCCAAAAGGTTCAGCAATACATGTGGTGGTTCAAACCACTGGATCAGTACCCCTGTGCACCATGTCAACTTGCCATTGCCAAGGCTTGTTGACTCTCTCCTCCAGAGATCTTTGGGCTTCAAGCATCTCCTGAAGCCAATATCATTGCCTGCAACGCATCCTCTGCCCCATGGGCCTTCATCGTTTGGTGGGCTGCTCGAGGTCCTCTTGTGACTCCTGTGCCTCCGGCATGTTGGTCCTCTTGATGGTCATCTTTGACTCCAGTTGGCTCCCCTGCTTGCTCACGGCCTGCTTTTACTTACCTGCTCATGGTTGAGTCACTTGGCCTTGTTGGTCCTGACACTGCTCCTTTTTCAACTAATACATTGGTGGCCATTGCCAAGGCTTGTTGGTGCCCCTGCTGGGCATTGGCCCTTTGGCTCTTGACATCCGATGAGGGACAGCTCGTGAAACGCTCCTGGTCTTCCACAGCTGCAACTTCAAGGGCACCATCTACTCTCCTGCATCTCAAACATTGGTTGGCATTCATCTTCCATACCTCCTGTTCACTCCTGAGTGGCAAAAGACTCTGTCCCCTCTTCTTGCAGGTACCTCTCATCTTGAATCCACCTTTGGGTTCCACTGGACTCTTTCACCTTCTTCCCCAGTGGCATCTTGTCTGAAATCCTCCTTTGTGGTCTACAGCGGTTTATGGCCTCAATTCACACCTATGCACTCATCTTCCCTGGTGTAGGTATCCTTGTTCCTGGGGAATCCCCGGGTGGGGTGACTCTCCAACTTTCTATCTTCCACAGGGTTTCCCTAGGATCCTTCTTGTTTAAAACTGCATCCGTGATTTACACAATGATTTGTATTGAGTACACAGTTGTGTTCCCACTCTGCACACAACCTCCGCGGGGTTCATAGATACTCACCTTGAGTGGTTCCTTGGGTCCTGACTCTTCTACATCTTCTGGGTCCATTCTCGACTTAGGTCATGGTTCCCATTCCACTATTTTAGTATATGGTTTGGCCTACCCCTGGAGACCACTGTGTATTTGTGCTACTTACGTGTTCTGTTGCCAAAGTATAGTGTGTATTGTGGTTATATCTCTGGGTAGGACATATTGCAATGTGTTAGTGAGTGTTTATAATAAATACATATTTTTATAACTACACTGTGTGGTTCTTTTTCACTACTGCAAGGTCTACCTCTCCCATAGGATAACATTGGCTTACCTAATTACATTTATTAAGAAGCTGGAAGTTGAGTTTGGTGTCTGCAGAATTGTAATTTAAAACAATCTTTAACGAGAAAGTCAAATTTTAAGTCACAATCCTGAAAATACCACTTTTAGAAAGTTGGTATTTTCTTGTCCCAACCATTTGGTGCCTGCAGCCTTTCCTTGGTCTCATGACTAGGTGGAGCTGGCAGGTGATATTGATCTCTGGCAGTGAGACAAATGGGGAATACATGTTGGCAGGATGGGCCATCTCTGACTCGATAGGGAAGCAGAGCTTTCACCCATCACACTTACACATCAGAAAAACTCTGCCTCTGGGGCCAGAGCAGGGAGGGAGGTTTTTCAAACACCTCCTTGTTCAATGCTGGCATCTAGTATTACTATTGGACCCTCAGAGCCAACTCTTCAGTCAATCCTGGAATTGGGGATACTACAGTAGAAGAACCCCCTGATGCCCTACTGCTTGAGGCCTGCACTGCTTGCTGAGAAGGAAGACTGGACCTGTCCCCTTCATCCTAGGCTGAAGTGACTCCAAGGGTCAACTGACTCATCTCCTGATCTGAACTAAAGGGATATAACAAGCTCCAGAGGCATCGCTGCATCTGCTCAGCTGACCTGCTAACTGAACCTGCAGCTGGAACTGAATGGTCTCTGCTGGAGTGAGTTCCTGTTCCCCAAGAAGTCCCCCACAGGTCCTGGACCCTTGGCATGGCAACAGTTGAGCTCCTCCTTGAAGAAAATGAGAATTCCTGAAGTCTTGAGGTCTTCGGGACCCCAAAAGAGATCTTGTCGCCCATGCTGATGGCCAACACGAAGCTCCTGTGAAACTGACAATGACTGTCAGTGACAACCGGCAACACAAGAAACTCCAGCAGTGACTGTCCGTGACACCCAACAGACGTTTGTGCTACAGCAGGGGCCAACCGCGACACCGTGCCTGCTCTTTGCGCTACAGCGGCGACCATCTGTGGCGAACTTTCTGCTCCTCGTGGCCCACTCCACCGCAAACTGGACTTTTCATTCTAGACTTTCTAAGGTAACTCTTTCAGCGGGACTAACCTGGTCCCTCTATTTGGACCGTACTGGATCGCAGCCAGCCTGTACTTGTGACTTTCACCCGGCCTTGCATGACCAGTTAACCATGAGTGGGGCTTTATGCTTTTAGGCTCTATACTTACCGTAAATATTTAAAATCGCATATCTACAGGTCTACTGATCGGATTTTTTTCTTTTTGATTTCAAATCATGTATTAGATTTTACTTTATTTTTATAATTTGGTTTTCGATTTTTCTTGTATTGTGTTGTCACTTTTTTACTGTTGGAATTGCTGCATACATACTTTACACATTGCCTCTAAGTTAAGCATGGCGGCATTTGTGTCAAGATGCCAGAGGGTTGAGCACAGGTTAATTTGGAGTTTGCATGCATTTCACCCTGCCATAAATTGTGGTTTCTGCTTGAGTAGGGTTTCACGCCTCTCAAGCGGTAACCCAATTTCTACAGGCACTCATTCTTTTACAAGTTAAGCACTGGTAATGGGTACACTGGTGGGTGAGGTAGTGAGAGATAAGGTAGAAACCGAGGTGAGTTAGAGGTGGCAGAAAGAGAGAGACTGAAAGAGGAGGTGATTGTGGAGAAAATTGAGGTAGATGTAAAGGAAGAGAGGTTGCCAGAAAGGAGCAAGGTAGAGGGAGGAATGAGGTAGAGGGAATGAAGGTAAAAAGATAGACAGGGGAGTATAGAAGTTAAGTAGCAAACAAGTAGTGGACTAGATAAAGGAAGAGGGAAGTAGAAGGAGACACCTAACGTTGTAAGACAGTCAGAGTGTACAGAGAGATGCAAGGCAGAGAGAGAGAGAGAGAGAGAGAGAGAGAGAGAGAGAGAGAGAGAGAGAGAGAGAGAGAGAGAGAGAGAGAGAGAGACAGCACTGAATTGTAGAGAGTGGCAAAATGAGAAGGGGCATAGAAAAGCAACCCCTGTAAAAGAATAGATATGTCGAGGGAAATGTTGAAGATTAGGGGTGAAAGTTAAAAAGAGAGATTAGGTGTAAAGAGATAACAGCTCAAGTGCAGAGACACGTGTATACAAGAATATGAATATCTCAATAAATGTTTTTAAAGACATATTCGTATCTTTCTTGTGTTCACCTTGGGGATGCAAAAGTGATAACAAATGGGTTGATCTGTTTCCACAATTTCCTTGGGGAATGAGTAGTCGTGTTGGAGCTTGCAGATACCATCTGGTACCCAGGTAAGGTTAGGGTTTCAGATGGGGCACTGTGAGCTAGTTGGAAATTAGGCCAACATCTCTTGATGAAATGTGTGAACTGAGTTCCCATATTTTGGCTTTTATGCTGTCCAGATACACAGTCCTACTTAATTCTCTGGAACCAAATATCAAGGAGGAGTAAAGAGGGGTGAGTTGGAGAGAGGGCTCAGAGAGGAGCAGTAGAGAGAGTTGAGGTTTAGAGAGATGGAGAGATATATTGAGACATGAGATAAAGAGGGATGAGGTTTAGAGAGAGGAGGACTAGATAGAGGAGAGATATGAGAAAGTGAGATAGAAAAAAGCATTGAGGTGTGAGTAGAGGTATGAGGTAGAGAGAGTTGAGGAAGAGAGGGGATAGAGAAGTAGAGATACAGAGGTAGTCGCTATGTTTTGGTAGAGCGAGAACAGAAGTTGTGAGACAGATGTAGAGAGAAGTGTGATACAGCAAGGTGTATTGTGAGAGATGCAAGTAGACGTAGATGAGGTAGAGAGAGTTCAGGTAGAGAGAGGGAGCAGGTACATAGAGATAAAAAGATAGTTGGTGAACAGAGAGGGGTGATGTAGAAAGATGAGAATGAAATAAGAAGAGGGACTGAGACAAAAAGCTGTTTGTTTTTAATTTAGTGGATGCTAAGTGCCTGGGCGTGCAAGAGTTAAGGTTTGGGGCTTCTTGAAAGATGGGGGCCCTGGTCAATTACCCACTTGCCTCAGCTTAAAATGGATCTGCAGCTCAGCATCAAATCCATAGTTGGCAAAACATTGCAGCGCATTACACCATTATACAGCTTAGAATGCCTAAAATGAGCTTTGACCTTACCGCCAGGGCCAGACTAGCCGTAGCAGGCACCGGGTGTTTACCCAGTGGCCTGCCAGGGTGGGGCCCGGTTTTAGACCTCTGGGGGGCCGTTTTCGCAGCATGGCTGCAATATTGGCCCCCGCAACAAAAACGACACAAAGCTTTTCACTAGCACACACCCCCACCCCAATCCACCCCTGCCGCGGCCAGGGCGACTGACGTTGGAATCTGGGGACCACGGTTCGATCCCCGGCTCCGGCGGCAGGTTAGCCCAGCACCATGTGACTCTGGGCAATAGCTCGCTTAATCTTCCCGACGGCCCCCAGCGCCTAGAGACCCTTACGGGTGATTGTGCGCTTTACAAATGTGGACTTTACTTTACTTTACTTTTCCCCCCAGTGGCCAGCCGTTCTTTGCCAGGGCCGGTTTTGGTTCCCAGTCCGGCCCTGCTTACCACATCCTGAAGCTTCGACCATTGCATTCTAGCTAATTACCTTTCTAATAAATGGCATGAAGTATCACAGTGTTGTCCCCAATCTCTATCTATATAATTGCATTTGCACATGTGGACCAAAGTTATCTAAAAAGCACAATATTTATAGGTTGGGCTATTAACGAAAGATCACCCTGCCCAACGAAAAGCTAACTAATTTACCAAACACACAAGGAACTTGAGGAGGACTGAATTAATTTTTCCTTAAAATTACCAAATACGAACCACAATAACTAAAAAATTTACAAATATCTTCTTACCTTACAGAGACAAGGCTGCCTTGATAAAGCGCTTCGATGCCATACAAATGATAAAAAGTGCTATACACATGCTGAAAGGCAGACTTTCAGAACATATCTCTACCAGCGTTTCCCTGTAGTTCCGGATTGCCAATGCCACGGCTTCTCTCTTATCCCATAATCAGAAATTTTAATGTAACAAGTAACATGACTTTCCCTCAGATCACTAGGAGCCGTCACGGAGCCCGTCGGTGTGCTGAAAGCAGAATACACTAATCATCCCCAGTCTCCTGAGATCCATTCATCTTTTCCTTAAGCCAATATCTGAAATCCTTTGCAGTAAGCACTTTTCGCCGCTGCCCCCTCCGCCTGCTGTCCTTGTACTTTTCCCACTCGTGATGACAGCCTCTCTGAACTCAGACAGCCACAGCCATCCCTCAAAGAGAGGCGCCGCAGCCCGCAGAGGAGAAGACACATTTCAAAGGTGCAGAACTAATAAGAGCAGCTGAAAAGACGGGAAACACCACTGACAAGCAACCCATAAAGATGACACACAAGTGACAGCTTATCAAACATGACCTTAAATTGTGTTTCTTTTTTTTAATAACTGCGTTCTGCATGCAGGTGCCCCTGACACGTGGGATCTCTTTCCATCTTGCATCATTGGAAATTGTGTGTATGGATTTTCATTTAATTTGGGGTTGTCACACATGACCTAATTAAGTAATCAGGGAGAATGTCTCTCTTTTTTTTTTTACAGTAAATCATCTATTCCATGTATGGGCTCGGAATGAAAGCAGAGTGACAATGGTGCTTTGCTGTCAAATGCTTAATGGGTTGTTCCTATGAATTGTTTTTGCATGAAAAAGTCTCTGCACCTTGCCAGCATCGCCGTCAGGGTGTATGAGGGGGCAAATTGCCTTTCCAAAGAGACCAAAAGACCCATCCCAAGAAGAAGTACAGTCCCTCAATTTATCAACCCTTACAATTGGCTTGCAGGAACAGAGCAGGGGGTTGTTTCAATCCACTGAAGAGGCCCCGATTTTATAGACTCGGGCCAATAACTCGGGTTTAGGGCCATTAACAACATGTATAGTCCTCTGCATCGGGTTATAGTATAATACGATTAATGTAAAGCCCCCCCCCCAAAAAAAAATACATCCAAGGACTTGATAGGGGTATAGTATACATAATGTTGTGTCACCAATATCGACACCAGGACCCCCGTCTGAGCTGCAGGGGATGCTGCAGGCGGGTAACCAAAATAAAGACACGGAGTAAGGTGTGCTTGCTTACTGCATCCGCGCACCTAATGACGTCACATCCGCAGGGGCCAGTTTATTACATGCAGGTCACATGACCGGGGCAGTACTAACGAGAGGTGTGTGGCGACTCAAACCAACGTCTTAACCAGCGTTCGAGGAGCGTTCTCTGGTGGAATAATAAGCGCATCTATGCAGTTATACAAAGCCCTCGAGTAAGCCGGAGATATCTCGGTGTCTGACGAAGATTCCTCTGCTCGGATCTCCTGAATAGGTGACAGTGTCTACTCTGATTCATTAATTTTTACCGTCTTAATACCTATGTGAAGGCAGGAGATCTTGTGAGCAAATATCGATCCATCCTTGGGCTAGACGCCTCCGGAACCCTTTAGAGGCGTTTTATCCAACCTCACAAGCTGACCATCTGAGTTAATTTTGAGGTCCAAGAACAGTGGCAATCAGGTTTTAAATTTTTTTTTTTTTATATATTACACGGAATATACGCGCTTTCCGAGTGCATAGAAGCACATGATACAGCAAGATTACAATCAGGTCCTTGCCGCCTTAGACTGACTCGTGCTTCAAGACCACACACAAGCGCTTGTAAGGAATCAATTGCAAGTTTCTTAAGAAATCAATATCTACAATTTATCCTGGTCTCCCCGTCCAGTGTGATAGGAGGGTGCCCACCCACAACTATTTTTGTCCTGAAGAAGACCCGCTTTGTAAGGACCATCATACTACACGTACCTGGGGTCGAAACGTAGACCATATAACCATCACCAACTCCTACCCCTAGCTAGACCGAAGCAGCTGAAGGCGAGTTAGGTGGTCTACATCATTTGATTTCTGGACTCTATATGAGCGTTATACTGTGGTCCTTGTGTAAAGGAACCACATGAACATTGTGTTGGAAATTGTGATTAATACTTGTCACTGAATGATTCTGACTATCCTTTAAAAATCCTACTTTATCCTTGACACTTTCCTTCACTTCACCCCCCCTTCCCCGTTGTGTATGTGGGCACACATGCAGAAAGTTTGTTCAAATAATGTGATGTATCTTAACCAATGAAAGGTATTATATGCAATTCTGAAATAAATTCTTTTGCATTTAGTAATTTTGCTTATTGAAATAATTGTATCAAATTGTAATCACGTGTTCCTTGTCTGGGACCCCTTTCCTTTGTACTATGGGGCAGTACTAACTGGCAAATGGCCGGCAGAGGGAACATCAGAAGCACACCTCTCTCCAAGTCATGGTCCCCACGCCTCATTGGGCGCACCCATTACCTCATGGGTGTGACATTACATTCCTCCCCAAAAATAAACAAAACAAACCCAACAACCAATGCCCTTTGCAGTGATAAGTAGCAACACCAACACATTGAGACAATGTGGAACAGTCTTACGTGAAGTAGTCCTTCAACTGGCCTGTGATGCACCCGGGACTTGGGAGCGCACACTGGCAAATCAGAGCCCCCCCTCGCACAGAAGGCCCCTTCCGGTGCCAGTCCCACATCAACGGCCACACCCGGGTTGCTGGTTTCAGTTACTTCTTCCTCTGTGTCAGAGCCCAGTCTTGTTTCCGATCGGGGCAGGCTGAGACCCCCCGAAGTAGCAGGTGATGAATGAAACATCTTGAAGTATGAAATGTTCCGGGTCACCGTTTCACCACCTCTTCTGGCCATGACCCGGGTGCCCTTCAGATGGACTCTGACCCAGGGATTCTTTTCGTATAGGAGATTAAACTTGCTGTTTGTCAGATGGTTTCTTAGCAGGACCATGTCACCCACTTTCAACTTCGCTGGCCAAGCCCTGCAGCGGCGACTGATTTGAGCATGAGCACTTTGCCGGTGAGCATCCACCTGATCATCATTTGGACTCTCCGGGCACCACTGCGGGTGATGTGGAATGGAGTCAGTACCACTCTGCCCATGGACAAATGCCCGGGGCAACCCCCGTGGTGAAGTGAGGTGTTTGTCGGTAACTTCTTAAAAATGTGAAAATGGCAAGTTCCACTGACTGATGGAGGTCATGGTCTATGAATATCACTTTATTCAAAGTCTGCATAAACCTTTCCACCTCCCCGTTGGTTTGTGGCCACACAGGGGTGACTCTCCTGTGATTGATGCCTAGCGATGTTAGATAGGTGGCCATTTCCTGCCCCTGAAACGGGGGATCGTTGTCTGTCTTTAGTTCCTGAAGCATACCATGAGTCGCCATCACTTTTTCTATCTTCGGGATAATCTCTATTGCACTTAGAGGGTTGCTGATCTCCACCTCAGGATATTTTGAATGATCGTCGATGGCCACGAGAGTGTGTCTTCTGTCTGGGAGACTTCCAAAATCCAGACTTACACACATCCAGGGAACCCTAGGCCTGGGTCCGGTTATTATTGGAGCAGGATGAGGGGCTTCTCCGTTGGCCTGGCACCACTGACATGAATGGACCACTGCCACCACATGTTCATCCATTAATGGAAACCATACCTTGGTCCGCAGCCAGGACTCAGTCTTAACCATTGCCTGGTGGCCAATATGAGCAAGTTATACCTCTCTTGCTGTCAGGGGAGACTGGATGACCAGCTTGTGTCCTCACAGCAGGCATCCTGTGGCATCTTTTGTGAGTTTCTCCCAGACATGATATAGGCTCTAAAGCACACTTCGTACTTCGGGGGTAAGTATCTTCCATTCTTCCCTCGCTCAGTGCCAATTCCCGTGGTGCAGGACTTGCTTTTTTTCTGCAAGCTCTCGTCCTTGCTCGTTTCTTCTTTCAAAACGTCCATGAAAGGTGGAATGGGAAATTACTGGGATGTGATGCAGCAGACGTATTCTTGTAGCTGTAGCATCCATTTTTTCTATCCTGGGGGTGGTTTTCAACGAACTTCCTGAGAACAGGGATAGAAGTGACTTGTGATCTGTTGCCACCACAAGGGGCTTTCCGTAGACATAGAGATGGAAGTGGCGGCACCCCCAATGTATCACGATACCCTCCTTTTATATCTGAGAGTACCGATGTTCAGGGTCAGTTAAGGAGAGACTGGTGATTGCCACCGGGGCCCAGTCCTCCTCCGCATGACTGTGTTGCATCAACAGGGCTTCTAGCCCTTTTGGGCCAGCGTCCACAGCGACCATGGTGAACTTCCAAGGATCGAAAAATGCTAACGTGGTGGCAGATGATAAGGCACCTTTGATGTTCTGGACCGCCTTAACATGTTCCATGTCCCAAACCCACGGGACGGAGTCCTTTGTGAGCTCTCTTAATGGTTGAGTGAGGGTCGTAAGATCACGAATGAAACAGCCACAATAATTAACCATTCCGAGAAAGCTACGGACTTCAGTTACGTTGGTGGGTGCCAGGGCATTCTTAATGTCTTTCACCTTGTCTGGGTCGGGATTTACTACTGCTGCTGAAAGTACATAGCTGAAGAATTGTAGTTTCGTCTTGAGGAATTTTAATTTCTCCCTGTGCAGCATGAGTCCAGCCTCTCGGATCCTCTGCAATACCTGAGTCAGTAGGGAGTTGTGCTCTGCAATAGTCTTGGCATGGATCATGATGTCGTCGCTGACATTTATTATCCCCAGGATGTCCATGATCAGCGGCACTGGATATCCCAAAACTCAGAAAAGTGTATCTTCTGAGGCCGACATGGGTGATGAATGTCGTTATGTTTCCAGACGCTTGATTCAGCACTAGCTGATGATACCCTGACCGGATGTCGAGCTTCGAAAACCAGCACACCCCGGCCATTACCCCAATCAGGTCATCAATGGTGGGGGTGATGTGCAGCTCCCTTTTGAAAGCGGCATTGGGTAGCCTCATGTCCACACATATTCTAACAGCGCCAGGCTGTTTACGTGTTTGGGTGACGACAATTGGGGACACCCACGGAGTGGGTCCGGTCACTTTCTCATTTATGCCTGCTTCTTCTAGCTTGATCAACTCTTTCTCGACCAGAGGATGCAGGTGGAAGGCCACCTTCCGGTGGCGTAACACTACTGGTTGTACTGTGGGGTCTATGTGGAGGTGTATTTCCTTACCCTGGAATTTTCCAAACCCGATGCGAACTCCGCCAACAGGTGCTGGACTGATTCCCGATGTAGTCCAAAGGCGAAGGTTACCACTCCAAAGTCTTCAGCCGCTCGACACCCCAGTAGCATGCCCTGCCCATCCTCCGTCACATATACTGTGGTGGTGATGAAGCGGGTCCCATGGGTGACTGTCGTCTTCAATTTGCCTCATCTTCAATGGCCGATCCGGTCCATAGGCGAATACCGTGATCGTCGTGGGGTCCAATGGGGGAGCAGGCTGCATGGTGCTGTACATGGCTGCCAACATGATGTTTCTGCTAGCCCCTGTGTTACCTCCATCCGGTTTAAAGTGTATATGGCCACTGTGGACTCTAAATTGGGGGAATGTGGCATCTGTCACTTTTAGAGGACACCTCACATCTCCCAAACTCTAATGAGGCACCAATTAAGAACCAAAGGCAAATAAGATAAATGCTGTTAGCTACTACATCTCACTGGCAGAGTTGATGGAATTAGAAGAAATTGCAGTCACTATGTTTTCCACCAAATTATCGATTTGCTGCATTTTCCTTGATCCATCATCTGTTGCATATTCTGCAGATTTTCACACACAACATTTCTAGCTCAAATGGTTCAAAAAACACACCAACATGTGTTTCCGCTTAGTGCTAGGCCCTCCAAAAAGGATGACAGCTAAACTTTCTGTTGCATATCTCTGTATTTGGGTTAAAAGGGATACTGTGGAACCTTTCCCCAGCTAGTGCTAATGTATAAAAATGTAAAAATAAAAAGGTAATACCAATTAAATGTGTGCCGTACTACGACACATAATTTGGATTTTCTTGACACATAATTTCAACAAGTCAGTTGTATA
This sequence comes from Lissotriton helveticus, assembly GCF_964261635.1. Lineage (NCBI taxonomy): Eukaryota > Metazoa > Chordata > Amphibia > Caudata > Salamandridae > Lissotriton > Lissotriton helveticus. The sequence goes on along the minus strand of NC_136071.1, from coordinate 211,365,162 downwards.
ATTTGGTGTTGCCCTGCCTCATAATTCCAGTGGAACTGCTCATGGGGGAAAAGAGCTGAAGATTGTACACTTTGGGATGTTTGTCTAAATGAGACATTAATGTAGGACATACATTACCCTTTTCAATGGTGAGAGGATCATTCACTGGAAGAATTGTTATTGATATTGTTCTTCTTCAAAGACATGTAGGAGGTGTTCAGCATTATAGTTGGAGCAATGGAATTTAAGACTTTAGGAGCACTCCCAGAGAAAAACAGTTTTAATGTTTAAGACTTTCTGAATAGAGGGGGTTCCCAAAAGAAAGTGTCATCATTTCATGGGGAGGAAGAGTTTCCTGAATAAATCTCTTTACTGGTTTGGTAATTTGTTGTCCCAGCATGGACTGATTTATGTACTATGCAGACCAGGTTGAAGAAGCCTCTGGTTTCTATATGAATCGGTTTCAGAAGTCAAAGCTGGAACAATGTATTCTGATCTTTTAGTTTCAGATGCTCAGCCCCACGCTCTTCAACATCTACATGGCCCCCCTTGCCGCCATCGTCAGACAGCACGGACAGCATAGTATCCTACGCCGACAACACCCAGCTCATCCTCTCCCTCACCAAGGACCCCATCACCACCAGAATCAACTTCCAGGAAGGAAGGAAGGACGTTGCATCCTGGATGATCAGCAGCTGCCTGAAGCTCAACTCAGAGAAGACAGAGGTCCTCGTCCTCGGACCCTCCCGATCTGCATGGGACATTGGCCCACCCCCCTTGGCACCCCTCTCACCCCCATGGACCATGCCCAGAACCTCGGAATCTTACTTGACTCCTCCCTCTCCATGATCCAACAAGTCAAATCTGTCGCCTCCAGCTGCTTCAATACCCTCCGTATCCCCTGAAAGACCTTTAAAATGAACCCCCCTCTCCCCCCCTGAATCAAGAAAGACAGTCACCTATGCACTCCTAACTAGCACACTAGACTACGGAAACGCAGTCTACGCCGGGATCAGCAAGTCTCTGCTCCACAAAGCTCCAGACCATACAGAACACTGCAGCAAGACTCATACTCGGCATCCTTTGACACAAACAAAACGCCCAACACCTGCAAAACCTCCACTGGCTCCAAGTTGAGGAAAGAGTTACTTTCAAGATAGTCAACCACCCCTTCAAATGCCTCCACAACACTGGACCCCAATACCTCAACGAAAGAATCTCCTTCCACATACCCAAGAGAAACCTATGATCCGCCGACCTCGCCCTCGCCGAAACCCCACGCATCTGCAGAGCAAAAACAGGTAGAAGAGCCTTCTCCTACATCCCGGCCAAGACCTGGAACAAGCTCCTGATCGACCTCAGACGAGCCCCCTCCCTCAACATCTTCAGGAAGAAACTCTAGACCTCGCTTTTTGACTGAACGGAGCTGCTTATAACCCCGGTGCCTTGAGACCCTCACAGGTGAGTAGTGCGCTTACAATTCCCCTAATTGATTGATTGATTGATTGAGATGTTAGACATGCTGCTGTATGTAGGGCAGCTCTTAAAGGATCCAGAGTGAAATTTAGGGATGCTCATTAGAAGTGACTTGCCTTTGCCAATCTGAGAGGACAATCCTTTTCACTACTGTTTCAAAGTTTTCATCAGAGATGTAATTCCTTTGGGGAGTCTGATTGGAAATTTGGGCTGTATGGATAAAGCATTGATGTGGACATGCAGGTTAAGTTTGCTGTTTAAAAGGAAACCCAGAAATTTAGCACCAGTGAGGAGGGTCTAGCAGAAGAAAGTATTTTCTGTAGGTTCACTTTTAAATGGTGGAATGAGGTCCATGTCGAAATGGTATGTAAAGGATCCTATCCGTTCAGTGATGTCTTTTGGTGAAGAGATCTGCATTTCAAGGTGAGTATCATCAGCGTAGAAATAAAAAGAGATTTTTGATTTTATTTTTGATTGAGACAAAAACTGAGATCCACATACTGATAAAATAGGGTTAGAGGAAGTAAGGACCTATATGTAAGGGCCAGAATCACAGATATCCTCTAGAGGTGATGGCTGTGACCCAGTGGCTCTTCTAAAAGCTTCCCACCTTCACATTTGAGCTCACAAAATGCAGATCATTTCCAAGATGATTTACATATACCATAAATAGTGGTCCTGGGTGGCAAGTATTCTTTTTAGGAATGATGTACCAAGCCCGTGAGAACTTCATGACTTGTTTGGCAAGCAACTGTAGAATTCAAAGATAAACCCATTTTTTTTAGAATGTGGGAGTTCCATCAGCACCTGTGCATTTGATATGACCCAATAGGTATTGCTGCCCCCTTTTACTACCAAACAACCTGATTAGAGTTTTAAGCATGGATCCTCTGTCACAGAGGTGCTGTATATCCCATTTGTCTTCTTAGAAGTGCATTATATCATATTGCATATAAAATAGGGTGGACACTGCCCCTGTGGTGCAGATGGGCCCCTGCCTTTCCTGTCCTTGTGGGCCTCATCAGATACCTGGCAAATATGTGTGTTTGAAGGATCATCAGGCAGCCTGATAGACCAAATTAACCCTGAGGAAGTGTGGAGGAGCTATGAGCTGAGGAGCTCTAGGGCCCGGAGGAGTTCACTTCAAGTCATACTTTGATAACATTCTGACTTCAGTGCTATGTGAGGCTGCTCTACGTCTGTCCACATATCCCCTTTCCACATGTCCACAAATCCCCTTTCCACTATCCTCAGATCCCCTTTAAGTGTGGAACATGGACAGCTAATAGACCACCGCTGTGTGTGGAGCTACCAACATCCAGAGACCACCTCTGTTTGTGGAGCTGACCTACCTGTGTCCACAAACATCTGAAAGTGTAAAGCACAGCTGAACTTATCCACAGATCACCGCCATGCATAGAGCTACTGTCAGCTAAGGATCTCCTTCATGTGGTTATAAGTGAAACTAGCTTTGTCTGCAGATCAAATCTGAGTGTGGAGCTTATCTATCCCTGTCCACAGGTCTTGCCCATAATTGTGGAGCTACCACCATCCACAGACCTCCACTGGGTGTTGAGCTGCAACCACCCATCAACAGACCCCACCCCTCTATGCACAGCACTACTGTTAGACCTGACACCTTGGAGTGGGTCTCCCTTCCATTTTTGCTGTTGCCTCATGTGTTATTGCTGGTGTTAGATGCTTTGGGCACTGTGCCACTGCTGTCCAGTGCCACAGTGCAAGTGCTCCCTATTGTAAAATGATGTATGGATTAGTGATTCCATGATTGGCTGATTTGGTTTACTGGTCAGACCCTAGTACAGTACACTGAGTGTGCCCAGGGCTTGTAAACCAAATGCTGCTAGTGGGCTTGCAGCACTGGTTGTGCTACCCACAGAAGCAGCCTGTAAAAGTGTGTCACAGGTCTGACATTGCAGAACTTGCGTGCAGTCTGGTACTGCCATGCTGACTGGGCAAGTGCACCCACTTTCCAGTCCCTAAAACTTCACTTTGCTTCATATCAGACACCCCTACGGTAGGCCCAAGGGCAGGGTGCATTGTAAGTATAAGTTAGGACAAGCCCTGATATGTGTGGTATGTCCTAATAGTGAATTACAGCCATTTTCGTTTTTCACTATTGCAAGGCTACCTATTCCCCATAGGCCAGAATGGGAAGTTAGATTACATCATTTTATAATCCTAACTAAGAGAACTAGGTACAAATTCGAGTTTAATATGCCTGAACTCAGAATGATAAAATGCATCTTTCAGTAAAGTTGGTTTTAACATTCTATGTTTGAAAAACCACTTTTAGAAAGCAGGTATTTTCTTGTCTAACTATCCAAGCCTGCCTCTGCTAGGTTGTGTATTCCTTGTCTGGAATTTGAGTGCCAGGGGCTGGGGGATTCCAGGAGACAGGGTGAGTCAGCCCAGTGGTGAATAGAGAGATCTGCATCTAGATTTGAGGGAGGAGTTGCACCTGGGACCTGAATAGGGCTGTGCCTTCCCTCCACAATGCTGGCTCACCTCATGTGGTGTGTCTAATGTCTCTGCCCTGCACTGTGAAAGAAACGAAGGAGTCATTTAAACAGAGTGCTCCAGGACTGACCAGAACTGGTTTGGACTAGGCAAAGGCCCCTCTGCCCTCAGAGGACAAAGGATTTGGGGGTATAAGTATTGGGACCCTGACCTCAAGAAATTAGATCACTTTTGGACAAGAAGAAGAAACCTTTGCTGAGGAGTGGAACTAGAGAGACTAAGGAGAGACTATCCCAAAGCTGAAGTGCTGCTTGGGGGATTGGCCTGCAGTGGGTGCCTGACTGCCAAAGAAAGGAGAGAGGAACTTTGTGTACTTTTCATCAACTTGTAAGGATCTCCAAGGGCTTGGAACGGTGTACAGTCTTAATATCGAGTCATTTATTTCGACTGGACATAATATCGACTAGAGAATATCGAGATGGCATTAATATCGAGGTAAGTAATATCGATTTTTTTTTATCGATTGTTATGTATGTAAAAAATATCGACATAAAAAATATCGAGTAAGTAATATCGTCAGTAAAAAATATCAATATGTTTATTAGTTTAAAAATATCGAAAGTTGTGTTATCGACTGTCACAATATCGACTCTCATGATATCGAATTTTAATATGTATATATATAATATGTAATAGTTCAATGTACATTGTTTTAATGTTTTATAATAGCATTTTGTGTTAAAATGTATTAATTTTATTTATTTATTTATATAGAATTAATGTTAAAAATAATTAATAAATTAAAAAAAATTTATATTACTATAATAATTTCTAGGAGCGGGTAGTGGGTTTTTAGGGGAATAGGGTGGGAAGTATTTTAAATATAATTAATTAATTATGTAAATATATTAATTGGTATTAATTAATTAATTATGTAAATATATTAATTGGTATTAATTAATTAAATATGTAAATATATTAATTGGTATTAATTAATTAAATATGTAAATATATTAATTGGTATTAATTAATTAAATATGTAAATATAATTATTAGTATTAATATGTAATTAATTGTTAAATTACTATTTAATTAAATATATAATATGTAATTGGTAAATATGTTATTTTAATAGCTTATTTGAGAATTATGCTTATTTAAATTATTTTTTTCATGTAGCCGGTTGTGGGATTATAGGGGATTAGGGTGGGAAGTAATTTAATAGTAAGTAATTAAATCTGTTAATTAATTAATTGGTAAGAATAAGTAAATACTTGTTATTTATCTAAAATATGTTAATTATATATAATTTAATTGTTAATTTATTTAAATAAATGGAATTATTGTTGAATATGTAAAATCAAACTTTTTTAGGATATGTAGTGGGTTGTGGGATTATAGGGGAATAGGGTGGGAAGTAATTTAATTGTAAGTAATTAATTATGTTAATTAGTTAATTGTTATGAATAATTAAATATTTGTAAAATAAATTAAATATGTAAATTATATTTTATGTAATTGTAAATTTATTAACATTAATGCTATTATAGTAAATTATGTTACATATCACATTTTTATGTTATGTAGTGGGTTGTGTGTTAATAGGGGTATAGGGTGGGAAGTTAATTAATTATAAGTAATGACATATGTTAATTAATTAATTGGTATTCATAATGAAATAATTGTTAAAGACTTAAAATATGTTAATTATATAGATATAAATAGATATAACTAATATTATAATAATTAAATATAAAATATATATATATGAAATATAATTGTCTAATTACATTTAATTACATATATATAATATATTTATAATTAGATATATAAAGATATATATAACATATATATATATAATTATAGATATTCTCATATATATATTATTTTGTATTTGGGGAAAGAGGTTGGTTTAGTCTTCTGGGTTACTTTTCTGTTTGGTTATTAAGGGGTATATGTTGTGTGCAGAGTCAGTTGTAAAGGGGTATTTTTAGGGGTCAGGGTCAGTTTTCAGTTAGTGGGTAAAGGGGTATTTGTAGGGTTCAGGGTCAGTTTTCAGTATTTGGGTAAAGGGTAATTTTTTTCTTTCAGAGTCAGTTTTCAGTTTGTGGATAAAGGTGTTTTTAGGGGTCAGGGTCAGTTTTCAGTTTTTGGGTAAAGGGGTATTTGTAGGGGTGAGGGTCAGTTTTCAGTTAGTGGGTAAAGGGGTATTTGTAGGGGTCAGGGTCAGTTTTCAGTTAGTGGGTAAAGGGGTATTTTTAGGGGTCAGGGTCAGTTTTCAGTTAGTGGGTAAAGGGGTATTTTTAGGGTTAAGGGTCAGTTTTCAGTATTTGGGTAAAGGGTCTTTCTTTGGTTGCAGGGTTAGTTTTCAGTTTGTGGGTAAAGGGGTATTTTTAGAGGTCAGGGTCAGTTTTTAGTTAGTGGGTAAGGGGTATTTGTAGGGGTCAGGGTCAGTTTTCAGTTAGTGGGTAAAGGGGTATTTTTAGGGGTCAGGGTCAGTTTTCAGTTAGTGGGTAAAGGGCTATTTTTAGGGTTAAGGGTCAGTTTTCAGTATTTGGGTAAAGGGTATTTTTTTGGTTGCAGGGTTAGTTTTCAGTTTGTGGGAAAAGGGGTATTTTTAGAGGTCAGGGTCAGTTTTCAGTTTTTGGGTAAAGGGGTATTTTTAGGGGTCAGGGTCAGTTTTCAGTTAGTGGGTAAAGGGGTATTTTTAGGGGTCAGGGTCAGTTTTCAGTTAGTGGGTAAAGGGTTATTGTTAGGGGTCAGGGTCAGTTTTCAGTTAGTGGGTAAAGGGGTATTTTGTGGGTTCTGGGTCAGTTTTTAGTTTGTGGGTAAAGGGGTGTTTTTAGGGCTTTGGGTCAGTTTAGGGTTTTAGGTTAGAGGGATACAGGGTAAAAATATGGTCAATTTAAATGTCTATTAAATTAGTTACTTTTTCATATATTTTATATAAAATATTTGAATTAATATACATTAAAACAATTATTGGTATTGTAGGAATTTAAATATTAATACATTTTTAAACATATTTAAATGTATAAGGTATTTTTTAATAGATTATTTAATATGCAAATAATATTTATATACAATAATAAAGAAGGAAACATAGACAGGGTTAAATGCCATAAATGAAAAATTGTTTATTCACATATAAAAATTTATTTGTAAGTAGAGAATCATTTTTTATTTATAATCTAAAAATTTCATTCAATGTTTTTATTAACATAACAAAAATATGAAGTACATGTATATGTTTTTAACACATAAATTATATTAACAAATTTTTTTATCTTTTACATATATTAACATTTAAATTGTTTCTGAAACAAATTGGTAATATGTACTTTTTATTTAATAACAAAATATTTATTCAGATACACATTGAATTTATTGTGATTGCAAATTATGTACATTTTTTTGTAATTGTAACATTTTTGTTTATTACCAAGTCATGTTATATTTTTGGAAATAATTATTATGAATATTGAACATATTTATAATATTCATTTTTAAATACATAAACACCAAAAACATTTATTATATACATACATAATGTTTTACATAATATTTGCAAATTTAAAAAAAACATTTCTTGTAACAAACTTATATATGCAATTTATTTTTACATTAACATTATTTACTAAATGTATTTATAAATCAAAAATTAATTTTTTAACTATAACATAACAGTTGAATAATTATTTCAAACTTATGAATATTTATGAAATAATTTTATACACTTTAAAAAAATATTTACACTTAATATAATACTCTGTGTATTTTTTAAAGTGTTGGAATATAGAAATTAAATAGCATTTAGCTGTATACAGGGACTACTTTTTAACCGCGTAATGTTACTTAGGCGTATTTGGTGCTTCAACAGATCGCGGTTGGGTGCTGCTTCGCGTTAGAGAGGGTAAGTTTGTTTTAATTGTGTTTTATAAGTTTCTGAACTTATTGCTAGTGTATGTGTGCTGTGTTTATGTTTATGTAGGTAGAGTTAATTAGAGAAGATTGTGTGTTCGGTGTTAGGTAGAGTGTACGATATTGGATTTTTACCGCGTTTTTGTTGTAGGTGTGTGAGGTTAGGTAATATGTTTAAATGTTACTAAGATAATATGTTTGATGTATAAATATGTGTTTTTATATATGTATGGGTGTTTTTATGTGGGTGGGTATGTTATTTATTTTTTCTAGGTTATCGTCGCGTTTCGCTGTTTTGGAGGACTCCCTTCTTTTTTGATCACAGCTGTGTAACGAGTATTATATACTCTTATTTTTGCACACTATTTTTTGGGTTTTTACATTTTCTTGGAGCGTTTATTTTTCGCCATTACGGATTTTTGGGTTTTCTATGGTATCTGGTGTCTACTGAAGTGGAAAGGAGTCGCTATGCATTTGCTTGTATTTTTGCATTTTTTTTGGGCTTTCATGGATTGTATGGGTTTTTGGAATGGTGTCCTATGGATTGCTTGGAATTGGATTACGTTTGAAGCTGCATCAGAAATATAAGTATTTTCTGGATTTTTAATGGGTGGGAAAACTGTTTTTAATTTTGCTTTACTTACGTTGTATGTAACATTTTGTAAATACATTATCTAAATACATTTTATATATGTTAATATTATGTATTTGATAATTTAATTGCAATTTGTTACATATTATAATGAAGAATTTTAGGAAAAATATGTTTAGTTTTACGTGTATAGTTATGTAATGTTTTAAAGAATAGTTTTGGCAATCATTGATAGATATTCTAGTCCTTTGCTAGTTGGATAGAGGGTAACTTGACTTTGGAGTGTGTTATACATTTTTTTAGTTTCTTTGGTGAGTTTAGGTCCAATCAAAGTTACTGATTGCTCCATTCGGAGCTCCTGGTAACTTTGTTCTTTTTGTAAGGATTGTATTAATTTGTGAAGGGTAGGCGTTCCTCGGCCTGTAGTTGCTTGGAAGGCATTGTGCCATCCTTCAACTGCATTGTTTGTTTTTGCTTCCTTATTTAGTGTGCTAAGGTAGACATTCCACCAAGCTATTTGGTATTTGGGTTGTCTTCTGTGGCCTGATCTGTGTAGCCTTCCTACCCATGTGTCTTCGAAGTAGTCAAGCATAGGGCTTAGTTTATCTTCGTTTCTTTTATAGTAGGGGCTGTCTATTAATAAGTTATAGTGCTCAGTTACATCTGTTAGTGGAACATAGGCTAGGGCGATGAGTTTTTTGATTTGATAAGCAAATGTGCTATCAGTGGCGTATTGGATACTCAAGGTTGATTTTTGTAGATGTCGCCAGATACATTGATTAAAGTGGTAATAGCAACCTTGTATTGCTGTGTGTGGGTATGTTTTAAGGATGCTGTTTATCATAGCTTTTTCAAAGTCAATGATAATTTTTTGTGGAAAATAGTTGTTAGTATGTTGCTTGACTTCAGTTAGTATTTCTTGATAGGTAGTTTGCTGTTTGTTTGGTAGAAGGGCATAAAGGAATGGAATATTTGCATTTTGGAAATGACCATGGATGGTGTATAATTGATAAAAAGGTTTGGGGCATACAGAAAAAGTACCGTCCATCATCCAAGTTTGGCATTGGGTAAGTTTTGTCATGTTGTTTGCTGTGGCAAACAGTATAATTCTTTTATCTTTAGATTTGTTGTCATAGAGTATAACATTTTCTTTATTGTGAGTTACAGAGAGTTCAGGTGGAATTTGGACTTCTTCTAAAGTTTTTGGTGTGGGAGGAGTAGTGCATGTTGCTCTTTTTTGTCTAGCTACTGTTCTTTTAAGGGATTCTATAGATGGTAATTGGCTAGAAGCATGTTGGGGAAGTACACTTAAATGGTGTTTCAGAATAGCAGTTGTTGGTTGATCAGTGCTAGTACTAGCTTCTTTAAGGGAATCTAGCATTTGTCTAATCTCTATTTCTGTTACATTGGGTGGGTGATTATGTTCTTTAGTATAAGTAACAGTAGTTTCCTGAGTTATAGCTCTACCATAACATTTGTTGGCATAATATTTCGTACACTTCCAAAACACTTTCAAATCTTTTTGTTTCTCTTGAGTGTAGACATATCCCATGTAACAAAGAAGCATTTTCCCTTTTTGTGAATAAATGAATTTAGCTCCTTCAGTCATGATAGTATTGTAGTGCTAGGAGGTAATTAAAAGAGAATGTAAATATTTTTTAAGGAAAAAAAATGTTCTAATCACATTATACAGTTTCACACATTTGTATTTTACCTGTAAATGTTTTGATGCTTTCAAGTCGTTATTTTCAGCTGTTGATGTTCTTCAAACTGTTATTTTCTGTGTATATCTTTTTGTACCTGTGGAAGTTGAGAAAATGTGTAGATATATTTTATTACTATTTATGATAATTTGTTCGACGTTTTTTGCTAGTTTAGATTTAGTTACCTATCTATTAATTCTCGATTTTACATTTCTAATATATACTTACTTTTTTATATGTAACTTTTGATGTCCAGGTGTTGTGTAGGTCTTCTGTTTTTTTTTTTCATCTGTAGGATGAGTGCTAAAAAAAAAAGATATATTTGATGTATTTTGCTTTAAAATATAGGTGTGAGCTTTGAGAGTTACATTTTCGCTGACTAATAATGTAGTAGTACTTACTTTAGATATGTGTAGGTCTCTTTCTGTTGAAGTCCATCAGTTTTCTTCCAGAAATCCAGCAGAGTTTCGTCTTCCTTTACTTAGGAGATGTATACTGCGTTTTTAGTTACTTATTATTTCATTTATATAGTATTAGGTTAATTGTTTCAGAAATAGGATTGGTTGTTTAAATGGATAGTCTGTTTTTATTTGTTGATTTGAATTTTTTTTTCTGTTATGCTAATTGTTTTCCTTATATGGGTGACGCCAATTAACGTTTATTGAATGTGTAAGGATTTATTTTGTATAGGTAATGTTGTAGGTAATGTTATTTTGATATTTGTAAAGTGGAGGAATATATATAATTAGTTGTAAAAAATGTGTAGAAGGTCGAAACATTGTTTATGTATTATAAAATGTATGTTAGTATTTATTGTGTATTGTAAATGTTATGAAAATAAATAATATATGTCATCTATTTATATTAACTAAATCTGGTTTTTTATGATCAGTATGACTTAATTATTAAATAATAAAGTCATTTATTTTAGGATCTATTAATGTCGATTTTTTTACAATCGATAAATTTGCTATCTATGTTTGTGTAATCGATATTTTGACTGTTGTTATATAAATATTTAATAATCGGTGTTTTAGAAATCGATAATGTTGTGAGTCGATATTGTTGTAGTCGTTGTTTTTAGTAGTCGATATTGTGTAGTCGATATTTTTGATGTTTGTTGTGTAAGTATAGTAAATCGATAATTTTGTTGTCGATAATTAGTCATCGATATTTTGTCCAGTCGATATTCGGTCTGTCGAGGTTATGTCAGTGATCCGCTTGGAACAGAGCTTACCTCCTGCGGAAGTCTCAGGGACAACAGACTTCACCCACCAGCTCCCCAAGAGTTTTCTTGAAGTGCCTGCAGTTGTGCTGGACTTTTTGAGAAGAACAGGAAGCTTGTTGCTGAACTGCCGCTGCCGCTTCACAACACAAAGCACCTTGCATCGCCAGAGAAGAGGATTGATGTCGCAGCAGATGCCGCCGCATCACCGGGAAGCGTGTCACAGAAGAAGAGGATCGACGTCACATTAAACGCTGCCGCATCTCCGAGTAGTGGGTCGCAGGGCCTGTCATGGCCCATCGCCGGAGAAGAGGATTGATGTTGCAGCAGACGCGTCGCATCACCGGGAAAAGTGTTGCAGGGCCTGTTGCTGCTCGCATTGTTGTGGAAGCAACTCGCATCGCCAAGAGAGAGGATCAACATCGCAGCAGACGCCGCCGCATCACTGGGAAGCGTTTCGCAGAGCCTGTAATGGCTTGCATCGTGTAAAGCATCTCGCATCGCCGGAGAAGAGGATCAACATCGCAGCAGACGCCGCCGCATCATCGGGAACCATGTCGCATCAAGGAGGAAGCTCCATCTTTATTTCTTTGGACCAGATCTTCAACGCATCACCGTCCTTGCATGTAAGGGACTACCGCATCACCTTTCTTGCAACACTTTCGTTGCCCTGTGTGTCGCATCTTAAGGTACATTGACTCAAAATGTCGCATTTTAAGATCTAAAGAGAACTAAGCTAATTCTACAATGTTAAGTACAGTATTGTGGATTTTTGTCGTTTGTGGTCTTGTGTTAAATCTATATAAAAGATACTTATTTTTTATATAAAACTTGTTTGGTGTTCATCTGTAGTGTTGTCACTTGATTACTGTATGTGTTCACAAATGCTTTACACACTGCCTGTGAGATAAGCCTGTCTGCTCGTGCGAAGCTACCAAGGGGGTGAGCAGGGGTTATTTTAGAAGTATACCCCCTTACCCTGACTAGAGGCAAGGGTCCCTATTTGTCACAAGTACCTACCTGTGCCAACTAGAGACCCCCAAATCTAACAGCTACACTGTCCACAGACCAACACAGGTCGCTTAACTAGTCTATACCTGTCTACAAACCAACTCGCTGTGTAAAGTGAAGCCAACAGTATCCACTGATCATCCTCCCCATGTGTGAAGCTAATACAGTCTACAGACCTCTTTGTTTGCTGAACTTAAATAGCCCACAGATCACATATGTTTGTGGAGCAGAACTATTCCTTTACACAGAGATTCCCTTTTGTCTAGATTTACCACTGTCCACAGATCACCCCTTGGCGTGGAGCTGATCTACCCCTATCCACAAACCACCTATGTGTTTAAAGAACAACTGGCACTATACATAACACGTCAATTGTGTAGACCTAGAAATGTCTTCAGACCCCCTTTATATTTGGGACTAACATGGTCCACAGACCACCACACCCCTCTTTGTTTAGAGCTGCCATGACTCACAGACTTCCTGTTTTTTGGAGATACTGTTCTCCAGACGCCACCCCTGGGTGTGGAGCAGATTTATCCCTGTAGCAGACCCTGGCTCCATATGTGTGGATCTTCCACTATACACAGACCATGGTTCACATCTCTATCTTGCCATGTGTGATATTCCAGTTCAGAGACACGTCCGGCATTGTTATCCATCTTTTCTAACCAGTGTGGTATAGAGCTATCCCATTGCTGTGATCTCTACACTAAGCTTCATCATGCATGCCAGCATTGACAAATCTAAGGCCTTCCACAAAGCACCTCTTTTTTAGTGCAGAATGGTTGGTGTTACTGGAATAGGTTTAGTTCACATTCGGTCATTTGTATGGACCTAGAGCACTGACTGTCATAATGCATTTTGAGGTCGGTATTTTATTATCAATACAGCTCTTGCAATATTTTCTTCTGATAGTTCCAATCTCAATACACCCACAATATTGTGGATTTTCAGAGACTAACAAAGCTCCTTTAACAAATCTCTATTCTGACAAGCATCTTGAACTAGCATTGAACAATACAATCCTCTCCCAGAATTCACATGTAGCTTTAATTGATATCTTAGTACGTGCACTGACTAAGCTCTTGCAAATTACCTGTTTTCTGACAAAAATGTAAGTCTCAGATGGATACCACTGGTATTATTCACCTCAATTAGAATTCATGTCCACATTGCAAGTTGTGTGCTCAAACTGGTTCAATCAGTTTGAACTCACAATTACTAGGGCTGAACGTAGTTTGCGAAGTAGTGCTATGCGAAGCTACGCGAAGCTACGCGATGTGCACTTCGCACTACTCGAGCTACTCGTAGAACTATGTGAACTGCGTAGTACCCTCTTCACACTATGCAAGATGCCATTTTCAATGATTGCACAGTGCGGACAAGCATCCGGCACTGTGCAATCATTGAAAACGGAATCTTGCACAGTGTGAGCTGTAGTTTTCTGCCGCTTGAGTAGATTTTAACTCGAGCGGCAGCTTTCTCAACGCGGATTGGTAGTTTCTCATCACGAGCAGTCGCGAGCATACGCGACCACTCGCAATGAGAAACCTGATCTCCCACGTTGAGAATCTCGCCGGGAGGTTTATTTTCCACACTCGCGATCGGCAACTTGATGTTGCTGATCGCGAACGAGGAAAAAGTCTCTCCAGGATGTCATTTTGCCTGCTCGCGGTCGCCAACTTGACGTTGAGGACCGCGAGCAATCAAAAAATGACCGCTGCACAACGCTACGCGTGTTTGCACTGTGGTACATGCAGTTCGCATAGTGCAAAGTAGCGCAAACTTCGCAAACTAGGCGAGCGTAGAGTAGTGCTTTGCCCAGGGTTAATAATTACCAACACCCCAGTTATCTGTATTTCTGTGATGAGAAAATACTACATTGTTCTAATCTATCCTTATGGAATGAGGAACAGCATTGAAAACTAGTGTTTCCGCCCAAAGTCTGAAACATTTTCCTGGGATTAATTCTGCCACTTTTGACCTAGTGAATTTGTCCCCAGAAAAATCCAGGGTAGCTACGCATGAGGTAATACTGCACACAAAATAACTGCATGACCTGTAATACCACTTTTATGCAATGATGTGTAATAAGGGCCTAAGGCGTTGTCTGGTATGATGTTACTACAGGAAAGGGATAACCGTATATCAGGGGTTCCCATCTCTGTACCTTGATAGGGGATACTCAGAGGTTTTATTAAGCCCGTATTGATTACCTATTTTCTGCATCCCTCTCTCAAAATATGTGTCTTTTGATGATGCTTACTTGATTTAATGCTTTAGTATATGTAGGGCTGTTGCATGCAAGCTTGCGCAGTGTGAATCAGCTGCTCTCGAGCACCTGCCTTCAGTTTCCCGTATGCTTTGTACACCTATAATATAAAGAACAGCCGGCCTATTTTACCTCACTGGGCTCAAGCTATGAGAACCCACATATGCAGCAATACTATATCACAACAATTAAAATTATTTCATGTTGTTCACATACAGGCAAGCTTCATTACACAAGAAATACAATTCTCAATTGGTAGAAGTGCATGGGCAGAGAGATGTTACAGAAAGTAATCCATCTGTATGAGGCAGGAAAATAACTCAGTTGACTATTTCCCTACCCACTAATTTGTCCTCGATTGTCCACTTGCCAGGGAGGCGGTAATGCTTTTGCCTGGTGCAGTGTTGGCATGTGGAGGTGCCCACATTGGAAGGGGACATCCATTCTTTGAGGATGGGTGGGGTTCCTGGAACACTGCCACATGCCAGCTTTTTTTTAGAAGACCAAGTGGAAGCACTGTGTAAATTGCTGAGAATTAAAGCATCAAAATGAACATTAATTTATTGGATATGTACACTCTTTTATCTCCGAATTCATGATATACCAGAGCAAGCTTTGAATAAATATGGGACAAAATTTGCATTAAAATGTTTCCTGTGAAAAAGTCATTGTCAGTGATGGCTGTCGAATCCGACTATGGGATTTTGGCCCTGATTTATAACCTGGTCTGGCAGTGTGACAAAACAAATTACTCTGTCACCCTGTTGGAGGTACCACAGCCAGATTTATAAATGACCGCTAAGCTAGCAGTCGTTTATAAAACAGTGGCAGGAACTGCAGTCACGGTGATTCCTGTCAATACACTTCATGGTTTGGTGCAGGGCTCCGTCAATATAACAGAGTGCTGCACCAAACAGTTTTTGTTTAAAAAAAAAAAATCCTAAAGCAGCATTATTTTTTTCATACAAATAAGAAAATGCTCCCTCTTGCTGTGGGAGTCCTTTCCCCACAACAAGAGGAGGATTTTTAACAGCTTTCGCTGTTCATTGCCTCCAGGGTTTTCCTGGTGGTGACAAGCAGTGAAAACTGACCCCTAACGCTGACCATCTAAATCAGGTGGGTGGACTGATGTCGTAACGTGACTGCCTGATCTCTGTCTGCGACAGGACAGGCAGGAGAGGAAGGGGCGTGGGGAAGGAAGGAAGTGGGGAAGTTAGATCAGTAAGGAGGTGAACACGGAGAAATAAAGACGTGTTAGTATCACCTCACTGGCTCCTGTGTTTTCCTTTGGGGGAGCGCGACACTGGCGACAAGGGTGGGATGCAAATCGATCCCCACACCGCTCAAGACCCCTGCCGCTCGTGAGCGGCCGAAAACGAAGAGCCTGCAGCCCACGTCGGAGTGGTGTGTGTCGAGCAAGAAACAAAGCGGAGTGCTCGCACGCCGCCCCGATTGCTGCCAGGAGCGGGATTCAGCGTGACGAAGCTGCCCGCCCGAAAGGAGAAATACCCCTGGGGTGAAACGCCACAAACAGCTAGAATAGTTGCTGCAAAGAGAAAACCGGCGAGAAAACAGCACGAAAATTGAAGAACGCCCGACGATCGAATACAATGAGTGGAAGTGGAGGGGTGAGTCCCAGATACAAAGAATTCGCCTCTTTAGCGTAGCGGACACACAAAAATATTGTCAGGCACCCGGCAGAAAGCATTGGAGCTGTAATGCATAAAGCTTAGTTGGAGCCACATGTCCGGAACGGCGGCCATCTTGAGGTCAGGCACCGCCTCATAGACTCCCATGTGAAAATTTGTGTCGGCCATTTTGAGGTCAGGCATTTGGGACAAAGAGACAAATCAACACTGCAGAGTCAGAATAAACAAGAATGTCACTACCCAGCTCGTCTAGTGATACAGGTGGGGCACCGGCAACACAAGCACCTCCAGGAAACCCCTCAGTGACAGCCCCAATGCTTCCCGCAGTCATGGGAGTATCATACCTGAGACCACCAGAACCTCTAGAACTGACGTCAGGTAGCAGCATGGGACCCAAGTGGAAAAGCGGGTCCGAAGATTTTGAGGACTACATGACTGGGTCACAAGTACAAGACCCCAAACAGAGGTTGATAGCCCTACGAAATCTGGTGGGGACGGACATAGCACAGATCATTAAGGAACTGCCCAACGCAGCCACCGCCTCATATGATGATGTCAAGGGAGCTCTTGACCGAAGATTTCTACACAAGTACAATTTAGACTACGAGTGTTACACGTTCAACCTAGCCACGCAGGAGAAAGAAGAGCGAATGTGTGATTTTATTATGCGCATCAGACGGCTAGCCCGCCACTGCGACTTTGATGACTTCAACACCGAGGATGCATTACGACTCCGTATAATTGAAGGATGTCATTCTGAATCACTACGTCGGCGACTGCTGAAGAAGCACTATACCCTTGAAGAAATTGAAGAAATTACACGAATAAACGACCAGGCGGAAGACCACGCAAAGAAAATGGAGGTCAATAAGACGGACAGGAAAGAACAAGCCTTCAGATTGCAAGCACACAAGGAACAGAAACATCAGACAGATCGCCGCAGATCAAGTAAGCCAACGTATCCCACATCCTCTCGGAGACCAGGTGCACGCTACGAATCACGTGAATCACGACACACTAAATCCAGCAAAGCGGCACCCGCATGCTACAGGTGTGGCCAAGACTATCCTCACTCAGGACAATGCCCAGCCATCGGACAGCGGTGTCACCGCTGTGGTAGAGAAACCATTTCGAGACTGTCTGCCAGACCCGACGCTCAGGACGAAGATCATCACAATCTCGATCCTCCACACAGCATCACGCACGTGCAGTCACAGGCGGGAAAGACGCTCAACCAGCTCTTCCCGATCAAGTGACCGATCCTTCAAATCACATCGATCACGCAAATCAACATCCAGCGAATCCCCGTCATGCACGCCGGTGTCACAGGACAGTGACGAATATATTTGCATGGTCTCAGATTCAGACCGCCTACAAAAATACCCAAAACTGGACATCTGGATAGGAAACCACCCAGCAAAGTTCGTTCTGGACTCAGGCGCCTCACTGAACTATATCTGTGCGTTAGAATACCAGAGCATGAAACCACGTCCTACGCTGGAACCGGCAGCGGTGAGAATATTCACATGGATGTCCCGGAAGCCACTACCGTGCCTAGGCCATTTCAGCACGACCTTGTCATACAGAGACCGACAGATTCCAGCATATATTCATGTTGTTGAGGGCCCGGATGTGGCTGATTGCCTACTCAGCTTGCCAACGGCTGAAAGACTGAGACTTGTAGAACTTCTCTATATGACTGAAGATGCCCTGGACATCGTCGCGAAGTTCCCAAATCTTTTCAAAGGACTAGGAAAGTTAAATCACTTCAAGGTCAAGTTACACATTGATGAGCGAGTAACGCCAGTTGCGCAACATCACAGAAAGGTACAGTTTCACCTGCAACAAGCTGTGGACGATGAACTTCAGGAACTACTCAAAACCGACATCATTGAGCGCACGTCCGGCCCAACTCCTTGGATATCGCCTGTAGTAGTCGTACCAAAAAAAGGACAGAACAACAAGGTGCGCCTGTGCGTAGACATGCGCGCAGCCAACGTAGCGATTGAACGAGAACATCAGCCTGGGCCACACATTAGTGACATGATTGCTCGTCTCAACGGAGCCACAATGTTTTCAAAACTTGACCTCAACAAGGGTTATCATCAGCTTGAACTTCACGACAAATCCCGCTACATCACCACATTCACAACCCATCAAGGACTCTTCCGCTATAAACGTTTAAACTTCGGCATATCATCTGCAGCTGAAATTTTCCAGGAGGCCATCCGGCGCGTAATCCAAGGGATCCCAAACGCTTTCAATTACAGCGATGACCTGCTGGTGTTTGGAAAAGATCAAACTGAACATGACACGGCCCTTGACAGAGTATGCCATGCCCTGCTAAATGCAAACCTGACTCTGAACGCAGCTAAATGTGAATTCCACAAATCAACCTTTAAATTCTATGGCCACATTTTCTCAAAAGACGGCATGACACCAGACCCTGAAAAAGTCTCGGCTCTTGCAGACACGCCAACGCCGCAAGATGTGAGCGACCTTCGTTCCTTCCTCGGCATGGCGAGCTACTGTGCTCGATATATTTAGGACTTCGCAACAATCAGCCACCCCCTACGAGAACTCACCCGCCAAGGTCAGCCGTTCGAGTGGACGGAGGCATGCTCCCGATCCTTCTGCAAGATCAAGAATGCCGTCAGCTCCGCCATCAACCTGGCTTACTTTGATGCCAAGAAACGAACTGAGCTTACCGTTGATGCCAGCCCGGTGGGCCTTGGCGCCATTCTCGCACAATACCAAGATGACTCGGACCAGCACCACATCATCGCCTATGCCAGTCGCAGCCTTACCGATACCGAGACTCGGTACTCGCAACCTGAGAAGGAGAGCCTAGCAGTGGTTTGGGCGTGCGAACACTTCCATCTCTTTGTCTATGGTAAATACTTCACCATCGTCACTGACCACCAAGCACTCCTCACCATCTTCGGCAACCCCAAGGTCAAGATGCCTCCACGCATCGAGCGCTGGGGTCTACGTCTTCAGGACTACATTTACACCATTGTCCACAAACCCGGGAAGTCGGAAAATCCCGCAGACTATATGTCACGACACCCCATGACCACCACCAAAGAGACGCACTCCATTGCTGAAGAGTACATACATTTTGTCATCGACACAGCATGCCCTCCACCGTTCCCCTTGCAGCCATTCAAGAAGCATCCGTCCAGTATCCAACTATTCAGAACGTCACAGAACGCATCCGCAACAACTCTTGGCGCCATGTGAAAGACGATCAGGGCCTGCAGTCGCAGGAGCTCATGGCGTTCAAACACATCCATGACGAACTTTCCATCAGCAGTGAAGGCCTCATTTTGAGAGGGGGGAGGATCATCATTCCTCAAAGACTAAGACAAGGAGTGATTAACCTCCCTCATGAAGGCCACCGAGGGATAAGTGCCACCAAGAAGGCTCTACGGGAGCGTGTCTGGTTCCCAACACTAGACCAGATGGTAGAAGACACTCTCAAGGACTGCATCTCATGTCAGCTGGTAAGCCGTGATGAACCACCAGCTCCGCTACAGATGTCGGAACTACCTGAAGGCGTATGGCAACAAGTCGCCGTTGACTTCTTCGGACCTCTGAAATCAAGCCAATACATCATCGTCATTATGGACGAATACTCCCGCTTCCCATTTGCACACCTCATATCATCCACCAAGGCAACCGCAGTAATTCCAGTACTTGACGAAACATTCGCAGCATGGGGCATCCCGCTACGCGTCAAGTCAGACAACGGGCCCCCATTCAATGGCCACAAATTTGCAGACTTCGCAAAACACCTTGATTTCAAACATCAAAAGATCACACCACTATGGCCTCAAGCCAATGGCATGGTGGAAAGATTCATGGGGACCCTGAAGAAAGCAGTGCAGCAAGCAGAACTGGCCCACAGAGACATCCAACAAGCACTGAATGAAGTGCTGAGGGCATACCGCACCACGCCTCATAGTACTACAGACCAATGTCCAGCCACCCTAATGCTGGGAAGAGTCCCGCACACCTGACTACCCACTCTGGGTGATGCGAGCCAGTCCCGAGCTCCAAACATTGATCATGAAACACTGGTTGACATTGATCATGGGAACAAACTGAAAATGAAGACATACGCTGACCAACGCAGGCACGCGAGGCCCGCAGATATCCAGGAAGGAGACTGGGTGATGGTCCGACGTGATCGAAGGACAAAAGCAGACAGTCGCTGCCTTGCGCATCCTTTAAAAGTCAGCCGCCGGAAAGAAACCATGATCACCGCACAAGGTGAGCACAAGCGAATCACCCGGAACATTTCACACTTCAAGAAGTGTAATCCTCAAGAAATACATGACTGTCATCACTGGGAGTCCTCCACTGACTCCGGAAGCCAGAGCAGAAGCAGTGATCGCAGTCATTCCAGTCCAGCAAGACAAGACCATCCCATACATCACTGAACCAGGACACCAGAACCATCGGAACGACCCAGACGACATACCCGACGGCCAGAACGTCTCATTGAAGTAATCTAAGACATAGTAAGACTTTATACAAAAGGGGGAGATGTCGTAACGTGACTGCCTGATCTCTGTCTGCGACAGGACAGGCAGGAGAGGAAGGGGCGTGGAGAAGGAAGGAAGTGGGGAAGTTAGATCAGTAAGGAGGTGAACACGGAGAAATAAAGACGTGTTAGTATCACCTCACTGGCTCCTGTGTTTTCCTTTGGGGGAGCGCGACAACTTAGAGGTCCGTTTTCAATGGCCCTCACTCCGTAGGGCTGTCAGATGGGTTTAATAGTGATGGAGATGGAGTAATCTCTGGCAAAATTTAAACCTATGGTATGCCTGCATCTAAATGAGGCAAGCGGACCATTATCTTGACAGTTCAGATAATCTGTAGACGATATATATATATATATATACGGCCAGGATTTAAATTGGCCCCTTTAGCTCCAATTAGAACCACCTTGCTTCATTAAAACGTTTTTCATAATATAGCAGCATCTGCTTCGTGGTGCTAACTGCAGCTACCATTGCATGACAGCTACTGCCCTTTTCACGAGAGTCATTATGTGTTAGCTGCACATTTTGTGCACCAACCATCTTCACCTACCTAGACTACAAAACACACATAAACACAGGAAAACTAGTGCACTCTTAAATTCCATTCTCATGCACAGCATCACAAGCACCTACTCACGGCTTGCCTCTTTCTGCACGCAATTTGTGAGCATGTTTATGCAAGTGCTAAGGAAGGGAAGGCACTACTGGTGTACAGGTGCAAAGCTGGGAGTTTTTAACATCCCTAAGGGCCAGATCTATGACCGTTATTTGCGGTCGCATGGGGGATTTCGGTCAGCCCAATGTACTAACCCTATTTTGTGAGTCGCTAATCAATTAGCAACTCGCAAAATAGGTTGAACAACACGCTATTAGGAAGTGGCATACCAAGGGCATCCCTTCCTAATAGCGAGTCCAAAACCTATGTATGAATGTTTGCGATCGCAAAACACTTGCAGAAGGGTGGTAAAGCACATGCAAACGGGAAGGGATCCCCAGGGGACCCTTCCTTTTTGGGAATGGTGCGCAAATATTTTTTAAGAGCAGGCAATGGGACCACTGCCTTTCCTTAAAAAATGAAACTGAAATGTTTCATTTTTCTTTTTTTAAATGCATCCCATTTTCCTTTAAGGAAAATGTGCTGCATTGAAAAAAAAACTGCTTTATTTAAAAGCAGTCCCAGACATGGTGGTCTGCTGACCCCAGCAGGCCACCATCCAAGGGAGTGCCAGCCATTCCCAGTGGGGTCGCAAATTGCGATAGCCTCATTAATATTCATGAGGCATGCAATTTGCGATTCCATTGGGAATCGTAAACAGTGTCTGAGACACTGTTGTACATTGGATTTTGTGACTTGCAATTTGTCGCAATTTGCGAGTTACAAAATTCAATGGCCGTACATCTGGCCGTACGTTTTTTTTAATCAGGAAATGACGCTTTTCATCAATTAAAGGATAAGAGTACAGTTAGGCTGCACAATGGTGTGTTTGCAGACTACCCTTTCCAAACAAATCAGTTCCACACAACCTCTAAGCTACAATAAATACCAAATATATATTGATTTTCGCATCGATTGTAGAAAGAATGCACACGGAAATACACTGCAATGTAACTAATGAAACGTCATTCATTTAACACCACATCAACACTTTATACATCATAACCCGGATATACTATAGGAACGTTTGGAAACTCTGAACCGCATGACTTTCCAGTGTCAGCTCATAAGCACACGAGGGCTGGAAACACAAATGGATAAAAGCTATCCAGACCGTGGTGGAGTTGATGGCAGCGCTGGTCCCCACTGAGCCATCCATTCTTCTCATGCTGTGTGTGTCTCTGTTCCTCAACATCCCCCTGACATTCTTTACTCTTTTCCTGTCATCTCGTTTTCACCCTTCAATCTCTTTTATTCCAGTTCCTCTTAATCATATAAGTGTTTACTTGGGAGGACAAACACAGATGTCAAGAAGATAATGTTTTGTCAGACTGTTGTGGATCTGTCTCGGAAACAGGTTTAACCAGCTGGGTTCCACTCCCAGACATGGATAAGATCCTCATGTGAGCAGCCCGGTGTGCATTTAATAAGACACTTCTGAGACTGATTAGGGACAGCAATGAATAGAGCCTACCTCTTAAGTGGTATTTTCGTTCCGCTGAGGTGTAATGATTATACGGTACGAGATAAGCACAGAGGGGCGTTGAAGGGTACTGAAAACAAGGAACCATTACTAAATATACTATTAAGGTATCAAGATATTTCAATTCAACATACACTTGAATATATGGGGGTTCAAATATAATTCTGGATGAATTTTTCATACAAAAATCTGTTTGTTGTAAGCCACCACAAAGTCCCAGGCAAAGGTGTGCCAATTTTTTTTTATAGATTAAGGGGCATATTATCAAGGCGGATGAAATGAAATTATCGCCGCTTTAGCGGCCGTTTTTGGCTGCTAAGCGGCGATAATTTCATCGGCCTATTAGCAAGCTGTCGATAACATCAGTTAGCGACAGCTTTTAGGTGATAGCGAGCGGTTTGGCGCCAGCTTTGCATGTCAGCGATATTTATCACTAATGACATGCAAAGTGGGCATACCCAACCTGTTAGCGACTAAAAACAGTTGCGATGCTTGGCGATAAAAAAAAACTTTCTAAGCCCATTTAGCGATAAATATCGCTAGTTGTTGGTAATATGCCCCTAAATTCCGAAATAAGTACTTTAGAATGTGGTGAATTTGCGTGAAATGGTTGTTCCAAGATAAAATGTGATTTGCGGATATCTAGCCTGACTTTTTGATACCGGCAGGAGACTTGTTTCAGTTGAAACTTTCTGTCAGTAGGACATATTCTTCACAAACCATTCTCCTATGGGCCAAAATAAGGCAAACTTGCCTGATGGAAAATTACAAGAAATTTCAAGCATTTCACCCAGCGCTAAATTTAGGAATTACAATTTTGCCCAGAACTTATTTTAATTGGGATATTGATTTGACCTGAGCTAAATTTAACTTACACCAGCGTAGTTTGCATACTTTCAGGAATTTCTCATTATACTTGTTATGTTAATTATAAAATTGCACCATTACGTCGTCACTTCAGCTGATAACATGCTATTCCTGGTAAAAAATAAATAAAAAAAATACTGCCAACGCAAAGGAAAACAACAGAACACGAGCATCTTTTATTCGTTAAGTGTGATTTTTGCACTTTTCATTAGTGGGAAATACTTGCTTGTGTAAAAAATTGACGCAGGAGGCATTTAGCACTCCAAGATAGTGCTAAGTATTGGGGTTGCACTCTACGTAGGTACCCATCATTTTGCACAATGTGGCTGACATTTTGCATAATTATGCAGAGGTAATTTGCATGAATTTCGTACTCCTCTACTATTGATATTGTATCCAACAAATATTCCTCTCTCACTTCTTACTACAAGCTAGTAGCTACCTACTGAGTTACTGACCCAGTTATACAGATGTGCCATTAGCAGAAACATGAATTAGGCATTTGTAGTGATGAGTTCACAAATCAAGGATAAAAACTGCAGAAGAAAGTCATACAAGAAAGGTTTTTCTCAAACTCGCAGTTTTGCGATAGTCGAAATGATTAAATTAATCTTACATGTGTTTTTCCATCCAGAAACACAAGGTCAAAAAATTTATTAAAATGTAATCTATTTTTCTAAATTTCTGTGAGATGTTTCCTGTGTTGTGTTTTGACTTTATTACTGCTTGAATGCTGCATAAATATTTTACGTATTGCCTCTAGGTTAAGCCTGATTGCTTTTTGTGCCAAGCTACCCAGGGTTAAGAACAGGTTAATTTAGTGACCTTTTTTGTCCACCCTGCCAGGGATTGTGCCTGTTGCTTGAACAGGGGTCACCCCTCCACCCCCCCATCAACCATTAACCCAATTTCTCACACAACCAATGAACTGTAACGGTGGCAATGATCTTGTTGGTTTCATACACACCTCTCAAACAGAAATGTCATACCGTCCAGTGCTACAATGTGATGAATGGTGATGAGCACTGGTTCTTACTTTGATGATCTGCATTTGGCAAGCGTTTTTTTCTGTGAAATCTGCTTGGTCCAGTTGATACTTAATGAAAATGTTACCACCCCATACTTTGTTGCAGATATTCTTCTGCATGGCCAGAGTATCCTACAAAGGCAACCTATGGTCCTAAGTCGGTCCAATGCCTCGGCAGCTTTCTAATCACATACACTAGAGCCAATCATATTGCAGCTCTAGGTGGAGAGGCAATTATCAGTTCAGGGACAACCCCAACAGTTCTGGGAAAGAGCAGTTTTTCCTTAGATATGTGGAGATCTTGGATTTGGATCAGCTTTGGTAAACATTGTATACATCTACATATGAGCACAACACAAGAAACCCAAGCTGGTAAGGGCAAGGCAGAGTGATGTGCATGTACTCATACTAATATAAATGACATAATTTAAAACACTCCATTAAGGATCTTTATGATTCACTCGAGTTGTTTTTCCTAATAACATACTGTACTGTGTATTTGTAAAGTGCATGTTTAGGTCAAGAAGGTTTAATAGCACTGAATAATAGACACTTATTGTCACCTAACTCAATGGTAGTCATTTTATCAACCTCGGGAGGATGAAAGGCTGAGTGGGCATACCCGTCACACAGCTTATACTTCCCCAAGGAAAACTGTGCTTTTGCTGGACAACATGACCAACAGAACTGTGCAAGAGTTACTCAATGCACACCATCCAGATATGTTTTCAGAAGTCCTGCTAGCTCACATTGCACCATCTGTACCCCTAAACCTACACTTGTAATAAATAAACCTCAGAATGACAACCCTGGCTCCCCAAGGAAATTTTGGTAACAGATCTAGAACAATTTTGCTTAGCTACTTACACATACCCATTGAGATACACAGTAAATAGAAAACCTGAGTGGGGGGGGGCAAGATGGCGGTCGCTTGAGACCGCAGTGCGGGTCGCTCAGTGCTCTCGGTCACTAGGAAGAAATCGACCCTAGAATGAGCGAGGAAATGAAGAAATGAAGAAATCCTGAACGGAATGCTGAATAAGACTACAACCGAGAGATATTAAGAAAAAGGAGAAGGTCTGTGCCGGCTCACGCTAAGTAACAGTCGGAGATTACGAGCTGCCTTACACATAATGGTTTCAGACACCCCCTTCAAAGAACAGACGACGCAAGTAAAGAACCAAATCCCCACATTGGCTAAGGCAATAGGGCTCGTTCTCATACAGCACTATTGTCAGATTATTAGGAGACAACAAAGCTGCTGCCTGTCCTACCTGTACTGCTCTGTGAGATCGGATGCAGGGTCGAAGTCCGATTTTAAGTCGGAGCCAAGAGAGCCGAGTGTCCCAAGTGACCGCGACTGCTGCGAGGGTATGGCGCCGAAGAATGCTGCTTCGGCAGCGGCTGCAGCGAAGACGAGAGCAGCGCGACTTGCTCTGCGTGAAAATATGGAGGCTTCGGTCAGGGGAGGAGGAGTGAAGAGTCCGGCAGCCGTGGGGACCCCTGAGAAGACGCCCGGCAAGTCAAGTGCAGCTGCTGGCGCCGTCCGGAAAGGCGGACAAAACACTCCCTCTGTGGTCGACCTCCTCCGTAAACCCCCGGGGAAGCTCCTTCCGGGTCAAGGCCTGCAGAGTCAGTCAGGAGCAGAGCGCACACCTCAGACGTCGTCAACGGAGGCTGGTTCGGCTGAGTCAGCTGGAGCCACTGAAAGTGAAAGGG
This sequence comes from Lissotriton helveticus, assembly GCF_964261635.1. Taxonomy (NCBI): domain Eukaryota; kingdom Metazoa; phylum Chordata; class Amphibia; order Caudata; family Salamandridae; genus Lissotriton; species Lissotriton helveticus. Next base: position 211,338,555 of record NC_136071.1, on the reverse strand, counting down.
CTTCACACGGACGTGCACTGACAGAGGGAGGAATCCCTCAGGATAAAACGGTGAGCCGGGACAATCTCAATGCCAATGTGGGGTGTGAGGAGAGTACGAGCAGCGTGAGTAGAAAAGCATTGGTAGCTGCAAATGTTTTAAATACCACAAATGAACTGCCTGATCCTCGTACGCAAACTAATTTGCTGACTCCTGGGACTATAACTATCGAGAATGTGAATGGCATCCCTAGGGGAGCAAACGCTCAATCAGACCTACGAGAAGTGCCGAAGGAAGTGGATGTAGGGTTGGATATAGGGCTGGAACAACACAATATATCCCCCAATATACCCCCCAAGACTAATGCACAAACAGATATGCAGCATAACATAACAAATATAATCTCTGAAATTCCCGCTGAGTCTGAAATTCATAGTCTGGAGCCTATAAACCCGGTTTCAGTTGTAGTTGAGCCTACGGAAAATCAGATTAATCAGCAGACAGAATCTCAGGCTGCTCCACATTCGCAACAAGGGGTGGCTCTCCCTGTAACACGCAATCAGAGTGAAGATGAAGATGATACAGACAAGGATAAAGACATGGATAAGGAAAGGGATAAGGACCCGAGTGATTTCTATTCCTTTTCAGACGAGCCCGGTTGTACATCAGGTTCAAATTTAAGTGACTCTAGTGACGATGAAACTAGCATTAAGGCTGTGAAAACTGCTCAAAAAATCTCACACAGACACAGAAGGAGTCAACATGATACAGATGAATTAACATGGGACTACGCAACTACAAGTAGCTTACCACCGCCAGCAGCATCAGCAAACCTGTATGGCTCGACCCAACAACCTGATTTTGGGACTCCAACTGATAAATCCGCCCCTACAATTGAGACGGTGTTGCTAGCTATTGCGGCACATCGGGAAGAGACTTCTCAAGATGGGCGGAAGGCACAAGCGGAACTACGGAAAGTCCAGGGAGTGGTTCGTAAACTCTCAAGGAAAATTACCTCGTTTAATGATCGTATGACTGAGGTAGAAGCTAGAGTGGTCGGTAATGAATCTGAGATTGCTGTAAACCGTGAGCAGATTGATAACCATGAGAAGGGGCTCTCCGATGTGATGTGGAAGCTCGAAGATATGGAGAACCGCTTACGCAGAAATAATTTGAGAGTCCTAGGTGTTCCTGAAGGAGCAGAGGGTGTGGATGCTCGTCCCTTTTTGGTCAAATTATTTCAAGACTCCCTACCAGAACTTTCAGCCTGGAACTGGGACCTAGAGGTCCAGCGCGCACATCGAGTACCTCTCACCATGAGAAATGCCCCGAAAACCGGTGCATATCCGAGAGCTATACTTGTATATTTCGGTAATTTTATGCTGAGACAAGCAATATGGGAGAAAGCGCGTCCAGAGGCAAAAAAATCTAGTGGGCACATAACCTATTTTGTACGCCCTGACTTCTGTCATACCACAGTTGAGCGGAGGTGGCGCTTGCGCCAGCTCATAAAGCCCTTTCAAGACAAGAAGCTCCAGGCATACTTAAATAATCCTGCTAGGCTGAAAGTAGTTAACGGCGCCCAAACAAAGTTTTTCACCTCTGAGGTTCAGGCAAAAGAGTACTTAGATAGCCTTTCATGAGAAGGAAAAGAGGTGATTAAAAGCTTCTATATCTGTTAGTTCACTTTACACTTTACTCTTTTACTTACCATTTTTTTTTCTGTTTTTTTTTCACTTATGGGTCTGGGACTTTATGGCTAATTGTTAATAGACAGACTGAGAGCACCAGAGTGACAATGCACGCACATCACCACAGACTCTAATGGAGTCTAAATGCCTTTGTTTTTGGAGGGTGGGGGGGGAAGGGTCAAAGGGTGGGAGCGGGCGGGGAAGCAGCTGGGGGAAAAAGTCTAAAAAAGGTCATCATGAATGTAGAAGCAGAATCAGAAAAGTAATTTGCAGTGGTAACGTAAAAAATAGAGTTATGTTTGGCAATATAATAGATCAGGATTGGGGGAAAAACCAAAACACAACATGGCTAGGATAAAACTATGCTCCTGGAATGTGGCTGGCCTCAATGATAGGATAAAAAGAGAACAAATGTGTGGGATAATTACACAGAATGCGTTTGATATTATATGTCTTCAAGAGACGCATATCCCTTGGGTTGAAAGGGGAGTATTAAGGGTTCCTGGATTTAAATTGTTGGGATGTACTTCTTATACTTCAAGGACTAGAGGAGTTGCTATATTTGCCAAACCATTTTTAGGTGAACCCAAACGCGTAGCTGCTGATTCTCTGGGCAGGTGGGTTATAGTGGAGCTTCAGCAGGGGATTACAATATGCTCTATTTATGCCCCAAATGAGGACGATCCTTCTATATTTTTGGATCTCGAGACGGAGTTGTCATCATGGCCTCAAGCACTTATATTTTGTGGAGATTTCAATATCTCCCTGCCAAAAATGGAATTTGCTTACAATCAATCCCGTAACAAATATACTGGCCGTAAGCCTAGAGTCTATAGCCCTCTCCTTCAATTAAAGGAAAGTTTAGGCCTGTCCGATATATGGGACTTGAAACAGCCACAATATCCAGGATACACATACTTCTCGTGTCCTCATAAAAAATATGTCCGAATAGACTACATCTGGTTGTCTAGTAACAGGATTAGTCAGGCAAGAATTTGTAAATTACCAAAGCTTATAGCGGATCATAATCCGTTAGTACTCTATATTAGTATAGATAATATGGCTAGACCTCGGACAAGCTGGACCTTTGATCGAAAACTCCTCGTTAATAGGGGGTATATTGATCACATTAAGGTATGGGTTCAAGGATTTTTTGATTGTAATAGGTATAGCTCATCTAGAAACACGATCTGGGATAGTTTTAAGGCATCGATACGGGGCGAGAAAATTAGTTACGTAGCCAGGCACAGGAAAGAGACTGCAATGTTAAATGATTTTCAGCTACAAAAATTAGCTAGAAAAGAAGAGAGGCACACTGCTATAATTGCTCAGGGTGGAGAGGATGGAGAGGGGGATTTAATTTTGAGAGAAATGACGATCCTCAAGGCAGCGATAAATAGTAAGCTAACTCAAAGGGCAGCTGAGACTTATCAATCCCACCGCAATAAGATCTATGAAACAGGAGAGAGGGTAGGGAAGCAGCTAGCACTCAGTACTCGGCAAAAACAATCTCTCAATTCAATTGTGTGTATTGAGTCAGAGGGTCAAGAATATACAACACCTGAAACAATATTAGAAGTCTTTAAAAACCTTTATAAGAAATTGTATAATAATGAGGACTCTCTTGATCTCAATACAATCAAAAATGAAGTGGCTAGATGGGCTGCTGAATCAGGAAGTATTTCAGGGGTAGATATGGCTACTAGACAAGACCTAGAAAGGGACATAACCCTGAGTGAAGTAAGATTAGCTCTAACAGAATTGGCCTCGGGCAAGGCAGCAGGCCCAGACAAAATTCCTCTCGAGCTTTATAAAATCTTGGATAATATTATAACTCCTATACTTCTTGATTTATTTATCGGAGTCCAAGTTAGTGGTAAACCCCCTAGATCATGGTTGGAAACGAATATTGTGGTATTTCCAAAAAAAGACAAACCTCCCAAATTGCCATCATCCTATCGACCCATCTCCCTGATCAATTCAGACTCGAAGCTGTACTCTAAGATCTTGGCTAATCGGCTCAGGGGGACGATCGAGCGTCTGGTCTCTCCGTGGCAGCATGGTTTCATTCCGGGCAAGGACACTACGGACCATACTAGACGGGTCATTGCCCTCTTTGATGCCATGGCTGTCGCGGGGGGCCGGATGTCGGTGGTCCTCCTAGATGCCGAGAAGGCCTTTGACCGGGTCTCATGGGCTTTTTTGTGGGCAGTCCTAGAGCATAATAATATGGGACCATGTCTAATGAAATCTCTAAAAGCAATGTACTTCTCACCTAGGGCCAGAGTTTTGGCAATGGGTCAGGAACCGAGTCTTTTCGATATATCCCGTGGGACTAGGCAGGGGTGCCCATGCTCCCCTATCCTCTTTGCACTGTATATAAACCCCCTCATCATAAAATTACTAAACACCGAGGCAATTAGACCAATAACTTTTGGTTCATTTGACACTAAAATATTAGCCTATGCCGATGACGTGGCGGTAGTAACATCACACCCCAAGGAGGCAATAACTGAAATCGAACGAATCACTCATGCATTCGGTCAGGTCTCGGGGTATTCCTTAAATAGGGATAAAACGATGGTTATATGTACACAAAATACCCAATTTATAGACTCTAGGAAAGTAGATAGTGCGGTATATCTGGGAGTCCGTATATCCTCTAAAATTGATGAGATTATTAAAATAAACTATGATCCATTAGTACAAAAAATAACAACAGACTTAAAGCGGATAGATGGCATACATCTCTCGATCATTGGAAGAAGCAACTTTCTTAAAATGAACATTTTACCTCGGGTTCTCTACCGGTTCCGGGCGATCCCGCTATTGGTGGACGACAAAACCATTAAGATCCTTGAATCTCAGATGAGTAAGTTTATATGGGGTTATGGGAAGATAAGGAGATCTATCCGCTTTCATTCTCTCCCTATTATAAGAGGGGGTCTTGCAATACCTAATTTGGGATATTATATGCTTGCAGCTTTATTACATCAGATGAAGCCATTGTTTTATATAAGGTCTTTGAGAAGCGAAGTAGGTGAGAGCTATATTCCCTCAATATTTGAACTAATCATCGGGGATAAGGCGAGAGGTCTTTTAGTAAAACAACTTGAATCTTCATACTACAAAAAAGTCAAATTTAAGATTATACTGAGTGTTTGGGGTATTTGGAAAAAAATCAGAAAACAACTGAATATTACTAAACACAATAGGTACACGTCGCTATGGCACTCTACTATACTGCCACCAGCTATATATGATACGATTGCCAGGAAATGGGAAACATGTGGAGTCTCGACTCTCGGTGACTTTTTGTCGCCTCCCGTTAGACAAAGATTCCAACAGTTACAATCTAAATTTTCTATCCCTAGCAATAGTGTATTCAAGTACATTCAGATCAATACGATACTGGACTCAAGGAGTGCAGATATCACATTGGAGAATATTCCTTTATTTGACTGTCTATTAAGATCATCAACCAGGATTGGTATGATTTATGATGTACTAATAGACAGCCAATCTGATGATGTTGATGTGGTGGAGCAGGGCTGGTCAAGGAAATTAAATAACCCTAATGTTGATATCGATAAGATATTGCTATTGTCAACAAAATTGTTTATGTCTTCTAATTTAAAAGCACAGTTGTATAAGACTATATATGATTTATATTTTACCCCCGCTAAACTTTTCACATGGGGGAAAAGAGCTAACTCAGAATGTCCTAGATGTGGGAAACATTCAGCACATCTAATTCATATGCTATACGAGTGTGAAAAATTATTAGTATTGAAAAAAATGATAATGGAGTTCTGGCAGGAAGTGTTTAGTCATCCAGTTGCCGAATCCCCCTCCTTGTATATCTTGGGATATGATAATACACTGTCACATACCATCGAAGAAGAAGTACTACTCTTTTTGGGGTCAGCAGTGTATCGTATTATATTAACAGCACGGTGGAAAGATACAGATCCCCCCAACTTTCAGATATGGTTATCAAGACTCTTGGGTATGTATAATCAAGAGAAAGCGATCTTTGCCTGTAAAGGGTTGAGGGCTCAAGCACGTGGTATTAAGATCTGGGAACCAATTGAGAATTGGAGCAAATGTTAGAACTGCTAGTTAGAATGTATCCACCGGTCTAAATAATATCTTGGTCTTTTTTTTTTTCTTCTTGTAAATTTGTTTTTTGAGACTAAATATCGTTATTTCTGCATTTGTGAATTGCCAAATAAAAAAAAAAAAAAAAAAAAAAAAGAGATACACAGTAAATAATTTCAATGTTTTTTGAAACTTTGTTGATTCTTGAGAAATATACTTGTGCTGCAATAATCAATGGAAGGAAACTGAATAATGCAATTAGCGTTATGAGATTGGTGAAAAAGATAAACAGTTCAACCATTTTGCTGATTACAGAGAATGATATGCTTGCATACAAGTATGGTAATAATCTGCACTCCTACCTAGGGCATCCTAACCTATTATGTCAAGGCTGAGTGAATTTGCCAAATCCCTGTAGGAGGATCTAACTCCCTGTTACCTTTGGGTTAGTGTCATCAAGCTGCCCGTCCGGCTGGAGAGCTGGGCAGCATCCGTCGCATGAGGTAAACAGGAATCAACTGGGCTGGGATTCCAGCATCGGTTGACCTCTCAGTGTCAGCTAAATGCTCCTCTGTCTAAACAAAGGATCAATGTTGTGTATATATGATAACATCATCCATGTTACCATCCCAAACTCCCAGTCAGGCCGTTATTGTTTTTTCTATTGTGATAGCTCTGTCGGCGAGTGGACAAAACAAATAACAACATCTGTGTGATGAACCTAGCCCTGGTACAGAATGTTCCAAGTGTTTTGATGGAGTAAGCAAACTTAGGGTAGAACAACTTATTCATTTACCTATGTCTAGGATCAGAAGGTGATGCTCCAATGCACACAATTAAATTCAAAAATTAAAATTATCCTCAGTCACGAACCTGTACCTGCATGCCGTTCACTAATAAGGACTTGGAGCTCTGCACACAGGTACAACTTTATTGCTTGTAAGCTCATCGAAATACATATCAGCAACCATTACGCATGTATATAATACTGTGCCTTTCCTTCAGTTAGCTTTGCTGCCACTAATGAGCATTTTGCATTCTTTACATATACATATCAGTAAGTTTACAGAATTATCACTATTTTATTTTGCATTTGTTTGACAATGCACAGAAGCCTCCATCTTTCAGGATATCAACTTAGCACATGATGATATTTACCGTCACGTTTTTCACAAGGGATTCTGAGCATATTGTGAACACACCCATGGATCTATCCATTAACCTATGACCTGAGCTTAAAGTTTGGACTTTCAGTTTTTTTCATTTAGATCACCTTCCAGGCTTACACATCCCTTGAGGATTGGCCTAGCCGAAAATGCATCGGGGTGTTTAAAGTCTTGTAATTAAGCATTTATGTGCACACACAACTGGATACACTTGGAATGCAATGAATTAAAATTAGCATTAAAATAAATTAAATTTGTAGAACCTTTGCTTAATTTCCCAAGTATTTAATTTTTTGAAGAGACTTTTGGACAATTGGGGGTCCATTAGGATGGCGGGCGGATTGCCCCCGCAGGCTGGGCATGTATGTCTGCCACATCGCACTGTTGGAAAAGCAAAAAAAATGCTTTTTCAAAGGTTTTCATTATTTACCACCAACTTGTAGTTAGTGGTAAATAACGAATCCTTAACTGAGGAATGCACTAACTTGAGTGCTCCCTACATCCTGGATTCGGTAATTTACCGAATTGGTATGTTAAGAATTCGGTATTTTACTAAATCCTCAAATTACCGATTCCGTAAAATACCGAATCCTAAAAAAATTGCCACCTACATCTAAAAAGCCCAATACCGGTCGGTAACGGATGAAATTCGGTAATTTCGTCCGTTACCGACTGGTATTGGGCGACCTACACCTGGCCCTAGATGCGTAATTGTAGGTAGAAGAAGACTACTTTATGTTAATATCGAGCCTTGTTTGGCTTGACAACATCTCTGAATGTACTGAGGATTTTGAACTGTGTGATATATGCTTAAGGCTGTGGTGCAACCTTTTCAAATGAAATATACTGGCCTTTTTCCTCATCTGTAAGAAGATGGCCTGGTACATGAAGGCTAGAGGTTTATGTAAAATCCAGCATTCTTTTTAGAACAGGGTAATTCTGCCTTTGTTTACTGAAAAATCTATCTGAAATAGATTACAATGTTCTATATATTGTGAAGCGTTTTCTCCTTTTGTGCATTTGTGTATCTCTATGGGCTGATTCTGATGTGGGTTGGAAAGCAATCCCACCCAGGGCCTGATTCTGATGCGGTTAGGAAGGCCTCCTAATGGCATTTGCTCCTTCCAAATAGGATCGGGAGCGACCCAGTGCCCAATTATGATGCTGTTAGGAACATGTGCTCCCATTGAAGTCAATGGGAGTCCAACCAAATTGTATCTGGAAGCATCCGGATGCATCGTACTTGGTCGGTCGGACTCTCCCGATCCTAGTGGGTCGGAAACCATTTCCAACCCGATTCGGTCGGGAAGCATTTCCAACTTGCATCAGAATCAGCCCCTATGTGTGTTTGTGTTTCTGTGTGTGACTGTATGTGAATGTGTGATCTGTCAAGTGGGGACTGAGCAAAAAAGGGGATTCCCAAAACACAAAAAAGATTACATTAAAAACAACAGACGCATAAAGTAATACAATTAAAACAACAGACAAAATGGGGGCCCTAGGGCTTGCCCAACAGTCCCCAATATGTTTATGTGGATGTCCCAGGTGGGCACCCACCTTTAGCCCTGGTTCTAATAATTAGACTTGCGGGGGAGGATGCGGCTCTCCTCCTTTTAAGTGTTCTTGGCCCCAAAAGACGGGATGTCTGGGGCCCGAGAAGGCTTGCGGAGGGAGGCTGCATGGCCCCCCTCCTCTTTAAAATGTAATACAGTCCTGGGGGATGGTGTTCCCAAGGTTTAACGGGACTCAGAGAGGGGGGCCTCACAGTCCTTCCATTGTTTTTTGTTTTTTTGTGATGGGGGATTTGGTCCCAGGGGCAGAGAAGGCTTGGGGAGAGCAGATGTGCGGCTCCCTTCCCTTTTTAATAACATGCGGCTCGGGGAATGGGGTCTCTGGGTCCTAATAAGGCTCATGGAGGGAGACTGCATGCCCCCTCTCTGTAGAATTTGGCCATGGAGTAAAGGGTCCCTGGAGTCTATTAAGACCCTGAGAGTGGGGCAACGCGACCCCCTCCACTTTTTTGTTTAATTTAGCCCTGTGGGATGGGGAACTGGGCATAATAAAGCGGGGGCAGGGGGTTGCATGCGTTTTCAACTTTGTGTAAAGTGGTTGGGTCTGCTTTCATAGCACCGGGCTGACTTACTGACTTTGGCCCCGATATATTAGTGTGGGTTGCATGGCATCTCCCATGAAACAGAGTATACATACTGCAAGATAATGGCCCACCCCCCCAATTTAAAAGCGGGCAGACCTAGGTTTCTCTTTTCATAGACTACACCATCTCTGCCATGAATAAACCCTCTGACAATCCTGCCGAGTGAGGGCTGTCGAAGGCAGACCTCTAATTCTGCCCACCTAATTAAGGGGTCGATTATGATGGTGGTGAATCTGCATCCTCCGGGCTGGTGGAAGCCACCGCCGGCACTGAGGATGCGGATTCACCGCCGGGGTGACAGAAAACACCCACTGCCAGATTAGGATGGCGGTGGGATGGCGTTGGGAACAGCGGCGGACGGCAGGTCCGTCCGCCGCTGATCCGCAGGATGATGAGCACTATTTGGTGGTGGTGTCTGCAAGACACCGTCAGCCAAATTAGGATGTGTGGTGAAACATGCTTTTCCGCGGCGGCTTTTCCGCCGTGGAAAAGCATGTGGAACTTTGCTTCTGGGGGCCCCTTGCGGGCCCTCAGGGTCAATTGGTGGTGGGGGTGCACATGGGGGATACCTATGGAACCCCCCTGCTTTTACATGCACAACGCGGCAGGCACCGCGCGGTGCCTGCCGCGTTGTGCATGTAAATGCAAATCATGCATTTTTAACCTTGCTGCGGGTGCTGCTTCAAGCAGCACCCGCCGCAAGGTTAAAGATATGGGATGTGACCGCCAGGGTGGCGGTCACATCCTAATTGCAATGGAGGGACTGCCGCTGCCACTGCAGACGGTCCCTCCACCTCGGGGGTGGCGGACGGACGCAGGTCCGTCCGCCATCCTAATAGGCCTCTTAGTTGTACAGAATTAGATGTCAGTTTTTACAAGGGGTGGGGGAAATATTTCATTCTGCTGGTGGAATTGGTGGAATTTTGGCGACTTTACGTTACTCTTGTAACACGGAGCTCCAGACAAATTCCGCCAATCATCGCATGGTAGAATGTTTCCTCGCATGCATTCTAAAATGGTAAGTTGGTGACCACAAGTGAGATTTGGAACCCCCAAGCGCAAGTTACAGTCTCTAGGAGGACACCCAGTGAGATCTTTCCATTGCAGGTGTTTGGAGGCAACCGACGGTCAAAAGGCTGCCACACGAGTAGAAAATCTACTCGAGCGGCAGCAAAATCAACTCAAGCAGCGGTGCCCTCTGGCATGCCTCGTGGTGCCAGTTGTACTGACTTTTCAGCATGGAATGTACTCCTGGCGCTATATCACAGGACAAGCAGCACGATGTGCTTATTTCCGCACATTGCTGAAACTCCGCGGAATATCTCAGAATTGTTTTGTAACTCTATGAAATTCCGATGAGTCAAATTCAGCGAGTTACGCCTACCATTAGTTTTTACTGCCAGTCACTTCCTGGAAAGTCCTGGCAGTAAGGGACAGTGAAAACTACTAAATGCTCCCTCCTGGAGAGCATTCCCATGGCGACAGGAGAATTTTCTTTTCTTTTTCAAAAAGAAAATTCCGCTATCGATGGTTCCTGGCAATGCTTTAGAAATGACTTCCAGCTTGGCAGTCATTTCCAGATTTGGCAGGTAACACCTCCATAATGGTGACAGAGTAATTTATTATGTTTCTCTGAAAGAGAAACAGGTCACCCACTATTATGTAAATTAGGCCCTTCGTTTCTAACCTCTTCCAAAATAGAAGCAAAATCATGTACTTTACATCAAGTTCATCTGATAAAAAGAAGAGGAAGAAAGTTCAATATGTGAATTTGTGTGACAAATTAAGGTGTTCGACATTAATGTTATTTTAAGGATAATATATATTTAATCATTTATTGGGTAATATGCAATTCTTTTTGTGCTTTTGCTATATATGTTTTCATATTTTATATGTTTTATGTGATTTAATTTAGCCTATTTATTATGACCATATTTTAAAAGTGGTGGGAAGGTTTGCCAGAGAGAAGAGTGGGAAGTATTTTACAAATCTTCATTCAATTAATGTTATATTTGTATTTGTATTTTTGGGGAAAAATTGCATATACATTTTTAGAGACTATTAATTTGTCTAAGCCTATATTTGCACATGTTTTTTAAGTATGGGGCATTATGTATATATTTAATGAATAGTCTTATTTTATGAAGACAAAAAAAGAAATATTCTGGTGTTTTGGTGGCAAGAATTTTTGTACTTTATTAACGTGTAAATAGTTTATAGGTTAACAGTCTAATTTCTTTTTTTCTTCCGTTATTTTGGTGGCAAGAAGTCTGGTATTTTTTTAATGTGTTAATTGATTCTAGGTTAATTTTCTAATTTATAAATTCTTTAATTTATTGTATTTATTAATATTGTTTGGTTTATTAGCATTCATTTGAAATGTTCAAACGTATAAATCTTAGTATTTAAAACATTTCAAAACATTCTTTTGCTGAGGTATTTTTTGTGTTTTCATGGAGTTTTGTTTTAGTTATATTTTTTACATTTTTGATTCACATACTTTTTGGAACATATTTGATCAATATTGTGTGTATAGTTAATTGTTATTAATTGAAAATTTACACATTTAGAAAGAAAGGTTTTATCACGGTTTAATAAAATAATATTTATTGTTTTATACAAATGTTTGAGTGCAAGGTCATTTTGGTTTATTTAGAGTTATTTCTTGAGGTACATTGTTTATTTTGATTATTGTGATATTAATGTGTCCCTAATCGTTTGTGAATTTAAATTTAGTGTTCTTTCTAACATTTTTGCATTTAAATGTATTTTTTAGGTTTATGTGTCTTTTACAATAATTTATCATTTATATATTTATTTTGTTGCGTAATGTGGCTTTCTATTATTCTGTTTACTGAGTACATATTAATTTAATTTCATTATTGATTATAGTTTGATTTTTTTAAACAGCCAACATCACTTTTCATAGTGAAAATATTTTCAATTTGCATTAGTTTTAAAAGGGTTTATTTAATTAAAGTTTCAGAAAATATATAATTGTTGCCAATGTGTTGATTTTTGTATTAAGAATATTACATATTATACATTTAAAGAGTTAAATATGACACTCCTAGGATCCAAAACTGTCATCAATTTGAATAAATGTAGAGTTGGAATAGCAAATATGACACCCCTAGAATCTAACACTTTACCCAAAGTAGTTACATTTTGATTGAGAATAGTAAATCTGACTCCCTCAAAGTCCAACGCTTTCCCCAGTGTGGCTAAGTTTGGAGTAGGAATGGTAACTATAAACTCCCAAGGTTTAACACTTCCCGCAATGTAGCTTCTTTTGGAGGGGGAATTGTAATTCTGCTACCCTCAGAGTTCCAACAATTTCTCCAATACGTTTTGAATTGGAATAGTAAATTGGGTACCTACGATTCTAAAATTCTCACCAATATTACTGATTTTGGAGTGTGAATATTAAATCTGGCACATCCAGAGTCTAACATTTTCTCCAATGTGGCTATGTTTGCAGTGGGAATAGTAAATTCTTCTGATTTCAAATTCCTATGTGGCTAAGTTGGAAGTGAAGCTACTAAACCTGGCCCATTCAGAGTCCAAAATTTGACCTACAGTGGCTAAGGGCCTCACTATGATGCAAGTCGGATGTCATATCGGGAATGGGACCACCCAACTTGCTGTCGGCAGTCCTGCCATGGGAATTACAATGCGATCGCCTTCAAGGCAGTCGCAAAGTGTATTTTTCGTATTGCGGCATGTGCTGCGAGCTGCAGCACATGCAGCAGTACAAAAAAATACACATTTTGCAAATCCCTGCACTGTGTGGCAGGCACCATGCGGTGCTTGCCACATGGTGCAGGGATATGTAGGGGGCACCATAGGTCGGAGGGCCAGGGTGGAAGGGGGCCTGCACTTTCCACCAGCCTTCTCATGGCAGGTTAACTGCTATGAAACGGCCACCGGAACCTGACATTGTAATGCCTACGGCGGTCTCTGAGCTGGCACTGCCACTATTGTAGGCATTGCAGACCACCTGACGGTCCGACAATTAATGTTGGACGGTCTTTCCGCCCCCGATCATCCACGCGCCATCCAAATGTGGCGGGCGGTAATCACTATCACGATGGCAGTGAGATGCTTCCGACAGGATGTCGATTGCAGTCCCACCATCATCATAATCAGCCCCTAAGTTTGCAGTGGCAATTGTAAATCTGAACCCATACGTCTACCCTGCAAAATGTGGAGCTAGAATAAGAAATCTGACCCATTCAGAGTCAACAATTTCACCATTATGGCTAAGTTTGGCGTGGAAATAGTAAATATGAACTCACCAAAGATTAAAACTAACCCTAATTTGGCTAAGTTTTGATTTAAAGGGTTTAATATTTATTTCCTCAAAGCTAAAAAATAATTGTATACATTTTTTAATTGTATAATTGTGCATATAAACATATATATAATACACCACATAAACCCAGTACCACCAACCTTAATTTTATACAAAGAACTCTACAACTTGAGTTCATTCAATGATGCCAAAAGGAATGTGAGTTTCTTAAGGATTCAGGACATTCCCTGTGCACTGTTACCTCACTTACATAAATGTTGGAAGCTCTCAACATGGTGCGACAATTCAAACTCTTAATTTCCCTGAAGACATTTAATCAGTGGTTGCCAGAGGGCTTCAATTTTCCCAGATCATCTCTAATACCATGTGTCATACTTTCCATTGCCATCAGAGTCCATAGGCGTGGAGCCAAGGAGATCATATCCTGGGGGCAGTGGGCTTTTCAGTGGGCATCAATTTCATGCTCGACCACCTACAACATAAGTGGTATAAATGTCCATTTGTCCCCTTCATACAATTCCAGTGCCTCAGTCACAGCAAGGTTACTGAAGTGTCCATAGTGACAACCAATCTTACTGTCCTCTTTTATATTACTAAGGACTTCTTTCTAAGACATGTTTTAGGTCAAGCATGGTCAAACAACAAGAGAGAAAGGGTCAAGTAGTCACTCTTCTACCCCTTTAATAATCTTTACGAAATCAAAAGAGTGACACAAAAGGTGCAATGCAACTTAAGAAGAAACTACTTAACCTTATAGCCCAAGTCAGAAAGTGATTAGGGAAGAAACTGTGATTCAAAAAGAACCCTCACGCACCAACAAAGTTGGTGACTGGCTTCATCATAGGGTTCATTTTTGAGTGCTTGTGAATTCGTGCCCAGATATATGTCAGTGAATTAAAAGAAAAGGCCAACTATTCCCTATACCCATTTTAATAAAGGGATAGTCGACCTTCAATAAAAACAAAGTGTAAGCGGACAACTAGTAGTTGAGTAAATTTTAACCTGTGTGTCCTATCTAGTCATCGTGGTCTAGCTCAAACTTGAGCCGAAGTATCGGTTATCAGAGCGCTTCACGTAGCACAAGTTGCGTTACATGACAACACATTAATTTTTGTTAGGCACGGGGAGATTAAGTGATTTGCCCAGAATCACAGGATGTTCAGCATCATTGCAGAGAATCGAACCTGGTCCCCCAGATTAGAGGTCGGCGGCCCTAGCCGTTATGCCAACTCCTCTTACCCAATTGATTTCGTTACCCATTTAAACAGGTATAGTAAGGCAATCTCTTCATGGATATTTTGCCCTATTTTGAGCCCCTGAATTTCTGAATTAGCTACATTTATTTGAGCCAAGGAAGCTGTTTGTAATATTTGAGTGGAGGCAATACTACATGTATAGAGTTAAGTGGGTATACTATGGATAGAAAAGCACTCTTTTGCAAAAAGGTGGATCTTATACTGCTGGTCCCCGAAGATCAATCCATATTACTTAGTCATCTGTATAATCAGCTCGGCCAGATTTTCTATTGAGATGGAAAGCCAGAGTGGAGACAGCTGACATCACTATCTGGTCTATCTGGTCCCACAAGAAAGTAAAACGCTGTCTGTATTATTGCCATTAGTTTGAATACTAGCCAATGGGTTACTGTACCTCATCCATATATATCACTGTATATACAGTTCATTTCCCATCTTGTCCAAGATCCGCTTCAGCAACGGCCATTCGACACGTTCAAAGGCTTTCTCAGCGTCAATTGTAAGGAACAGCAGAGGCATTGATTGTTTGTTCACCTTTTCAATCAAGTCAAACAACTGTTTATTATATAGGGTATGCAGCTCTCTAATCTATATGCCACTACCTTCAAATTGATCTTATACTCTGAGTTAAGAAGTGACATTGGTATGTCTGCTATGCATTTTATGTTTGCCTTACCACGCTTGTGTATGATCTCATGGGGCCCTTTGCCTGTTACCTGTTCCATTTCCCGAAAAGAGTTCAAAAGGGTTCCTAAGAGGCATGCTAATAATGAGGAACATCTTTGATAAAAACCTTGGGCTTTGTGGGTGACAGTTTTTTTTATCACCATCCCCACTTCCTCGCATGTAATTCCTTTCCTAGGGCCTCTTTTGTTGCCCTTAGTAACATAGGTAGCTGTATGGGTTGTAGGATGTCTGATATTGTCTCTAAAGATGGGTTTTGACTAAAGTTGCATATAAAAATTACAAACATTTTTTGCTCTTTTCTCTCTCAGTCCAAGGTAGCATGCAATTCAGGTGACGTACGTCAAGGATACAAGTCATATCTTTAGCATAGCATTGTCAGGCCTCGACAGAATTTCAATTATGCTAGAGTAATCTGAGTAATTTTGGTAATTCCTTGTTACTCTTTGATGTCGAATTAATATTAACGTGATTACATCCACTTTCATAATTAAGAGTCATTTTGGGAAAAGATCCTACTGGGAGAGCACTTTTACGGAGTGCTACACGGAATTACAATAGATGCACCCACCCTTAGACATAAACAAGTTTTTGTTTCAGTTTTAAGAGAGCCTTTCCAAACCTCAAACTCAATTGCTTGTCCAACTGGCTCCTCGGTCTCATCACTTCCATCACAAGGCCTCCTTTTTTTGTCATTGTATTGTCTTTCCTTATCCTTTGACCCTACTTCTAATTTGTCTTTGGTCAGGAACCATGCTTGCTTCTGTTGTGTAGTAATTGCTATGGCATTGCCCTGATTACTGCTTTGAAAGCATCCTATATCATAGCCAATGGAGTATGAGAGTTTAAATGGATAGAGACAGTGGCATACCAAAGGCCTCCGCAGACCCCGTAGTTCAGGGGGGCCCGAGCTCCAGGCGGTCCCCTCAGCACAGTACCTTGGCCTGAGAGCTTGTGATTAGGTCCTGAAGGGAGACCCTCCATGCACCTTGCATGGAGGGCCCCCCTTAAGTTTTGTTACGTCACTGGATAGAGAAAAATTCTGTGATTTGATCTTTGCATTCCTTTGAGTTCCTTCTTGTAGGTTGCATTTTTCAGAATGGAGTAGTATAATCAACATTGTTGTCTATGTTTGCCCATTTTACCCCACCCAAAGTCACAGATCACTGGGCTTGATCTGAGATGAGATGTCTATTCTGTTTGTTAGAGTAATCAAGAGGTCCAATCCCTATATGTGGTCTATTCTCGAAAATTTTCTATGGATGTTGGAGAAAACTTGAACTCCTGTTCAGTAGGGTGAGCTTCCCTTCCAAAATCGTACAGCCCTGGGCTTTCTAGTTGAGACAATAGGGATTAGGACATTCATCACAATGTAAATCAATCTACTATGTGTTTTGGTATGCTCGATTGTAGAACTATGTTGAAATATTCTGTGTAGACTATTTCTCCATTTGCGATAGTAAGAGCTTTGTCTAGAGTTTGGTTGATGTGGTCTTCCTGGCTTGAAATGTTGGCCTACAAGGCTATCTATGTAATGTCTCTTCCTTTAAGTGGTCCCACCAAAATTATGTAACATCCCTCGATAATGTCTGTAACCACTTTGTGCCTTTCCAGAGCTAATTGTCTTTGAATGGCTAACATCACTCCCCTAATTATTGTTGAGCTTAAATACGAGCCCCTTCCACCGGCAATGCATCACGTTTTTCCATATGAAAACTGACGCACAGAGGGGGGCACATGTTGTGCACCCCTGTGTGCATCCACATGCGGTAGAAGCCCCCTTTGTTTCCTCTTTGTCAAGGTGTTCATGGAGTAAGAACCTCCATGACACCATTGGCAGAGAGGAAACTCGCAATATGCTTGGCGCGACCACGGTGGTCCAAACCAAACATAATGGGGCCTCCTGACCACTGCAACATCGCCAGGCAACATTAGTTCCCTAGTGGCTGTGGCAGGGCTGTGGTGGTCCGACGCCCGATTCACAATAGGGCGGTTGGGGGACAACCCCCACTGCGCCCCCACAAGTCTTGCGGTCTGTGGATTGGGCCCCAAGTGTCGATTTTTGTAAGTGCCTTCCTATAGTTTGGTTGAACTGGTAGTAAGACCCTGGTGTGGCTGTATGCAGGTAGTTTCTCAAAAAGAGGAACTGGGAGCTTTTTACCAAGGTCCTGAACATGTGCTCCCAACTAGGATATGCAGAAAATGAAGGAATGTGCAGTTCCTAAAGTGAAGGTGATTCAAGGAGAGATAAGGTCTTTTATGTATTGCCCTCACACACCCCGAAGGTTGTCATGCTTCATCATAGGGTGTTTTGCTCCTCGTCGGGCCAGCGCTGCAATACCCGACAGGCACCAGTGAAGGGGATCATTGCCGGACATCTTTTTATGAAGCCGTTGGGTGTGTGAGGGTATGTTGACAAGGTAGTGAGTGAGTGGTGTGGAATAATATAGTTCTGGTACTGTCCTAAGTAATGGATTTTATTCTGAAGGTGTACTAGCCTAACTAAAAATGAGTGGGCCCTGTCTGGAAGTAATGGCCCTACAGGGTCTGTCTAGTGATGGTGGTCAACATGTTTCTTGCCTTATAGCCCCTAGTGGGTCTAACAGCAATTTGTCAGGACCGGTGTAATAAAAAGTGAGAGAGAGGGTACTCTTGACTCTTATACTACTGCAGCGCTGGTGCAGTGCATCATTGTATAACCAGTGGTACTGCCTGGAGTCATGGTAGATAGCCTGGAGTTTTTGAGACCCAGATAGCAAAGGAATAGTGCAGACTGGGTCAAAATGTCAGAGCACTTCGTTTCTGCATTAATGGGGCTCAGAGCAGGGGTAGGACAACAGCTAGTTGCTACGCCACCCGTCTGATCGAGCAACGAATTGCTCTGTCATTATGACCCCGATTGACCTTAGTAACTGTCATTCCCTGATGGCTTCCCGTAAGAGCTTAAAGATGCTGCTGTTTAGTGATTTGGCCTGATTTTGCATTCTTTTATCCTTTGGGTTCTCTGCCCTTTAGTCTTTGTCTAGCTGTGTCGGCTTCCACATGTCTAGCGCAGGGAGACCCTATTGGGTAGCTGTGCACTTTATAAGTGTAATAATAATAATAATAATAATAATAATTACAAGAGTTAACAAAGACATTTTTTTCATTCAAGAGGTCACAAGAATGCAGGAGAAGTTTCAAGAAAATGAAACAAGACATTGAAACTGCTAACTGAAATAGCCTATTTCAACGCAAACCTTCATACAGAGGTTGTTATTGAGGCTGCTGGGTTAGGCTCTATCCTGGCACAGCTAACACCTTTTTACTCTAAGGCATATTTTAGCATATGTCAGTAGAAGTTTGCCCCAGAAAGAACATGCTTACTCACATCCTGAGAAAGAAATTTTGGCCATGGTATCGGTTTGTGAACATTTACATTTATTCCTGTATGGAAAGCCTTTTATACTGATAACTCATCATCAAGCTTTATTGACTATCTTTGCCAATCCAAAAGCAAAGATGCGTCCTCAAATTGAACTGTGAGAACTACGATTACCAGTGTATGATTATACCATTGTGCATCATTCAGGGAAGAATCAAAACCCTGCTGACCACTTTTCCAGAGTGCCTGTAGAAGGTGAAGGATACTCCATCCAAGACAGCTGAAGCCTACATTAATTAGATTGTAAATAAAAAAGCACCAACTGCTGTATTGTTCACACAGATCCTCACTGCTATGAGCCAATTTATACATGAAGAGTCTTTTACAAAGGTGCAATGCCTCATTCTGTTACTAAACATTTATTTTGAATGAAGTATCAAAGTATTGAAGAGTCTTGCACAAAGATCCATTACTGTAAGCTGTTACTAGAAGTCCCTCATGATTCAAACACTAGACCATTCACAATGTGCAGTACCTCAACCGGTTAACAAGAGTTCCTCTTGAATCTTTTAAGAACGGTTCAGTGCCACTAGCCATTTCAAGATGGCCCAATTGAGTCACAAGGAAGTCCTTGCAAGTATCTTAGCTCATTACTTAGTTGTCACATAGGTGTCTCACTTTAACCTTAGCACAACTCCCAGTCACAGGTACTGAGTAAGTGCATTTAATTTGCACAATGGGCAAATTCTACCACTTTGTAACCACTGGGAGGTATACAAGTGTACACAGAAAACAATAAATAAACAAAAAGCAAACAAATACAGAAACTAAATAAATAAATACATTGGCTGTCTGGTTAAAACTGTCAGTTGCATCAGGATTCCATTTTAGATGAAAGTGTATGATGCTTCAGTAATGCCAAATTCTTAGCCAAACACTTACACACAATGTAATTTGCAAAATTCATGAAGATTCTTTCACAAAAGTGTAGTAGTACAAGCTGATATTTGGTGTTGGTAGAGCATTTTATTGAAATGTAAAATTAAAATAGTTAAAAAGACTTGTGCCATAACTACATGCAATTTAACATGAAGTGGAATGACAGTAAAATATGTGAATATGCATCTTTGTAGTATCCAGTTATATCTATTTGTGCAAGGCCTCAAAATGTTAAAGCAAACTAAATTATTTTAGCAACAAAATTAAAGGTTCTGAAGTGTGCACAAAATGCTTGATGGTTAACCTAATCCTGAAATATTTTTTTAAATTTCACACCACATTGCATTAAATAATGCATTTGATTAATGATGACATTTTTAACATGTTTTAATTGAGACACATTATCAATTAATAGAATGACCTCATATTAGTTCACCCATTAAATACAATGCATGAATAGAAAATGTTATAGTTTAACCTATTTCCTTTCAGATTTAAAATGAAGTAAATGTGTTTCTAAATAATATATGTTGCAGCAATTTCACATATGTCTATTGTTTAGCCTAAAATGTACTTCATTTGAATATTGGAATGTGTTCAGATCCATGGGATAAGAGGTCTAATAATTGCAATGCCCCATACGTAATTGTAATTTTATTATTTTATTTCAGATTCCAAGGTAGTTCTTTGTAAGCTCACTGAGTAGGAACGAGGCAAAGGATGAAACTAGACTGTTCTGAAGAAGAATCAAAAGCCCATTGGTCAAATGAAAGGAGAAGATGCAGATCGATTTGCAACATTGCTTTCAGCCGTTTATATTAATGCAGGTCCTAGAGCCGGGTAACTCCTTTTGATCATTTCTTCCCTGATACTTTCAAGACCCATGTTAGTTGTCTTCAATGAAGCTGAGTGCTAACAGCTTTATGCTGAAGGTTCAATACTGATTTGCAATCCTACCTCACCTCTTTTGTACCTGCAGTCACTACTGACACTGCAGGATTGATTTTGCTTTTTGTGAACTTCTTTTCATGAGAAGTTTAGCTGATAGTGATTGATTGATTTTGAGTTCTTGCAGAACACCCAGTTTCATCCCATTCTTTAGAGTAGGGATTCTTCCCTTTATGGAATGTGCTATATTGCTTATTTGATGAATTGCTCTAACCAACATTTTTCTATCAATTCTGTCATTTGATTGATGCCTTTTTAAATATTCAAATAAAAAAGAGAAACAAAATTCTTACTATACCTTTTAATGAAAATTAAACTGTTATATTCTCAGCGTGTGTCTCGCGCTGAGCTCGAGCTGCCTGCTTCCACTACGTGGCCAGTGTTCGGTCCCAACGGCCGTTATTGCCCGTTTGGTCCCGGTCTTGCTGGTCGGGTTTTTCTACCCTTCATCTTGAATAAACTCCGTAACTGAAATAACTACATAACATTGCCTCGTTATATATTTACAACATTTTGGCGACTTTGGCTGTAGACGAAGGCAAAAGACGTGGGTGAAGGAAAAAGCCGAAACTGACGACGAACGCGTCGAAGACGTGAAAGTGAAAAACCCGACCGAAGGAGAGCACCTGCGACTCGAGAAAAGACGTCGCATAAAAGGAAAGACTGTACCGTAAGCCTGTTCATAAGGTACGTTTAAAAACAACTCACCGGGAGAGTTTAACTTTGTGTGAAGCTTGATGAAGCGGTGCCTATAAATTCCCAACCCATTAACGCAAACAGCAGCGCCTCGGTGCCATCGCACTCGAAAGGGAAATCTCCCTCTGCATCACGATTTAAAAGGGAAATCTCCCTCTGCACCGAAAGGCAGCATTGGTGAGCCCCACCGCTAGTGAAGAATATTTAAAAGGGCAACACGATAAAGAACCTGATGCAAGTGCTTTGAACTTAATATAAGTCACGCTTGGAAGTGACACAAGCAGGAAATTAAAACGAAGAAGTCTAGTTAAAAGAGCAACGTGCTCAAGATTAAGTGACAAACTGGTTAAACGAGATACTGAATACGTCTGGAAGCGGCACAGGCATACATTTAAAACGTAGAGCTTTCTACATTAGAATACAGCGAACAGTGACACACTCACTTAAATACTGTGTGTCATTATAAAGCAAAGGAGAATAAAACAACTGTGACACGCACACTTATACGAGAAGCCATACAGACAACAGTGACACACTCACTTTTAACCCAGTGTGTCATACAATTGCAACTCAAAACTACAGTGACACACACACTAGTCGTTTATCTTACTGTGGTATTAATTTACTGTTCACACCATGAATGTAAACAACACCATCCTAGCCCCTGTCCCTTTCTTGAGTGCCCCGGGTGAACCCTCCATGGAATGGGATGACTGGTGTGAGGCGTTCGAGAACTACATCGTAGCATTAGATGGCACAAAGTTTTCTGCTGTCAGGAAAAAGGCTTTGTTATTAAGTGCACTGGGGAAAGAGGGACAGAGAATCTTTAAGTATTTACCGAGCCCCCCCTTAGATATTGATGATGTGTATAAAGATGCATTGTTTAGGTTGTATACTAGATTTGCGAAACAGGAAAATGTGGTAATGCGCAGACACAAATTTTACACTGCTCCCCAGAGAGAGAATGAGACAATTGATGAGTTTGTATCTAGGCTAAGGGAACTTTCTATGAAGTGTCAATTTGGCAATATTCAGGATGAAATGATCCGTGATCAGTTAATTGTGCAATGTCTTAGCAAAAAAACACAAGAAAAGCTGTGGGCAGCTAAAAATCCCACTCTCACTGAGGCAATCACCATTGCTAAAGTGGCTGAAGAAAGTGATAGATGTATGAAGGAACTTAAGAGGATACAACATGGGCACACTAGTGGGCAAGAAGTTGCAGTGTTACAAACAGATAGTTCTGAGGGTGTCAACCCAATACAAGGGAGACAAGTGAACAGAGGAGGGAAAGCCTCAACCTCATTTAATAAAGGGGTGCAACCAAACAGATTAGGTGTACAACCAAACAGATTTAGACAAACCACACGTTCCTGCAACAGGTGTGGTAGTCCTTTTCACTTAGCTGATTCAAAGAATTGTACTGCTCTGTCAAGGGATTGCTTAAAGTGTGGGAAGAAGGGACATTATGCACGTATGTGTAGAACTAGTTCTGGCTTTAAAACGGTTGCATTGGTTGAAAGTGAAACCACTGATGATGAGGCGGAGGTAATGATGATTACATCTGCTGGTAGCCAAGAATTGACTGAAGATGTTGTTTTGTCTCGCCCAAAGGCAGATTTCGAACTGAATGGGTGTGTAATAAACTTGATGGTAGATACTGGGTCATTGTACACAATAATCCCAAAAAGTTTGTTCAATTCCTCATACAAAGAGTCAACCCTTATTAAATCTGATATCACCCTGAGAGGTTATCAAGGTGTGAGCATTGGTGTGCTTGGGTACTTTGAGGCCAACATTATGTTTAAAGGAAGGGCTACTCGAGGAAAGGTCTATGTGTCACCTCATGGCCCTGCCATTTTGGGATGGATACACCAGTACGAACTAAACATAAGGGTGAACCCGAGGGCAGATCCACCTGTGTCGTGTATAGACAATGAGGAGGAGTGCAATAATTTTCATGGTGACTTGGAGAGCATTCTAAAAAAGCATGAGAGTATATTTTGTGAGAAATTGGGGGAAGCTGTTGGCTACCAACACGTTATTAAAATTAAGAAATGTATTGCACCCGTGAAACATACTGCAAGGAAAATACCTTTGTCGGCAAGAGATGAAGTTAGGAAGATTATCAAACAGTTGTTGGATGATAACATAATTGAACCTGTAGAGGCCACACAGTGGTTAAGTCCTGTAGTTATCACACAGAAACCAGACAACTCTTTACGCTTCTGTGTGGACATGAGAAGCTTGAACAAGGCTGTGATAATGGACAATTTCCCACTCCCCAACATAAACGAGATTGTTCTGAGCTTGGGCGGAGGTAAAATTTTCTCGAAGTTGGATCTTCGCAGCGCTTACCACCAGGTAAAACTTCACCCGGACTCAAGACAATTCACTTCGTTCATCACTCCGGAGGGAACATATCAATTCAAGAGACTCCCTTTTGGCCTTTGCTCTGCAGCAAGTGCATTCCAAAGGATCATCACTGATGTCCTGAAGGGTATAGAAAGAGTGGTATTTTTTCAAGACGATATCCTAATCTATGGTTTAAATGTTGATGATCACAATGCTATCCTTAACAAAGTTCTCACTGCTCTTTCAAAGGCTGGTTTAACCCTGCGTAAAGAAAAATGTGTTTTTGCTGTTGGGGAAGTTGACTATTTGGGGTATCATGTGTCTGGTCTTGGGATTCAGCCAAAAAAGGATTTGGTAAGTGCAATTTGCAATGTGCCTGAACCTGATGACAAAGACAAACTAAGGTCTTTTATGGGTATGGTAGAGTACTATGCCAAGTTCGTTAAAAATTTTGCGGAAAAAGTGGAACCTTTACGTGCCATCATGAGAAAAGGGAAAGGTTTTACATGGGGAGATGACCAGAGAAATGCATTTTTAGTGATCAAACAGAATATTTTAGATGCCAATATCCTCTCAAGCTTTGTACAATCTTTTCACACTATCCTCACCGTTGATGCTAGCTCCGTTGGGATCGGGGCAGTCCTCACACAGAAAGGGAGTGGCAAACAGAACACTGTTGCCTTTGCGTCACGTTCCTTGACCGAGACTGAAAGGAACTATTCGGTCATAGAGCGTGAAGCGTTGGCGGCTGCGTGGGCCACTCGGTATTTTCGTGTGTATTTGTGGGGGATCACATTCACGCTCAGAACTGACCACAAGCCACTATTAAAGGTTCTAGCTCCAGGGGGTATTAGGAATTGCTCTGGGCGGCTGGCGAGGTTAGCTGTTAGCCTCCAAGAGTTTACGTGCAACGTGGAATACCTACCCGGTTGGTGCAACAGCGTGGCTGACTGTTTGTCAAGGTTGCCAGACACTAAGGTACTACCCAAGGAGTTAGTAACTGAGAGCGTTGTCGCTTTTTTAGATGACCTGGGGAGTGATTTACCCTCGTCTATATCCAAGGAAGAATGGGTGGAAGAAATGAAGAAGGATCTTGTAATGGAAGGGTTGGTTAAGATGTGCAAAGAAGGGGTGTCTAGGCAAAGTACGGTTTCACCTGCCCTCAGGCCTTACGTCCAGCTGCAGGATGAAATTTCTTTGTTGACTGAGTCTATTCTCGTGCGAGGTGAGAAATACATACCACCTGTGTCCCTTAGACCTCGTATCATTGCTTTAGCGCATGAGGGCCACCTAGGACAAACTCTCACTGGTAAACGCGTCAAGGCTGACTTTTGGTGGCCGGGGGTAGATGCGCAGGTGAAGAGTTGGGTTGAACAGTGCCAGCCGTGTAAAGAGTCAGAAAAGAGGCTGCAGGTTCGCGCTAGTAAGGACACCAGGGGACAAATCGTTTCAGATGATGGTGCTTGGCAGAAGGTCTGCCTTGACTTTATAGGCCCTTTTCATGACCTGCTAGATTCAGAAAAGTTTGCTTTGGTGCTAGTGGATTCTGCTTCTAGGTGGGTAGAAGTTGCTTTTATGAAAAGCATCACTGCTGAGTCCACAGTCAAGGTTCTGGATGAGATTTTTAGGCGTGAGGGGGTTCCTTCTATGGTCCTGACAGATAACGGTACACAGCTCACCTCAGCGACTATGGAGAATTACTTTGTGTTTTTGGGTTTAAAGCACCTCCGCACGTCACTATACAATCCTCAAGGGAACGGATTGTGCGAGAGAGTGAACAGACTGGTGAAGGGCACTATGCAACTTGCCTTAGCCTCCGGTCGGTCAGTGCAGAAAGAGATTAAAGAAATGTTGTGGGCATACCGCACGACTGTTCACAATAACATGTCCGTCACACCCTTCGAACTCATGCGGGGGAGACTTCCGGGTACGAAGTTGATCCCCACTTGGCTCCATGAGAAAGTAGAGAGGAGCGGGCACAGTAAATTGGGAAGTAGTGCTTCCACCAAAATAGCTGAAGGGGATTTGGTTAAGGTGAAACCGGGTGGAAATCAAAATATGTTCAACAAGTTCAGAGGACCTTACCAGGTAAAGTCCGCATTTGGCAACTACATTAGGCTGCAGAATGGGCAAACTTGGAACCTCCGCAGGGTTGCACTTTACCAGAAAAAGGCCAAGCCTACCACTCACAAGGCCAAGCCCACCACTCATGTGCCTGTTACCAAAAAGGCTGTTGTTGAAGAAGTGTGCAGACCTGCTCGCAAAAGGATTGTTCCTGCTTATTTGAAAGATTTTGTATAGGCTTCTTGATTGTGTTTTTTCTTCGCCTGCCTAAGGAAGGGTGTGGGGTTACATGGTTTCAATATATTTCAAAGCTCTGTGAAAAGTTTATGTTTTAAGCAATGCCACTTGCCAAGTTTCTTGTTACTTGGTGTCTTGTTTTAAAAGGGGAAGCTACATGTTCTAAGTTATGTTCCTTTTGTGTTCTGCTGTGCTCCTTTTCTTGTTTTACTTTAGTGCATTCCTCCTCTTCCATTGTTTAAGGAAAGGAGATGTGTTATATTCTCAGCGTGTGTCTCGCGCTGAGCTCGAGCTGCCTGCTTCCACTACGTGGCCAGTGTTCGGTCCCAACGGCCGTTATTGCCCGTTTGGTCCCGGTCTTGCTGGTCGGGTTTTTCTACCCTTCATCTTGAATAAACTCCGTAACTGAAATAACTACATAACATTGCCTCGTTATATATTTACAACATAAACCCTTTACATTAATCAAAACTTTCATTATTGACTGAACATAGAAAGACAATTGTGATTATTGATTTAGATTTATTTGTGATTTATAGCTCCTGATCTCCTTATAAACTGCTGAAAAGGTCAGTTTCAGGGGAGTGAGTGCCACACAGAGAGTCTGTTTTGGTGTGAATTGGAGTGTTATATTTAATTTGATTCCAACTCCAGCAGTAGTTGGTAGTAGAGTGGCAGTTTACATCTCGAGAGGAGGAGCCATCGGTAATTGCCTGAGTTAGAGTAATGCCCGAGTCCCAAAGCCCAATGCCCAGAACTTGTAGATTGACCAAGCGTGGTTTCTCGAAGGAAAATTCTAAGGTGTTTGCTATTTTGGAGGACTGAGTATTAATTGGGTAATGCATTGTGATTATTTTTGTTAAATTTGAAGAGTAGTTTGAAGAATGACAAGTAAATGGTTTAGATGAATTTAAATGCTCATTGCTTACTGTTAAGAATTTGAAGACTTATCAGGTTTGGCATATCTTACTATCCCAAGATAAATACATGGAAATTGAGAAAAGTGTAGAAGACACCTAATAGAGATCTAAAAGTGTAGAATATACTTTTTGGTTTTCTTGTCTGCAAAAGGTTTGTGGTTTAGATTGTGAGGTACAAAAGGGGGTGGTGATGGACGGAGCATCTGAGCCAATCAAACACTCACACCCAGTCAAAAGATCTGGGTTTGATCCATCACCGTTCTTTAGCCCACTCTGCCACCCCAGTTCAGACATGGCTATATGCAAATCAGTCTGACCCTGTGCCTCATGGGAACAGTCAAGCCCAAACTGCCAAGCCATGCCTTCCCTGGACCGGAAACAAGCTTCCGAGGACTGGTTTCTGGCATTCCAGCCGTCTTCAGCCCAGCTTGCTTGAATCCAGTGGCAAAGTGAGCAAGGGACTCACGTCTGAGCATACCCTGCCACATTTATAGCGGCCAAAGTGGTACAAAAGGGGGTGGTGATGGACGGAGCATCTGAACCAATCAAACACTCACACCCAGTCAAAAGATCTGGGTTTAATCCATCACCGTTCTTTAGCCCACTCTGTCACCCCAGTTCAGACATGGCTATATGCAAATCAGTCTGACCCTGTGCCTCATGGGAACAGTCCAGCCCGAACTGCCAAGCCATGCCTTCCCTGGACCGGAAACAAGCTTGAATATATTTTTTGACACTGTAGTTCTGAGTGATTTGTGGGCTGAATGCAAAGTTGCTGTACAATGACCACGTGACCCGATAGAATTCTTTGACAAAAATCTTAAAACATCGTTAGAACGACTGAAACACGACGTTAAATATTGGGCGACACTTCCCTTGACGTTGCTAAGAGTCGGCAGCGCAATCCCCCATCGTACCAACCCCTATTCATTTTAACCTGCGCTATGCGTGCCGGGCGATTGCTCCACAGGATGCCGGATACCATCGCCGACACCCACCTAAAATACCCGGGTAGTACTGGGTAAGGTGTATATTCTAGGGCATACAGGAAGCGCGGCAGCGACATCATTTTGTAGAGCACCGTTCTACCTAGCAACGTCAAGGGAAGTGTCGCCCAATATTTAACGTCGTGTTTCAATCGTTCTAACGATGTTTTAAGATTTTTGTCAAAGAATTCTATCGGGTCTTTGGTGACATGGATACCCAGGTACTTAAAGGAAGACCCCGCCATCCGTAAGGGGCAGTCACCATCAAGAACCGGGGCTGGTCCCTGCAGTACATACATCTCGGACTTCGCCCTATTTATGGTGTATCCAGATGTCTTCCCCTGCTCGTCGCATAGCGCCAGAAGTGCCGGTATGCCTTGTTCCGGGTTCGTGAGGTATACGAGTATGTCGTCCGCATAGAGCGAGATCCGATCCTCCTACCCCTGCCCATGTAATCCCTTTCAATAGTTGGATCAAACGGGTCAGTGTCGCCAGAGGCACCAGCGCCACTGCAAAGAGCATCCCTGCCGGGTACCTCGTGCTAACGGGAACGTGGGGGAAAGGTGGCCGTTCGCCACAACCTGCGCCACGCAGTTAGTATACAACAACCGAACCCAAGAAATTAAGTAGGGGCCAAATCCCATGTGCGTCATAACCTCAAAGAGGTAGTGCCATTCCACCATATCAAAGGCCATTTTCGCATCCAGAGCCAGTATGACCGCCGGCTCCGCTAGCGACTGTGCCCCAGCCAACACTCCATGTACCCGTCACAGATTAAGGGCGGTGTTTCTGTGGGGCATAAAGCCGGACTGGTCTGGGTGTATCAGGTGTGGGAGGTGAGAAATCAGCCGGTTGGCTAGGAGTTTCGCCAGTATTTTAACTTCCGCATTGAGAAGGGAAATGGGGTGGTACGATGCACACTCTGCTGGTGGTTTCCCGGGTTTCGGGATCGCCACTATAGTGGCTATCCGTTGATCTAACGGAAGTTCAGCCCCAGCCAGGCTTTCGGTGTACATATCTAATAGAGGCCCACTGAGCCGTTCCGACATGGCTTGATACCATTCTACCGGTATGCCATTGGGTCCCGACGTTTTCCCGGACCTCATTGTGTGTATGGCCTTTTGTATTTCCTCTGTCGTGATGTCCGCCTCCAGTTCTTCAACTGCCTCCGGCGCCAGTGTGTGCGTGACAATAGGACTGAGAGAAGCTCGCGCCATGTCCGCCGACACTGCCCTATCTGGGGTGTATACGCCTTCGAAATGCTCTGCAAGGGCCTTCAGTATTTCTTCGGGGCTTGTCTGCACTTTCCCTTCCTTATCGTGTATTTGTTGTATCCCCTTCGTGCATCCCCTTCTCTTGTCCAGCCAAGCCAACATTTTCCCAGCCTTGTCCCCTATGTCGTAGATCCTATGTGTGGACGCAGTAATCTGTTCGGTCGTCTGCAGTCGTAAGTGTTCCCTATGCTGCTGTTGACATAGGAGTAGGGTGTGGGATGTTTCTGGTGTCGGGTCTGTCATATGAGCCACGTTCGCGGCGTGCAATGCTAACTCAAGCTCGGACAGCTCTAGCAACCTCTCGCGCTTATAGCCAGTAATGGATGCTATAGCCTGTCCCCACGAAACAGTTTTGTACGCTTCCCATAAAACCGTAGGCGACTGCAATGATGATGAATTTTCCGCAAAATAATTTGTAGTCATGTTCCTAAGCGCCTTTCTAACTTTAGGAACCTTGAGATATGATGCGTGTAAGGGAAAATTCTTCTACGTGCTTTCTCTTGCGTGGATAGAGTCAGTACTACTGGGGAGTGATCTGATATCCCCCTAGGTTGGATTTCAATGCTGTCTACGTGTTGCAAGCCGTTTCCCAACACCAGGAAGTGGTCTATCCGTGACAGACTGTTGTGCACCGTGAAGTGGTATGTGTATTGTCTCGCTGTGGGGTGTGTGTGTCTCCATATGTCCACCAGTCCCAGGGCGTTCATGAATCTCAGAAAGGAGAAGAACCCGTAGCCTGGGTCGCCACCAGGAACCTATCCACTAAGGCACCCACTGTCGCGTTAAAGTCTCCTCCGATCACGATGTCTCCCTCGGGTAAGGTCAGGAGAAAGTCTCCCAGTGCTGGCAGTGTAACTGTATGGAGTGCCGGAGGGACGTACACCGATACTACATTTAGAAGTCTCCCTTCCCACTGCCCCTGGATTGCCGCAAAACAACCCTGGTCGTCGACCTTGGTGCTCAACAGTATGAACGGTGCAGACTTCCTTACTAGAATACCTGTGCCCCTAGAGCCTGACGTAAAGTCCGAGTGTACCGCCATCTTGTAGCCCCTTATGTCTAGCGCTTTGGATGCCCCCCCCGTGAGGTGTGTTTCCTGCAGAAGCACCAAGGCCGGGCACTGCCTCTTCACTGCATGCATTACCAATCCTCGCTTGATCTTATCACCCAGCCCTCGCACATTCCATGTCATAATTCGGAGAGGTGCAATCTGTGTCTTCAGTGACCCCCCTCAGATGTATGTGATTGGGAGTCGAGCATGGTCACTCTTGCAGCCATTTTTAAACTCGCTGAGTCTCATATCCGGAGTGTGTTGTCGGTCCCAGAAACCTAGGGAGAGTGCGTGCCTCGTGTTGTGTCTTGACCTGTCTTGTAAAACTTCAATAACAACAAAACTACCCCCCCTGCCCCCCACCTCCCTGCCTCCCTGCTCAACGGACATACAACCACCCACCCCCCAACATAGCAGAGTGCTTAACCCAACCCATGAACATTGTACTTGCTTGCCGGGGTAGAGTTTCTCCCGGAGCCGGCAGTCCCCCTGCAGTCTTCAGGGACCCCCAGGCCGGTGTCCAAGCGCGACCAGCTATCAAAGTACATCATTGATCATTCCTCATAAGTGTACCAGGCATTCAGGATTCTACACCCTCTTCTACACTACGGTGTTCCTGCGTGGGCGACCGGCCCGCTCCATTTCTGCCCGAAGTCTGTGATCCTGTTTGGCTGTCCTCTCGGTGGCTCCTGTTGGGCCTTTGCTGGCGGCGGGCTTGCCCTGTTTGTCTCCAACTATCCAGCCAGTCGTGGGCCACTTCTGGCGTTTCGAAGAACCACACCTTATTGTCCGCGACCACTCGTAGTTGAGCCGGGAAGAGCATTGAGTATGATAGTTCTTTTGCCCTCAACTCCTTCTTGACCTCCAGGAAAGTCCTCCTCCGGCGAGAGACCTCCGCAGTATAGTCCGGGAAGAAGGCCAAAGTGGAGTTTTGGATCTGGATTGGCTCCGACTCCCTCGCAGCCTGCAAAATGGTGTCCCGGTCCTGAAAGTTGAAGAGTCTCGCCAAAATGGGTCTTGGGGGGGGCCCAGGCTTGGGTTTCCCACCGGGGACTCTGTGCACCCTTTCCACTGAGAAAAAGTGGGAGAGCCCCTTAAGCTGTAATTGCGTTTTGATCAGTTCCTCCACGTAGAGGTCCATTGCACGTGTTCCTTCCGATTCTGGCACCCCAAGGATTCGGACGTTGTTCCTTCTCGAGCGCCCTTCCTGATCGTCCAGCTTCTCTTTGAGTGCTTTGTTTTCTGCCTCCATTCGCTGCTTCGCTCTTTGTAAGTCCGCAACATCCTCGACCAGGGCTTTTGTTACCACCTCGACCTGTTTCACCTTCTCACTCATTTTATGAAAGTCCGTGCGTAGTAAGGTGACCTCCGTGGCAGTTGACCCCACCGTGGCTTGGACCTGCGCCAGTGCTCGCATGACGTCCTCAAGTGTCCCCTTCTTGGACCCCTCACCTTCCGATGGCTTTCCAGTAGACGTGCGGGCCCCCGCATGTGGGGGATTGTGTTTGTCGTAGGTGAATTTATAAAGCTTAGATTGCGTCAAGGTGTTTTTCGGACCTCTGCCAGCCATGGTCCCCTCCGTCGGTGTCTCCCCTCCACTGGGCCGTTAGTTTGTCCCCTGGGGCTCGTGACCTCCACCGTGCCCTGGGCTGTCACTTCGGCGCCCGAAATCCTGGTTCTTCCTTGCTGATTGGAAACCCAGTAGTTGGCCGCGAGGCACGCAGCTGAAAGTAAAGTGCGCTTGAGTATGTGCCCCTCTAGTCCTTTATCCTGGCCTGATAGCCCAATGATCCAAGGGCTGCCTCCTGCGCAGATGGGACTCCCACTACCTGATTCCCTTGGGTGTGTCCCTCAGCCTGCTTGCTCCGACCGCCGGAAACGATCACCGGCCACCGCGCTATGCAGTGGCGCGTTCGGGCCAGGGCTCGACCCTTGGGCAGACCTTTGCTGCTTTGCCAGAGAGTGTGGCTTCGATCGTCCTCCTCCGGTCCAGGTATCTTTTCATGTGCCGGGCCGCTACCGGCTCCCACGCTGATTTGCGCGATCTTTCGTCGCCGGTGCTGGAGTTCACCGGGGCTCCTCACAGCCCTTCCCCCTGCAGAACCAGCACCCTCTGATGTGGGCGCACCTTGCCAGGCTGTCGGGCGGGTGCTAATTGGGTGTCTCTCCGTTGCCGCCGGCGTGGCACACGAAGGCTTCCCTGAGGCAGACTTCCGGTGTCTCGTCCCAGCTCCACCTCCACTTCCGCACGGTCTCGAGTCGCACCACAGCCCGGTGCTTTTCGCCTGTCTGAGGCCCTCACCAGTCGGGCCCCGTTTGAGCTTTGTCTGGTCTATGGCGTTGTTCAAACTAGCACCGTTGGACGCCGCCCGGCCCCCGACCCAGGTGTGTCCCTCCGAGACTGGAAATTAACAGATTATTGACCGGATTGATGGGGAAAGCCGTCTCACTCCTGGAGCCTCTCGGTTATGCTGCCGCCATGTTCGGCTGCTAGCCACGGCCCCGCCCTTTATAACCATCTTTTGATATTCTATTGTGGACTGCATTTTGCTGATACTGTTGCTTTGTGCAGTCGATCTGGAATCCTTCTTTGCCTAACTACTTGATTTTGCTTTACTTCCCTTTTTGCCTATGCTTATGCACTCACCCTTAGTGGACTTTAAACTTGATTCCTTTAACCCCTTTGCTTTAGAATATTTGGCTACTGTTAGAGAACTGAACTATCCTTCTGCCTTTAATGGTAGGAATCTGTACAAATAACAAAACTAGGAGAACACTGGTCAACAAAATGGTGAGACTGTTAAGCTAGAAAAACCCAATGGACTCAGTACCACTATACTGAGACACGTCCCATCAGCCCACCTCACTTGCGGAGCATCGTCATTTGGGACTGAGATATACAGATACAGTGAATTGCACCCCTCAATGAGGGGGACTTTGCTCACACTGCATCTAGAAGACACTAGACTGTCCAAGTTCTCAGTAGAGTGGTGCTGAAAAATGTTGAAAAGTGCAGTGCGTGAAAAAGTGCGGGTTAAAAATAGCTACCGGAAAACACCACCATCTTTTATTTAGTGTTTGCCAAGTGCCAAGATTAAAAAGAAGTGAAAAAACCAGATAGTTTGAAATAATAACTATCTCAAGGCAATAGGATCAGGGGCAACATGTTTCAGCCATCATGGTTAATGTTAACCTGGCTTTCTTCAGCACCTAGTTTGAAAAATGCTACTGCAATGAAGAAGAATTTCAGTGTAAATGTAATTAATAAGAACTGGTACGATACCCCTACCAAAGACCTGGAGTACAAGTGACTGTTTCAGTATCCAGAAGATGTAGGGTGTTCCTCCATTCCCAGAATTATGTGGGAGTAGACCTCACCTCGCCCGGAAACTGCTCGGTGTGGGAGGCCCCGCTCTGTCCGTCGGTACCTCTGTCTTTGGCGAGGTGAGGTCTACTCCCACATAAAGCTGGGAATGGATGAACACCCTACATCTTCTGGATACTGAAACAGTCACTTGTACTCCAGGTCTTTGGTAGGGTTATCGTACCCGTTCTTATTAATTACATTTACACTGAAATTCTTCTTCATTGCAGTAGCATATTTCAAACTAGGTCCTGGAGAAAGCCAGGTTAACATTAACCATGATGGCTGAAACATGTTGCCCCTCATCCTATTGCCTTGAGATAGTTATTATTTCAAACTATCTGGTTTTTTCACTTCTTTTTAATCTTGGCACTTGGCAAACACTAAAAAAAAGATGATGGTGTTTTCCGGTAGCTATTTTTAACCCGCACTTTTTCATGCACTGCACTTTTCAACATTTTTCAGCACCACTCTACTGAGAACTTGGACAGTTTAGTGTCTTCTAGATGCAGTGTGAGCAAAGTCCCCCTCATTGAGGGGTGCACTTCACTGTATCTGTATATCTGAGTCCCAAATGACGATGTTCCACCAGTGAGGTGGGCTGATGGGACGTGTCTCAGTATAGTGGAACTGAGTCCATTGGGTTTTTCTAGCTTAACAGTCTCACCATTTTGTTGACCAGTGTTCTCCTAGTTTTGTTATTTGTTCATTTTATGGGGGTTTGGAGTTCATTTGGTCATTTAAAAATAATTCCCTCGGGCCCTCCTTTCATATCGTGGTTTTCGAGTAGGAATCTGTAACCTTAAAATTGATGTCTGTTTGAATCCATCTTTTTGGATTTGAATCGCTGACTAAATGTGTAGTCTTGCACTACATGCTGTGCTATTCCTGACTGAAATGCTTAAGATATTTCTTATCTGTATTGATTTTGGATCATTAATACAATAACCAACTATTTAAGATGCCTGAGATTCTTATTGTATCCTGATATTCCTGCATTGAAACTGCTTTTTTCCCTTTAGATCTAACTGCATTGTAGGGAGAATCAGCTAATCTATGTTATTCTGTGTTTCTGTAACAGAGCTCCTAGTGTGCATTATTTTAGTTAGACTTAACTTCTTTAGGAGGTTGACTTTTCCCAATGCGATACTTTATTTTTAAAGCATGGTCCTGAGAGTGCTGTATTTGAACCTTATCTCAAATGTGTTAGTTAGTCGCCAATTAATAGTCCTCATCAGGTGACTAACGTGCTTTGGACACGGGAGAAAGATCCATCAGAAGACCATTCATAAGGGCAATGCTGTGATCCGTCTAACTGTAGAGGGCCCAGTACAGTTAGAGGGATAAATAAGGAAGTAGGGGAAGTAAGAGATAAAACCTAAATGATTACAACACTTCCGCTGGATCACTACCATGAGGATATATGCACCCACATTCCTACTTCTCAGAATAGATCTGAAGAGATCCCCATTCTAAAAGTATGGAGTGAAAGCTATACATTGAAAAGATCCTCTTCATATTTTTGCACCCATATTGATTTCATGTTGATCAAATTCTCACATGAAGATGAAAATGACACAGTTGCAGAGGATTTGTCTGATGAGAACACATCTCTAGAAAATATAATTCCAGACTGTGCTACCCACCTGGTTAACACACGAGACTCCTGATCTAAAGACTGCTTGCTCTTCCAGGCCAATATCCTCCCATTGTAATACCAATGACAGAACAGCTATTGAATGAATGAATGAATGAAGTGGAATTTGTATAGTGCATGGCTACCCTGAGGCCTCCCAGCACTGTCGACGGAAACAAGCGGGCCAGTGGCAGGTATTACAGAGGGAGATTATAAACATGGGTTTTCAAGAGTTTCCGGAATGCTAGTAGGTTAGGTTCTCTGTGAAGGTGCAGAGGGAGGGAGTTCCAGCAATTGGCAGCATTGAAGGAAATGGAGCATCCACCCCATCTGGCTTACTGTATTCTAGGAGTGACGGCAGAAAAGGTGAAGTTGGAGCAGAGGTTCCTGGTAGGATGATATGGAGTGACTAGGGATTGGGAGATAGAAGGGCCACACTTCCAGAAGGCCTTGTGTGCTAGGCCCATGGATTTAAACAGGATTCTTGCCCTGACGGTGAGCCAATGGAGGTTCCTTATTGCTGATTTGGCAGAATGTCTATGTGGGATCTGGAGAAGCTATTGAGACATAGACTCAAACCACCAGAGGTTAATTACACCTATGGACTCAGAGTTGTGAGTTTTCATGCTCAGCAAGGGGCGATCAGGGCCAGACTTGCCATTGAACTCTTCGGCATTTTCCCAGATAGGCTGGAGCCATTGGAGGCCAGTTTTTGAAGGGCCCTGTCCGCTACTGGTCTCTGTTACTCTGTTCTGCTCCAGGAGAGTCTTGCAGCAGTAACGGCTGGGTACAAGAAAAGATTTTGAGAGAATAGGGAAAGAGAGAGAGAGGATAGAGTGATGAAAAAGTGAGATGAGAAAGAAATGGGAGGCAAAGAGATGGAGAATGGATGGGCGTAAAAAAAACCAAGGGGAGGAAGGGAGTGGGACTTGTTTGAACATTTTTGCCCTAGAGGCTTTTGGTTCTCAGCCTTGGCTTGTGGGAGATGTATGCTCATAACAAAACAAGTGGGGGAAATGAGAGAAACAAGGCTCCCCTGGGTAACTGTCTTCCTATCAATACTAGCAAAAAACAGGTCACCTAGAAATCTCTACCTGAGATGTGGTGGTTCCCTGAAGGTGTGGGTGAGGTAAGGGGGATGCTAACAATAATCTACTACAGTCCCCATCATAATTTTTAGTACACCACGGTAACTTATCCTGTAAACAAATATAGAGATAGGCTGTTTACTGATGGGATTTTTAACCCAACACAAATACCTACAGACGGCAGCAGAGAGCAGAAGGGTGTACCCTCCCACAGCGGGAGAGGGAGTGGGGGGAGGGGGGAGGTTATTAGGTTCTCCGGAGGATGGTTTTGTGTGGGGGTAAAAAAATGTTGGAAAAATGCAACTTGAGAAGCAGATTTGTTGGAAATTACAAAAGAGAGACATATGCTTTTTTTTTAGCAGAAGGATAATAACCGTTTAAATAGTTTTTTTCGAATGTATAAGCTAAGATGTTTAGCATGGAATGTCGCAGGACTAAATAGCAAGAATAAAAGACGACTCGTATCAGAAGAGCTAAGATTGTATGATCCAAACTTTGTTTTTTTATCAGAAACTCACATTGCTCACAAAGATAAGAAACTATTGGGCCAACTCGGCTATGATGTCATAATTTGTTCTGCTTTGCATGCTTCAATCAGGGAGGTTGCTATTCTTAAAGACAGACGAATCAGAGCAGAAACTCTCAAAACTGTCTACGATAAAGATGGGAGATGGGCTATTGTGCGATTATCCATTGAAAATGTAAATATGTATTCTATGTGGTCTAAATTCAGATGAGTCTATTGTTTTTGACCGTTTAAATATGGAGCTTTTGGATTGGGAAGGGGAACTCATTATAATGGGAGATTTTAATTGTATAATGGATTACCGATGAGACACCACAAGACAAGGGGCTTTTCAACGCATGCGTAAATCACGGGCTTCAATTCTAAGAAATTGGCCGTATTCATAACATTAGGGACATTTGGCGCAGTATTCATCCCAGTATTGCAGGTTACACTTACTATTCTGCGCTCCATAAATGATGTTCTCGTATTGATATGGCCTGGGCTACAGATAAAGTATTGAATACCAGCTCTATGGAGGTATGCCCTCGGGTCACCTCAGACCATAATCCCATCCTGCTCACATTTTCCACTTAACAAATTCATCCGAGCCCAAGGTTGTTCTCCTTCCCCAGGTATCTATTATTAGATATAAGGTTTATTTCATAGCTTAAAACCCATCTTATAGAATTTATCAGATTTGGGCCTAGATGTATCAAGCGTTTTGCGAATCGCAAACGGTCTATTTGCAGGTTTTGGCATGCATCAAAAATTTGCAAATTAAGGAATCGCAAAAATTTGCGATTCCTTATTTTGCCATAGCATTTAAGGAATCGCAATTTTGCGATTCCTTAAATGCTATGTATGTAGCATTTTTGAATTGCGATTTTGGGTTAAGAAATCGCAAATTACCACCGACTTGTAGTTGGTGTTAATTTGCGATTTCTTTTAAAAATGCCCTATTTGGCATTTGTGAAGTGGCATGTGACGGACATACATGCCCATAGGGCATGTATGTGCGCCACATGCACACACATGTAAATTTAAGGGGTGCAGCAGGGTGTCTTTGAGACATCTCTGCACCCTTGCTAAAATTCTCAAATTGCGATTAGCAAATTGCGAATTTGCAATTTGGGAATTATTTCACAATCATTCCTATGGGCCTTCTGGCCCATGGGAATGCATGGGAAATTATTCCTTAATTGCGAATTTGCAAAATGCGAATTCGCAAATAAGAAAGATTAAGAAATCGCTAAAAAATAGTGATTTTCTACATACATTCCATTTTGCGATTTCTAAATAGCGATTCCTTAAAAATCGCTATTTAGAAATCCAAAAATGGAATCTTGATACATCTGCCCCTTAATCTTAATTCTACTATAGTTTGGGATGCCTGTAAGGCCAGCATCAGGCGGTTTACTCAAGAATTTGTTTTCAGACAGAATTCAGAGCGCCGCAAAACGAATACATTGTTGACCTCTAATATCATATTACAAGAGCTACTTTTGGCTGATGCTCTGCGTTTAGACTCTCCTAATGCTGTTGAACTAGGGTTAAAATTAGGATGCTTAAAATCAACCTTAAAAACAATACTTTTGGAAAAAAGCAGTGCTAAATTACACAAATTCAAAATAGCTCAATACTCTATATACTCCTAAAATCTATCCCAGCACAGCTATAATACAGGATTATCTAGATAGGAATATCGAAGATAACCGAGGCATTCTGGAGCTAAATCAACTGTCTGATAATATTACTTTGCTTGAGATCAGGCAAGCTGTCTTCTCCCTACCCTCTGGAAAAGCAGCAGGGGAAGATACCCTTCCAGTAGAGGTATACAAAATTTGTGTTGAGGAACTGTCACCTTTACTTCTTCAGGTCATTCAATCTATTGGTGTAAACGGAAAAGCCCCCAACTCCTGGAATATGGCTAAAATAATTTTCTTTCTGAAAAAGGGTAAACCTACTGAAGAGTGTGAGTCATATAGACCCATTTCACTCATAAATACCGACGCCAAAGTATTTGCAAACATTTTAGCCATACGATTGGCTCTGCTTATGCCTAAAATAGTCAACCCACAACAACATGGGTTTCTAATGGAGAGGGATACTACAACCCATATCAATATGGCCATAACTGCATTTGACATAGCTGAGACAGAATCCACCCCACTTGGTATGATTTTATTGGATGCCGGGAAGGCTTTTGACCGAGTGGGGTAGGAGTATCTCTGGTCCGGAATGACAACTATCGGGTTTAATGGTCAATGTGTTAGATGGATACGAGCTCTATATGATAATCCCATAGCTAGTATCAGCTATGCCGGGTTGACCTCTTCTACTTTTGCTATTTCTCGGGGCACCCGGCAGGGGTGCCCTTTATCACCCCTATTGTTTGCTCTCTCAATGGAGACTTTTCTTTATGCTTTATAGTTACAATCCCGAATCATTCCTTTTAGATCTGGCTCTCACTCCATACAAATCACTGCTTATGCCGACAACATCGCTATTTATTCTTCCGATCTCGCAGAGGCATTACAGGGGATAAAGGCTAGTAGATTCCGAGTTGTATCTGGATGCAAATTAAATATAAACAAAACACAAATAGTTGTCAATTATGACCTGTTGGTAGCTGTTTCTGGGATTTCTAAAATTGCCACCTATTTGGGTGTCAAAATTTCATCCAAAATCCACAATGTCATTTCAATCAATTACGATGCTTTATTGAAAGCAACCGCTATGTCTTTAAAAAAATGGCATAAACTTCCCCTAAATAATATTGGTAGAATCAATCTGATTAAAATGAAAGTGCACCCCAAATTTCTTTATTTATTCCGGTCTATCCCTTCAGCACTTGGTAACCCTTTTTTCAAGAAACTCGATGGGATATTCAGTAGTTTTATTTGGGGATACAGGAAAGCCCGTAGGTCCATGGTGCTACTCAAAAACTCTCTAGATAATAGAGGGCTTAACTTTCCTGATTTCAAACTATATTTTTGGCCTACTTTCCTCGGTCGTCTACGTTCTTTGCTTGATTCGGACAATCCACTTTATTTTCATATCATTATGTTAAATTTGGATTCTAAAATGTTTTTGTTAAGACTTAATGACCCTAATTACTTCAAAGGGGTGAAATTTAAGACCGCTAGAGATACTGCCAAGATTTGGTTTAATATCTTGGCATTTTGTAAAACTTATTTTTTTTTCATCCCAACTGCGGTTATGGGGAAATCCGGGTCTTCCAGGGATTTTTAATGATGGTATGGCCAACATATGGTCTGCTCAAGGCATTAAAACATTAGGGGATCTATATGGCATCCATGGTTTTTTAGACTTTGAGGCCCTTAAAATTTTATATAATTTGACAGAATCAATGAGATTTAAATATATTCAAATACATGATTTTTTATACGCAAGATGAAAATATGCAAAATCTTGGATTCTGATATTTGGAACTGTTTATATTCATTTAAGAATAAATCTTTAATCAGTGAAGGTTATGGGTGCCTCAGTGCCTATAAAACCAACGATTGTGCTAAATTAGCGGAGAAATGGAGTACTAAGAAGAGGCTTAATATAACCCCTAATCAGATTGCTGCCTCTTTTTCTAACATCAATAACCTTGTTCAATCTTCAAGTTTAAGATTACAACAATTTAAAACCACATGCATGCTATACCATACACCTGAAAAGATCTCCAAGTGGTCTATAAATATTTCTTTCAGTGACCGTACTAAATGCCCGAAATGTGACTTAGTAGCGGCAGACATAGGGCATTTGCTGTTTTCTTGAGTGAGTTTTGGTCAGCTCTGGACAAGGTTTTGAAACTCAAACGGATAAATCTGTCCTCTCTCACAGCTTTAACAGTATTGTTGGACATACACTCCGTTACCTTACCCCAGTAAGCTTTGGTCACTATATTATTGTCGTGTGCTAAATTAACTGTTGCCAGAGCTTGGATCTCCCCGAAATCCCCTCACATCATGGAATGGTGGTCATTGGTCAATGAAATCTATGCTATGGAACTAGCTCTTGCAAAATTTAGAGGTGTCTGTTCATTAATGAAATGTGAAAGAATATGGGGTAGTTTCATTTAAATATGTAAAATCCCCTGGTCTTTATTTTGAGAAGTATTGGGTTAAATATCCTGCAACATTTTGTATTTATTGTTTCTATTTTTGTTTTGTTATCTGTTATTATATATTTTACTCTAAATTGTATAGTAACTGTTTGTATTTCCATTCTGCTATATTGTTTAATGTAATTGTATTTCCTTATTCTTTTTTTCTTTCCTTCTCGAGTTGTCAATAAAAATTTTAAAAAATAAAATAAAATACCTACAGACTTCACCAACAGGTGAGATCACACTGACAACCAAAGTGCTCTTGATCGGAAAGTATGAGCCCTTCTGGCCCCCTAAGAAGATGTTGAGTGAATGATGAAACCCCTGTGATGAAGCATGGCATCTAGGTTGGTGAGTGAGCGTCCAGCTTGTTTTTTTACGAATGACCAGGCATATGGATTTCGTGACTATTTCCCCTACCACATGCACACATCGAGGGAACCCCACATCTTGAGAGATCTAACTTTATGTTTTTTGCTAGGAGATGTAAGGACACTTCAGGAACCACACCAGCTATGCTCTGAGGAGGACACCACTCAAATTACTTATACTAATTCAACACTAATCCTTTATGGGTTCCGGAGTAGCGTGCTACTCGCCAAAAAAGAGCTTTGATGCCTCGTCAGGGGTAGTAAGCCTATATAAATGCAATTACAATACAATACAGAACTTCCACGTCCACCGGTGGAGCATGGATCAGAAATGCAGAGTTAGCGACATGGGAATTTTCTGGGAGGCGCCAAATAGAAAGAAAGCTTTCACAGCTGCTCACATGATGGAGCAAGTGAAAAGACCCCGCCCTCATAAACATTTGAATAACATTTCAATTTCGCACATGGTCTGGTCTCTGCGTCAGCCTTGTCCAAACAGGACACCGTACACGATTAATAATTGATCTTGGAAGGTGAAAAGCTGAACTTGGTCTTGCCAGGCTCCAAATCGTGACCTACATCGCATATCACATTACACGAACGAGTGCTTATGTTACTCACTGAGCCATATTTCCAATTGTTAGCTCAAAATCATCTTCAAAGCACGTCATCAGGTCGTCAGTGGAAATGTTATAACCTGAGATACTGGCAATTATGGCTTCTTCGTAGTACATGACTCTTCATCGTGCTCGAATCAGTATGCACAGGCGCGAATTCACCGTTGGTGTACTCGCGCGCCTCTCATATTTAGAAAGAAATGCCAATACAGCAGCTTGACAGTCCAAACTGGGGAACCGAAAACTGCATCGGTTAAATGCCAATTACTTAGCTCATGAATTGTAAAACTGCCAGCAGCCTCCGCTCATCCCCCCCGACGCATAATCTCTTGTGCACTGTAACACAACCGGTGCATGTATGATGATGAGGAAACTCGGCTGCCGTTCCCACGGCGAAGGCGCGCGCCGTACCTACAGAAGCGGCAACTTCTCGCGGACACGTTTAATAAACCGTTGCAAACCGCCTCTGTCTCAAGGACCTGAAAAATCTACCGCGATGACGGCTGTCAGGTGGAGTTTTCACCGTCGTCTCTTCGCCGACTGCTGCCACAGCTGTCACAATCTGTCATAAGCCACGAAAAAAAACACACGAAAATAGATCCCTCTGAGATGCTAATTTCCAATAAATACACTGCGCTGTTGGTCTTGTAGGGTATGTCTATTTTATTTTGCTGGTACTCTAG
The DNA here is from genome assembly GCF_964261635.1 of Lissotriton helveticus. Taxonomy (NCBI): domain Eukaryota; kingdom Metazoa; phylum Chordata; class Amphibia; order Caudata; family Salamandridae; genus Lissotriton; species Lissotriton helveticus. The sequence goes on along the minus strand of NC_136071.1, from coordinate 211,295,987 downwards.
AATGCGAAGTAACGATGATTCTCCGGTGATAATGGACAATATACACGATCTGTATTTTAAATGTTACTGTGTCTGCATTACAGATTTCAGATGTGTGAGGGGCCCTATTAATGCAGATTTATTTAAGATACTGTAGTGTTACCCGGATGCTATTTTATTGTTGTCTTTTATGTACAATTCTCGTGACCGTAGTGGACTCTTTTAAGCATCCTTGTTGAGGTGCATATAGTACATTATTAACAATCCTAGAGGGGATTGTCAGTGCAACATTCATCAGTATTTTATAGTAAATGTAATACGTTATGTCATGGACTATATTGTTAGATTACGTTGCTGTAGGCAATGCTATATCAAGCTTTGTTGTGATATGTTTTGTATTTATATTATTCTGTGTCTGCCCAGTTTTCCAGGCCTAGGTAGCAAAAGTACAACAAGGAAATCCTTGCAACAAGCATTGGTGCGTTCATGGGACCCCAGGAGCCAGACACTACTGCAAGCTCACTGAAGAGATGGGAACCTGATGTGTAGGCCTTGACTTTCTGGGGCTAGAGTGGTTAAACAGTCAAGGTTTGTTCTTGGAGAGTTGCGTGGTGTAGAAGGAAAGGTAAATGCAACATTAATGCTGGCAAATATATGACTTTCTTTTTTTATCAAATTACATTTCAAAGCAGAAAGGTCCTTTGACACATGAAATATTTTCTTGTTGTTTAAAAAATTCTTATGTAGGCCTGAGACAATTTCTGGACTCTTTTAAATTCACTTGAAAAGGCGCAAAATCAACAGCATTAGCATATGGGTGTAAATTAAGCATGGTGCCCGGTCCATGCAATAAAGCAGAGCGTGGGCACAGTATCAGAACTGGCTTGCTAAGGTCATGGCTAATGTCATTTCAATCCACTGTGCGGTACTGTTCTGGGCAGGTCCATGAACAGCACTCAATCACTGGTCAGTGATTCTGATGGGATATGCAGCAGGAAAGGGGTCGCAGCTAGGGGCAGGTATCCCAGCAACCTAAACAAGGTGAGTGGCAGACCTGCATGCCTGGGGTTGGCGAAGCCGTGTAGGGGGAAATGTGTGTTGTCTGAAGATGAACATTGGCTGGTGTTGTAAAAGTCAGTGTCACTCGTTGTACACAGGGACCTGTTCCAAGCAGAGGAGAGATAGCGCTACAATTGATCAAGGGTAAAGTTCTCAGTTCAGAATACAGTAGAGACTGCTCTGGGTGAACCAAGAACATATATTACAATAATCAATTATCAGGAAGATTGCTGTCTTGTTACACAGAAGCTGAAAAGGGCCTGAATACATGGAGGAGACGAGGAAGCCTACCATGCAGTGTTGCTTCAGCAATCGCCCAAAAGGTTTCTTCGACTGTTCACTTGCTCACCTACTAATCAGCTAGTGCATTTGCTTGACTTCTCCCTCAGGAGACAGAGAAAATCAGAGGGACTCAGCGCTGATGATTCAAATCCTGAGGTTAAGCATGTTTTGGAAACTGCTAGAAGACAGAAGTCCTCTTAGACACAGCTGGAACTGTAGTCTGATCTGTCTAAGGCATGTTTGTAGCACCCCAGGCAGCTCAACTCCTTCTCTCTAGCACTTAACAGCAGAAGGTCTTTATCCTTAGTCTTGGAGAAGGATCCTTAGTCCATTGGTCTATTCCTTTTCTTTATACTGCTGCACAGACCTACATTCAGGGGAAATGTGAACTAGGAGATCTGCCAGCGTATACCACAAATAAATGGCAGTTGGGGCCAGATCAACTGACTAGTCAAATTCAGAGTTGTTCCAAAATATTTGAGGACCAAGCAGCACAAAGGCAAGTTGCTTGTAGTTGTGATCCAGCTTCATGGAAACCCCCTACCAAAAGGAACACAGGTGCCATGGTTTCCTTCATGTGGAATGCATCCCAAAATGGCCACCGTGGTGATAATTGGTCTCATGTGGTGGATCAGGACAATCAGCGGGTTTTGCTGTGCTTTTGATCTCTGTGTGTATTGTATACATGTGATGCAGGGGTTGGACAGGCAACCCATCTCCTTTGCTGATGTGTCTTTCCTCCCAGACGAAAGGTGGGCTTGCTAAATCAGGCTCGATCCCTGGAAGAGGGTCAGAAAGGAGTCTTTCTGCTCCATTGATGGGAATGCCATTTTCAAATTGGATACATAAACCTGACTCAGAGTGGATGCCGCAGGAGGGCAAAGACAGCAGTGCGGGAAACATGGAGGGAATTAGAGGCAGAAGAACCCTGACCACCTCGAAACCTAAGTGACGTCCTTAAATCTTGAAGCTTCAAACTGTCAAGGAATCCTCTAAACTGGGGTACATGAACCTGCATGTAATCAAACATTGCATCATCTAAGGTTACCAGTAACCTCTAGGCCATCTTTATACTTGATGACTGGGGGTATATCAAACACATTACTGCTATCAGTGAGGTTTGTTACACTGACTAGAAAGTTAAAGCATTGGTCTACAACGATTTCTTCTCTCATTGTTTTAACACGTCATGTATTTTATAATAAGATCCCATTGTATCACAGTTGGTGATTAATATAAATTAAGCTTCTGTAGGATTAATTAATTAAGGACATAATAAAGGCATACGTCGTAGATAAAAACTTCACACTAAGGGCCTCATTTATGAAAAGTGACGCATCGCTGCATGAAAACAGCGACGCGTCACTTTTCATTGCGCCCTCCTTGCGACACCAATGATGCGTCATATTTACAGTATGACGCATCATGTCGCAAGGAGTTACAGATACGTCAGTATTTCTAACGTATCTGTATGCGCAAAAATGACGCATTGTTGAAGTGTGTCGCAAAAGAGACGCAACTCCAATAATGGGTCATTTCACATGGCAAGTCCCATTTCAAATGTGCTTGCGTCAGTCTTACGCCTGCTGTAAAGTGGGTATTAGATATTGTCGCATTTGCGTTCTAGAAGTGGCACAGTGAAATCTCATAGATTTCACGACGTCACTTCTATGAGCTTACTTGCGTCGGAACGCCCACCCTGCATACATTATACCTGGCACAGGTATAATGTGGCGCAGGAGTTTACCAAGTGACGCATCTACCTAGATGCGTCACTCTGTAAATATGACGCAACATGGGGCATTTTGTATGCCACTGGTGCGTCACAAAAAGTGACGCACCGGCTGCGCAAAAGTCACGCAAGGGCTCATAGATGAGCCCCTAAAGGACCACATACCAAAGCCATTGAAATGTGCATCCTATTAACTCCACTTATTCAGAAAGCTTGAACCCACCACCTGCCTTCAGAATTCCTATCTACAGTATAGGCCCTCATCCTCACTCACCTAGGCAGAGGAAATGCCATCCTAAATGGTTTACCCAAGGTTTGCCACCGCACCTTTTAGAGACATTCTACATACCGTTGCTAGACTAGTTACTGGAATGAAAAAAATTGATCACATCTTCCCCACCCTCATACAGCTTCACTAGCTACCACTTGAATCTAGAATTGACGTCAAGGTTGTATGCCTCATACATAAAGTAATCTACACATGTCTTCCCCCATACCTAAAAACTGAAACTCACAGGTGGCCAATGAGAAACGAGAGGCAGTATTCGAAAAATTCTGGAAAAACCTAAGACCAAAAAATCCAACACAGCAAGACAGGCATTTTGATGCCTCCCTTCAGATTGTGGAACTCTCTTCTGGACCACATAAGGCAAAACTTCAACTTTCCAAAGATTAAAAAACCCCCCAGATTAATCTCGTCTGTTACCATGTCTCTGTTCATTCTGTAACATTTCATAGCTTCACTAGTTACTTGTAAAGTGCTCCACTGCCTGGTGGCTAGGGCCGCAGTATATACAAGCTTTGCATAAATAACAAATAAAACCATTGAATAAATGTAATAACATTTTTAATTTGATTGACACCTAGTTTTTTCAATTTTGTCGATTTATGCACTTATACATGTGACTAAAAAGGAAACAAAATTACTGGTTACTTGTATGCAACACCCTGCACTCCGGGGGTTTGTGGGAGTCTAGTCATAAGAGACAGAGTTTAACAGGGAGTGTCAGTAGGCATTCTCCCCATGTTGAACTGCATGTAAAAGGGCATCTTTTCGTCAGGTAAAGATCAGATGCCACTGGTCATGATATGGCATGGTCATGATAACGAATTTTCTCATGATAAAAGGAGTATCACTGTGGCTGTATCTTACCTTCCAACTCTTTCTAGGGCTTGGTTGAGTAGCAACAACATTAAACATTTTGAGGGCATTTTAGCCAACCAGAATGTTAAAATGTAGAGCAGACGGCATATGACAATCACACGGGGTACTTGACACCCTGAGTTAGATATGCCAGACATTACTCCAGGAGAATGTCTCAAATTGTATGCGCTAAATAGAGAAAATCCACGAGCCTTCCTATGCGAGAGGCCTGGTATTAACTCCACGGTGATGTCTAGAACAGTGATTCTTAACCATTTGACTTTTGTAGATACTCCGCTTAGTCATTACTGGAATACCGTACTCCAGTCTAAGCAATTTCGATGGTCTGCACCGGAAAACAATACACAAAAAGTGGGAAAAAGTAAAGCATTCATCTAACAAATACACAAATAATGAAAAAAGAAATTCACATTTAAAGAATGTTTTAGCCCTTTCAGGATAACATTTTGATTCTTTATTTATACATGCTTTATTAATCTGTTAATAATTTTTAACTTTCAAAGTAGTCACATACCCTCCAAATAGGTGTCTTGGACCCACGGGTCATCGGATATCAGGTTAGGAACAGTGGTCTTGAAAATTAGCAAGCTCAAGGAGGGGAAAGTGGTTCCAAACAAATAAGAACAGAACCATTTTTAATACCCACATTAAGGCACATGCCTCTTTCTCACCCATCACACTGTTCTGCTGTCTATTAGATGTCAATCGATGACATATACTGAATGCTTTCTGCAGATGTCATTCTATTGTGCAAAGATGATACTGACACCCTTATCAGAGACATTACCTTGTCTTTTACAGGACTGCTTCATACGGGCATCTTGAGTCTGTCAAAGGACTCATCAAATTCAACAGTCCAAAAGATCTGTTTTTGATGCTTCTCAGATATCATGGAAGTCAGGGAAACAACTATGGAACAATCACCGTTAGTGGACTTCACGATGCAGGCGGCGACTGCAGTACATGTGTCCTTCAGGAGTCGGGGTCAATGCTCAAGAAAGGTGACCAGACCTGCTAGTAGGTTTCTGATTATCCTGCACTATGAATATGAGCCCCCCATACAAGTCCGTCTTGTATATTTCAGTGAGCCATTCATCATAGGTGGAAAGGTGGGGCGATCCCCAATGTCGGAGGATGCAGATTTTTGCCACGGTGAGCACTTGTTGTCAGTAAGCGCCGCTCATCTGTAGCAAGGGTAGAGGAGTCATCAATATCATGTAACATGATTAATTGCTGTGGGAGAGGCGATGGCCGTCGTTGGGTGTTGTTGATTGTGGTTACCACCTCTGTCCAAAATGTCTGGATATTGGAGCAGTCATAGAGGACATGAACTGTAGTCCAGCCCTCTTGGTTATATTGCCAATAATTAGAATGGTGAGTAGGCCTGCCGAATAGAGTTTTTTCATGGTCCATTACCATTCTTGGAGTGTTTTAAAAATACACAGTTTCATTCTGGATTCCCATACTCCTTTATCTAGATCTACAGTCATGGTGACCCAGGCAGAGTCTCGTGCTCTCCATGCCACTGGAGTCAAGCTATCCTGGCTGAAGATGGCTGATAGCCAGAAAGCGGTCCTAGGATGCTTGATTCCGGTCCAGGGAAGACATGGCTTGGCAGTTCGGGCTGGACTGTTCCCATGAGGCACAGGGTCCAGGCTGATTTGCATATGGCCATGTCTGAACTGGGGTGGTGTGGTGAGCAAAAAAAACGATGGATTTAGGCCCAGATCTCTGTAGTGGAGTGAATGTATGACATTGTTCTGCATTCTGTCCATCAACTGTTGTTTTTGCATTTGTCACCCCGAGTGGGACGGGTATGCTCAGACGTGAGTCCCATGCTCTCCACACCACTGGAGTCACACTATCCTGGCTGAAGACGGCTGATAGTCAGAAAACGGTCCTAGGATGCTTGATTCTAGTCCAGGGAAGACATGGCTTGGCAGTTCGGGCTGGACTGTTCCCATGAGACACAGGGTCAAGGCTGATTTGCATATGGCCATGTCTGAACTGGGGTGGTGTGGTGAGCAAAAAAATGATGGATTTAGGCCCTGATCTCTGTACTGGGGTGAATGTATGACATTGTTCTGCATTCTGTCCATCAACTGTTGTTTTTGCATCAGGCAGGTTCAGAGCAGACAACCTGCAGTATCATCTCCTATCATTTCATAATCTAGCAAGATGTAGCAAAGCTTATAGGTGGCCTTTTAGCATGTTATATAGCCCCAACATCATGCCCAAGAATGAAACCAAATATGTCAAGTAGCGTTTTATGGGGCAATGGCACATATCCTATGGGGATGGTACCACTTTGACCCGTACGCAATGTCGCAGTTAGACATATTGCCAACTTTGATGTGTGTGTGGTTTGAAGTGCTCTTCAAGTGCTTCAAAGAAACGGACAATCAACCTGCAAAATGTTGTGGTCAAGGGTCAGTGTTCTGGCTCTGCGCCACAGACCCCAGCTTACAGTGGCTCCACCTATCCTAAGTGCAGTGTTGTTTCAAACAGGTGCATGATTTTGAAATCAAGCACTAAGCCGCAAAAGGTTGGGAGCTCGGAGTCACAATTTCATCATGGAGCAGATGTTCAGCTTTTGTGTCGAGGAGGAGTGAGTTTTGTATTTGTAAAGTGGGTACCACATAGAGCAGAGCTGAGGAGGCATTCAATAGTGACCCATAACGGTGTGTCCGTCACATTTGCTTGCAGCTCGGCTAGTTGTGAGAGTTTGAGAGCGGTGTAGTAAAGATCCACACAAGGGAGACTGAGATGCCCCTGCCACCTGCGGGTTATCAGCCTTTTGAAGTTTCAGCTGGAGATTGGAGTCACCCCATATGAAGGCTTTGATATTGCAATCAATTGTTCGGAGAAGGACCTTGGTGCATGCCCAATGTGTATGTGACCCAGGGTACTGCGACCATTGTCACTACTTGTATCCTGCACTACAATTGACAGATGAAAGGGTGTCCATTTTGCATATTCCAACCGAGTTCTGACTACCAACAGTTCTATGTTGGCGAGTACCATCTTCACCAGGCCTCTATTGAGGTTGATGTCGAGATATTGGCATTGTTCCTCTTTGAACGGGAAGGTATAGTCAGTGACGGCTACTGCGGTAATGACGTGGGGCATAGATAACACCTTGTTTTTTGCACAGTTGATCTTGTAGCCCAATATAATTGCAAAATCTGATATGAGGGCCATGAGAGTAGGACCGGAAAGGCTGAGATTTGTTAGCATTAACAGAATGTCATCCTCATATAATAAGTTAGACAAGCCAGCAGGCCGTTATGGAGGCATTCTGCTGAATAGCTGCCATTAGAGGCTCCATTGCAAGCACAAACAAGAGGGGTGACAGGGGGAATCCCTGCCAGGTGCCCATAAGTGTGAGAGGTTTTGGATAAAACTTTTGCAGTTGATCTGAGCAGTCGGGTTCCCATGGTGCCATCTGACCTTGGTGATAAAAACATCACCTAATCCACACCTCTTTAGCGCACTGAATAGATAGGACCAGTAAATGAAATCAAATTCTCCACATCAAGTGAGAGGGCATCCTCTGGCAGGTTCTTGGCATGTATCCGGGTAAGAAACCTACTTAGTCCTGGGGGGTGAGAGTGTGGATGACACGTTTAAGACGGGAGGGCAGTATGCTAGCCAATATCTTGATATCTACTTTTAGAAGGGATATAGGGAAGTAGCTGCTGCATGGCAGGGGGTCCTTACCTGGTCTGGGAAGAAAAGCGATCTGTGCCCGGTTGGCTAAGGAGAAAAAGCTGCCTTTCCTCTTTGTAAAAGTCATACAGGGAGTCCAATATTTCCTAATTCATTCAACTGTAATTCCCGGGAAAACCGTCCTCTCCTGTGGCCTTGTTATAAGGGAGGTTAGAGATGTACTGGGTGACCTTTTCCTTTGAAACTTCCCATTCTAACAGAACCCTGCCATTGGCATTGAGGCATGGCAGCCTTAGAGTGGCACACAAAGTGGTATTCCCTTTCAGTGTCGACCCACTTCCCAAGCTCAATAGGGTTTTGAATCGTTGAAAATTCTGAGGCAATTTCCTGAGGCTTTCTAAGCAGGTGTCCTGCTTCAGGACCAAGGGCAGGGAATACCAGAACTGTCTCTTGTTGTTTAAGCTGTGCGGCTAAGAGTCTGCTGGGTTTTTCCCGTTGTTCATTATGAAACAGGCATTGTCTTTAGAGCATGAGTTCCTGTGTATAAGTTATTGGGTTCTGTTTTTGCAGCTTCCAACTGCTGCCTAAGGGCAGCTGTGGGGTGCCACATGAGTGCTTGCAATTCAGATCTAATGTCCCACTCTTGAAGGGCCCGTTGATCCCTCTGTTATCTAATAGCAACAGCAGCATCACAAACAATATGATCACAAATCATGGCCTTAGCTGCTTCCAATCAGGTTTGTCGGGCGGTTACGGACCTCCTGTTATCTTCATAGTACGTAATTACATGGTGGTTCAGGAGATAATTTTCATTGTGCATTTTGTAATATGAGGTGTTAAGATGCCAAGACTTGTGGATTGGTTTCATTAGACCCCAGTCAGTGTTCAAACTGACCAACTTGTGTTTTAAAAGTGACCCCTCCAACAGCTCACAACACACGACCATAGGTGTTAGCTGACAGGAGGATAAAAAGTAGTCCACCCGCGATTGCGTCCCATGTCCTTGGTATATATGTACGAGAATTCCTTATGAGATGGGTGGAGCAGGTACCAGAAGTCATGGAGGCCCTTGTCATCCATAACATCTCACAGGATTGCTCTGTCCTTGTTGTTACTGACATCAAGTGGGTTAGTGCTGTCAAGTATGGAGTCAGGGGCTTGGTTCTCGTTGCCTCCCAGGATGACACGTGTTGGGCTCAGTCCCATTATAAGTCTATTGAGTTTAAGTAAAAAGTCTTGTTTTTGCCAGTTTGGGGCATAGATGGAACTAATACCCATTCTCCTAACCCAAATACGTAGCTTGACAAGTGCATACCTGCCATAATTTTCTGTCCAAATCTGCAACATTATTCAGGGGAGTTTCTTTTCCTAAAGAAGTGCAACCCCAATATTCCTGAGACTAAAGGCCCTGGGGCTGGTTTGATAGTCCTGCAACTATGGATAACTTTGCCAACACAGTCTTATTTTAGTCTTTCAGCCACGGGGGCAGAGATGTGCTTTTCCTGCAGAAGGGCTAAATCGGTCATTTTAGAGGCCAGGTAGGAGAGGATCTTTTCGCTCTTCACATAGTGCATAAAACCATTAACGTTCAGAAATATGATCTTAAGAGTAGTGTTAACAATCGGGGAGAGGGTTATGAAGGAGATGAGGATAGCTCACAAGTGTGCATTGGTTAGGTAATCACTGCTGTATTCCCCCTTGGCTATGACAATGGTAGTTGGGTAGGAAGTAGGCCTGGGACGAGTTCGCAGAGTTCCACTACATGGAACTCCGCAAACTGACCAAAATACTCTGCCGCGCTATGCAGAGTTCCGCAATGTGACTGAGTGTGATTTGTCAGCTTTCTCAATGGGAGAGAATTTTTCTCAATATGAGCGGGAGTACCAGCCACATTTGCCCGTGTTGAGGAATCTCACTAAGAGGTGGTCTGGAGTATGATTTTTCTCGCTCGCACTCATCAACTTAACATTGGCGAGCCGCGGGAGAAGAAAAGCTCAGCTAGTTGGAGTATTTCTGAACTCCACGCTCTACCCAGAGTGGGAAAAACTCAGCACACTCTGGAAGCAGAGTGGAATTTCACATCTAGGCCTAGTAGGAACATTCGATGTGAAACAGGAAGAGGGTGAGGAAAGGAAGTGTCCAGAAGCGTACTCGGGCGCACTGTTCAAGTAGAGTACAAAAGGTGATTTGATGTACTAAAGTGGAACTAGCCCACCGGTGCTCATTGCAAGAAGCGGGGGCAACTGGGAGGAAAGGGAACTGGAGGGAAAGGTGTGGGAGGAAAACTATATGGGCAGGTCTGGGCATGCTGGAGCTGAGTGTTGCATAGTGTGCAAGTTTCTCAATGTTTGCTAGGAGGGTCTCTTACCTATGTTGTTCACACCGTCATTTGGTGGTAGGATAAAAAATGTAAGAGTGGTGGGGGTAGGAGGCAAGGGAGAGGCTCTGTGTGTAGGGACGATACCCCAAGGGCACAGCATGGGAGAATGCACAGGTTCGGGGAAGCAGGGCTGGAAGCGGCAAGGTAGAAGCCACATGTAAACAGGAAGAAGCTGAATGTTGTCTCTGTCTCCTCAATTTGGGGTGCAGGTAGCGAGCCCTTTATCTTCCCAGCCACAAATCAGTAGCAAAGAACTCTTAGGGGCCCATTACGATGTCGGGCAGATTGCCCCCGCCAGTCAGAAAGGCCTCCTAATCCCTTAGGATAGCGTTTCTGCCATCGGGATTATGATGGCAGTTTCCGACAGTAGATCCATGTCGGCCTTTCTGACATGGAACCGCTGTCTGAAAGTCCCTGTGGGGGCCATAGCAAGGTCCCCTTCCCCCTGGCCCTCCACATGTGGTCCTGTGGTTGCTTATGGTGCTCCCTTTCACATCCCTGCACCGTTGTAGCAGGCACTGTGAGGCGCAGGGATGTTTAAAAACTTCCATTTCACAATGGGAGCTTGTGCTGTTGGCGGTTTCGGCCCGCCACACCAGCTGCCTTTGTAAAATGGAAGTTTGCAACTGCCCCATGTGCAGTCGCATCCTAATTGTGGTATCAGAACTCGGTCGCTTTCCCTTCTGCAGCAATGTTGGTCGGAGGCAACTCCAACCGACATCGTAATCAGAACCATTGTGTCCTAAATATCATTCACTAAACAATTGCTTCACTTAAGGCCACTATATCTATTTCAGGCAATATTTTTGTAATTGATTTTCTGTCAGAACACCACCAAAACCATGAACGGCCATAAAAAAAATTCTATGTAAAAAAGATGCAATTGGTCAACTAGAATGAAAAAATGAAGAGCAGACTGGAGTATCAGCAAAGTTCTTGTATTATTTACTCCGTTTTTCTATGTCCGAATGATGCTATATTTGTGACTGAACAGGATCTTACTTATCACTGGCTATGACCAGCACTGGATGAATTAGTGTTACAGGTTTCCTTTGGATGTGGATTTCTCTTATTTAGCTGTTTTGTTTGAAAACTGTTGCTGTTTTTTTCTTGTAGTGTGAGTTTGTTTGTTTTGTAACGTGGTTTCAAGCACTCTACAGTGGCCTTGTGATGCATGTTGGGTTTTGGGTGTCTGACCTCTGAGGAAAGACCATGGCAGATCTAGTGGGTGTAAAAAGTAGAAATTTCTTTTAAGAAATTAGCAAATATTCTCTAAACTGAGGCACAATTATGTAAATGGGGTAAAACGTTATTTGTTGATGTCATGCATGCAATTTTCATGTAAGGGCATACCTCGAATAAAACCCTTGCAAAATAGCTTGAGGAGACTGGTTTGCGAAGAAAATGTAGTGCAGCAAGACATTTTCTGTTCAACCCAGCTCCCTAGATCAAAAAGTGGCACAACATTGGGTAAAGCAAAATTACATGAGTATTTGTAAATTATTATTGTGTTTTAATGTATTTCTCCGTCTTGTATATTTTTCTGTGCTCTTTGTGTTGGTATCTTGTTTTGTCCGGCTTTAGTTATTGAATATCTGTTTTGGTATGCGATTCATTCAATGTATGGGTGGAGGTTGGTGAGTTGGTGCGGGCTAACACCAACCCCAAAACTATTTTATTCTTCCTCAATTTTTGTTAAGGTTTCTATTATCGGTTCTTCAACGGTCTGAACAAAAGCACATTGCTTCAATTCCTGGAAATAAATAATGCCTCTGCCGTACAGCTTTACCATATCGTGACATTGCATATCTACAGACTCCACTTTTGAAGGCTTGCTAAAAGATTGCTTTCTCAAGTTTTTTCAATCCATTCAGGTGGAAACTTTAACTATAATTTTCCCTCTGACAGCGGACCAGGGTTTTTTGATATATTTATGGAGAAGCGTAGGATGTTTCTGTAGGGATGTTATGAACAATATCACCTTGACTGATCGAACTCAGGGGCATATTACCAAGCTATAGCGATAATTATCGCTAAGCTTGGTTAGCAGGCATTTAAATATCGCCACGCTCCGACGATTTTTATCGCCTAGGAGCCTTGATATTATCAAGGTTTATCTCCTAAGTGATAAAAATCGGCCGAAATGCATGAATATCGCTGAAAAGTCAGCGATATTCATGCGTTAGCGAGCAAATGCTCTTAGCCATGTTATCCACCTACCATTGGATAACATGGCTAAGAACTGCTCTGGGCAGGCGTTAGCTTTTGGAGATAATCGCGCTTAGCGCGATTATTTCCAAAAGTTGGTAATAGGAGATAGCAATGTTAGCGACTGTTTCCAGTCGCTAACATCTTGGCACGCCCACTCTGCATGTCATTAGCGATAATCATCGCTGACATGCAGAGTGGGCCCCTAAAGCCCGCTATCGCCTATTAGCTGTCGCTAACTGGTGTTAGCGACAGCTAGGTAATGGGGCGGTAAAATTATCGCCGCTTTAGCGGGAATTTTTCCCGCTAAACCCCTTGGTAATATGCCCCTCAGACACTGAGTTCAAAAAAGCTTTGGGTTTTCATGAGCTTGCAAATAAAAAGCAGTTTACACTAATGGCAGTAAGGCATTACAGTCTGAGACTTCAAATTTGGAAAAGCATGAAGGGGCGGCTAAGTGTGGAAAGTTGTATCCTGGAATTGTGCTTAGAAGCACCTTTCAAAAATTTCTCTACAGAAGGAGTAGTACTAGTAGATGCTCCAAGCTACATGGTTGTGTTTTAGTAATGAATAATATAGCAGTAATATTTAACACAAAAATATGCTTAATATGTATTTTCGAGATAAACACTTTCCCCCTGTATTTACCATGTGGACATCTCTGTCCAGACTAGGTAGTCTTCCTGTGGTATAGGAAACATTAATAAACAATCCCTCAAAAATGCAATCACTCAAAAATAAATATTTATAGCATTTTATTTTAAATGTAAATTAAGTTTATATTTTTAGTATTAATGTAGAACAAAATAAAAAAAGTGTGCAGCATTATAAGCTTAATTTTGAATTATATATGTAATAGGAATACATCAAAATTACTAAAAACTATTTTTCTGAAGTTTACATTTGAAAAACCGAAATTTCCTCTGAAATAATATTTTTTTTATTCATTAATAATTATTACAAGCAATGTAAATAATGTATTAAAATTATTTGAAATGCATAAATAATAAAAATTATTGTTACATTAGTTGTTTTTTCAAAATAGGGTATGGACATGTTTGTGATTAAATAATCAATATGTACTATTTTTAAATATGTCCGTAAACATTTAAGTATATATCTGCATTTTTAAGTATTTTAAATAATGTAATTCAATTTAGCATCATAATCTATGCGTTAATTTTAATTCCATACCGCCATTATTTTCTCTTAGAGTCTGTTGGCCAAGTGTAGTGCTAGATTTACTACTGTATGCTTTTTTGTTGTTGTGAATTATACATCGGATTTGGTGAATATGCAGAGAGTAGTAAACTTACTTAGATGTGTAAATTCCTCAAAAGTGTCAGTTACTTTTGTGAATTAGTCCGTTTGATTTCTCATATGCAGCCACCTTTTTCCAAAACAAAAGCATAACATAATATCGGTGACTGAGTGAATCAACTTTGTGTTTATGCTCTCTGTGATGCTGATAGGCTTAGTCCCTAGCTGGTCTGTTTGTGCAATTGAAAATTAATTTACCGATCATCAGTGACCTATGTTTCCTGCATGTATCAATTGTTGAACACCAGTAATACAGTTGCACCTAATTATATATACATGTCAGGAATAATCAGCAATCCCAATGTAAGATGTATTCTTTTTTGCTTCATGAGAAGTAACCCAGATTTCATGTGAAACAATTCCTCTATTTTTTTTTTCTAGACTATGAACCACGTTAAAAATATTTCAAAAGTTAGTTTTACCAAATACCGTATTTTCTGGCATATAAGGCGACTGGGCGTATAGGACGACCCCCTACTTTTCCTTTAAAATATAGAGTTTGGGCTATATTCGCTTGCTCATAAAATGACCCCGGCGTATAAGACGACCCCCGACTTTTGAAAAGATTTTCAAGGGTTAAAAAGTCATCTTATACGCCAGAAAATACGGTAACTTGTTTTTACCATTTATGTTTGTATTCCCAAAGTGTCTCCAGTACTCTCTGAAGGAAGCAACTATTCTCCAAATTAAACCATGAATCCAAAATACCAGGGCCCTAGTATTTTAGCAACATCATAGCATGATTCCATAGCAAGGACAATGTGAAACATGAGAAAACGTACACCCAATGATACAAGACAGCTACTGCTATTTCTAAAGTGAGAGTTCAAGGATTCCTAAGAAGTGTAGTTTTGCTGTTGGACGCGATCACCTTGAGCGCTTTCCAGTCACTCAACGCCATTTACCAAGTGTCACTGATACTCTGTAAACACCACCTGCCTTTTCTTCCTCAGGATGAACTCAGTATGAGCAAATCTGAAGTATTGTGCACCAGTGCCTGCTGAGTACTAAATGGTAAGCCATGCTTCCTTACAACTTCATACCATCTAGGTAATCTAGCATAACAAATATTCTGGAGTCATTATTTTTTTATATCACTAGCTTACCCGCCGCGCATTGCTGCGATCTCCGAAGAAAGGAGATTCAAGGAAACTCGTTATGCTAACATTCAATTTACATTGTGTCATTTTTATTGAAACTTATTCATTTTAATATGGAAAACATTTCAAAGTGTTGTTTTAATTCTATTTATGTGGATCCACGATTTTTTGTTTTTCCGTCTGGTG
This sequence comes from Lissotriton helveticus, assembly GCF_964261635.1. Classification (NCBI taxonomy): domain Eukaryota; kingdom Metazoa; phylum Chordata; class Amphibia; order Caudata; family Salamandridae; genus Lissotriton; species Lissotriton helveticus. Next base: position 211,280,907 of record NC_136071.1, on the reverse strand, counting down.
CGTACATCAGTATTAGAAAGATTATGAGGGCCCTGGGGGGCCGATATTTTAAAAAACAATTATGCCAGAAACCTTCGCGGGAGTGTACTCAACAACTTCCCAAAGTTTCCTGGCGATCGGATGAATGCTGTCTTAATTCTATGTATTTATTCGAGTGCTTGTGGATGCACGATTTTTTGTTTTTCCATCTTGTGCGTACATCAGTATTCAAAAGATTATGAGGGCCCTTGGGGGCCGATATTTAAATAAATGTTATGCCAGAAACCTTCGCGGGAGTGTACTCAAGAACTTCCCAAAGTTTCATGGCGATCGGATGAATGGTGTTTTAATTCTATTTATTTTATCGAGTGCTTGTGGATACACGATTTGTTGTTTTTACATCTTGTGCGTACATCAGTATGCAAAAGATTATGAGGGCCCTGGGGGGCAGATATTTGAAAATATTTTATGCCAGAAACATTCGCGGGAGTGTACTCAACAACTTCCCAAAGTTTAATGGCGACCGGATGAATGGTGTAGTAATGAATAAAGGACAAACAGACAGACAGACATACATTCGTTTTTATATATATAGATTAGCTACATTATACCTCCACTAAAGCTGCAGTATTTAGCAATTGTCCATTCTTACTTTTCACACATATACTTCCTTGAGGCTGAGGAGTTCAGCTACTGTGCTTCAAAAGGTAGCTCACATGAAGGACTGAGAAAAGTGAAGGCAGTTTCCTCAAGGAGGAGAGCCTAAGGGTAGAAATTTCTTGGATTCTTTTATGTGATTAACTAGATTTGCCCAAGAAGAGTTTAAGGCGAGAAAGACAGGTAAACAAAAAGACACAAGGTTGCTTTTATTTTGTTTTTGTGACAAAAGGAGCCCTCTGATATACGTTTCTAGTAAGTATGTAACTGAGATAATTGGCTACTTTTCTTCAAATAATCAGTGAAGAAATTATGAGAATGTAATTCACTCAAGTCATTGTTGAGCAGAAACTGTTTTTACCCTTTAAATTGTGTTGTATGCTGTATTTCCAGCACTGACCTGATGGGAACCAAAGAAGAAAGAAGAAAAAAAAAGCTTATTGACATTCATTCTGTATAGCAACAGAGAAGTTGGAAGAGAAGGTGTCTCCATCTCTGTGAAGGGTTTCTGGGACTGAAGAAATACCTAAGAGCTAGTGGCTCTAGCTTCTTGTTGACCCCAGAGTTGCAGAGGGGTTAATCTCTTTCCTTTGAAGATTCTTTAACCCTGTAGAACATCTTTTCAGTAGCTGAAGAGTGCAGAATGGACCGAGTGAGCAGTGTTTGTCAGGAGGAAAAGTACTGGACCAGTTGAAACTGAATATTTCTACTGCCTGAACATACTATGCCACTGCTTATGCCCTCCTGCCTTAGTTTTGCCTTTTGAGCAGGGGAGGAAAATAGTTTATAAGTTACTACATTTAGCGCTGGTATTGGCCAAGAGGCACGTTGCCCTTGTGTGGATGGGACAGAGCACCGTCACTGGGTCACTGGGTCGCTGGGAGACGAATGTGGTGGAGTGGTCCCTGGAAGAGGAGATACATATAAAGAGTAGTAGAACTGACAACAAGCTTCAGGAGGATGTGGAAGTATGAGTGGCATTGTGCAGACCCCCCAGGATATAGCGGCATGGACTAGCAAATTTAGCGGCACAAAAATGGAAATTTAGCGGCACAAATATGGAAATTTAGCGGCAATTTTGCGGCATTTTATTTGGCCATATTTCCTACAACAAACACAGATATCTTAGTTTTTTTCGTTATTTAACAACATGAAGCTATGTAGGTATACTAATGTAAGCATTTCTCCCTAGAAACACTCTTGATTGTGGGTTTAAGTAATTCCCTTTTCCTACAGCTTGACAGTTACACGAAATGAATGTCCACAATGTAGTGGTAAAGCTCTGGTTTAGGGGTTACTTTTTGTTAAAACCTCCTGAACCTCCATCTCTCCCTTCATTCTCTGCTCAACCTGCCCTTCTTTCTGTACTTGGCCTTTCCATCCTACCTTCTCTCTTCCTTCCTCCTTTCCTCTCCTCTCCCATCCCCTACCCCTCTTCTCCTCTCCTCCTCTGCCGGTCACCCTCCCCAGCCCAGCCCGCCCCTCCTCTCCTTAGCTCCACTTGCTTCATGTACTCTCCTCCCCTTCTCTACCCTTCCCACTACCCTCCTCTCCTCCCCTCCCCTCAATTCTCCTCTCTCTACTCTTCTCTCTCTTCTCTCCTTCTCCTCCCTCCCTCCCATCCTGTCCCCTCCCCTCCTCAGCTCTCCTCTCCCTCTCTTCCCTCCCTTTCTTCCCGTTTCCAGAAGGGGCCCTGGCACTCGTCTCGCAGGCCTCAGTCAGTTTTCCAGGCCTTATCTTCAGAGGTGCGAGCCGGCAATTGAGGTGGTCACAGTGACGACGTGACACACTAACACTCACCAAGCTAAATCTCACAACAACAACAACAACCAAAATAATATTAATCACAAAGGCGAAACTGAAAGCATTTAACAATGCTTCTTATCCCTTATTGTGTCCTTTGCACCAGGCATTTCACTGTTTTCAACCTTCAGAGAGGCCGGGTCGGCCTTGCACATCTGTATGTTTCACAGGGTCACTAAGCTGGGAATAGCTCCTCAACCACTCGAAGCCCCTGTTTGAGTGACCACAGCATTAGCACCTCACCTTCCTGAATAAAGCTTTGTTTGCTACAGTCCTGCTGCTTGTACCCCCGATTCTGCTGCCTTCACGGATTTATCAAGGATGAGCAGAACAGCTACCGCAGGGGCAGAAAGGTCAGCAGGCATGGTGTGTTCCACGCATGGAAGACACGGAGAGATAATAGCTGAAGGTGAACCTTTTCTGTTTGCCTGGCATAAGCCCTCTGGAAATGACTGCGCCTGATGAAAATTCCACACGCCCCACATAGAAGAGTCCTTGACCCCCTTCCAGCACATGGTCTAGCGTGACTGTGTGCGCGCCGGTGACATGGCTGTACTGCGCCTGGGGGGGCACAGTTAGCATTCGCCCTGATCGCCCATCAGGGCCTTTCATTCCCATATTGACCCTCGGCTCCAGGGGAGAGGGCGGGGGCTCGCCCCAGTCACCGGGAGGGTCTCCAGCGGGGAGCCAGGCGCGGGAGGGGCACTTCAAAGCCCTTCACAGTGAGCTGCTAATGCCCCATTAAGCTGCCCCATTAAGCCCGGAAAGTTATTCTTTTGTGTCCTTCCCGCCCGCCCCAATAAACAATGTAAGTGGGCCCCCAGGATATGCCGGCTTTTGTAAAAACGCCGCGATTTCAACAAAAGTGCCAATTTCGCGGGCACTTTTGTAAAAATCGCGGCATTTTTACGAAAGTGCCGATTTCGCGGCAAATCGCGAAATTGCGATATCCTGGAGGGTCTGATTGTGTGACTCCCGAGGGAAACCTCAGTGATAAGGATGTTGATACTGATGGTTAGAGATGTGATTCTTCGCTCCTGATGTAAAGCTCCTTGTAGATTATTTAGTGACTACACTTCTCTGGTGTTTCAATCTCTTTTTGTGGAAATAATAATTGTATATGAACTTCCTATAAGCAGTACTGTGCCTTGCTTGAAGGGATTTGTTCCGACTGGCAAAATATGATGGTAATCATGTATGAACTTCTTCCTACACCTAATTGTTATCTCGATGCACATGTGATGATGTTCATATCCCATGTTGTTGATTATAAAAAGTAAAAAAAAAATATGACGTGTTGCCAGCCTTTGCTTAACCTCCTTAAAGAAGACATAGTGAGCCCTGCATGTAGTCTGGTGCATGACAAATGGGTCACAAGTCTGCAATGTGCTAGATGTAATGAACAGCCCTCTTCTTCATTGCGTCATCAACCAATTGTAGCACTTGATGGTGCAGCGCTGGCACAGCAATAGTGGAAAAATCGGTTGACTTGAAACCTTCCATTTTGGGAAGGAGGTCTCCACAACCTCTCCTGCCACTATAAAAAAGGCAGGAGTTTAATTGCTAAAATTATGGCCAGCTTTCCATAGAAAACATGGACACTTACATGGGTGTTTAGGTATTATGACTCCTTGCAGAATATCAACGTGATATTAGGTTGTGACTATTTCTTTTGTGAGGATACTGCAGTGAATGGCCTTTGGGTAGCAGGTAAGCAGCTTAGACACTTTTGAGTGATTGTATTCTACTTTTTCTTGTGAAATGCGAGGTTGCTGGAGGCAATGACTACATACCATAAGTGACTGTCATAGTGCTTCGTCGTTTGATGGCATCTTCTTCTGCCTCACTGTCACCTCCTTCAATCAGTTCAACTTCTTCTCCTCTCACAACAGCAGTTATCTGCCCCTGTTCTCAAAATGTTCTCAAAATGTCCACCTGACTTACACACTAGTGGCAAAGTGAGCATTTTATAATGTGCTCTTCATGGACCAGAGTGTAAAGAAGTCCCAAACTGAGGAGGAGGGCTTTCTTACCGAACCAATGTGTGAAGTATTTATAAGATGGAGCTAGGCAGTTATTTTCACCTTTCTCTAAGGTGGGTGCGACTGCAGTAGGGGTTGGTGCAGATTCTTGGGTTCTTGAAAACATGGAAACACTTGGGGGCCAATTCCGAGCCTGGAAAAACGCTGTACAAATCGTGGTATGGAGTGTTTTCCCCATACAACTCGTACTTGTAAGGAGGCCCCTACAACCTAGGAAGTACGATCCGTACAAATAGACGCACTCCATACAAATTGTAAAAAAGACCATACAACTTGTATATACAAGAGATTCCGATTCGGATTGCTCTGTACACGACGTTCCCATGTATTCCCGGCAGCAGTTTACAACCCGGCAAGTACGATTCGTACAAACGGGACTCCATACAGCTCTTTTTTTACAAGAGCCAAAAAGTGCTGGAAAAACCGTGTACGCCCCGAAAACAGTACGAGACAGACCCCCTCATGTACGCGTCGTACACCCCATGAATACAGGGGTACGGTGCGTATGTACGGTGCGTACGGATGGCACAGAAAGTGGGGTACGGTGCGTACATACACGATGAAGGGGTACTGGTCGTGTACGCACCGTACAAGCACCGTTCCCCAAAATTGCATATGTACGCACCGTACCCCAAAATCGCGTATGTACGCATCGTACCCCAAAATCGCGTACGTACGCACCGTACCCCAAAATCGCGTATGTACGCACCGTACCCCAAAATCGTGTATGTACACACCGTACCCCAAAATCGCATATGTACGCACCGTACCCCAAAATCGCGTACGTACGCACCATACCCCAAAATCGCGTATGTACGCACCGTACCCCAAAATCGTGTATGTACACACCGTACCCCAAAATCGCGTATGTACGCACCATACCCAAAAATCGCGTACGTACGCACCGTACCCCAAAATCATGTATGTACGCACCGTACCCCAAAATCGCATACGTACGCACTGTACCCCAAAATCACGTATGTGCGCACCGTACCCCAAAAACGCGTGCGTACGCACCGTACCCCATAAACACGGTTTTGGGGTACGGTGCGTACGTACGCGATTTTGGGGTGCAGTGCGTACGTACGTGATTTTGGGGTACGGTGCTTGTACGGTGTGTACACGACCAGTACCCCAAACATCGCGTATGTACTTTCTGTACATGCACGATGTTGGGGTACGCACCATACGCACACCTCGCATGTGGGGGGACCCCTGTACGCCTCATACCCCTATACGACCCGTACCCCGGTATGAGTCGTACCCCCAGAACGAGTCATACCAGGGTACGAGGCGTATAGGAGTTCGCTTTGTAGCCCGGTATGAGTCATTCCCCGTATACAGGCCATTTTCCATACAAATTGTATGCTGACAACCCGGTACCAATCGTACTTGACGGGTTGGACAGCCTTTTTACAAATTGTATGGTCTTTTTTACAAGTCCGTGTCGTACAGCTTTTCCCGATCCGATTTGTAAGGATCGGGCCGATCTGCATGTATTTTTCCCATACGAATCGTACTACACGGGTTGGAAGGGACTTTTACAATTTGTATGGAAAAAAATACAAATCCTATTTGTATGGAAAATAAAAATCCAGGATCAGAATCGGCCCCTTGGTGTTGGTGGTACTACATGACTCAACATCCGGTAAAAACAGGTGATCTGCACTTCCTCAATGCCACTCTCTACAGGAACAATCACCGGTTCATCATTTTCCTCACTTCCAAGGCTTTCAGGAAGCATCCTTTTCCCTTGTCTCTCGTGGCAGGTATTGATAGGGTTCCAATCCATGTCAAGATCATCAGATACAGGGTTTGGTGAAAATGGGGGGTGAGCTTTCTTTTCCTTGCAGGAACGTTTGAAGATGATATGTCCAAATCAAAAGCAGTAACAAGGTCATCTTCCTCAGCAGCAAGTTCAACTTCCTGCGCTGCTCCTACCACCAGCAGATCAAGTGTACATACTGTAGTTGTTTTGAGTTTCCTGTGAAGAAGATTCAATTTGCTGTTGGGACAAATTGAAATCAGGCTCACTGCTTTCCGCCATGACTGCAGTCCCAAGAGTACTGAGAGACATTGGCTTCAATTTTGGTAGTGGTTGTCCATTGGTAATTAATGGGTGATCGTACTCCCAGCCCATTCCTGCCTAGAGGAGGGTGCGGCAGATGTGCCATGTTGATGGCAAAAGGATGATGCCTTGATGCCTATGTGGCAACAGACTTCTTCCTATTCTCCTCACTGGCCAATTTTGTAACAGAAAACTCCTTTGTGTTAAGGTTTCTTTACATCTTGTATGGGGCAGCAGCATATGCAGGAGCACTTAGTAAAGAGGTCCCTGGACTCTGGTGTCGGCTAATTCATAGTCGTCTTTCCAGCTCATTTAGTATCCTTTTGTGCACTTGCAGGCAATAAAAAAAACAAGAAAGAAAAGTGTGAGACCTAGCAATTCCTGTCCATGCAATACATATCAGAATGACTAACTTCATCACAATGAGATAAAGATGTATTATATTATTATAAATTAATAGTTGGTGCCCAGGATCTATTAGAGAGTTGAGCAGTGAGCAACCCAAAATACCCTTGAGGGCTTGGGTGAATAAGTAAAAGGGTACGTGCTGGACTTTGTCTGCCGATTACAAACAAGATACTGACGAATTGGACCTCCTCTGAAGTCCTTTATGATTTGTTCCGACCTTCAGGGATCGAGACTCTAATTCAATTCTACACGTTGTTAAATGCTTCGTACCATTTGGCCTAGATACACCATCATTGGCCTTATAGACTCGGAATTGATTTTTTCCATCATTCGGATTCAGTTATAATCACAGATTGGGTCTTTTCTACGAACAATATATGAAGCCCTAGATTGAATACATATCGGCCCTCGATTTCTATTGTCACTGATACTGAATAACTTCCGGCATGGCCCATCTATAACACAGGATTACACTTAGTTACTATACAGTCCCCAATTGACATCAGTCCTGAAGATGGTCTCACAAAATTTCTTCTAGGAGACCGAAACGTCAACTTCCACCTCATCCTTCATTTATGTTATGTACTTTTGATTTAGGATAGGTGTTTTTAGGTTCTGCTGAGTTGTTTATGAACATATTATTTGTATATAACCGCAGATCTAATCATTTCATGTATATGAGTTGAACCATTTTACCACTTGATAAATTTTATTTTTCCTATACACCTTGTGTTTGTGTTTGTGATCTATGTAGTCTATTTATGTTTTGATTAATTGAGTTTCTTTATATTTAACTAATTTTGTTGAATTCAATTCTTATAAGGATTATTGATTCATCCTTCTGATTTAAACTTGAACTATTAATTGTTACTTAAACTAATTCCCTTGAAGGCATCTATACCCTTTTACAGGATCTATTAGGTCTGTACATGAGACCATGGTGAGGAGGCAAAAATTTAAATAATTAATATAAAAATATCTGATTTCCCTCCAGAGCTAACCAGAGAAAATTGAATAAATTAATTAATAAACACCGGGTATTCCTCCAGGGCTCATTGGACCACAAAGGTAAGCAGGCAAAACCCAAATAAATAAATTATTACCCACCTGAGGTTTCTCCATTGAACAGGGGGCCCCAATTGGGGCAGAGGGAAGCAAGCAAAAATGGACTAAATGAATTAAAAGCATCAACTGTGTACAACAAACTACTGCAATCAGACACAACCACAAATAAATATATCTGAAAAAAAATATATTCGGGAAAAAAAACAAGAAAATGCATGGGCTTCTTCCAATAACAATGTTCCTAGAAATTGGGATTTAAAAGTGGAGTTAAGTGATTATTAATCAGAAACCCACATTGAATTCACAAAATTCTAGTTGCCACATGGCCAGCAGAGAGGGAGGCATGAAGGATATAGTCAAAATTGCCACCTGTCTCTCTCTCTCTTTCTCACTCACCCACACAGACACACATGCACACACACACATTCCTCAAAATGGTCGTCCCCTGTCATCATATGGTCAGCAAAGAAGGATTTATTTTGAACAAAGACAACATGGCTGCCTATGTCACATATACACACACACATGTACGCACACACACACACACCGCCCATTGACCAAAATGAAGTGTTTATTTACTATTCTAGCTCCACACCCGCTTTGATACTGGGGCAGGGTAAAAAGAGGACAGGGACAAATATTACTGCACTTATTGTTTTCAATATACTTGCTTGAACGTACCTAAACACACTAGGGGAACTGGTCCTCATAATACTCCAGCCCTCATATAGATAGTGTTTGTCTTTTTCTTTCAGGGTTTACCCACACTATGAGGACCGATCTGGTCCTCACAGCATGGGTTATACATGCTGTGAGGACCAGAATCCACAAATGCTGTGAGGATCCACAAATTGGTGGTCACCAAATGGCAAGCAGAGAAGGTGGTATGGAGAAAAGAAAAATGTCTGCCTATGACACACACACATGCACTGGCTCCTCTGACACCAGTTGCCACATGGCCCGCAAAAATGGTGGCATGGAGAACAAAGACAAAATGGATGCGCGTGACATATTCACAGTGGCTTAATAAATTGTAGAGTTGGGCGGAACTCACTGCATTGGTCTCTGCAGAATCCTGCAGAGTAACATAAAAACTGCATGGGATTCCTTAAAGTAACCCCACCCTAGCACCAATGGATATAAGGCTCCGATATTGGCTGCAGCCAAGAGCAATTGCAGTGGGAGTTTGCTCACCAGACACCACAGAGTCGCCATTTGGGTAGAGCGCCATGCCAACAACCATCATGACTGCCAGGATTAGAATATAGGGCCACCACCAGCCCCACTAGGAGTGACAGTGGTCTCTCGCAGAGCCTGCCACGGGCTGCAAAATTAAGGGAAGCCCAGCATGGGGCTGACGCAGACCAGGCTGTAGAGGCTGCGTGGCAGGCCCACGCTCAGCAGCATGGGCATCACGTAGGGGGCCTTCACCGTGTACAGAACTCAAAGCTGAACAGACCCATGCTATGCATGACCATCTGGCCTGTGTCCTTTCAGGGTAGTTCCAGCTCCCCTAGGGCACGCTTAAGGTCTCTGATCTCTAGGCAGACCTACATGCTGCAAACCAAGAAGTATGCTCTATGTGCTGTTGTGCACTAGAAATGAGACAATGAGCTGATGCTGACCTGAAGTGCCTGAAATTCAGCATAGCCCAGTTGTTTGATTCACCACAAGCCTCTCGGCATGTTTATTCCATTGTTAAAGCCACAGAGGGGCCTATTCAGTGTCTTGGTGACAGACACTGTCATACCCACCCGGCAACATAGACGAGAAGAGAACATTTGTACTGTTTTAGGATTGGGACCCTGTAAATTCTGCCACGTGGCTGTAGGCGGAGTTTTTGCTGAACTATGCGCTCCAAGTGGAAAGCAGAGTGGCAAAACTCTGTGAACCCCGTCAGTGAAGCATAGTTTACCACCCACCCCATATAAATTGGTGGTTTAAACAGTGCTAGCAAATAAGAATGTATGGAAAACAAAGCGTACATGTCTACCCTGCTCTTCCTTGAGCCCCTCCCCTTCATGGGCCAAAATTTGCAGGATTACATCAACAGGATTGCATAAATATAGACTCTAAATGTAAGTTGGCCTATTTGTGGGTCTTAGTACTAACCCTGGGCATAGTTCACAAAGTAGCGCTACGCATAGCTACACGAAGTGCACTTCGCACTACGCGAGCTACGCGAGCTACGCGTAGCACTACATGAATTGCATAGTACCATGTTCGCACTGTGCAAGATGCCGTTTTCAATGATTGCACAGTGCGGACAAGCATCCGGCACTGTGCAATCATTGAAAATGGCATCTTGCACAGTGCGAGCTATAGTTTTCTGCCGCTCTCGTAGATTTTTACTCGAGCTGCAGCTCTCTCAACTAGGACTGGTAGTTTCTCATCGCGAGCGGTCGCTAGCATACGCGACCACTCGCAATGAGAAACCTGACCTCCCCGCATTGAGAATCTTGCTGGGAGATTTATTGTCCACGCTCGCGATCGGCAACTTGATGTTGCTGATCGCGAACGAGAAAAAGTCTCGCCGGGATGTTATTTTGCTTGCTCACGGTCGCCACCTTGACGTTGAGGACTGTGAGCAAGCAAAAAATGACCGCTGCACTACGCTACGCTACCCGTGTTTGCACTGTGCTACGTGCAATTCGCATAGTGTGAAGTAGCAGAAACTTCACAAACTACACAAGCGTAGCATGGTGCTTTGCTCAGGGTTACTTAGCTCACCACCTATAAAGCAGCAACAATAATGTAAAAGAAAATAAACCAAGACAGAATATAGTAACAGCAGAGAAAAATGGAAATAGTGAGAGAAGATCAAAGTAAATATTAAAAAATATCCTAACACAAACAACAAAGAAGAACTATTACTCCTACAGAATACTTTCGAAAGGTGTAGTAAAACAAATAGCCATTTCACAAAAGCATAAAAACAAACACACACTAAATGGTGGGTAAATATATGATAAGAACAAAGAAAAATGTAAGGTGGCTGGTAGCCTGGATTTGTGGATCCATCCTGACTCTAGCCACCAACAGACACATGCAGACAAAAAATAACCTACATTTGACATGAATTCAGTGGCATTTGCAAGCCAATAAAAGAGTAAAGAAATAAATTTTTCACAGAAGCAGTAAGATTGTGATAAATACATTGAAAAAAGCTCCCAAGGCCTTCAACAGACTGTGCCCTAAAAAGTAAAACACACTACAGCATGGAGACAGTTCTGAACGCCATCGCTTTAAAGCAGCACCGCCCTACTAATGTCGAAGGTCCCGCAACTGGAATCACAATCAAAATGTGTATCTTTAATGCGGCATGTGCTGCGGGTTGCAGCACATGCTGCTGTACAAAAAATACACATTCTACATAACCCTGCACTATGTGGCTGGCACCATGCGGTAACTGCCTCATGGTGCAGGGATTTGTAGGATAGGTGCCCCCAGGGCACCTACTGGAGGCCCAGGGTGGTAGGGCGCCAACTAGGGTCCCAAAATTCACTTTCTGTCAGCCTTCTCATAACAGGTTAACCGCCATGAAATGACCGGTGGAAACTGACATTGTAATGCCTACGGTGGTGCCTGAGCAGGCACCACCACCACTGTAGGCATTACAGACCATCCGACGGGAGCCCGTCGGATTGTCTTTCAGACTCCCCTACCATCCCCTTGCCATCCTAATGTGGTGGGCAATCTTACATTGTCCGATGGCGGTGAGCCCTCCACCGATGGGCTGACAGTGGCGGCCCCACCACCATAGTAATCAGCCCCAAAATTCACAAAAGCTAAGGAAAGTGAGGGAATATTATGAACCCTAGGTATCCACCATCCAAAAATGTCCATTACCACTTAATCTCTCATGGGCTGTCTGCGCCCTCCCTAAATACAACTCCACGTCATAAACTGCAAATAAAAACAAAAACTAAATATAAATAGTGTTGTCTGCCAACACAAATGTTTTTCAAAGAACTCCAGTGACCTTGATTTTATAAAAAAAAGTTAACATCCAAAATCCAAGGGCCAATGATGCAGCACCGATTGCAGACTCAGGAAGAATGCTTACTCTCCAAAATAAAAATGTTAAATGACCAAGGACTGGACAAAATACATGGGGTAGTCTTCTGGACAAGAAGAGGAAGTTGATACTGTGTGTACCGTAACCTCACTCTCTACTGCACTTCCTCATGGTAAAGTAAAAAAAAATCTAAATAAAAATCAATTTTGTGCTCAACATTTACTCAGACATTCCAATCAGGTGAAAAAGTTAACGAAAAATGACTATTCAAGTTATTTTCTCACCAATGGTTTAAAAATGGTGCTTGCATTTTGGTTAATTGCGTTGTTGTCACACATTAATTGTGTAGTTCCAGTGCCCCTGAAATAGTTTTTTTCCCCTCAATGTAGGATATCTTGTTTACACAAGCTGGTATAATGGCATATTCTTGGGTATTATGTATACTTTTTGCAATGGGAAATCCTCTGGATTACACCAAATTATTCAGTGTAGCAAACATTCCGTCCATGTCAATTTCCTGCCTCCAATCCTTCCTTTGTTACACTAGTTTACTCATTACAGTTGTTCATTTTTAACCATCTGGTGTATGGCCAAAATATTTTATGTTTTGTTAAGATATGTTATGTTATATTCTGTTTTGTGGAGTATTTAAGTGCATCTTCAACCTGAATGTGTCATTGTATTAAACACATGAGAGCAACAAAAACATTGATTTACAGTGTCTATGTTTTGATTCTTCATTCTATGTTTTCACATAGGCAGGTGGGAAGTGACAGATGTCCTGTCTACCATTTTGAGAGTACTATTGACATCCTCGCATTTTTAATATTAAGGATATAAAATCCACTACATTTTGGCAGATGTGTCACATTTGTCGAACTCTAAACAAGGACCCTAATTTGTTGCATCAAAAAGCATCATGATGACCTCACCAAGCAAGGAATTTGCTATCAATTACTGTTTATAATGATTTCCATGTGTTGAGTTCTATGATACCTTCTGGGTAAACATGCACTGAGTAATCTGATTAATATATCATAGCTAAACATTATATAGGTTCAGTGTGAAAAATAGGAAAAAACAAGACCTCATTCTTGAACTGTTATGTGTGTTAGTCAGATTTAATGCACAAGTAGTTTGTTTAGAATGCAAAACTGCTTTTCCTTTTCAAATAAGCTCATTTCAGACTTGCAAATAAGGTAGCAGTTTTGATGTGATAAACCTACTCCTGTGGATTGGGGCGAGAACATATGTAGTGACGACAGGAGCCAGCATAAGAGATACAAAGGTTAATACCTCTCAGTTACACAACTTCACTCAGAATGCCCACCGCTGGTCTTTTCCACAACCATCAAATTCCTCAACATTCTAATATCGCACGGCGAATACATGCGTACCACACAAAGAAAGTTAATGGGAAAGGAAGAGGGACAACATGGAATCAATCGGCAGGTAATGATATAGCAATACGAGGGGCATATAATGCTTTTTTTATTTTTTTTATTAGAGTACGTGTATATATAATACAAAACGATATCCATTTGTTTCCAGATTTGAACATACAATATAACAAGAAGTAGCAGACCTAAGCAAATTATAAACATGTATAAATAAGACATGAAATCCAAAGGGAGAGGAACTTTCATAGTTAAGTCGTTTTACATCTTAGCCAGTACTTATGTTAACTCACATTCCCCTGACCACTCAGCCTCATAGTTCTCCAACTGGCCACTGGTGCCCACAGTCGTAACCCCATCTCTCTTGTTTTTAAACCCTTATGCTCATATAGAGCACCCTCAATGTTGTGGATGCCCAACAGCCTGCATATCCACATTTGAAATGTTGGGGCCTCTACATCTTTCCAGGCGGCTGTTATTAATATCCTAAGTACTGCTACTGCTATAAAGATTAATGCTTCCTCCTCAATCCTTAATTTTAAATTAATATCGCATCCAAGAATAAATAGGGTTGGGGATAAAGTTATTTTGACTTCTAAGAGCCCCTCTAAGAAAGCCAATATCTCCGTTTTAATAGGGTTGAGTTTCTCGCAACCGTAAAACATATGAATAATGTCTGCAGGACCTTTGCCACATCTGGGGCAATCACTATCAGCCCTCATCCCCCAATCAAACAGCTTGGATGGGGTATAATACAAATTAAATAGGGTTTTAAAATGTTGAGCTTTAAGGTTAGAGGAGCGCAAAAATCTCTTATCAAAAGTAAGGGCTCTTCTCCAAATCAATCTCTGGATCCTCCAATTTCTCAACCCAGGCTGCCTCGGTCTTAAGCATGTCATCTGGAGAGTTTTCCATAAGGACTGACCCATAGGGGGAAGATGGCGGCCGCGCTGTGTGGCAGAGCAGCAGCGGAGCAGGAGCAAGGGCACGGATCTTCTGATGGAGCTCTTCTAGATATCGGACTACCGCGTAACTAATCCCCCCGCATTACGGAGACGGAGAATAGATGCTGGCTTACCGACTCCTGCTGACTCCCGCGGTGCTCCGACGGCTTGCGGCGACGGGTGCTGTCCTCTCCCTGGAAGCGGAGCCGGAGTTAGCTGTCTGCGGAGCTGCCTGCGGAGTGCACTGGGGCAGTGGGCGGAGCAAACCCAGTGCATGCACGGTCGTCCTCAGTGGAAGAGGGACGCTGTGCCCAACGGCAAGAAGCAGAAAGGTGAAGGCGCTCTGCTTCTGGGCGCTATACCGTTGGAGCAAAATGGCTCCCAAAGCTAATAATGCCGGGAAGACCACTAGGAAGAAGAATGCAGGTGAAACTGCAGGCGGAACCACGGAAATCATTGATGGCAGCTCAAGAGGGGTTCAAGAGCCGGTAGTGATATCGAAAGGCTCAACACCAGGGCGAGCTCAACCTCCAGTGAAGGAGAAGGAGACCAAGTCCGCAGCGGCCAGGACTCGTCAGAACACCGCCATTACCGCTAACATCAGCATAGTAGAGATGCTACGAGGCGGTAAGGAGAAAGGGGGGAAACTGCCAGCTGAATTGGATATGCCAGCGACTGATGTACTTGAAGCACCGGGGGGAGTGTCGGGGGGCAAGACATTGCAAGGCACTCAAGGCAACCCCGAGGGTAAGGAAGTAAGATCAAGAGACATAGTAGTAACTGCAGCTGATGTGCCAGTGGTACCTGTTGGGAATATAATGCAGAGCACCCAAAACGCTCATGAGGGCAAGGAAGCCAGAGCGATAAATCAGGAATGTACAAATGGGTCTGGTGCAACGGGTTCCTCTGGCTCGAAGAAGGCAACAATGACTGAGAACGTGGGCGTTGCTGAGACGCCACCTGATGTCTATTCTAACAAAGCAAGCCCCCAGGCTGACATCACTACGAATGCTATTGTCCCAGATGCAATGATGGCTTTAGCTTTAGCAGGGGGCCCTTCTAACCTGCCCACAGATCTTACTCTAGATAAAAGTAACACGCAAGCAGTCATTCCCGTGGATATTGCTGACCCAGATCAGGCAACTCTGGTGGAACAACAAGAGGCCACGGAAAGCAACACCAGTAAAAGGCAAGAGGGAACTGAGTTTATTCCGCCTGTAGCTAACATTGCGCTCGATGCCAACACCCTTACTGAGCGGCTGGAGGTAACAAGTAACACTGAAAGTGAGAAGACTTCTAGTGAACATTTCCATTCAGTGGCCGAGGAGGCAGATTGGTCAGAAGATGAGGGGGGAAACAGCTCAGATATAGACGGCAGTAATTTAGAGTCAGATACTGACCCAGAGGAGGATACCCCTGCAGCTACAGTGAAACCAGCAGTCTCTTTTTTTTTTAAAAATGAGCAAAGGGGGCTAACGTGGGATCACTCACCCACTACTTCGCTCCAGGGGTCACCGAACCAAAGTCAGGATTTCGAATCCACCCAACGCTCCATGTTGGAAGCAATCCACCAGGAAATAATTGCGCATCGGGAAGAGACCAGGCAGGACAATCGTAAATCCCAAGCGGCCATGAGGAAGATCAAGACTGTCGTGAGGAAACTTTCAAAGGCATGCGCGACAGTGGACGACAGAGTCTCAAATCTCGAAGAAAGAGTGGTTTCCACCAAAGCTGAATCTGCTGCTGCCGCCAGTAAGGTGGAATCATATGGGGCACAAGCTGAGGACATACAGTGGAAGCTCGAGGACCTTGAGAATAGGCTTAGGAGAAATAATCTTAGGGTCCTGGGAGTTCCGGAAGGTTTGGAGTGGGGGGACGCGAGAGCCTTCATTGTGAAAGTATTTGCTAAAGTATTTCCCGAATTGGAGAGCTGGTGCTGGGATTCAGAGGTGCAGCGAGCACATAGAACCCCGTTTAAGAGAAATCGAAATTTCAGGGAAGGAGATAAACCTAGGGCAATTTTGATCTTCCTGGGGAATTTCCTTTTGCGCCAGTCTATAGCAGAGAAGGCTAGACCAGACGCTAAGAGAACATTTGAGAGGTTTTCATTTTTTGTCAGACCCGATTTCTGCCATGTGACGGTGGAAAGGCGCTGGAGGTTACGACAATTGATCAAACCGTTCCAGGACAAAAAAGTGCAAGTCTATCTTATTAACCCAGCTCAACTTAAGATAATTCATCATGGAAAGACCTTATATTTCCCATCAGAAATAAAGGCTAAAGAATTTTTAAACTCTATATAGATTTCAGCCTGCGGATTCATTGCCCCTGCAGTACGGTGCTGGGGTGGGTAGACTGACAGCTATTAGTATGTATTAGTAGGTACCAAGAAACGAAAGGAGTTGGTATTTGTGAACATATATTATTGGATGTAGTTTTCGCAAGGCTGTCTTTATGGTCTAGACAATGAAGTGAATTGTCAACCAAGGTATTCCGTTATACTAAGTTGATCTGTGTCTGGATCTAGGAAATATGAGCTCTGTGGTCAAGCCAATTTAGGCTACTAAGCTGTTTAAATTGAGTCCTCGCTGCTCCCATCATATGCACAGACCTAGTCTGAGCACCCCACAGAGGTGGGCATGTGGCCAGGGGGCCAGTAGGGGAGGGGGGCGGGGTGCATGGGTAGAGTGGGTGGGGGGGGGCTTGGGGGGTGTGGGAGTAAACAAAAAAGAAAAAAGAGCATGTGTTTTTAATTTACATATAAATTCAATTCGAAAAGGACAAATGAAGAAATGTTGTAATTTTGTGTCAAAAAAATTATTTTGTTGTCTGAGAAGCTGGGAAGGGATGGTCCAGGAAAATGCCTAAACTCAAGATAGGTTCCATAAACATTAACGGTCTGAATGATTGGAAAAAGAGGCTTAGATTCGAGGAATACCTTAAAGCAATAGATATAGATATCTTGGCAATACAAGAGACTCATCTGCCATGGAAGAATAAGCACTGGCTTAAGTTAAAAGGGTTTGAGATCCTGTCCTGTACCTCACAAACGTCTACCATAAGGGGTGTGGCTATTATTGGTAAGGTGGGTCTCGGGGGAGCTAAGCGCTGTAAGGCAGATGCCCTTGGTAGGTGGGCTATATGTGAACTGAACCTGGGTTGCACTATCTGTTCAATTTATGGAGCTAACTCGGATGATCCTGGCACTTTCGATTCTATCGAGAAAGAACTGATAGACTGGCCAGCTCCACTAATAGTTTGTGGAGACTGTAATATCTCGGCAGACTTTGTTAATGATATCCCATATACCGGACGCAAACCCAGGGTATATAAAGCAATATCCGCATTACTGCTATCATATGGGCTAAGAGACGTCTGGGGCAATAAGGAACCATCGGATACTGGGTTTACTTACTTTTCACATCCTTTTAACAAATATTGCAAATTAGATTACTTCTTTGTTTCAGCCACAGAAGTAAATAAGGTCAAAATCAATAAACTTCCAATGATAATGTCTGATCATAACCCCTTGGTAATGATAATGGATGTTAATCGACCCACAAAAGGACCAAGACCATGGACTTTCGATAGGAAATTATTAACTGATAGTGCCTATATTGAACATATTAGAAACTGGTCAAAGGCCTTCTTCGATGCCAACAGATATAGTGCCTCCAGGGGGATAGTCTGGGACACGTATAAGGCCGGGTTAAGAGGGGAAACTATTAGCTATACTACTAGACAATGGAAAAGAACCAAGTTGGAAAGGGAGCTATTACTGGAAAGTTTGAGTAATGCCGAAAGGCAGCACCAAAGGGATATAAGTCAGGGGCGGCAAGGACTGGAAACTCTTGAGAGGATCAATGCTATAAAAGCAGGTATACAGTCTCAACTGGCCAAAAAATCCGCTGCGGAATATCATACAAACAGAACCAGGTTGTATGAGACCGGGGAACAGGCTGGAAGGGCACTAGCGCTGCGTATCAAACAAGTTACATCAAAAAATATAATCACAAAAATAGAGGAACAAGGGAGAGTATATGAGGAGCCTGCCGAAATCTTGGAGGTTTTCAGAAGGTTTTATCAAGATTTATACCAGGAGGAGGAGGTAACAGATACCCCAATTAATAGCTGGGAAAGTATAGGTCAAAAATTGGGTCAGCAGGAAAGGGAGGAGTTGGAACAGGTTATAACCATCGAGGAGGTAATAGGTGGATTACAAGGTCTGGCAGCAGGGAAGGCTGTGGGCCCGGATGGGTTACCACTTGAAATATATAAATGCCTGCGGGAGGAAATATCCCCTCTCCTCCTAGACTTATTTAACGGGATTATGATCACTGGCAAAATACCCGAGTCATGGAAGAGCACCAATATTGTGGTGTTCCATAAAAAGGGCAAGCCCAAAGAAAATCCAGGGTCTTACAGGCCTATTTCCCTGGTCAATGCTGATAATAAGCTGTATGCCAAGATACTGGCTACTCGTCTTGGGAGGATCATCGCGCCCCTGGTTTCACCTTGGCAGCATGGGTTCATCCCAGGAAGAGGGACGACGAACCATATTAAAAGAACGATCACCATATTTGACATCTGCGATGCCGGAGGGGAGGGGGCCGCGATGGTCCTCCTAGACGCAGAAAAAGCATTTGACCGGGTGAGGTGGTCTTTCCTATGGAAGGTTTTAGAGGAGAGGGGGTTTGGGCCAAGGTTCCGGCAGGCTCTACAGGCAATGTATTCTACTCCCTCAGCCAAGATTCAGTTGATGGGTGGGAGTTCTGGGAAAATTAACATAACGAGAGGCACTCGGCAGGGTTGCCCCTGCTCTCCTATCCTATTTGCCCTGTACATAGACCCACTAATTACACAGATATTATCCAACATAGAGATACAACCAGTAATTATAAAAGGATTTCAAACAAAACTGCTCGCATATGCAGATGATCTAGCCGTCATTACGAATGACCCGGAATCCGCTATGAGGGAAATTGCGAGCATGACAAATTTGTTTGGGAAATTTTCAGGATACCGACTGAACGAAGCTAAAACCCAAATTCTGTGTTCTAAGAATATAATTAAAAAGGATGCCAGGTATGTCAATTCAGTGGTGTATCTTGGCATAACAATTAATTCACAACCACGGAATATAATTGGAGATAATTTCACACCCCTCCTGAAATCAATGGAACAAGAGCTAAGGAGATTAAATACACTTCATTTATCAATAATAGGCAGGGCTAACGTCATTAAAATGACTATGTTCCCCAAGATTCTGTATAAACTTAGATCTATCCCATTTAAATTGGAAGATAAAATAATAAAGGAAATTGAAGCAATCTTCATGAAATTCCTGTGGCAATACGGCAAGATCAGAAGATCAAATAGGTATATGTCTCTACCTCAGGAAAGGGGAAGGTTAGGTATGCCTAATATCAGGAATTACCACTGGTCCTGCCTCCTTACAGAAATGGCAATCCTCTTCGATCAGGAGAGGGCGACTCAGGAAGGGGGCCCTGATGTTATTCCATCGATATTTCAACTGGCATTGGGTGATGAAGCATTTGGGATACTGTTGAGAAAAACGGAAAGAAGGCACTATAAGAAACCAAGGTACAAAATACTCGAAGGTATAGCTGGGCTCTGGGCATCTGTGCAGAAAGCAATGGGTATTCCAAGGTATAACCACCATACTCCCTTATGGAACTCTGGTCTTTTCCCAAACCTGTGCATGGATGGATCCTGGAGACACTGGGAGCAACAAGGCATTGTAACACTGGGGCAAATAATGGTGAAGGATGAATGCAGATCACTGTCCGACTTAAGGCTGCGATATGCATTACAGGAAGGGCAAGAATATAAATACCTCCAGGTGGTAAACACAATCAGATCAGTAAGACCACAAATTATTTTGGGGAAAAGGAGTAATCTATTGGATTATCTGAAGGGAGGTGGGCGGAAAATTAATGGACTTTATGAGGGGCATATAATGCAAAGATATTATATAATAAAGTAACAAACACTACATTTTCTTCCTCCTTTGAACAAGTTAAAGCATGACAAAATTCTTCAATCTAGAAATGTAAATGTAAATCCGTATTTGTAAAGTGCGAACTACTCACCCTTACGAGTCTCAAGTCGCTGGGGGCTGTTGTGGAAATTAAGTGAGCTATTTCCCAGAGTCACATGGTGCTGAAGTGAGCTGCCACCGGAGCCAGGCATCGAACCATGAGCCCTGTGCTCGGAAGTCAGCTGCCCTGGTCGCTGCACCACGCCTCTAGAAGGCATTCACACATTATGAGTAGGTCTTCAATTAGGTCTATCTCTGAGATTATTAGCATGGCCCAGATTATTCCCCAATGCTTTCTAGAGGAACAGGTGAATGAACAAGTTTGATTGCAGGCATTTGAGAATGTAAATGGAGACAAGAACTATTAAGCACATTTACAATGTTATGATCTGCATTGCAGTTGACATTAGAATGTGGTGCATTTCTAAATAAAGATGGTGTGACCCGTACGGTGAACAGTCAAAATATCGACTGCAAAATATCGACTGGACATAATATCGAGTTTTAAATATCGAATGGACAAAATATCGACTGGACAGAATATAGACATCAAAAATATCGTTTTTAAGGTAAGTAATGTAATATCGAACGTAAAAAATAAAGACAGTTAAAATATCGAAGTATATAATATAGGTTATTAAAATTATCAATTTTTTTATAATATCGTATTTTCTATACTGTTTTTTATGTTATTATATGTGTTAAAAGTGTGTACTTATGTTATAAATCATTTTAATTAATGAAATATTTACTTTTTAATTTTTGTGTAATTCAATTCTGTAGCGGGTTGTGGGTTTATAGGGGAATAGGGTGGGAAGTAATTTAATTATAATTAATTAAATATGTAAATGTATTTATTGTTATTCATTTTTAATTATTTGTTAATTAATTTATATTTGGTAATTAATTAACTTTTAATTGGCAAATAATTAAAATTAATTGATTAATTGCTAATTATGTTAATTTATTAATTTATTTTCTGTAGCGGGTTGTGGGTTCATAGGGGAATTGGGTGGGAAGTAATTTATTTATAATTAATTGAATATGCTAACATATTTATTGGTATTGTTTTAGAATTATTTGTTAATAAATTTTTTATGGGTAATTAATTAAATTAGAATTGCTAATTAATTTTATTTAATTGATTAATTGCTAATTATGTTAATTTAATAATTTATTTTCTGTAGTGGGTTGTGGATTTATAGGGGAATAGGATGGGAAGTTATTTATTTATAATTAATTAAATAAATAAATTTATTTAATTGTATTTAATTTGAATTTATTGTACATTAATTTTTAAATGATAAATTATTAATTGTTAATTTGTAATTAATTTGTATTAATAGTTAAATAATTGTAATAACTAAATTTAATTTGTAATTTTAATTGATTAATTATTATATTATATTAAATTCGTAATTACTTTTAATTAATTTTTTATAGATATTAATTTATATTTATTGAAATAATATATGAAGTGTTTAATTTCCCTACTGTTGCACTCTCTGGAGTGGGAATAGTCATTTTTACCTCTACGCTATCCAACGTTTTCCCTACTGTTGCACTCACTGGAGTTGGATTAGTAATTTTTACCCCTACGCTATCCAACGCTTTCCCTATTGTTGCACTCACTGGAGTGGGAATAGTAATTTCCACCTCTACGCTATCCAACGCTTTCCCTACTGTTGCACTCACTGGAGCGGGAATAGTAATTTTTACCCCTACACTATCCAACGCTTTCCTCACTGTTGCACCCACTGGAGAGGGAACAGTAATTTTTACTGCTACGCTATCCAACACTTTCCCTACTGTTGCACTCTTTGGAGTTTTAATAGTAATTTTTACCCCTACGCTATACAACGCTTTCCCTACTGTTGCACCCACTGGAGTGGGGATAGTAGTTTTTACCCCTATGCTATCCAACACTTTCCCTACTGATGCACTCACTGGAGTGGGAATAGTAATTTTTACCCCTACGCTATCCAACACTTTCCCCACTGTTGCACTCATTGGAGTGGGAATAGTAATTTTAACCCCTACGCTATCCAACCCTTTCCCTACTGTTGCACCCACTGGAGTGGGAATAGTAATTTTTATCTCTACGCTATCCAACGCTTTCCCTACTGTTGCACTCTTTGGAGTGGGAATAGTAATTTAAACCCCTACGCTATCCAACGCTTTTCCTACTGTTGCACTCTTTGGAGTGTGAATAGTCATTTTTACCCCTACGCTATCCAATGATTTCCCTACTGTTGCACTCTTTGGAGTTTGAATAGTAATTTTTATCCCTACGCTACCCAACGCTTTCCCTACTGTTGCACCCACTGGAGTGGGAATAGTAATTTTTACCCCTACGCTATTCAACACTTTCCCTACTGTTGCACTCACTGGAGTGGGAATAGTAATTTTTACCCCTACGCTATCCAACACTTTCCCTACTGTTGCACCCACTGGAGTGGGAATAGTAATTTTTACCCCTACGCTATCCAAAGCTTTCCCTACTGTTGCACCCACTGGAGTGGGAATAGTAATTTTTACCCCTACGCTATCCCACACTTTCCCTACTGTTGCACCCACTGGAGTGGGAATAGTAATTTTTACCCCTACGCTATCTAACACTTTCCCTACTGTTGCACTCACTGGAGTGGGTATAGTAATTTTAACCCCTACGCTATCCAACGCTTTCCCTACTGTTGCACCCACTGGAGTGGGAATAGTAATTTTGACCCCTACGCTATCCAACGTTTTACTCACTGTTGCACCCACTGGAGTGGGAATAGTAATTTTTACCCCTACGCTATCCAACGCTTTCCCTACAGTTGCACTCTGTGGAGTGGGAATAGTATTTTTTACACTTCTGCTATCGTATGGTTATAATATTGGATATTATTTAATTATATTATGTTTATATATATATGTTTTAACAAATATGGTTGTAATTTTTTTTATAACTTTCATTAATTATTTAATTATTATAAGTTAATTTAAGTATTTTTAAGTATATTTTAGTAAATAATTTTTAATTTTAATTTAATTTGTCACGGTTTTTAATAAAGTCCATATTTTTTAAAACTATATTTTTGTAAACGATATTTTGTACTCGATATTTTTGTACTTACCTGTTTGTAGATACAAACTCGATATTCTGTCTGTAGATATTTTTTCCTCGATATTTTTGCTAGTCGATATTCTGTCACTCGATATTATGTCAGTGATCCGACCCGTACAGCACAGGAAACATTCCACCACCCACAGTTTGCAATTCGATGGCCGAAGCAATGGTTTTGATCACCTGGGAGAATTTCCCAAATGTGTTACCTCCCAACCTTGCAGTAGGGTGTTTGAGTCTCATCATATCACTTTCTGCTAGACCAGGATTGGTTACTGCCTTCCTATGGTTGCAATACTGTTTCACGTTTAATTTTTTGTGCAACAACAACCTGTAGGTTATTCTTTTCCTTGATGACTTCCATCACAAATTCTAGACCTTTTAACAATAGAATAAGAACTATGGGGCTTATGTACAAGCCCCTATTGCCACCTCAACATCACTTTTACCGATGTTGTAGTGGCGATAGGGGCTGCACTTTATGTACAAGGCAGCGATAAGCCACTTAACATGGCTTAACCCTGCCTTGTACCTAAAGCGCCCTTTCACGCTATGGTTAGTGTGAAAGGGGTGGGCAGTGGGTGTTGCGGTGGGCTTTCTACCACAAAACCCATTAATTTTGACGCTGCCTCAAATGTACAAGGGTGGTGTCCATAGGAGTCATCGCCAAAATTAAGACAAGGCAAATCCTGGTCTTAAATTGTCGAAACGAGGAGAAATGCATTATTTCTCCTCATTTTTGCCTTTTCCATGTTTGCCTTCCTGTACATAATCAAACCTTTTTTTTTAAACATGCCGTTTTGTCACTTTCATGTGTGCTGCATGAAGGAGCACACATGAAAGTGACAGAATTGCATTTTAGGATTGTTTATGTGCAGGAAGGGACACATTCCTACACATAAATAATCCTCCTCAACACGCAGACACCCTTGCACTATGGTGCAAGCGTGCCTGCGTTGGCGCTAAGTTGCTAAACTTAGCGCCATCGAACCGGGAAATGCAAGGCTGCACCACATTCTTGTAAATATGGTGCAGCCTTGCATTTCAGAAGTGGCGGAGCACAACGTTAGGCCAAGGAGGCTAATGTCATGCTCCGCTACTTCCTTGTACATATCCCCCAAAGTTTGGTAATAGGTGGCCTTCCTCTCAACAATTCAAATGGAGTGGTACCTGTTACATTGTATGGAATAGTTTGTAGGCCCCAAAGATGGGATTGAAGTGCCCCCATTAGAGGAATTTTGGCTTTCAATGCCTATATTCAATAGTTAAAAAAGAATCAAATCATTAAGGAAACCATTCACCTTTATGATTTGATTAGCTCACTCAACCTGACTATTGCCTTGGGGATGATACAGGGATAATTTCAGATGTTTCAGAAAAGGCACTAATTTCTGATGACAGAAACTGTATCACATTTTCACTTACAATACCTCAAGCTTGCCACCCGAATGCACCACCAACTCATCCGCGCCACCAAGAAAACTGCATTCAAGGATCGACTGGACAACAACGCACACAACAGCAAGGAACTCTTCAACATCGTGAAAGAGCTCTCCAACCCCAACGCCGGAAACAACGACATCACCCCATCGCAAGATCTCTGCAACTCCCTCGCCTCCTACTTCCACAACAAGATCGCGGACATACACAACAGCTTCAGCACTCAACCGACGCACGCCACGACCGAACCCCCGCCCCCCACCACCACCCTCCGCACCTGGACTCCGATCAGCACCGAAGACACCATCCAAATGATGAACTCCATCCACTCCGGATCTCCTACCGACCCCTGCCCTCACCACATCTTCAACAAGACCGACGCAGTCATCGCACCCCACCTGCGGGACATCATCAACACCTCCTTCGACACCGCCACCTTCCCGGAGAGCTGGAAGCACGCCGAACCAAGCGCTCTACTAAAGAAACCTACGGCAGACCCCACCGAACTCAAGAATTACCGCCCCATCTCGCTCCTCCCGTTCCCAGCCAAAGTCATCGAGAAGACCGTCAACAAGCAGCTGGCCACCTTCCTCGAGACGAATGGATCCCTGGACCCTTCACAGTCGGGCTTCCGAGCCAACCACAGCACCGAGACCGCCCTCATCGCTGCCACCGATGACATCCGAACCCTGATGGACAACGGAGAAACAGCGGCCCTCATCCTCCTAGACCTCTCCGCGGCTTTCGACACTGTCTGCCACCGCACCCTAGTGCAGCGCCTCAGCAACGTCGGAATCCAGGAGAGAGCACTGGAATGGATCATCTCCTTCCTCGACGGAAGAACACAGAGAGTCCGCCTACCACCGTACAAGTCAGAGGCCACCGAAGTCATCTGCGGCGTCCCTCAAGGATCATCGCTGAGCCCCACCCTCTTCAACGTCTACATGAGCCCCCTCGCAGCCATCGCACGCCAACACAACCTCAACATCATCTCCTACGCCGACGACACCCAGCTGATCCTCTCCCTGACCAACGACCCCGCCGCCGCCAGAGCCAACCTTCACGAAGGGATGAAAGACGTAGCCGAGTGGATGTCGACCAGCCACCTGAAACTGAACTCAGACAAGACGGAAGTCCTCATCCTGGGCTCCTCGCCCTCCGCCTGGGACGACTCCTGGTGGCCCCCCGCCCTGGACAGCGCACCCAAACCGACAGATCACGCACGCAACCTGGGATTCATCCTGGACTCCTCCCTCACCATGACCAGACAAGTCAACGCCGTCTCCTCGTCATGCTTCAACATCCTGCACATGCTACGGAAGATCTTCCGGTGGATCCCCACCGAGACAAGGAAGACGGTCACCCAGGCACTCGTCACCAGCCGACTGGACTACGGCAACGCCCTCTACGCCGGAACCACCGCCAAGCTCCAGAAGAGACTCCAGCGGATCCAGAATGCCTCAGCCAGACTCATCCTCGACATCCCACGACACAGCCACATCTCCGGACATCTGAGAGACCTGCACTGGCTCCCCGTCAACAAAAGAATCACCTTCCGCCTCCTCACCCACGCACACAAAGCCCTACACGATCAAGGCCCCAGCTACCTCAACAACCGCATCAACTTCCACGTTCCCAAACGACATCTCCGATCAGCCAGCCACGCCCTCGCCGCCGTCCCCCGCATCCGGAGAACGACAGCGGGAGGAAGGTCCTTCTCCCACCTGGCCGCCAAGACCTGGAACTCCCTTCCGACCGACCTGCGCCTGACCCAAGACCACCTCTCCTTCAGGAAGAAGCTCAAGACCTGGCTGTTCGAGCAGTAGCAGCTCTCCCCCCCCCCCTAGCGCCTTGAGACCCTCCGAGTGAGTAGTGCGCTATATAAATGTCTGTGATTGATTGATTGATTGATTGATTGGTCGAAAGACTTCCTGGGTAAAGACTTCCTTCAGGAAATCCAAAACATTCTTGACAGAGGGCTGGCCATGAATCTCTAATCAATCAACTTGCTAAAGTAATCAATGCAGACAATGACATACCTCATTCTAAGTGGCAAATTGCACATTGGTCCAATGAAATCTATTCCCACTATTTGCCATGGACCATCATGTAATGGTATAGGAGAAAATGGTCATGAAAGTGTATTAATAGACTTATCTGCATCCTTACATATGCAACACTCTGCCACAAACATTTCCACATCTCAGTCCATAAATGGCCACCAGTACTCCATTCTTAATCTTCTCTTAGTGCTGGTGATGCCAGTCATGCCAGTGTGTCCTTCATGAGCTAACTTAAGAAGCTGAGGTCTAAGTGAGGAAGGAGGTACCATTTGGTCCAGTCTTATGACAACAGCATCTATACTGAACAATTCATCATTGATTTTCCCATAATGTTTTAGAACATCATCTATTTGGTTCTCCTTAGGACTCCATTTAACTGTAAAGTCAGAAATAAGTGGATACTCTGCAGCACTGGAAGTAGCAATCATCAAATGCATTCTGCTCAAGGCCTTCATGTCTCCACATTCATTCAACAAGTAAGTAACAGGCACATCACCATCCTTTTAACTTGCTTCACCCTCATCATCATAATTTTGACATGGCATACATAATAAAAAATCAGTGACAACATTTGATTTGAAAGGTACATACTCAACATCAAACATATATTTGTGTAATTTGCATGCTAGTTAGGTGCTACGAGGAGATTCCTTATCGGAACTACACTTGCTTAGTTTACATAATTGTAGCTTATGGTCTGTACAAATGAATAATGGTTTAGCTAATAAAAAAATATAAAATTTGCCACTGCCAAAACACATACCAAGAGTTTCCTTGCAAGTACTGAATATTTTTGTTATGGTTCCTTCAGTTGTCTGAAGCAAAGGCAATTAGTTGACTTTACATCTGTTTATTTTTAAGGGTGGGTCGGAATTTTAAACTCCGCCAGTGGAATTGGAGGAATTTAGTAATCCCATGTTACTTTTGTAACGTGGAATTACTAATAAATTCTGTCACTCCACCGGCAGAATTAATCAACACTGGATAGTTTTATGTGTGTATCTCTCAGAAAGCCATCCTATTGGTTAGAAATATGACCCACACCGACAATGAAGGCCTACACATTTCCTGAAGAAACATTCCTGTGCCAGAAGAGACTCTGCTGCTACACCAGAAAAGATCTAGTTACCCTGGAAGACGTGTGCCTGCTGCATGTGGTCCAAGCCTGCTGATCGTTAGTGACCTATAACCTTCGCTGGAGCTTGTATGAACTTGAGTAGGAAGCACTGAACTGCAGCCCCTTACCTGTCACACCCAAGTTGCCAAGAGCTAGTGTCTGTCGCGTCTGAGTCTCATGTGAGCACTGGCCTGCTGTACCCTCCCACCTTCAGCTAGAGACCGTGACAGGTTTACCATCCTTGGCTGAGCCCTGCTGAAGGACGCAGCTTTTCAGGGGCCAAGGATTGCCTCAAGTGATCACTTCTGCCCTGGCACCCTTGTAAAATTCTGCAATCTGAAGCAGGGGGGGATACCCTGGGCTTGGGGTTCTTGTAGGACCCATGGCTGGTGCTGGCACCAGATGCACATAGATCCAGTTAACAGGAGAACCAGAGGGAGCCAGGCTCAGTCTGCGGCTGCACTCATTGCACTACACCACCATGACTACTGCTGCTGTGCTGGTGGCTCTCGGCCTGGGATAGTCACCTGCACCTCTCATCCGTTAAGGCAGCGACGCACTGGGCACCCAGATGACAGGTGAGGACTCCAAGGAGACCCCCAAAAGTACATGACAGTGTAGTTCACGCTGGCTGGTGCGCAGCGTACATCACTGTGGACAGCAGCTATCTACTGGGTTACATTGCGTGAATTAGGTTTTCTCTTTTTGTTATATAGTTTTATTTATGTACTAGGCCATCACTCACTCTATTCCAGAGCAGTTGCTAATCTTCCCAGAGTTTGGGGTCTTTTTGGAAAATGAAAGCAAAGGTCCAGTAAGGGTGAAGTGATAGCGCTAATGGGCATTGGAGGTTACTTTGTATTCCTCACAGGAGTTTTGATAAATACAAAATGTGACAACTAGACTTTGGAACAAAACTATATTGGATGTGAGGTGAATTAGTCCTCTGCCCTTGTTGAGTACTTGTTTTATATAGCACTGGCTTGTCCTTATACAGCCTCCTCACACTACAGCTTTATTTGTATTGGGAAGCTTAATGGACCATCATCATGCACAGTTGGAGGTGCAGTTCATGCAAGCCATCAAGATATTATCTACCCCAAGCTCGACCTGATAGAAGCAATCCCACCACATGTCCCTGGCAAGCGCTATAGTAGTGGGAGGATACAGGGGCATATGCGGTTTTCTGACTGGTTCAATTAAAGTTCCAGCAAATTTTCCACTTTTAACCATCTGGGTTTCCTGCCTGATAGCTTCTGTGGAACTATGAACAACCTTGCAAGAGGCTCGTCTGGAAAACTGTAATGGGCTGCTTTACAATAAAGTCCACAATTAGGGAAACAACTCATCCCTCTCCACTGAGAATTGGAGGCAACGTTTGTGATGAAGCAAAGCTTCGCATATTTTGCGACTTGCTGAAGTCAAGAACCTCGTTTATGTGTAACAAAGTAATAAGTGTAAGTCTTACTAACGTTTATATTTAGTTTAAATAAAGATTAAGACGCTTGCCTATATGTTTTACTAAAATAATTTACTCGAGTCACTTAAAATGGCTGCCGCTTGTATTTAGTTACTGCGCATGCGTCAGCCACACTCACGTGTCCTGACGCGTCTGCAGAGTTGGAGGGAAAATTATGCGCATGCGTAATACATAGCTGTGCCCATCATGTGGTACTGCTCGTGCCACTGCTCTTGTGCCTGTTTCCATGTAGCTAACATTTAGACTGCATAAGTATATGTTATGATGATAAGTTGAAAGTACAACCCTGTGAATGTGATTTCATAACGTTATTTCTGTGTATTAATTTGTTCTCGCTTACTTTTCATGTACCGCGGGGAATGGGGGTCCAAACTGATTGGGAGCCATATTGACGGTCTCTTCTGCGCATGACCAGGGAGCATTGAAAGGTGGCCACTTTGGACAGTGGAACTCAGCCAGCTGGCAGCCACAGTCAAGATGCGCCTGGGAAAGCCACCTCTGCGCTACGAGAACGGCGAATGTTGCTCCTCATGTGTTACAATGTTAATTTTCACTCGTATTTCTGCACAGTTTCTCATGAGAACCCCAATCTATCTAGGCGGTACCCAAGTATGCTAATATAGGCTCAAATTAGCGTGTTCTGATTGGTGTGTTACCCAAATCCTACTTTAGGACCAATCCAAATTGAGGGATTCTGACACTTTGCAACATTGGGGGGTGGTACACCGTCCCAAAGAGTATATCTACCCTGGGTTTACCTAGGGAATTGTCCGACTTGTCTGGTTTAGCTGACCTGTCACTGACCCATCATACTCAATAGGTGACTGAAGATACAGAGAGCTGCAGAGCACTCTGTCCGAAATTGACCATAGACTGAGGTTCTACTGAACCTTAAAGTGCTGGCAAAGCACTTTGCTGGGAGTTCGTTGACCCAATCGGGGTCTTGATCGATAGCTGCAGAGAGGGTGGAACGCAGGCGTTGCTTCCAAACTGCGGGTGCGGTCCTGTCCTGAGCGGTCCTGTCCTGAGGGTTTGCTGTCCAGTCCTGAGGTCCTGTCCTGATTCCTAATCTGAGGGTATCCTGTCCTGTCCGGGGTGTCCATTCTGCACCTGCTGTCCTTTGAGGGGTATCCTTCCTTAAGGGTTTCCTGTCCTTAACTGACCCGTGGCCAGGGTTTGGTTTCCACACCAGTCTAGGTAAATACTGCTCTAAGTTCTTTAAACTTGCACCTTTCTATATTTCTACCTTTTGCTATAATAAAGTGACACCTTTGCATATGTTAATTTTCCATGCTTTTACCGCAAACTATTGAACGAAAGTCATTTGCATATTTTTCATGATATGTTCACATGTCTCTCAATCTTTTAGAGATTATATTTTGCATTGCTGTTTGTCATTTTCTGATATGGTCTAGAACCTCCTTACCTAGACTGTTTAAAGGTCCCTTTACTTTAAGTTTAGCGTGTTACTCTTTATAGGCCCTCCTATAGTAACCCATGCATAGTCTGTCCAGGCTTAAACATTTCTGAGATTTTAGTATTTTTCCCATTTGCATTCCATATTACATTTGAATGGTTACCCTGTCGTTATTTCTCTATAGTTATATCATTTACATTATCTTGGTTATTGATTGTTTCATTCTTGTGTATCTAATGCTTGATGATAACGAACTTTAGATAAACATTTTAAAACTTCCAGTTGTCCGTGGTCATTTAAACAATATTGAATGTTATTTGAAATTTGCATTTGCTGCCTTTCCTTTTACAGCTAGGCCCCTGATCCATTGAAGTCATAGGTACCCGTGTCGGTGGATGGTAAGTCGGGTACACTGAGTCATAACAAGTAGGGAACACACACAATTGATAGCAGCCCGTGAAGTCGCCTGGTCAATGAATAGTGTGAATTGAAAGTATATGGGCCCTGAAGCCGGAAACGGCAGAATCATTGGCTGGGTGACCTCGCGCGCTCTATCAGTTTTCTGGTAAGCAGAGGTATGGTTAGGGACTAGCTAAAGGTTAGGCAGGATTAGTTAGACTAGTTGAGTCGGAAGCTGCTAGTACATTAATGCTGCTAAAAGAGCGGCTGTTCTAAGAGACCTGATCAATCTCTTGTGAATACGCACGAATAATATTTAGTAAAAACAATTCATGAATTGCTGTATTGTTATTATTCTTGTTCTTATATTGTTATATGTATTAATCCATGCGTTCGTAAACCGTATTGTTTCGTGTTGTCCGAACTCCCCGGGGAATTGAAAGGGCAAGTGGTGAATAGAATCCATTGTCCTGAGGTCACAGGCTTAAAGGAAAGTTAGGTGCAGGTTAGGATAACCGGGAAGCACTAACTAGGGTTTTCTGAATACATGTGTGAATAAATGTCAGTAACGAGGTTCATTGGCAAAATTCCCATAGTGGCGTAACCTAGTAAGGGTCACATCGGAAAAGTAGCAGGTTCCTCGGAGCTTGGGTGAAAGCAAAGGCGTCCGCTGAGAAACCTTAGACTCGGAACATATCCCGGAAAGAAGTGGATGAGTTTAGGGGAATAACAGGTTCACTGATGCTAGAGTGAAGGGTAGGCGGAAGAGATCTGCCCGCAGCGCGTGAAAAGTAAATGGAAGTAGTTTACTTGCAGCAAAACAAAGCTATACTGTCTAGACACTTGAGCACTGTGGCGAATGTGTATTTGTTGTAAAATAACCAAGCACTGAGCACTTTAAAGGAAAGAAAGTTTCCGTTACCTTGTGAAGGGAGGGAGTCAGTCGCGAAGCGTCTCTGACGTCACTCCGTGCCGCGCTGGGATTGGTAGAAACAGCGGGCGGGTAGCGGGGCTGGAATTGTAAAGGAGGGGTGAAGCGCCGAGGAGTGAGAACTGTCTCACGAAGGGGCCGCGCACCCATTGGCTGAAATTATTTGAACGCGCGCACCTCATTGGTTGCACGCAAATGCAAGGCGCGTTCTGATTGGAAGTAGCTTTGTTAACAAAGAAGCGTAGAAATCGTATGTGGCACTCGTATTGTCCAGAGACTAGACCCGATCCGAGAAACCAAGGGTTTGAAAGGGATCAGTGGAAAGCCAATAGATACGATATTATGTACGGAGGAAAGAGAAAGATGTCCCTTGTAAGTAGGGTAAAGAATTATTTCAAAACGGACAAACCGATTAAATCTAGGGAAGGCGTAGTTGTCCCGCCACCGAATACTCCTGCCTCATTCATGATGTTTGACCGAGGGTACAAGACCTGTGTGTGGTTGGAGAATTGGGTGAAGTACACAAAAGATGACGGAGTATTGGCTTTTCCGTTAGACGGTACTTTCAATGGCAGAATTTTATTTAATTTGAGAACCCGCATGAATGAATTGCATCCCAGACCGAGACTAACGCAGTATGAGGCATTAGAGGAATGGGAGATTGAGGCTTTTGAAAGAGAGAAACCCCGTATGGACAAAGGTCTGACTAAGTGGTACCCCAGGCTGAAACAAGAGACCAGGGATAAGAGGATGAAACAGTGGAGGCAGAGCATGATTGTTGAGGGTCTGTTTCCCATGATGCCAGCAGGTAACCCTTCTGGGGGAGAGAAAAGGACAGAAAAGAGTAAGCATTGGGGAGCTCCTGGGGAGTCAGACGATGAATTTTTAGATGACATTTTTACGAGAAGTCCGCCACCTTATAATGAGGGAGCCCGACCTTCCAGTACAGGAGAGCACCACCAGCGTCCATCTATTAAGGAGGAGGACAGATCCCTATGTAGGGGGGGAGGGGGCCAGGTATTGCCCTATTTTGAGAAGCCCGAGCCCCCAGAGGTACGAAATATATATCCCAGTATGCCCGTGAACCAGGAGGAAAAATATTCCCGTGAAAAGCTCTTTTACCCCAGACCTCTTTATGAAAACGAAGAGAAACCATTAAGTTCAGGAGTACCCTTTTTGCAGCCTCCATATGGGGAAGAGCGTAGGTCATTTGGCATGGGAACTTTGTTCCCGAAACCAAATTATGGTGGGGGACCAAGTGAGACGCATCCTACTGCCCCGAGTTTTACGCCTCAACTGACCCCACAGATGATACCTGACCGAACATTAGGAAGAGTGTTAGATGAAAGGGAGCAAGAGGCCATAGCTAAACAGAGGTCAGAAATAATTCAGAAAATTTCCCAGTTAAATACCAGTCCTGAAGCTTTGACTATTCCGGTAACAATCGGACCAGTGGTTCCGTTGTACGGGAATAGTCAAGGAGGTCTGAACCCTCCAGTTATGAACCCGATAATGGCCCCGCCGAGGCAAGAGCCCTTACTAATAGACGATCAGTCCAGTGAGTGTGAGTCTGATGTTGTGTTCTTGGATCTGCCAAACAAACAGACCGGAAAGGGAGTGCAGAAGAGGCATAATCCTTTTGATACGAAAGAAATTAAATTAGAGTCAGCAACAGGTACCAGGAGTGTCTCTTTGGTAACGCCAGAAGAAATTGAAAATTGGAGTCGTGAATTAGAAAAACAGGCTCCGCAAACGAAACCTTTAGACCTCTACAAACTGAGAGTAGAAATAGAGGAATTAATGGCAGGAAATGTGGGGTTAGACAGATTGAATACCTATTCTGAAGAAGAGTTGCTGTTTATGTGCAAAAGTCTTACCCGGAGTACTAGGGTGCTCCATGAAAAACTGACCGACACTGCAGCTAGTATGGGGATAGATATATCAAGATCGAAGCCCTTGCAGAAACCATACCGAGCTGAGTTTTCCGACAAAGATTTAGAAAGTCTGAATGTGTCAGGAAGAAAATTGCAGATTAAAGAATTGCTTGCAGTCTTGCAAAAATGGGGAGACGTGGAAAAATGGAAAACAAGGTGGGCACATAAGAAAGAGGAGGCCCGCTCCAGACAAGCTACCCCTGAGTTCCCTCTGAGAGAAGTAGACAAGCCCGAAACTTTATGCCCCATGCGCGAAGTACCCGGTGGGAGGTATGTGCACGTTCCGTGGTCCAGACAGGATATTGTGTCCTTTACTAACGATTTCCCAAAATTGCGGGAGAAGCCAGTTGAATGGTACCGGCAAGTGGAAAGGTTTGTAAAGGTACAGAAATGCCTGTGGAAAGACCTGGATGGGTTTTTCGACATTGTGGTCCCAGTCGATCTATGGACAGAGTGTAAAATAGCTATAGCCTGGCCTAGTGAGGAATACCCGAGAGATGAAAAAACTGGGGAACCATCGAAAGAAGTGATGAGAAAATATGAGCAGGTAATTCAGCATCTGAAACTAAAGGTCCCAGCAAAGGAAACTGATTGGACCAGGATAGATAGAACAACGCAGGAAAGAGAAGAGACAGTGCACTCCTATTATGAAAGGCTGTTACAGGTGTTTAAAACATACAGTGGTATAGATAACATCGAGATGAAGGACATGACGCACTTCATTTACAGGTTTGTAAATGGTTTAAGACCTGAGATTTGTCAGTGGATAAAAGATAACAAAATCTGTTGGCACTCCAAAAAGGTAGATGAGGTCCTGCGGTACGCAAAGTACTGCGAGGACGAAATGGCAGAAAAGAAAAAGGCTCTAAAGGAAAAAGTGATGTGGGCTCAGGTGAAGCTCGCAGAGCAGCAGGAAAAGCAGTTGAGTAACATGGTCAAAAATGCTAAGAATGAAGGCCCTGGGGGAGGGGGAGGAGGCAAGCCCCGGCCCAAAATGAGCAGGGAGGAGGCTATGAAGAAATTTCCCTGCCATCAGTGCGGCGAAATTGGACATTGGCGTAACGAGTGTCCTTACTTGCCCGAAGATAACTCCAAAACTCCTGATTTAACTCCACAGACGCAGAAAGAGAGACCGAGAAAGACTCAACCACAGGTAAAAACAGTTCAGGTGCCCCGAGCACCAAAGCAAGTATACAGGGGAAAACAGGCAGAGGGAGATGAGATAGAAGTCTGGGAAAGCAATGAGAACAGAAATGCAGCAACTTCGCAGTATCTTTTAAATGATACCTTCCTTTGTGATGACCAGTACTGACGGGGCCTGAGAGGGGAGGACGAGGAGTGCGTACTTGGCGCCTCCTTGCCGGTAGACCAGTCCGGACCATACATTGAAGGAAAGGTTGACGGGAATGATGTCACCTTTCTGTTGGACACTGGCGCTACCCGTTCTACTGTGAGAAAAGTGGACGTTCCAAACCTACCCCTCTCGGGAGAAGCCATCCAAGTAGTGGGTGTATCTAATCAATTGATTAGTACTCCTGTTACCAAGCCCATGGAGATCTCAATTGGAAACTTTAAGGAAATGCATAGATTTGTCGTTTGCGACACCAGTCCAGTAAACTTACTGGGACATGACTTGCTGTGCAAAATGAACTGTACCATCTTTTGCACACCAAAGGGTGTTGAAATTCAGACCCCAGATGAAGACGGCATTTATAAATTAATGCTGGTCCGCCCTGACTCGGAAATTAAACGAATGACCATGCAGGATTTACCCCAAGAACTCCAAGAAGCAGTGAAGCCAGAGGTATGGGACTTTACTGGGAAAGATGTAGGGTTGATGAAAAATGTAGACCCCATACAGATAGCAATAAAGGACAATGCGGTATACCCCAATACTAAACCCTACAGGATGAATGCAGAAGTGAAAGCTGGTGTTGCTGTGGAAATCAAGAAATTGTTAGAAGGAAACATCATACAGGAGGTGATGAGTAGCCCATGTAACTCTCCGATTATGGGCATTAAGAAACCTAGTGGCAAGTACAGAGTAGTGCAGGATTTGCGAAAGGTTAACAAAATAGTAGTTCCCTGTTGCCCTATTGTCCCGAACCCAGCAGTGATTCTGTATCAGATTCCCTGGGATGCTGAGTGGTTCACAGTGATAGACTTGTGTCATGCATTTTTTTCCATTCCCTTGCATCCAGATAGCAAATTTCTTTTCTCATTTGCCTTCAATGGTCACGTGTATTGCTGGAACCGGGTCCCTCAAGGGTACACAGAGAGCCCTTCTATCTTTAATCAGATCTTGAAAAAATGTTTGGAAACTTTGGTCTTACCTGGGAACTCTGTCTTAGTACAATACATAGACGACCTCTTGGTGGCGTCTAAAAGTCATAGGGATTGTGTGATTGACACCATTGCCCTACTGAATCACCTGTGTGAAAAGGGACATAAAGTGGCCCCTGACAAGTTACAGTTCTGTGCAAAATCGGTGAAATATCTGGGGCACCAAATAGAGAAAGGTGTCAGAAAAGTGACATCGGAAAGAGTGAGGATAATTCAAAAGATGCAGTTACCCCGTACTCAGAAAGAGATCAGAATGTTTCTGGGTGTGATAGGATACTGCAGGCAGTGGATTCTGGGATTTGCAGTCCTAGCCAGGCCCTTGATAAAAATGACTAAGAGAGGAACACCCGAAATTGTAGAATGGGATGATGAAAGCTTAACAGCCTTCACCAAACTACGAGATTGTCTGTGTACTGCTCCTGCACTGGGGATGCCAGACTATTCCAAAGAATTTGCCCTGTTCTGTGACACTCGCGATAATTGCGCATTGTCAGTCCTAACTCAAGAACATGGCACAACGAGAAGGCCTGTGGCATACTTCTCTGCCACCTTGGATCCAGTGGCTGCTGGATTACCAGGTTGTCTGAAAGCAGTAGCTGCTACCTGTGCCAGTTTAGAACAGAGTGAGTCAATTGTCATGGGACATCCGGTAACTGTGTATGTTCCGCATGGAGTGGTAATTTTGTTGACCAGAACCAAAACTCAGTATCTCACCCCTAGTCGGCTGACTAAATATGAGAGGATTCTTGTGGGTGCTGCAAATGTAAACATTGTTAGGTGCAGTATTCTGAACCCAGCCACTTTACTTCCCGACCCAAAGGATATGGAAGGGGGGGTGGATGATGAACACGATTGTATTGACCAAACTGAATTCAATACCAAGCCACGCCCAGACATAAAAGAA
Source organism: Lissotriton helveticus (assembly GCF_964261635.1). NCBI lineage: Eukaryota > Metazoa > Chordata > Amphibia > Caudata > Salamandridae > Lissotriton > Lissotriton helveticus. The sequence continues at coordinate 211,243,328 of NC_136071.1, read as the reverse complement.
ACGCCCTTGCCTGAGCATGACAAAGAATTATTTGTAGATGGTTCATGTCTAAGGCATGAACAAGGAGGCCTGAGTGCTGCCTATGCAGTAGTGTCCTTCGAGAAAATTGAGGAAGCAGGTTATTTATATCACATCAAGTCTGCACAAGTAGCCGAATTGATTGCTATGATAAAAGCTTGCCAAATTGGGAAGAACATACGCATAACAGTGTATACTGATAGTCAGTACTGTTATGGGGTTGTGCATGACTTTGGCCAGTTGTGGCTGCAGAGGGAGTTCCTGACTTCATCGGGTAATCCTATTCGAAATGGAAAGGTTATTCAAGACCTTTTAGAGGCAATCCAGTTACCAAAGGAACTGGCAGTGGTAAAATGTGCTGCTCATAAAAAGAGCATGGACAAGGTATCACTGGGGAACGATTATGCTGATCGAGTGGCCCAATGGTGCGCAAGAGATCGGTATATCGTGAATCCAAAACGAGGGGGGCCAGGAACCAGCTGCCAACTTCAGGTGTTTGAGGAAGTTCCTACATGGGATGAGGTGAAAGAGTGGCAGCAGGCGGCACCTTGGCAAGAAAGAGAGAAGTGGAAGGAAGATGGATGTAGACCAAGACGTGTGGATGGTGTCATTATAGGTCCAACTGGTATGCCTGTGTTACCTAGACACCTACTTAGCGCAATGGCGAGGTTGATACATGAAGGATCACACATTGGTAGGGACGCCATGATTCTAGTGTTCCAACAGACTTGGTACAGTAAGAAGTTCAGGAAAGTAGCAGAGTCCCTCTGCCAGAGGTGCCTGTCATGTCAAAAGATGAACCCAGGGAAGAAGACTGTAGTGGAACTGGGGAAAATTGGGAGGTCCGGGGGTCCCTTTGTAAGGATACAGGTTGATTTCATCACCATGCCCCATTGTGAAGGGAAACGATATGTCCTTGTCATGGTCTGTTTATTTTCAAAATGGGTGGAAGCTTTCCCCACTCCCAAAAATGACGCAAAAACGGTAGCTAAATGTTTATTAAAAGAACTGATACCTAGATTCGGGGTGCCAGTCACTATTGAATCAGATCAAGGCTCACATTTTCATAATGCCGTCATCGATGAACTCTGTAAGGCCTTTGGAATTGCACAAAAGCTACACTGTGCCTACCGTCCAGAGGCTTCTGGAGTGGTGGAACAAATAAATGGAACTATCAAAAACAGACTAGCAAAACTGTGTGATGCAACTAAATTGAACTGGGTGAAGGCCCTGCCCTTGGTCCTAATGGGACTCAGAAGTATTCCTGATCGCAAAACAGGCCTAAGTCCCCATGAAATAATTATGGGAAGAATAATGAGACAAGCGTGGGTACCAGGAAGCAAACTGTTGAGTATTACTGATGATTTGGTACTTGAATACTGCAAGAGATTGGGTGACCAAGTGCGTTCTATCTCTCGCCAGATCGGAGAAGACGCCATCCTCAATCCAACGACTCCTCTCCACAAACTGGTCCCGGGGGACTGGGTGAAAATAAAGAAGCACACTCGGAAGACCTGCCTGGAGCCAAGGTGGGGAGAAAAACGTCAGGTGATTCTGGTTACTACCACAGCAGTCAAGTGTGCTGGGGTTCCGCGTTGGATACAAGCCAGCCACACCCAGAAGGTACCACCAGACGAAGTGCCTGAAGCTGAAGGACGTCCAGCAGAGGACTCTGCAGGAGCCAGACCAGAAGTAGCTGACAGCGTACAGCCCAGTACCAGTCAAGCTGCAGAATCAGCAGACGTTGGCCCAAGAATAGTTGACAACGAACTACCAGGAGTCCAGCCTGCTGAAGGGGTCCAAGAAGCTGAGCCAGAAGTAGCTGAAGACGAGCTGCCAAGCATATGGCCAGAAGAGTGGATTCCATTGATTGACCTCACTGAAGACCCTATTCGAACAAATGAAAGACTTTGGGAAGGTAGAGAGTGGACTAGTCAGGAAAAGCAAGGCATAGGCGAAGAGCCTCAGAATCTTGAGATTCACATCAAAACTGAGGAAGGAGAAGGTCAGACAGGGACAGAGCACGTGATTGATGCAGAACAAGTGAATAAGACTGAAAAAGTGCCCGATACTGAACAAGTGAAGGATCTTGAACAAGAGAGGAATACAGAACAAGTGATTGATACTCCACCACTGACACCTGATATCGGGAAGGGACAGACTAGACATAGTGTAATAGTTCGAGCAGAAGAAAATCAAGAGATCGAAGAGCTTGAACAGGATCAGATAGGATTAGGAGAAAGTGTTCAGGAAATAGAATCAGAGACACTTGAAGAACAAACACACGGTATACCTGAACAAGGCCAGATTAGTACCCAGGCAGAAGAAACAGATACTAGCCCTGGAATTAGTCAGATAGAAGAAGAAGAAACTGAAGCAGAATTGCCACAAGCTAATGAGAATAAAAGGGCAAGAGAAGGAAACGAAGTCCAAGTACCAACCAAGAGACTTAAGAAAAGAAAGCATCTTGAGCCTAAATACATAAAGAAATTGAGATTGAGAATAAAAACAGTAGAAGAAAAACGTGCAGAAGAAAGGAGAAGTGCTCGTATAGCAGAACAACCAGAAGACTCTTCCAAAAGAAGGAGTGATCGAATAAAGAGACAAAACAAAAAGTACAAGTCACCTGAATGGACACTTGTGTTAGAAGAGCTTGATGATCTCGACATCACTGACGTAAGCGACGGAGAGCCCGTCCCTGAGTACTCTGACGAAGAGGAAGAAGAGCCACCGTGAATTTACACAAAGTAAGATACTCGTGTAAGGTCACAAAGAGGGGTCGAAAAACTATTTCTGAGCCATAATGTCTGATTCAACCGTGAGTGGTAGACCTAGTCGCAGCTGTTGCAAAACTTGCTGCAAGGTATGTGTCTGTAGTGTAGTTGTCCTGATATTACTTTGGATAGGACTAACAATCTTTATACCCTTTGCTGTGAGTAAAGATACTAACATTGTCCCTACTGAAATTGTAAATACCGACAGTGAAGAGCTGACAACACAGAGTGTAGCTAGACATGAAAGAGCACTGAGACAAACAAAACAAGACTTAGAAGCATCAGATGAGGAACTACATTATCATAGAATCAAAAACAGGACACGCTTAAATGTTTTCGCAAACTTGTTAATACACTATGTAGAGACTATGGAAATAGAAGATTGCTATGTCTGCATGAAGCTACCTACTTCTGTGGCTGAAGGCGTGACATACCATCACTTGCCACTGACATACGGAATTTCCTGTAGCATTTTAGCTAGTTTATTTTACAAAAGAGGACCGTTACAGTACTATTACTCTAACAATGACGTGATCTTTTCCGAGCTTCCTATACGTGGGAACTTGAATCCTGTACATACCAAAAGTGACGCAATACGATACATGGGAGATTATTTCCTGACTATAGGTAACATTGACATAGCGGACGCACACAGAGATAACTTGACTTGTTCTTTGCATGAGCAGGAAAAGATGTTCCTAAACATGGCAGAGAAAAGGAGAATTAAAATACAAAAGAAGGCTAATGACGAAAGTCAGAAAAAGCCAAAGTGGGCAGAGAACATGGAAGGCACCTCAACTGGTGGGGCGGGTCCTGCTCTGTTGCTGGATTTTGAAAAGAAAGGCAAGCTATGTCTTCACCGCGAGAAGACTAGCTATTATAATAACATTTTCATTGGTTCCAGTGAATGCGAACATAATTACAAGGTAATTGGAGGTTGGGGTTTCGAAAATGGGTCAGAGCCTGTGTTTCCTGGAATTTATTATATTTGTGGGGACAAGGCTTATTTCAAATTGCCGGATCACTGGTATGGAAGTTGCTATTTTGGCATTGTCTTCCCGAAAATATACCATGTGAATGGAGGCGCTGGAAGCAGTGAAAATACTAATGGCTTAGTGCGTAGTAAAAGAGAAAGCATAGGTGAAATAATGGGTAGTATTTTCAGTGCACTGATACCAGGAGTGGGAGTGGTTCTGAACACTCACAGAATTTGCAAATTGTCTACTATAGTGGATGTATTGTCTACTGAGACAGCTCATGGATTTCTGCTGGTCAACACCGAAATGGTTGCGATCAGATCAATGGTTTTGCAGAATCGACTTGCTCTTGACACCTTATTAGCGAAAGAGGGCGGAGTCTGCCGGATGTTGAAGGCGCAACATTGTTGCACTTATATTCCGGATAAAAGTGTACAGATCAAAAGATATGTGAAAAATATTACTAATTTGGCAAAGGAACTCAAACCACTCGAGGTTGATAGTGCCTGGAAGAGACTGGTAGATGGTCTCTCAAATGTAGGTCATTGGTTCGCTAGTATAGGTAAAGGCTTATTGCTCAAAGTACTGATGCCAATTGGAATTATAGGTCTCATCCTATTTTTCATATTTGTCTGCTGCAAATGCCGCAAGCGCACCGGAAAGCATGAAGTGAATGCCAGAGGGGTGAAACGAAGTGTGGATGAGATTGAATTGGAAGAAGTGAATGATCAGATATACAAAAAGGTGAAGACTTCTCACCCTACCAAAACTGAAAGAGAGAAATTGGAACGCTTGCTGGAAGAGATAGAATTGTATAAAGTGTGAAAGAAAGTTGGCATCTGGTTCCATTTATTTGTGATGATAGTAAATATCATCAAAGAGGGGATTGATGAAGCAAAGCTTCGCATATTTTGCGACTTGCTGAAGTCAAGAACCTCGTTTATGTGTAACAAAGTAATAAGTGTAAGTCTTACTAACATTTATATTTAGTTTAAATAAAGATTAAGACGCTTACCTATATGTTTTACTAAAATAATTTACTCGAGTCACTTAAAATGGCTGCCGCTTGTATTTAGTTACTGCGCATGCGTCAGCCACACTCACGTGTCCTGACGCGTCTGCAGAGTTGGAGGGAAAATTATGCGCATGCGTAATACATAGCTGTGCCCATCATGTGGTACTGCTCGTGCCACTGCTCTTGTGCCTGTTTCCATGTAGCTAACATTTAGACTGCATAAGTATATGTTATGATGATAAGTTGAAAGTACAACCCTGTGAATGTGATTTCATAACGTTATTTCTGTGTATTAATTTGTTCTCGCTTACTTTTCATGTACCGCGGGGAATGGGGGTCCAAACTGATTGGGAGCCATATTGACGGTCTCTTCTGCGCATGACCAGGGAGCATTGAAAGGTGGCCACTTTGGACAGTGGAACTCAGCCAGCTGGCAGCCACAGTCAAGATGCGCCTGGGAAAGCCACCTCTGCGCTACGAGAACGGCGAATGTTGCTCCTCATGTGTTACAATGTTAATTTTCACTCGTATTTCTGCACAGTTTCTCATGAGAACCCCAATCTCTCTAGGCGGTACCCAAGTATGCTAATATAGGCTCAAATTAGCGTGTTCTGATTGGTGTGTTACCCAAATCCTACTTTAGGACCAATCCAAATTGAGGGATTCTGACACTTTGCAACATTGGGGGGTGGTACACCGTCCCAAAGAGTATATCTACCCTGGGTTTACCTAGGGAATTGTCCGACTTGTCTGGTTTAGCTGACCTGTCACTGACCCATCATACTCAATAGGTGACTGAAGATACAGAGAGCTGCAGAGCACTCTGTCCGAAATTGACCATAGACTGAGGTTCTACTGAACCTTAAAGTGCTGGCAAAGCACTTTGCTGGGAGTTCGTTGACCCAATCGGGGTCTTGATCGATAGCTGCAGAGAGGGTGGAACGCAGGCGTTGCTTCCAAACTGCGGGTGCGGTCCTGTCCTGAGCGGTCCTGTCCTGAGGGTTTGCTGTCCAGTCCTGAGGTCCTGTCCTGATTCCTAATCTGAGGGTATCCTGTCCTGTCCGGGGTGTCCATTCTGCACCTGCTGTCCTTTGAGGGGTATCCTTCCTTGAGGGTTTCCTGTCCTTAACTGACCCGTGGCCAGGGTTTGGTTTCCACACCAGTCCCAGATAAATACTGCTCTAAGTTCTTTAAACTTGCACCTTTCTATATTTCTACCTTTTGCTATAATAAAGTGACACCTTTGCATATGTTGATTTTCCATGCTTTTACCGCAAACTATTGAACGAAAGTCATTTGCATATTTTTCATGATATGTTCACATGTCTCTCAATCTTTTAGAGATTATATTTTGCATTGCTGTTTGTCATTTTCTGATATGGTCTAGAACCTCCTTACCTAGACTGTTTAAAGGTCCCTTTACTTTAAGTTTAGCGTGTTACTCTTTATAGGCCCTCCTATAGTAACCCATGCATAGTCTGTCCAGGCTTAAACATTTCTGAGATTTTAGTATTTTTCCCATTTGCATTCCATATTACATTTGAATGGTTACCCTGTCGTTATTTCTCTATAGTTATATCATTTACATTATCTTGGTTATTGATTGTTTCATTCTTGTGTATCTAATGCTTGATGATAACGAACTTTAGATAAACATTTTAAAACTTCCAGTTGTCCGTGGTCATTTAAACAATATTGAATGTTATTTGAAATTTGCATTTGCTGCCTTTCCTTTTACAGCTAGGCCCCTGATCCATTGAAGTCATAGGTACCCGTGTCGGTGGATGGTAAGTCGGGTACACTGAGTCATAACAAGTAGGGAACACACACAATTGATAGCAGCCCGTGAAGTCGCCTGGTCAATGAATAGTGTGAATTGAAAGTATATGGGCCCTGAAGCCGGAAACGGCGGAATCATTGGCTGGGTGACCTCGCGCGCTCTATCATTTGTATAACACTTCCCTTTGTCTGGCTGAACTTCAGATTAAACAAAGCAAAATCACACCCAGCTCTTGCCTCAGAGTAACAGGTAAAATAGCAAAATACAAAACGTGCAGCAGCGCAGTCATGTTTGCCACTGTAATTATGCTCAATACAGAAGCTTGGACTGTCAATAGTTTAAACACAGCTTCCTGTCGCAAGCCACTAGTTAGACAGATCATGGCAAACAGGAAGGAAGATCTGACCTCTGGCTGGTCTGTGCTAGGTAGATCCTTGTCTTCTACCAGGCTGAAGAGGCTGGAGGTTGAGGCAGCAGTAGGGCAGCCCTCGACGTCCCGTTCCTTGAAGGCAGGAGAGGCTCAGACACCAACCTGCTGCCAGAAACCTATCCTGTAGTTGCTGCATCTCAGCTTCCCAAGAGACTCTGGGGCAGATTTATGATAACTGGCGCATCCCCAGGGATGCGCCAGTTATTTTGCGCCGCTGCTCCGCCACCCATGGTGCGCCGCATTTACAACGCGGCGCACCATGGGGCAAAAACGGCACAGATGCGTGACGCATCTGTGCCGTAAAGGTGGCGCATTGCTGGAGTTATATCGCAAGCGCGACGCAGCTCCAGCAAGGCTCGGGGGTGCCCCATCTATACAATGCGGCGTCAAGACCTACGCCTGCTTCAAGCAGGCGCAGGGTTTTGACGCAGCATTGGCCTGAAAGTGACTGAGTGAAATCTTATAGATTTCACTCAGCCACTTTTGCGAGGCGCACCTGCCCCGGAACGCCCACCCTGCGCCGGAACGCCCACAAGTGGCGCAGGGCTTTACAACGTGACGCATCTGCCTAGATGCGTCACGTTGTAAATGGGTCGTAGAGATGCGCCACGTTTACACCACAGTTGCGTGACGCAAACGTGGCGCATTCCCATCATAAATCTGCCCCTCTGTGCGGAGTCACCTCAGCGGTCCGAGTGCTAGTTATCCTGACTAGTAGCACCATCAGAATGACTATTGAGGACGATGGTAAGGAGCAGCATTACATTTGAGGTATGTCCCTGGATGAAATACTTTCAAACAAATACTTTAAATTAGGGGTGGGCTGTACTATGCAGAATCTCGGGGAGTATTCATGTAACTCAGTAGAATTCCATGGAGAAAAAATTCAGTAGGTTCCACCCACCCCTACTTATCTTGACTAAGTACACCACCAAGCTTTATTTGGCTGGCATCCATGGTCACAAAAAAGGAAGTGATCCATTGAAAAATGTAAGTGAAGGTGCATTTTGTCTTTCCTCCTTTAGGAAGTGCATACTTTTTTCACGTGCATCGATCCAAACAAAGTCAACATTTCTTTTTATCAAAAGACACATAGATGTCATTTTGTGATAGTAATTTGGTATGCATTTTTAATAAAATTCATATAAACCTAAAAAAAGATTTCCACTCATCTTTGGTTGTAGGCCTTGGGGCATTGACATTTGCTGAGACTCGGATGGGTTTAATTTTTTCGCCTTCATCACATATAACGTGGCCTAAATATGTCTCTTAGTTTCTGAAGAATTTACACTTTCATTTTTTAAGACTTACAGCCAGATTCATCAATGCAACATTCTGCGAATTCCAAATTGCGATATTTACCGAATCGCAATTTAGAATTCGCAGAAGAAATTTGCGCATAAAATGCGATTCCCAATCGGCCGCAATTGCCGATTGCGATTTTGCCCCAATCGCATAATAATCGCAGAATCGGCCGATTTCATGGTTGAAATTGCGATTTCGCAATTACCGAAATCGCAATTTGCGATCTCGCTAACTGCGAGATCGCAAAAACGGGAAGTCGCATTTCGAGCCCAATGATGACATCACAACGAGGAAGTAGGCTGTTCCCTCCCTCATTCAGACCACTGAACCTGATAGTGGAAGCAGGACTGGGAAGAGCTCCACAACAGTGAACTTGCAGCACCACAGTAGGACATCCACAACCTCCAAAATGTCATAGGCAGCAGCAGGGAGCAGTGCCCCAGGGAGGAAGAGGAAGATTAAGTTCTCAGAGCAAGAACTTGAGTTCCTAATTGAGGGGGTCTCTAAGGACCATGCACGCCTGTTTGGCAAGGACTCCAGGAGGGTGTCAGAGGCTGACAAGCGCCGCATCTGGCTGCGCTTCCGCGCCAAGGTAAATTCTGTCGGGGTGACCCAGCGGTCAATAGACGATTTGAAAAAGAGGTGGTACGACCTCAGAGGGTGTGCCAAAGAGCGAATTGCGGAGAGGCTGGGGGAGCGACTTGCCACCGGTGGAGGAGACCCCACTGCCACACCCAACACCCCACTGGAGGACCTCGTGGAGGACACCTTGACTCCTGAAGCCTGCGTGGGGGTCACCCAGCTTGACTCGTCCCGACCCACCCAACAATCCCAAGGTAAGTGCCATGCGACTGCGAGCCAGTCCCCTAACAATGCCCATGACCCCATAGCTAGCAATTTGACAACCCCATTAATGCAGGCCATGCACACCTGACATGCCCTATTGCATTGTGGGAGTTGTAGTGTAAAAAAAATTCCCAGATAGCCCAACACAGGCAGACCTGTCAATTCAAAGTAACTCCAAAATCCAGTCAGGGAAAGCAGGCCTGCATGCATGTAGCAACATCTCATGTGCAAGCTACATATCATTAATCATGCACCCATTTACATCACAGGTGCAGCAGAACAGCCCAGCACCAACAGCGAGGCCCTACATATAGATGAGTACCCGGAGGACACCGAGGGTGAGGGCCAACCTGAACCAGGACCATCTCAGCCACCTGCAGCAGTACCACCACCACCACCCCATGTGGGCAGGGCCACCCCTGCAGCCACAGGTGCCCAGCAACCACCCCAACAAACACCCACAGCAGTGGTACAGACCACACCACCAGCAGCCAGGAGGCAGACGAGGCTCACAGCCGCAGTCAGGTCGCAGTCCAGCGGACTGACGCGCCAGCAGCATGACACCGCAATACGCGCAGGCAGGGCTGTCCATGCACGGGATCCTGACCTGGCCATTGAACGCCGCATTATTTACAACAAGGGGTGGTGATGGACAGAGTCTCTGAATTAAGCAGAGTACTCTCACCCAGTCAAGAGATCAGGGCTAGATCCAACACCGTTTTTTAGCTCATTGCACCATCCCAGTTTCAGAACCTGGCTGTATGCAAATTAGTCTGTCCCTGGCCCAGTGCATCATGGGAACAGGGCAGACCAGACTACAAAAGCCAATTCTTACACTGGGAAGGAAACAAGCTTCCGGGGACCAGTTTCTGGCATTCCAGCCGTCTTCGGCCCGGCTTGCTTGAATCCTGATGGTGCAATGAGCAAGGGACTCACATCTGAGTATACCCTTCCACGCTTAGGGTGGACAAAATTATTTACAACAAGGGGTGGTGATGGACAGAGTCTCTGAATTAAGCAGAGTACTCTCACCCAGTCAAGAGATCAGGGCTAGATCCAACACCGTTTTTTAGCTCATTGCACCATCCCAGTTTCAGAACCTGGCTGTATGCAAATTAGTCTGTCCCTGGCCCACTGCATCATGGGAACAGGGCAGACCAGACTACAAAAGCCAATTCTTACACTGGGAAGGAAACAAGCTTCCGGGGACCGGTTTCTGGCATTCCAGCCGTCTTCGGCCCGGCTTGCTTGAATCCTGATGGTGCAATGAGCAAGGGACTCACATCTGAGTATACCCTTCCACGCTTAGGGTGGACAAAATTATTTACAACAAGGGGTGGTGATGGACAGAGTCTCTGAATTAAGCAGAGTACTCTCACCCAGTCAAGAGATCAGGGCTAGATCCAACACCGTTTTTTAGCTCATTGCACCATCCCAGTTTCAGAACCTGGCTGTATGCAAATTAGTCTGTCCCTGGCCCAGTGCATCATGGGAACAGGGCAGACCAGACTACAAAAGCCAATTCTTACACTGGGAAGGAAACAAGCTTCCGGGGACCGGTTTCTGGCATTCCAGCCGTCTTCGGCCCGGCTTGCTTGAATCCTGATGGTGCAATGAGCAAGGGACTCACATCTGAGTATACCCTTCCACGCTTAGGGTGGACAAAATTATTTACAACAAGGGGTGGTGAGGGACAGAGTCTCTGAATTAAGCAGAGTACTCTCACCCAGTCAAGAGATCAGGGCTAGATCCAACACCGTTTTTTAGCTCATTGCACCATCCCAGTTTCAGAACCTGGCTGTATGCAAATTAGTCTGTCCCTGGCCCAGTGCATCATGGGAACAGGGCAGACCAGACTACAAAAGCCAATTCTTACACTGGGAAGGAAACAAGCTTCCGGGGACCGGTTTCTGGCATTCCAGCCGTCTTCGGCCCGGCTTGCTTGAATCCTGATGGTGCAATGAGCAAGGGACTCACATCTGAGTATACCCTTCCACGCTTAGGGTGGACAAAATTATTTACAACAAGGGGTGGTGATGGACAGAGTCTCTGAATTAAGCAGAGTACTCTCACCCAGTCAAGAGATCAGGGCTAGATCCAACACCGTTTTTTAGCTCATTGCACCATCCCAGTTTCAGAACCTGGCTGTATGCAAATTAGTCGGTCCCTGGCCCAGTGCATCATGGGAACAGGGCAGACCAGACTACAAAAGCCAATTCTTACACTGGGAAGGAAACAAGCTTCCAGGGACCGGTTTCTGGCATTCCAGCCGTCTTCGGCCCGGCTTGCTTGAATCCTGATGGTGCAATGAGCAAGGGACTCACATCTGAGTATACCCTTCCACGCTTAGGGTGGACAAAATTATTTACAACAAGGGGTGGTGATGGACAGAGTCTCTGAATTAAGCAGAGTACTCTCACCCAGTCAAGAGATCAGGGCTAGATCCAACACCGTTTTTTAGCTCATTGCACCATCCCAGTTTCAGAACCTGGCTGTATGCAAATTAGTCTGTCCCTGGCCCAGTGCATCATGGGAACAGGGCAGACCAGACTACAAAAGCCAATTCTTACACTGGGAAGGAAACAAGCTTCCGGGGACCGGTTTCTGGCATTCCAGCCGTCTTCGGCCCGGCTTGCTTGAATCCTGATGGTGCAATGAGCAAGGGACTCACATCTGAGTATACCCTTCCACGCTTAGGGTGGACAAAATTATTTACAACAAGGGGTGATGATGGACAGAGTCTCTGAATTAAGCAGAGTACTCTCACCCAGTCAAGAGATCAGGGCTAGATCCAACACCGTTTTTTAGCTCATTGCACCATCCCAGTTTCAGAACCTGGCTGTATGCAAATTAGTCTGTCCCTGGCCCAGTGCATCATGGGAACAGGGCAGACCAGACTACAAAAGCCAATTCTTACACTGGGAAGGAAACAAGCTTCCGGGGACCGGTTTCTGGCATTCCAGCCGTCTTCGGCCCGGCTTGCTTGAATCCTGATGGTGCAATGAGCAAGGGACTCACATCTGAGTATACCCTTCCACGCTTAGGGTGACAAAATTATTTACAACAAGGGGTGGTGATGGACAGAGTCTCTGAATTAAGCAGAGTACTCTCACCCAGTCAAGAGATCAGGGCTAGATCCAACACCGTTTTTTAGCTCATTGCACCATCCCAGTTTCAGAACCTGGCTGTATGCAAATTAGTCTGTCCCTGGCCCAGTGCATCATGGGAACAGGGCAGACCAGACTACAAAAGCCAATTCTTACACTGGGAAGGAAACAAGCTTCCGGGGACCGGTTTCTGGCAGGCGCGTCATCTGGCAGCCATGCATCTGCAGCTCACTAATACCGCACAGCATGTTGGACAGCTGACCGCAGCTGTGCGGGAGAACAACCAGATCCTGGTCTCCCAGCAGGACATCACCCGCCGCCGCCACCGCCAGCTGCTGACCCACCTGCCATCCTACACCAGGTCAAATCATATTATTGGCAATGCAACATCTCAACTTTCCCGCCGGTCGCTTGCAAAGCAGGTGCAAATGGTTCAGTGTTGCCAGGACATTGCCAGGGCACTTGATCAGGTGACAGCAGCAGTGCTCAGTCTGCAGCCAACTGCCCATGGTGAACCAGGGGGTGGTGATGATGCCACCGAGGGCCCGTCAAGCCACAGCTGCATGTCCTTGCCGCCAGTGACTTAACGCCGCCGCAGCAGCAGGCCCACTGCAGCATCACGGGCCAACACTGCAATTAAGGACAGCGAGAGGCGACTGGGTGCATCTGGACGGAGGCGCCAGTGACACTTTTCACTCTGCCTGCAGGGCCATGCTGAATCTGCAAGCAAGCCCTCAACCCCTGCATGGGGATGTATGACGCAATACTGTTCCCATGTGCAAACATGAACAACAAAAGCCACATTATTGTGAATTAACAATAAGAATTTATGGCTTCACGTAAATCCGACTCATGTCAATATTACATGTGTTATGCATGAGTGCAGTGTTGTGTGAGGGGTATGTGTGCACTAGAAACAGTTAATAGTGATGTGGTTGCGGCGCCTGTGTCCTTCTGCAGGATTCTCCCCGCATGCATGACGCACATGTACAGGTGGGCGGTTGTCCCCTTCCGACTCACTGCCAGAGATCTCGACAGGTATCCTGCGCTTGGTAGCAATGTTGTGGAGTATTGCACACACGGCCACGATGCGGCAGCAGACCTCAGGCTCGTATTTGATGGTCCCACCAGTCTTGTGAAGTATGCGGAATCTGCTCTTCAAAAAGCCAAATGTCCTCTCAATGCAATTTCTTGTGCGTATGTGTGCAGCATTGTAACGCCGTTGCTGTGGTGTTGCAGGGTTGACGTATTGGGTGAGGAGGTACTCACGGAGACCGTAGGCGCTGTCACCTAAATGAAAGGAGCAGAGGGTGAGTGTCTGTTCTGCGCAGGTACATGATCACAGTGTACTATTTGGGGGCATGTGTACTTACCTAGTAGGTGTCCTTCGCCAAAGTCTCCCCTGGCCAGTCTCGTGTTAGTTGCCGCTGTGCCGCAATATGAATGAGTCATGAGTGCTCCCCGGGTATTGTGCCACTATGTCCGTGATGAAAGTCTTAGCGTTGCACACCATCTGGATATTGAGGGAGTGGTAGGACTTGCCGTTGCGGTACATGTATTCTGTTTGTGCTGGTGGGCAGATGTGGATGTGGGTACAGTCAATGCATCCAATTACATGTGGGAATTTCGCAATGTTGTAGAAATGTAGCTTGGTCTCATTCAAGTCCTGTTGGGTGGTCGGGAATGAGATGTAGTGGTGTAGCCGGGTCAGCATAGCCTCCAGGAAACTCCTTAGGCAGCGGGACATGGTGCTATGGGAGATCCCCCCTGCAACAGCGACTATCCCCTGGAAGCTTCCGGAGGCCAGTAGGTGCAGGCAGCACAAGACCTGGACATGGGTGGGCACGGCATTGGTCCTCCTTGTTGGGTGCTGCATCAGGGGGTCTAGGTCCCGGATCAGCTTGATGATCATTGGCCCATTCAGGCGGTACTTAGAGTAAATTTGCTCCGCAGTTTGGCCCAGCAGGGTGACCCGCAGACGGAATATTCGCTCCTGGATCCTGCGTCTGTTCCGTGCTGTAGCCTGGACCCTTTGCCGCCTGACCACCATGTAGAGTCCTGGCATTGTGAGAGTCCTCATGCTACTACTGTGTTTCCTTAAGTGTGTTTGTTCAGGACTGCACCTGTGGCTCGTTAGTTTTTTTTTTTTCCTTAATGGTTACCACCTGCGTTTGGTTCTCCTTAAATTGCGCCTCGCAAATAGCGATTTTCAGCATTTTCGCTAATTGCGAGTTGTCATGAATTGCGTTTGAGATTATTTAGTGACTTCGCAAAACAAATCGCAGAATCCATGGATTCTTGCTATTTCCGATTCGCTATAGGGGTTCCTCCTAGATTCTGCGATTTAATTTGCGATTTCGCAATTTTATTTTTGCGAATTCGCAATTTCTGTGTTTTTGACATGATGAATTGCTTTTCTGTTAATTGCGATCACAATAGCTAATTCGCAGCTATTGCGATCGCAATTTTGCTTCATGAGTCTGGCTGTTAATCCATAAGACTGTATGTGTATAAGGACTTGTCTTAAAATTTTCTAGTGACTCTCATGGTCTTTGGAGAAAATCAAAGCATCCCCTTGGAATGCTCTAACACCACCCAGGCCATAGAATAATCTGTTCATGATTCTTTGAAAAACAGCAAATGTGGAGTTTTAGGCCAAAGGGCATGAAACAAAACCTGAAGGAACCCATAGGTGTTATAAATGATGTGAAATCACATGTATATTTATGTAACACCACTTGGTGATAGGCAGATGTGAAATAAAGCATAAAAAACGTTTTCATCAACTTAGAGTTGTGACTGGTTCGTGAATATGAGGCAGGGGCTGTGTGTCCATGATCACTTGTTGACTGAGTTGCTGCAAGTCTATGCACAATCTGATTTTGCCAGATTTGTTCTTCACAATCACAACCGGAGACAACCATGAAGATGCATCAAGTGGTACAATTACACAATTTTCTAACCACTTGTTCAAGATAGATTTAACCTCTTTCCTTACACAGGGAGGTACCTACTTTACGTTTTGCTTGACAGGAACAGCATTCTCTTAAAGTTTAATGATGCACTGGAATATTTTTAGTCACCCTTGTGTGTTTTTGAAATGCCAACGTCAGCAGCACTGTTCCCTCCTGCACCTGAGGGCTCAAGACAGGACTTCTCCCGCACCACAGGTGACTCGGTGTCCCACGAGCCTCTGTTTCAAGGGACGCACTCAAAAAGCGGCAGCCATCCTGTGGCGTAGGACTTGCGCGGGAACCTGCCTGGGCAAAGACTGAGCCAAGGGCCGGTCCGTTCATGTCTGTTGGAGGATGGGCTAGGCCACCCCTCTAGCCCCTATTGTCAACGCCGCCTGGTTCCTGCTTCAAGATGGGTAAGAAAAAGCCAACCCCTACTCCTAATTCTGGGCTAACCATCTCTACTATTGAATACTACTGTTGTAGGATCTATACTGTTGTAGGTGCTCTTGAGAAGGGGAGACACACCCTGCTTCCCCCAACAATCAATCAAAGGATTGAAACAACAATAATTACAAATTTCAGTTTTGATTGTATTGGTGTCTGCCTTGAACTTGGTGAATCATCTCTACTATTGACTCTTTCTTAACCAAAGCTACTAATGGTACATCCAGGGAGATAGCCCTTACAGAACGCAGACTCTGTCTGGGGGATGGTGCCCATGGTTCCAACAATGGGAATAAAGAACTCCCTACCAGCGCACCCCCTTCTGCAGAACACAGTACCAAGCCAAGTTCACATATTATTACTCAGGGCGCTGCTGAACACTGTAGCCTACCATTAAATGCCACCACACCTTTTATTGACATCTCTCCCTCGCCAACTAATCTCACTGTATCCAACCCCTTCCTTCTTTGGTTACGAACAGCAAGATGAAGAAAGGTTCCAGTAAAGAACTTCCTTCAGCCAGAGCAAAGAACTCAAAAAATCATCTCCTCACCAACCAAGATCTGAGCCTGGGCTCGATGTTTATAAACTCCCATGGTCGCTGGTCCCATTGGAAGACATTTGAGCAAGAATTTCTATTTTAATTAGACCAATTTTATCAAGACTGTACAATATTAAACAAAAAATCGAGGAGTTATTTGGCCCAAGTAAAGTTCCAAAACAGCCACCTCTACACAATAACCATCTATCACACACTATCCCCACCTTGAATAATTCTGTTCGTACCCTGCACTCCCAGTCAGGATGATCATTAGTCATGCACAACCAAGGGTGAGTTCCGCAAGTAGGGACACTACAAAGAGCGGGCATCCAGTTATTGTCAGGTGACCCTATCAACACTCCTATCCCACTTACTGTAACACCCCCCTCTCCAACATTTGTGAATAGATTGGTTATCCCTAATCCTCCCGAGGGCTCTGGAAACATCATTCAAAGTCATGCCAAACAGCTTTCGTCCGATTTCACGCAGAGATATCCCAAACTTTAAAACCTTGATCTGCCGAACGCAGCTAGCCCCTATGTGTTAGTTTAAAAAAAAAATCCTAATCTTAGTTCCTCACAAATTTAATCAACCACCCAGGTTATGGCCAAAGCGCACCACTGGTTAACCACTCACACAATGCCAGGACCCCTAATACAGAACCATCTGCTAATAGTGCTCTTGGGTGGGTACCTCTCCAAAATCTGATGAGGGCAACAGTGTTGTTTGAAATTTTGACATCCCCGACTGGTAAGAGACTTACTTTCACAACCCCTAGCTGATCCGAACACTACTATGATCATCCCAGCACCTTTGGGTTTCTTTTATAAACCACAAACCCTCCATCTGGGAGGGGCCCAGCATACAGCTTCAGATTGTTATCCACAAGTGAACAGGATTCATATGAATAATTTTGTGCTTTATTCCACCTCCATTAGATATGCCCCTTTATCAGGTTTGGATTATTGTGATTGACATACAGGTGATAACCAGATGTCTTCCGGAATACAGTTTAAAGGAGCGGAGCAAAGGGATACCTGTCAGTTCTTGCAGGGGTAAAGGAACTTCAGAGCCATACTGTTCTATTCAGGTCAGTCCCTGACCAACAGACAAATGTACCTCTCACTAGGGATGCACAGAACTTAACATATTCTTTTGTATCCTGGAACATAGCTGGATACAGCAGCAAGCATAGTAATGAGGAATGGCTTTCTGTTCTGTCCAATTATCAGATTATCCTTATTCAAGAAACTTGGGAGCCCGACCCAATATACGTCGATGGGTATAGGTCTTTCCAGACTTTGGCCTTACCATCTATAGAGGGTAGATCGGGTGGGTGGGGGGGCTTATTAATGCTGATTTCCAATGTGGTAGCATTCAAAGTCTTGACTGCATTTTTCTCGTCACCTGGAGGCACGGAGTGCTCCCTTGGCTCTCTGGTGCTCAATTTAGTCCATCCAAGAAGCCGATTTTAATTGGGCCGTTATCAGAGGTTGTCTATCTTGTGCCCGTGGTTTGACCATTCCATGGTTACAATATATTAAAAACAGTTTTTTGGCACTTGGTTGTGCCTCACTGTTTGAGCAACCCGAGACAATGCAAAAAATGGACAGAAAGTGGGTCCTGGATAGTTTTTGCAAGCATCAACAAATCTCTAGGGAACTATTTGAAGTGGCAAAACCCTTAGTTAGAGACTATTGCATCATTCAACCAACTTCAAAAATCGCTATGTATTTATTATACGTAACCAACATTTATGAAAAAAATATGTTGGAAAGATTTTGGCTCGGTTCTTTTCGCTGGTTGAAATGCTTTCCCTCTGGACAGTACACCTCTGACACTGTTGCCATCTGTCCATGCGATGAGCAATCTAGTCAAACTATTTTACATTTTGTCTTTTTTGTCAATTTTATCTGCGGTTTTCTAGGACGTTTTTATTACTGATACTGCTCAGACACAAATTCTCTAAGTGCAAAGCGGCCCTCTTCTATTTACTGCAACATAACAATTGTAATATCTGTTATGTAGTTGAGAGTTTTCTGAAGTGTACTTTAGCTAAGAGAAGGAGTTTGCAGTTTTGATAAAAAAGCATGTTTTGGTTCTTTTAATCTTTGACTTTGCATTGTTTCTTAAATGTATATTGCAGATTTTAATTTTTTATTCATCTGGCACCTTGTTGATGTCCCTGGAATTAGAACTCTTGCACTGTCACTTTATTTAATGTTAAATCACTTCTCTTGCACTGTCACTTTATAAAATGTAAATGTTTTTTCGCATAAAAATGTGCTTGTTTGTATCTTACAACACATGATGCACCCGGTACTCCATTTTTTGGACTGTTTCTCCTATACCTGTATTTGCACAAAGATCTGCTTCATTTTTTAATATATGGTCGTTTTTTTGGGTTTTTTTATATTTGTGTTTACAATGCAGTTTTTTTTATTGTGTGTATCGTTTATGATCTGTCCTTGGATGATCGAATAAAAACAATTTGGTTGATTGATTGTACTTATCACCTTTTCGAATGCAGGATTTTTGTGGCATAACAAGTTTTCCTGTGCCTTCACACAAGTAGTGCACTTAACTAATTGGTCCCTAATCATTTCACGCTTATTCTAAAAAGCACATGAAGAAGCTAGCATATGTTTGGGCTTGGTATCTGTAGTAAAAATTGTGACTCTCCGTTAAAAAGCCAGAGGATTGTATCGAAGTAATCTTCTATCCTTTTCCTAGATTCTAGAAAATAATTCCAATTTGATCCCCCTTCCCGTTTTATAGCTGGACTCAAATTATCAAATAGATACCTAGCTTCAGTGCCTAAACTTGTGTGCAAAACAGCTGTTTTGCGTTAAGCACTATATTGAAGTCCATCTATCGCCAACAAGTGCATCTCAAAACTATTTATCCATTCCCCTTATTTTTCACTTGGTTCTCCCGGCACTTCCAGGAAATTAGCAGGCATTGCAAGGGCCTTCATTACTCCTGTCATACTGGATAAGTAAGTAAAAGCGCTATTAAACACTTAATGTGAGTGTCACTGTCATGGTAAGGGTGTCGGTACAGCTCTGTTTGGAAAAATATTAGGCGTGCTACCTTTCAGGAGGGTTAAGCAATTGATCTCACCGTCCAGGAATGTCAAGGACTAAGGAGTGCAAACATGCAGTAAATATGCTGCAATGAGCAGGAACCAGTTGGGATGGCCAGAAGAGCTGAATGAGAGGACCAGATGACCAAGCAGATGAGCAGGATGGAGCTGACTGGTAAGGAGAAGTGCAGTCAGTCAGTGATGACAATGCTTGCCATGTCTGAAAAGAAGGCCCGTGTCTCTGGCTGGCATGACACAGTTGAAAAACTCCACAGAAAAACACACTGACTGGAGAGTTGAAGCTCAGTCAGTCAGCAATGACAATAATGTACATGCGCGGGAAGGAGGCAGAGTTGCCAGTAGGTATGGTGCAGTCAAGAAACTCCTCTGGAAGACGCACTAGCCTTCTTCGTGAGGCGAGTGTGTAGCACTCAAATTTCTTGATGTACTGTGGGCAAATTAAAAGAAGAACAGAGTGGCCCTACAATAGGGAATAAAGGAGAAAAACTGTAGAGCAGAGAGCCGAAGAGCATCGAAGGGATGTGCCAACACCTTATGGGAGAAAATAAGTTGAGCAAATGCCGCCTGACATGATCCCCTACTCGTCACCAGTTAGGATGGAGTGACAATAGGAGCCAGCATAAGAGGTACAAAGGTTTATTACCTCTCAGTTGCTTAACTTCCCTCAGAATGCCCGCCTCCCAACTGTTCCAGGACCGTCAATCTCCCCAACTTTCTAATATCTCATGTGGGATCCACACGCACAACACAAGCAAAGGTAACCGGAAAGGAAGAAGGACAACAAGGGAAGAATCAGTATGCAATGATATAACAAAATAAGGGGCATTGAATGCAAAGATACTATATAATTAAGTTAGAGACACCGCAACGTACCAGGGCCAGAATGCTTTGGAGGTTTCTGAAATTCCAGTAACTTACATGTTGTTTTTTTTTTATTTATAACTTTTTATTGAGAGCAGGAAGAACAAACATTGTCTATTACATCATAATGCATACAAAAGCAATAATATTCTGAATTAACATCTAGAGATTAAAAAGATATGGAAAGATGCGTAAAAACAAGATTCTGTAAAAGTTTATAATCCTTAATGCCATGTTTCTAAATGATTCGTCCCCACAAATATAAAAAGAACATAACATGACCCTATTAGCAGTCTTTTTAAGGTGCCTGTGCAACTAGGAAAAACGGATGTACGTCTTTACAACGCATGCTTTTACCACGCATGCCTTTACGACGCAACTTTTACAACGCAAACCATTACAACGCATAGTGTTGAGGGGTGCTGGATAGTGAATAGTTTAATTTACTATTCCTACTCCAGTCCCCGTGGATAGTAGGGAAGGTGTTGGATAGTAAATTAAATCTATTCCCTATCCTAGAGCGCCCCCCAGCGCAATGCGTTGTAATGGTTTTCGTTGTAATAGTTGCGTCGTAAAGGCACTGCGTGGTAAAAGTTGCATTGTAAAGGATGTTTCCCAGGAAAAACTATTTCAAAAAGAAAAAACAAGACAAAAGAAGAACAATACGCACATCCAACGTTATTTAAAGTGCATGTGTAGCTAGGACTAAGTATTACATGAATACAAAGAAAAAGTCAATACAAATGACCAGGAACTCTATAAAGTGCAAGTGCAACAATCAACATCAGTTTTACTGAATAGTACGCATTAATTCATTGCTAGCTACAGATAAATTCATCAAACCTACTCTAATTCAGCTATACAATTTTTTTTGCCAGACAGCTCTAAATAATATTGTAACCCCTATACCGTTTTGCTTATGCCTCCTCAAATCTATAGGCCCTGCACATTTTACTAATCCATTGGTTAATCCTAAGGTGCTTAGTAGTTTTCCAATTTTGCAACACTAAGGACCTGGCAACCGCTAATGAGATTATTACAAAATACTGCTGATATTTCGTTAAGCATTTCACCTCTGTCAACACCCCAAATAAAACCAGTCTAGGTGATGGATCAATAGTTAACGACAAAAATTGAGAAATCATACCAAAAACCTCCTTCCAAAATTTCTGCAATTTACTACACCCATAAAATGTATGAACCGTTCCTCCTTCAGCCCATTCATTGCATCGGAAACATTGATTTGGAGAAGTAGGAAACATTTTATGCAATCTCAAAGGAGTATAATATGCTTGCTACCTGGATAGAAAATTCATTCTTTTATAATTCGCCCCTCGCAATGCTTTGTTCGAGAATTCGCTTAATTGTCACCATTCCTTCATATTGAACTTACAGCCTGTCTCAGAGTGAATTTGCTGAAGTTCTTTCACCATAATCTCATCATTATGAGCTTGCTGATGTAGTAGCTCATACCAAACTCCCACACCCGCAACTTTATTTGATATTTGCTTAGTTATTTGAAGCACAACTTCACTCAGCATAGTATAGTTATTTTCAAGAAACTTCACAAGTTGAAGATAACGTAGAAAAAAAAGCAGTATTTAAGGTGCCGAACTGCAACCTTATCGAGTCCCAAGTAATTAATGTTTGATAGTTATAAAAATCACCAAGAAGGCCAAAACCGAATTCTTGCCATTCATGGTAAAGTCCTTTTGGCATCATTAAACCTCTAGCTACACAATATTGTATGGGCGTATGAGCATGATATGCTGGAATATTTTTAGAATTAAAAAAAAGCGTAATCCTCGTTACCAATGCTAAAATAATTTTGTATCTGTTTTTTGGGCAGTTTTTCTGATCGCAGAAATATTGGGAGTTTTGTGATGCTTTCGTTCAGCACTTGTATTAAAAAAAAATATCAAAAAACTAATGTTTTTCTCCTAATTGTGAAAGTAAGTTAAGCAGGGAAGCCTGATAATAAATTGGAAAATGTTGGAGCGCTAATCCCCCTGATGCTACATCAAGCTGTAATATAGGTAGCTTAACCCATACAAACTTCCGAATCACTCCGTCCAGTTCTCTAAAATAGGTGCTTGGAATTTTCATGGGTAGATTACTAAAAAGAATAGTAGCAGCACCGACATTTTGATCATAGACACTCGGCATATCAATGATAAATTCAGCAAGGTCCACTTTTCCAATCATTTTTTAACTTTTCCTAGCATGGTGGTATAATTCAGGGAAAAGAGTTGGTCATAGTTATTTGTGACATAAATGCCTAAATATCTAATTGGCTGTGGGCCTCGACTATGTATCGATGCGGGGAGATCAGACGGAACTGAGTTAAATGTAAGGATCTCCGTTTTTGCTTGTTTAACAGTATACCTGCCTACCCTTGTACATTTTTGCATTCCTCCATTGCATTCTGTATGCAGGACACTTCAGCTTTAAGATATAAAACTATATTGTATGCATACAACTTGATTTTAGGCATAATTTCAATGGGGCCACAATCAACAAATTATTGAGGATCTTGAGTTTGACAGCAAGTGGTTCTATAAACAAAGAAAACAAAAGAGGGGATAGGGGCAACCCTGTCACGTGCCTCATTTAATAATCACCCTCCCGGTCTCAACCTCATTGATGATCATTTTTACTTCTGCCTGGCTATATAGCTTTTTTAGCATTTGTATTAACTGAGCGGAAAAACCAAGCTTCTTTAAAATCGCAAATAAAGCACACCAATCCACCAAATCAAAAGCCTTTTCTTCACTCATCATTAAGATAAAAGACACACAAATGATGGAAGGAATGCAGAACAAATCAAAACATTCTTCCCCAGTCAAGAGATCTGGGTTAAATCCATCATTCTTTTGCTCATCATGCCACCCCAGTTTAGACCTGGCCATATGCAAATCAGTCTTGGCCCTGTGCCTCATTGGAACAGTCCAGCCCAAACTGCCAAGTCAGGTCCTCCTTGGACCGGAAACAAGCATCCTAGGACCGGTTTCGGGGTTTCACCCCTCTTCAGCCAGGATAGCTTGAATCCAGTGGCACCGTGAGCCTGGGACCTAAGTCTAGGCACACATGACGCACTTAGGGTGGAAAGCAAAAGACACACAACTGTTGGAAGGAATGCAGAACAAATCAAAACATTCTCACAGGGTCAGACTGATTTGCGTATGGCCATGTC
The DNA here is from genome assembly GCF_964261635.1 of Lissotriton helveticus. Lineage (NCBI taxonomy): Eukaryota > Metazoa > Chordata > Amphibia > Caudata > Salamandridae > Lissotriton > Lissotriton helveticus. Next base: position 211,219,974 of record NC_136071.1, on the reverse strand, counting down.
TGAACTGGGGTGGCGGAGTGAACTAAAGAATGATGATGGATTAAACCCAGATCAGTTGACTGGGGGTGAGTGCTTGCAATGTTCAACACTTCGTCCATCATCCCCTTTGGTTTTGCTATGTTTGCCCTAAGTTGGCAGGGTATGCCGAGACATGGTTTGCTTGCTCACTTTGCCACTGGATTCAAGCTAGCCTGGCTGATGACGGCTGATTAGCCAGAAACTGGTCCCAGTAGGCTTGTTTCCGATCCAGGGAAGACATGGCTTGGCAGTTCGGGATGGACTGTTCCCATGAGGCATAGGGTCAGACTGATTTGCATATGGCCATGTCTGAACTGGGGTGGCAGAGTGAGCTAAAGAATGATGATGGATTAAACCCAGATCAGTTGACTGGGCGTGAGTGCTTGCAATGTTCAACATTCGGCCCATCATCCCCTTTGATTTTTCTATGTTTGCCCTAAGTTGTCAGGGTATGCCCAGACATGGTTCGCTTGCTCACTTTGCCACTGGATTCAAGCTAGCCTGGCTGATGACGGCTGATTAGCCATAAACCGGTCCCAGGATTCTTGTTTCCAGTCCAGTGAAGACATGACTTGGCAGTTCGGGCTGGACTGTTCACTTGTGGCACAGGGTCAGACTGATTTGCATAAGGCCATGTCTGAGATGGGGTGGCGGAGTGAGCTAAGGAATGATGATGGACTAAACTCATCCCCGTTGACTGGGGATGAATGCTTGCAATGTTGAACACTCCGTCCATCATCCCCTTTGGTTTTGCTTTGTTCGCCCTAAGTTGGCAGGGTATGCCCAGACGTGGGTCCCTTATTCACTTTGCCACTGGATTCAAGCTAGCCTAGCTGATGATGGATGATTAGCCAGAAACCGGTCCCAGGATGCTTGTTTCCGTTCCAGTGAAGACATAGCTTGGCAGTTCGGGCTGGACTGTTCCCAAGAGGCACAGGGTCAGACTGATTTGCATATGGCCATGTCTTAACTGAGGTGGCGGAGTGAGCTAAAGAATGATGATGGATTAAACCCAGATCAGTTGACTGTGAGTGAGTGCTTGCAATGTTCAGCACTCTGTCCATCATCCCCTTATGTTTTGCTTTGTTCGCCCTAAGTTGGCAGGGTATGCCCAGCTGTGGGTCCCTTGCTCACTTTGCCACTGGATTCAAGCTAGCCTAGCTGATGATGGATGATTAGCCAGAAACCAGTCCCAGGATGCTTGTTTCCGGTCCAGCAAAAATATGGCTTGGCAGTTCGGGCTGGACTGTTTCCATGAGGCACAGGGTCAGACTGATTTGCATATGTCCATGTCTGAACTGGGGTGGCGAAGTGAGCTAAGGAATGATGATGTATTAAACCCAGATCAGTTGACTGGGGATGAGTGCTTGCAAAGTTCAACACTCCGTCCATCATCCCCTTTGGTTTTGCATCATTAAGATAGCCGCTTTAGTTGTATTAACTGAAAAATATTTAACTGCTTGCATGAGGAAGTATGTATTAGTGGCCATTAGTCATCCCGGAAGGAAACCATTTTGATCCGAGTGGACTACTTGTTGGGTGCATGGAGCAATCCTTCTCACCCAGATCTTCATAAACAGTTTGTAATCTGTATTTAGCAAACTGGTTGGGCGATAGGAATTTTCATCACAAGGATCTTTGTTCTTTTTGAGAAAAATTACAAGAACTGACTCATTAAAACTATTAGGGGTACCCATCTCATCCTTAATTTGATTAAACATTTGAATTCAAAAAGGAAGTAGTTCATCCTGAAATACCTTGAATACTTCAACCCGCAGCCCGTCGATCCACTAGCCTTTGCGTTAGCCATACTTTCTAAAACTTCACACATTTCTGGCTTTTCTATTGTTTTATTCAGCACCTCAATGTGCTGCTGGTATATCTGAGGTAACTCCAATAATTTTTGATAGGACTGTAATTCTGAGTCCTCAACTACTAATGTGTCTGCATATATTTGTTTAAAATGAGAAAGAAATACCTCAGATACTGCCTGCTTATCCTTTTCCAGCAAGCCAGTAGAAGGATTTCTAACCTGGCTCATAGTCTGTGCCGCTTTCTTATTTTTTGTAGTCCAAGCCAGGAAGCTGCCAAGTTGCTGACTTTCCTCATAGACCTTTTGTTGGTAGGCCTTGGTACCTGTGATCTCTTCTAACAGAAGAAAAATCTTTCAAGCGTTCTTTTGCTTTTGTCAAATCTTGCTGTAATATTTTAAAAGTATGTTCTGGAATTGCTATAGAGTCAACATTTTGTCTTGCCTCCTCTCCTGCAAGCAGTAATTTCGAGATCTTTTTTCTGCATAGATTATTTAACCTCATCTATAGGCTATCGTATGACCTCTAAAGGTGGCTTTGAATGCCTCCCAAACCACAACTATTGGGGCAGTATTTATGTTTAACCGAAAAATTCCCCAAATGTTGTCTTCCAATAAGGATTTATTGAACTGCCATCTTGCTCTCTCTTTTGGTATAACCCTCAACTTTAGTGTGAAGGAAAGTATGGAGTGGCCAGAAAAGGAATTAACCACTATCTCTGATTTGCCATTGGCCAACAACTTATCAACAAGAAAAACATCTAAACGAGACGCAGTTCTGTACCCAGAGGAATAACATTACATGTTGTTTGTGATTGAATTCTGATTCCAGTCTTTGATAATAGAGTTAGCTGCAGTTAGAAACTTTTACATAAAGATATTTATGCATGGTAAACATTCTGGAAGTAGATGTTTTTGAGGCTTGTTCCTGTATTCCATTTTTAGTTGATGTTTTCATATCCTACCATCATTTGTCATAAGTAACACCCAGTAATATTGTTAAAGCTGATAGTTTGCTGAGGTGACGGGATAAGGACCAAAGAGTTGTTGGAACCCTAAAAGCAAAGCTATAGAAGGAAGAATGAGAATGTGAAATACATGTTTGGAAAAAACAAGACAAAATAAATAAAGGGTGCTAAGGTAGGGAGAAATCAGTGAAATGAGAGCCCCTACAGGAAAGACAAGGCAAAGGAATATCTCTGCTCTACAACCAGAAACACAATCAAAATAAAACAATAGAAACAATGAAAGGACTTGGGTAAAAAATTATGTTAAAATAAGGAAAGTTCAAGAGCTAACTAGTAGGACTACGGGGAAAGCATTTTATACTAATGTTGACATATGCAAAGAGGCTTGTAGCTTTATGAGGGACTTGTATACGGAAGATATTCATCCAGATAAGGAGGATATTGCTGAGTGGTTAGGTTTAATGATTCTCCCGCAGCTAACCAATTAACAACAGAAAAGAAAACCCTAGATGAAGAGATCAGGGACGGAGAGATAAGTGTTTGAAAATGGCAAAGGGGAAAGCTGCTGGGCCAGGTGGTCTTCCAGTGGAGTTTTTTTGTGTATTATAGAAGTCCTAATTCCGGTCCTAAAAGTTTTATTTAATTAAATATATCTGAGTGGGAATTATGCTCCTAGATCATGGTCGGAGGGTAGAGTAACTTTGATTTTAAAACCCAACAAGGATCCGAGGAGAATAGAGTCCTGTAGACCGATCTCCTTACTCAATACAGACTACAAGATTTTCTCTGGTATTATTGCAGCCCGAGTAACCAAGGTAATAAAACAGGTTATTCACCCGAATCAAAGAGTTTTTATACCCGGGAGTGAGGTTCTGTAATTCTCGAGTCTGACTCCATTTTGTTCTGTACCACCATTTTGTGTTGCCCTCACGTAGGCCTGTGAAGGTAGCCTGGCGAATAAAGTGGCCTGGCCTTCTTAGTTCATGTATACATTAACTAAGATTTCTTTTTGACTCTGAAATGAACTGTAAGAAACTGACCTCTTCACCTGAAACTGACCTCGCAAAGCCAATTTCCCTGATCGATCTTTGTCTGAGATTGCCAATCAATGTTCAGGACATCGTTAACTTTTAGTTTCCTTGCACATGCCTTATCTTGTTCATCATCTGTTACTGTTTCTTTTTATGTTTTTTCATTACATGGGTTATGCTTTCAATTATAGGTTTGTCCGGCTTTTGGAGGTTGAATTTGGGACATTCTTAATGATTAACTTTTGGGTTGGGATACTGTACATGTAATCATGCCATGCCCTGCAGTGCCATCTAAATCAGATTAACCTTTGTGAACTATGTAATTATAATGTTTTGCCCATATCCTGCTAAAACCCCAAAGGCTACTCACCTGCTGACCCTCCAGATTTTCCATTTGTTTAGGAATGTATTTGGTACAACTCCCTTACATGCCTGGGGCAGGATAAAGAGTATATAAGACGTGAAGTAAGACCATTCTAGCAGACTACCTCATTCAGTTGCTAAGGCTTCTGTGTGACGTAGTCTCACTCATTTGAGGTTAATAAAAATGTACTTTTATATTCCAGCTTCTGTGTTAAGTTTTTCTTTGTGAGTTTAAAAGGACTAAGTATCAGTGGAACCCCTGGGAAGTGGATTTTTGATTTCTACAAATGGTGCGGCCTCATCAGAGAAGTGGCTATCTGAGGGAGTGATCTTGTCAGAAGACAGAAATCTACTGAGGAGGACAGGACAGGACTCTACTAAGGAGGTACTCTGTGCACGGAGGTTCTGGGGATTCTTTGTCTCTGCAGCACAGTATATTTCTGATCTTCCTGATTTTGATCCTCCACATGATGTCACTCCTGACTGAGAACCTTTTTGGCGTGAGTATTTAAAAAAAAGACCGTTAGGTCATTTAGAACTTGGCAGTTAGAATTTGGACAACCATTTGTTTGGTATAGCTTTGGATTTTTGGGGATTTTTGTTGGCCAACTTTGGATTTGTATAGGTTTGTATATGCGAATTGCAATTTGTGTAGGCAGGTAATGAGGAGACTTTTCTCTACTTTGTATAAAATTTGAACGGTGCACGTACGAAGAGTACTTTAAGCACTACTTGGGGTATAATATTGTATATTCTGCAATATTTTTGGCATGCCTGTTTCAAGCTCACATCAAACAATGTGTTGCTTTTTTGGAAGGTACCACAGTGAGATGTGAATTAAATTAGCCGGCTCCCTTAGAGGAAATACCTAAATAGGTTTAGGAATAAAAACATATTTCTTCCTTGGTGATTTTGTATCCCCAGGGAATTAAAATATGAACATACTACAAACAAGGATCCTTTGTTCTGTGCAATTTTATGAATGGAGATATGCAGGGCGATTTCTGGTGTTCTGCCAGCCAAAGCTAGTGAATTGAGTGTATTTTGGCTTCTTGGACATACAGCAGTCTGTTGGACTGTTTTTGCAGTCTTTTGGAACACTATTTAGAAGCGTTTCTTGTAAATATGACTTACAACTAGTATTTATAAATGGTTTGGTTTAAGTACAGTCTGTGGGCTGTCCTTTGTTTCCATTCTGAGTGTTGATCTGTGGGTTAAATGTGTGTTTAAATGTTTATGTGATTTTCCCATTAGTGCAACTTCTGTACGTGAATAGCGATGGCGCTATTTATGAAATTTTGTTAAGTGCGCTGTATTGTGCGTCCTGAGTGTTTTCACCCCTTTCTGAATATGTCTGATAATATGCTCAATATGTGTTTGTGGTCTTTCTTGTTGTCTTTAGTCTGTTGTGCAAAATGTTAATTAATTAATATCAATTAGAAATTAAATACAATTCAGAAATGAACCATATTATATGCTACAATAGCTATATGTTGTTATTTCATTAATAGAGTAGCAATTGCGCACATGTACAAAACTGTTCAATGCTTAAAAATAAATAAGTTAGAATTCACATTCACTCGGAATGAACGGCCTCAAAAGGGAAATTGTGTGTTTTGTAACGGTTTTAAATAAGACTGCCATCGTGCCCACGTTTTCAACACGTACAGGTACATGCATCATTGTAGTCATTTGCGATTTCTTAATTGCGATTTTTAAGGGATCGCAATTAAGAAATCGCAAATTGGTATGCATTAAGAAATCGCAATTTCATTTGCGATTTCTTAATTTTCCTTAATTGCGAATTGCAATTAAGGAACCCCCTCCCATTGATTCCTATGGGCCAAAAGGCCCATAGGAATGAATGGGAAGACAATCTCAATTTGCGATTCGCAATTAGCTAATCGCAAATTGAGATTGCGATTTCAAGGGTGCAGGGGTGTCCAAAGGACACCCTGTTGCACCCCTGAAATCAATCTATGCACATATGTTATGCACACACATGCCCTAAGGGCATGTGTGTGCACAACATGACAGTTTGAAAAATGCACAAAATTGCATTTTTCTAATTTTTGGCAAATTAGCATGAGGTCCAACCTCATGGTCATTTTTTCCTCCTAATTGCGAATTCGCAATGTTTTTAAGTGTCATGCATTGCATTAAAGGAATCGCAAATTGCGATTCCTTAAATGCAATCACATTTTTAGAAATCGCAAAAATAGCGATTTCTTGTATTTTTTGTTAATGCATCCCAAATAGTGATTTAGGAATCGCAAACGGCCGAATTTTGCGATTCGCACTGTTTGTGATTCCAAAATCACTTGATGCATATGGCTGTAAGAAACAGCTGTTGCTGCCGCTAAGTAAGCAACATGAAGCAATTACGAATAGACAGGAATGTTTACTCAGTAAGGACTTTCCCAGTTAAACACTGTTGAAAGTTGGGCTGAGACCGTCAACATTATCGGCGCCCTCTTGCTCTCCTTAACCTTTTTGTGCGCGTAAAACAGCCGCCATTTTGAACACCATGGCTTCCCTGCTCTCGCCGAGAGCCAGCGCGCCTCTCTCCCCCTCCTAGCTTCGCCGGCATCCCCCGCATACTGACAACCCCCCTGCCTGCACCTGCCGCGAATCATAAAACCCCTCATCAGCGCTGCTCTGCCCCAGGCCCTCGTCCTGTTCCCAGCGCAACACCTCCCTTCTTCCCATTTATGATCCCCGGCCCTTTGATGCAGAACCCCCTTTTCCCCGTGTGCCCGTTCGTCTTCCTCGTTCCCAGGCCGACACCCAGCTCTGCCGATACTGTTCCTTGCCCCTCCCCGTACAATAGAAAGTTTCCCCCCAGCAAGGGATCCCCGGGTTGATCAAAGCCCCCCGCCCTACGAGATCCGATCGAACCCCACACACTCCGTGAATCGGCGGAATATCCAGCTGCGCGATGATCATCACCTGTTGTGAACGGGGCAGGGACTTCCACTGTAACCTTGCGTGGGAACGGGCTGGGAAGGGGGGATTCTGAGGATGTCTTTCCGTACATCAAAGTATCGACGAGAATGTGTTACGTGCAATAAAGAGATAAACTTGTGTATAAGAGGCCAGGCCTCAGGGATGCAGTTAGAGCACCTCAGAACGATACCTTCTGCCCGTTTTGTTGTGTTCTCCTCCGGAGAGAATAAAAACCTTGTTTCCTGCCTTCCAGTCTCCAGCGCCTGCCTCTTCAATACTTTAACTTCTTTGTGGGTTCAAGAGGCGACACCGCCGGGCAATACTTAAGGATCTTATATTCTGGTTGGTAGTGTCACCATTGTTTAACAATTGGCGTCCCAAGCGTGGGGCCCATCAGCGACCCATGGATCCAGTGGGAGAGGTCCTGACGACAAAGTGAACGACTGCAACGATCGGGAACGCGTCTGTCCGATAGACCCTCGTCTGACAGCCGATCATCCGAACTTCACTGGTTCCGAACAGACCTCTCTCGAGTGATCTACGGTCCTGACTGGGAACCAACAGGAGTGCCGCGAGGATAACGGAGAAGAGAGGACGATCGGGCGCTGGATTCGGAAGACAAGAAACTGTCCATGCGGTCCGGGTAAGGTCGTGTAATCACGACAAGTTGCGAAATGATTGCTTGATTGCTTGATTGTTTAAAAAAATACTAGTATTGCTCTTTTTATTTATTTGGAGATTCACTGTCTGCAAACGGAGAAACAACGGGCGCTCTCTTTGCAAGCAGTGGAGGATAGGTAGGGCAGCAGCCGTGCTTATTTTTTTCTCCCCCACTCAATAATTACTTGAAACTGAACTGTTGTTCGCAAAACTATTGTTTCCTGGAGATTCCCTGTCTGCAAACAGGGAAGAGACCACCCTTTTTGCAGACAGTGAAAAGGGTAGGTAACGCAGATCTTTGAGGACCTACTCATTCTCCCCATTGTTATTTATTGGTCTTTTGTTATTTTGATCCATGAGGTATTCACTGCCTGCAAACAACGTAGAATAGAAATATTCTGTCCAGTCTTTGCACCTAGTGATAAGATAGGCAGTGCTGACTTTTTAGTCCCTCGTTACGAGCCGTCATGTCTGTCTTCTCCCCACTGATTAGTAGCCTGTTTAGCCCGGACCGCTTATTAGAGATGGACCATCCAGCCCCACTGGAAGGCACCCCTAATAAGGACATGTTCATGAAGCATGGATTGACCGCTATAGCCTATAGTAAACTATGGCATAAATATACGAAAAAGGGTCAAGAAAGTCAGTGGCCCCTGATAGGATCCTTCGATGATGATAAAATAAAAACGCTAGAAACTGCCCTGGGTAAAAACAAGACAACACCCACTATGCTTGACAGTTTCGGCATGTGGCGAAAAGAAACTGAACAACGTAAAAAGAAAACTGAGAGTAGGTTGGAAAAAGAGCTGCGAAAAGCAGCCCACCTAGCTGCCCAGAACTTAGAAAAAGAGATAAAGGAAAGAGAGAAAGCTAAACAGAAACTAGAAATGGAAACGCCAAGCCAGTGTCCGGTTAGAACTCCCTCCATGCTCTACCCTGATTTACCCTCGAAACAACGAGCCAATGAGGACCTGCTGTTAGGTCCTCCTATCATCTACATGCCCCCTCCATATGCCCCTTCTCAACCCTTGGCGCAGCACGCGCCACCCCCAGGTACAAACGAAGGTACCGCCACAGCGTCGGCCCCAATGGCCTCTGTGCCAGCCGAACCCCTTGTATTAAAACCCGCATCAACAACAACGTTAGACGACCATGAGACTCGAGGGGCTGGCCCTGCAAGAACAAACAGACTAGGCAAAGATGAGCGAGCGGGGATCGACAAAATAGCAAGGACACTGGTAGAAAGGAAGGATGATGAAGAGTACATCACAGATATGTTCAGCTCGTATACAGGGAGTCACAGACGACATTTTACCGTACGACTGTGTTATCATGTCTTGAATGCATACGAGGACCGATATCGAGACAAAGGTCCCGAGAGCCTAAGGACTCTGTACCGGAAGGTCGATATCGGGGATGAGGGCGAGTGTGATGTGTCGGACCTCCTTACGCGTACGCTTGAGGTTTTCCGCCACCTCACTGAACGAAAGCCGGGAGCTAAATCCGCAACCTCCGTAGTGACCGAACCACCAACCGAGCAATCTAACACCATGATGCCGATACGAGAGGCTGCCCCTTACTGGGTTCCTCCCCGGGGTACAGGGACTCACGATGATGCAAACAACCAAGATGCGAAGGGAAGGGTAGTGTACAACTGGGTCTACCAGCCATGGGACCGGCAAGAGATACTGACATTCCGGAAATCTCTACCCGACCTACGTAAAAACCCCACTGCCTTCTATACTGAATTGGGTACAGCCCTGGGCTCAACGATTATGACCCTGGCTGACATCGACTTGTTCTTCGGGTTATGTCTACCAGCTGATGTGTGGAAGCAAATCCGGAAAGTCGACCACCTTGAGCTGTTTGGACATACCTGGTCACAACTCAATGACCTGGATAAACAACGGGGGCCAGGACAAAAGCCTTTGAAATCCATTCTAGACCTTCCAGATAAAATCGTAGAGAAACTAAAAACCCTGATCCCAGAAAAGAAAGTGGACTGGTCGATAGTAACAGCCTGTCGCCAGAAACCCCAGGAGGATGTATCGGATTACTTCTCCCGGTTTGAAACGGTGTTCTCCGATTACAGCGGCCAGGACATGACCACTGCAACCGGACACCATCTGTTTGTCCAGAATTATTTTAAGGGCCTATCATCGGAAATCTCCCAGAAACTACAGGCCAGCGAGAGTAGTTGGGCAGCCTCCAAACCTACAGCGATTCTCCAAATGGCCCAATATTATGAGCATCAGAAAAATGAAAACGATAGGGCGACAGAGAAAAAGAAGAAGGACTTAAAAGAGAGGGTGATGATTGCCAAACTGCAAGGGGTGACTATAGGACGAGACCAATATCGGGGAAACTACCAGACGAACGTCCCTAAGACTACATTTCCCCAGGACCGCACTCTGACTTCCTACAGTGGACGCACAGACCTTAGAGAAAACCAGTGCGCTTTCTGCAAATGGACTGGCCATTGGAAATCCCAGTGCCCAGTTCTTCTGGAAATGATCAGAAACAAAGACCCCAGGGATGTAGCAAACGGACCGAGACCTAAGGGACAACAACGAGGGCCCCCAAATGACGCGACTAACGACAGATCAAGCAGACCAAATACGTTCGATCGACCCAGGCAGAACCAATATCAACAATCTGACTATGACGACACTCACACCTTCGCATAGGACAGCCAAGGGCGAGGGAGGGATCCAGTCGAGCTCTATGTTGACCAGCAGGGCCCTTATGTCACTGCTAAGGTCCTGGGTACCAAGTCTCCATTTCTGGTAGACACTGGCGCAACACGTAGTGCGTTATCTAAACGACTGATTCCAAGGGCACCCTTGTCTGGCTCACTCATAACATCGACAGGTTTCGATGGAACGCCCTCCACCAACCCTTTGTCTGCCCCGATTCTCTTTGACGTAGAAAACAACACCACCGACACCACGTTCTTGCTTTCCTCCAATAGCCCTGACGCCATTATGGGACTTGACTTACTGAAACACTTCCGAGCGACGATCAGGTGTTCTCAAGATGGAGTTCGAGTGTTTCTTTACGACAACCCCGTTCTGCTTAGACATTGCTCTCCCCGACACATGTTTTCCATCACCGACGTTGACGCATCCCTGCTTGACACTCTACCTCCGTATCTGTGGGCCAAAGCGGATTCGGACGTAGGGCGTATGTTAATTGACCCAGTGCACATTACTGTCCGACCAGACGCAACACTCCCAAAACTCCCACAATATCGGATATCGCCAGAGGGCGAGAAGGCATTGGTAATGATTATCCAGTCACTGATAGACGCAGGAGTGGTAGAGGAAGTAGTTAGCAACATTTGCAACAGCCCTATCTTGCCCATTATCAAGAAGCAGGGAGAGGGAGATGAGAAAGCATACCGTTTTATCATCGACCTCCGAGAGATCAACAAAGTGGTGGTACCCCAGTACCCTGTGGTCTCAGACATCACCACCATCCTGACTTTGATTCCATCCACTGCCACCACCTTTTCCGTCATCGACCTCAAGAACGCATTCTTCTCCATCCCCATCCACCCAGACAGCCGATATCTCTTCGGCTTTACCCTAAAAGCCCGCTCATATAGGTTTTGCCGAGCGCCTCAAGGCTACACGGAAAGCCCTAGCATTTACAGCCAGGCCCTCAAAAGACAACTAGACCAAGTCCAGTTACCCGACGGAGTGGTGTTGGTACAATATGTCGATGACATCCTTTTGGCGGCCGACACCACCCCTCTAGCGGTTACCGCCACCATTCAACTCTTGCACTTCCTTGCGGAAAATGGCCATAAGGTCTCCAAGAAGAAGTTGCAATTCTGCCTACCCCAGGTCACTTACCTAGGCCACCTTTTGTCCAGAGATGGAAGAAAACTCACCCCTGATCGAATCCAAACCATTCTAGATACCCCTGTCCCTAAGACCCAGAAGCAGGTTCGCTCCCTATTAGGCCTCACCTCCTTCTGCCGACAATGGTTACCAAACTTCAGCCTCGTTGTAAAACCACTGCTTTCTCTGCTAAACAAAGACGTCCCTTTCCCACTCCCTTGGACCCCTGAGTGTCAAACTTCCTTCACAGAACTGCGAGATGCCCTTTGCTCAGCCCCTGTCCTAGGTACCCCTGATTACAAAAAGCCCTTCTCCCTTTACACTCACGAAAGGGAGGGGTGCGCTTTATCTGTCCTGACCCAGGCCATCGGCCCTAAGCAACGACCGTGCGCTTACTTCTCTGCCACTCTTGACCCTGTCGCCAGAGCCTTGCCTGCCTGCCTTCGAGCTGTAGCTGCTGCTGCAATCTCTATCCGACAGAGTGAGGGGATTGTACTCTCGAATTCCCTCACGGTACTGGTACCCCATGCAGTCGACACCCTCCTGAACCAAACCAAGACGCAACATCTGACGAGTGCACGACTGACTGGATACGAACTGACCTTGCTTGCCCCCCATATCACCCTGAAAAGATGCACCACACTGAACCCAGCAACTCTGTTACCCTTGCCAGAGAACGATCCCAATGTGCACCCCGTACATGACTGCGTGACTCTTACGGACGAACAGACCAGGAGTAGGGTCGATCTCAGAGACACGGCTTTCCCTGACCCTGACGGGGAGCTGTGGGTGGACGGTTCTTGCATCAAACTCTCCGATGGTACCACTTCCGCTGCCTATGCAGTCACCACGGCTCGAACTGTAGTAGAAACAGCCCGCATCACCCAGCGATCTGCCCAGGCAGCGGAACTGATTGCTTTGACGCGAGCCTGCATCCTGGCAACAGGAACCACAGCGAACATTTACACCGACAGCCAATATGCCTTCGGGGTGGTTCACCATTTTGGGCTCCTCTGGAGGGAGAGAGGATTCTTGACCTCACACGGCACACCCATTTTGCACGGGGATCTAGTCTCCGCCTTAATCGAAGCTGTCCTCCTCCCCAACAAACTTGCCGTTATCAAATGCCAGGCACACAAGAAAGTGACAGACATTATTGGACAGGGAAATGCACTAGCCGACATCACCGCCCGAACGACAGCTGAAAATAGAACGACAACACGTATGTACGTGACCAGGTCACAAGCAGAAAAATGGACTGACGCCAAGGACACAATTAGAGACATACAAACGGCTAGCACACAACACGAATTGACTGAATGGACACGGGTGGGATTGAAAGACGATGAAGGCTGCTGGCGGACAAAAGACACGAACAGATGGTTGCTACCTGATTCATACTTGATTCCCATATTGACCATGGCACACTCCCCTGCCCACATAGGATCAGCCCCCATGATCAAACTTGTCTCCAGGGTTTGGCACAATGACAAGATCCCAGATTCCGCCAAACGCCTGGTCCAACAATGCTTAATATGCCTGCAACACAACCCCGGGAAAGGAACTGTAGTACCCCGGGGGGGATTTGGGGTCCCAAACCACCCATTTGAAGTCCTGCAGATGGACTACATCCAGCTAGACAGATGCCAAGGCCTGAAATATGTACTCGTCGTGGTGTGCGCATTTAGCAAATGGGTGGAAGCATATCCAACCCGTGACAACACCGCTATGGCCACTGCAAAGGTTCTGTTAAAGGAGTTTTTCCCCCGTTATGGCCTCTGTCGTGTTTTATGGAGTGATAATGGCCCCCACTTCGTAGCCAAAGTTATCCAGCTCATCCTAAATGGGCTGGGTATTAAACAGAAATTCCACGCAGTCTTCCACCCTCAATCTGCTGGGCTTGTCGAACGACACAATGCCACACTAAAGCTTAAACTGGCCAAAATAGTGGCTACCACGGGCCTGAAATGGCCAGACGCCCTCCCATTGGCATTGCTATCGATGCGCTCTACCCCCACCCGACATCACTTAACCCCTTATGAAGTTGTCTTCGGTCGACCCATGAGCGTCTGGTCTGCCCCGAAACCAACTTCCATTCATGACGTTCCGGACGTCCTAATGTCTGATTATCTGTACAAATTGACTGAAACTTTGTCTGTCCTTCATCAGCAGGTGCAGCAGGCCATCCCCGATGCTTCCAGGGGTCCGGGTCACGCCATCCAGCCGGGGGACTTCGTGCTGATCCGAAATTTTCAGCGATCAAAGAGTTTGGAACCCCGGTGGACGGGCCCCTGGCAAGTGCTGATCACCACTCGGACCGCACTTCGAGTGGAGGGGAAGAAACACTGGCTGCACGCTCATCACTGCAAAAAGGTCTCTCCAGCCCTGGCCACGACAGACACCGTCAACACCCAAGAAGAGCTCCTGAACCAGGACCGACCATCGTTGAACTGCTATCCTGACACAGAGACACTTGAACTTTCAAAACATCCTGACCCCACTGTGCCATCTCGAGAAGGGTATTTCCTGCGTCGAAAGGAGGGAGCTTCGGCTAAGTAGGCCACGGACTAGGTTAAAGGATCTCAGAACGGTGACCCAAACTACCAAGGGTTACCTGGAGAGAAGCTAAAACTAAGTCTGTGGTCCTGCCCACTACCGAGCACCTTGAAAACGAAGATGATGGAAGCGCCAGATAAGAAGATGATGGAAGCGCCAAACAAGAAGCCGACGGGGACAGCAGGAAATACCCACTACAGAAATCCGAGAACAGACAGACTCCATAGCTCAAAGACAATTGCACTCTTCATCACAATCCTCTTCTGTTTTCTCCTCATGACCACGCTCTGGATTTTGGAAGAACATGCACCTGCTCACGAAACATTCCTAACCACTGCTCAGCCTACCACCATGAAGGAACATTATCTAATTTCGCTCTCTCTTCAACTAAGAGAGAGGCGAAAGGAGTTTTGGAACAACTCTTTCGTGCAGCTACTTCACCAGCACAATCTTGCCACCAATACCACCAACTGCTGGATCTGTGGGTTGCTACCCCATGCCACTGGACATTCAATACCATTCATCCCTTCACCCTTCTCTGTCCACGGCTCCTGCCTTGCTTGGCTGATCCTCCTGCAAGAGAGCTATACGGGCAATGCCACCTCCAGCAGAACTGCAGCACATTCTTCTCACGGGGCCGGGCGAAACAAGACAAAGACACACTTCTGCCCGCTGACCCCCAGCGACTCGATCCAAATGGACATCCCGGCTAAAGAACGAATCGAAATGCAGGTGTTCAACAATCCAACCAGACCCACCTTCTCCTATCTGCGGAAACGAACGGCTGCTACTCTGACTGTGGCCCTGTCGGTCATCAACGTCACAGGCCACATGTGTGTAGAAGGACTTGGGACACAGCTGGTGGGTCGCAGCGCTTGCCGCTTTACCAGAACTTTGGATTCCACGGATCCACCTTCCTTTGTGTCATCCCCAAACATGTATTTCATCTGCGGCACGAAGGCCTACACCTGGCTCCCCAAAGGCTGGGGGGGCACTTGCTACATCTCCTTCGTCCTTCCTCCGACTTATGTAGCCCCAGCGAATCACCACAGGCAAAAACGAGCCACAGACATTGAACAAGCCGACTCAACAGGGGCGCAGTTCCTCGATGCTATGAAAGGACTCGTCCCCCTCTGGGGCCCGATGGCAAACAGCCGTGCCATCCGACATTTGACTCAGGCAGTCGAGACTACCATGAACATCACAGCGGGCATCTTTGCCAACAACACTGCCGAGCTCCAAGCGGTCCGTTTGGTGGCTCTTCAGAACCGCCTCGTTCTAGATGTGGTTCTGGCGGACCGTGGAGGAGCATGCCGCATTATTGGGTCCAGCTGTTGCACATACATACCGGACAACTCACCCTCAGTGTACAAAGCCATCGAACATCTTCACAGACTCTCTTCGGAAGTTCACCAAGAGCAAGAAGAATGGTCGCTTGGTGGTTGGTTCTGGGACACCGTCAAAAGCTGGGGCTGGAGACTGCTCACCATTATCCTGATTCCCGTAGTTGTAATATGTGGCCTGTGCTTAGGAATTCAATGTCTGCCACCTATGTGTTCTTTATGTGCGAGTTGTATTTTTCCCAAAACTGTGGACTTTGGAAGCGAACACATGAGAGCATTGTATGATACCGAAGTTAGGAATTTGATGAAAATTGACATTGAGTAAAGCAAGTTGGCTAGATATGTTGAAAAGGGGGGACTGTTGAAAGTTGGGCTGAGACCGTCAACATTATCGGCGCCCTCTTGCTCTCCTTAACCTTTTTGTGCGCGTAAAACAGCCGCCATTTTGAACACCATGGCTTCCCTGCTCTCGCCGAGAGCCAGCGCGCCTCTCTCCCCCTCCTAGCTTCGCCGGCATCCCCCGCATACTGACAACCCCCCTGCCTGCACCTGCCGCGAATCATAAAACCCCTCATCAGCGCTGCTCTGCCCCAGGCCCTCGTCCTGTTCCCAGCGCAACACCTCCCTTCTTCCCATTTATGATCCCCGGCCCTTTGATGCAGAACCCCCTTTTCCCTGTGTGCCCGTTCGTCTTCCTCGTTCCCAGGCCGACACCCAGCTCTGCCGATACTGTTCCTTGCCCCTCCCCATACAATAGAAAGTTTCCCCCCAGCAAGGGATCCCCGGGTTGATCAAAGCCCCCCGCCCTACGAGATCCGATCGAACCCCACACACTCCGTGAATCGGCGGAATATCCAGCTGCGCGATGATCATCACCTGTTGTGAACGGGGCAGGGACTTCCACTGTAACCTTGCGTGGGAACGGGGTGGGAAGGGGGGATTCTGAGGATGTCTTTCCGTACATCAAAGTATCGACGAGAATGTGTTACGTGCAATAAAGAGATAAACTTGTGTATAAGAGGCCAGGCCTCAGGGATGCAGTTAGAGCACCTCAGAACGATACCTTCTGCCCGTTTTGTTGTGTTCTCCTCCGGAGAGAATAAAAACCTTGTTTCCTGCCTTCCAGTCTCCAGCGCCTGCCTCTTCAATACTTTAACTTCTTTGTGGGTTCAAGAGGCGACACCGCCGGGCAATACTTAAGGATCTTATATTCTGGTTGGTAGTGTCACCATTGTTTAACAACACGGGTGAACCTTTGCATTTCAGAATGCTGTTTTGAAAAAGGTTACAAAAATAAGGTTCATTATTTTGTATCACAGGAAGACATTTCAAGTGCGGTTTTCTTCTCTTTAAGCATTTTCTGTAAGCATATTCTCGTTTTTAATGTTAAAATAATTGTCCTTTTAAAAAAAAAAGTGGCGCAAACATTTGCCATGTTTTAAGTTAGGCTTCTGTGCTTAGGCTTGTGAATGAATGCGTCTAAAAATGATAGGCAAGGGATGCAGCTTGCTTTTCATGTGGAATTATCAAAAATGATTGGTTTTATTGAAGAAGAAGGAATTATTATTAATTATAAAAAAAATATATTTTTTAATAAGTGCTTATAAAATCGTTTTTTAATATTCATGAATCTTACTACTCATACTTTGACCTCCTAGCATTAAAATTTTATTTAAGTTGTGTTGAACAGCAAAAATGAGAACATTTGCACATGGAATTTCACTTGGCGCAGGCGTAAAAAACTCATTTTTCTAAGGATTTACTTGAGAGATGTCCAATGTCCAATCTCTGCAATGTGTAAAGAACATTTTGAGGATGATTAAAATGTAACACAATCATAGGATATTACTTTTTAAGTGCCCCAAATACCAAAGTCGAATTTGGGTAAAATAGACTATTCAAACAGCATTCTTGCCATTTACAATAGCTTTAAAGTACCTTAGGCTTCAGTAAATGCATACATTTAGGTATAATACACGTTTCCAGGTTGTTCTTATTTGGGATTGCTTTTAATGACTCAGTGAGCCAATGTGCCCGGTGCAGAGGTTTGAGTTTGATATCAGGGTTGAAGGTTCTAACTCTAGCTGGACCTACTGAGACGTTCATCCATTTAAGGTTGATGAAATGAGTACCATTGCATGGGGTGGTAACAAGCATTTGTTCTAAAGCTGGTATGTTGTGTTGTTGTGCTCTGCGAATTCTTCAGAGTAAATGTTTTAATAATCTAAGAATAAATGAATTGTGGCCCATAAAAGGAGTAATATATATATAACCTGTGTTTTTAAATAGGGTTGATTATTGCAGGTTGGAAAGAGTTAGGAAGGCTTTCTGTCTTTGTCAACTTTAGAGTGAGGAAGAGAGAGGGGGGTTGAGGAGCGTGGAGCTCGCAAGGCAGATTTTGAGCTTAAGGTCTGTACGGTGCAGGTTTAGGAGTAAGTGGAAACAGATGTTCTGCTGAGGTGTTATTCTTTGCTCTTGAAGGACTGTGTGAGGCTATCACATTAACATCTGCATCCTATTAAATTAGGGCTTTGTCTCCGAGAAGTGCATTCCTGACCGGCCTTCCAAGAGAAAACAAAAAAAGGCAGGGCCTCAATGGGGGTTGGCGCTCGGGACACGCAGTGTGTCTGTGCATGAGTTTTACTTTTGGAAAGTTAAAATTAAGGTGGTTTAGCATGTTTACAAAAGATGGTTGGTTACAGTTGATATTTTGTGTATTATGTGCAGTGTCAGCAGTATGTTGAAAACAGATGTGTTTTTTATCATGACTTCTTTGAAAAGAAATGATCGTGCGTTTTTTCATGGTTTTGCATTTTATCCTTCTAAGAATAGTTCCTGCTGGTCCTGTGTGTCAGAAGCGACACAGTAAGTTGTATTTGACAGCCGATCTCCACTAACTGGTGATCTGCTGTCAAAAGGAGGGACAGTAAAAGAAAGTGTACTTTTAATTTTAAGCCTGACAAATTAAGCAGGCCCGAATATTGGGTTTTGGGCTGCATGAAGTGCGTGCGTCACCGCTCATTTACATGTGCTATTGTAATTTGTCTATGCTTTTTGTGCTTGGTATACAGCACGTATATCTGATGGCTTGACATGTGTATTTTTTTATTTTATGTATGTTTTTGTTTTATGTTGTTGCTTCTGATACTATTACAAGTTTTCCTGTGTTGTGAGGGGATGTCATGACGATGTACATCTTTGAGCAACAGTGGGTTGAACTTGCTCTGATACTAAATTTCACAGATATGATATTTTCATACTGTGAACAAGACAGACTACACTTCACCAGTGCATCATGTCTATTTGGCTATAATGGTTTTAAAGAAAAATAAAAGAGATATACAGGATCAAAGTGTGTCACCTGCAGTTAGTCACATTACTGCCCCTTCCCTCAAGGAACAGGCAGCCCTAGATTTATGTTTCCTTGATTGGACCTAAGGATGAAATTATAGATCTGTGACTCTTGTACAAGGTGACTTAATTTCTATATTGCATTAGTTAATCATGTTCTGCTTCCTAAGTACCGAGCTTCATTTTTCCCCTGAAAAAGGAACTGGAACATTAGCTGAGATTACCGTATATGGTGTAGGGGCCAGCGGTAAAGTTAAACTTTGTGTACTATTTTGACTTTTGTGCATCACCCATACTCTTGGTATTATGTCACAAACTTGACTATCACCCGAGTAATTTCTTGTTCTTCCTATAGATTTTTATTTTGCCGCTTCTCCCCTTGATCAATGTCGCATTGTGTCTAGCTATTGGGGATTTTAGCTGTGTCCTAGTCCCATTTCCCTTTTTCCATATTCCTTTCACCAGTCAGCCCATTTATTATTATTATTGGTGTATTGTTCAGGTTCATACTTCCAGACTGCAGTGATGTACCAGGGACGCCAATATTGTGTATAATTCCCTTTTGTATGACCAGACTGGTTTTCAAGAATTTTCTTTAGGCCTACTTCGATGTTTTCCAGACTGACTGTCAGGGTAGTGATAGACTAGTTAACTGACTATAGTAAGACAGGTTTTCCACCTCAATAGGAGACACCTTAATTTTTTTTTAATATGACAGATTCAATGTCTATTCTAATTTGGTTTTTAGTTTCTTTTTTTCTGCTGCTTTAATTTTTGGTGGATCAGATGTGTTCTAATCATGGAAATACTAGGACTCTCTAGTTCTTGTCTTTTGTTTCCACATTTTTGATCATTAGCTTTTGTATTGCATAGTCCACCTGATGCACAATTATTAAAGTGAGGTATCTACAAGTCCCTGATAATCTGTATTATGTGATTTCTCTTTTGAGGTGTTCTAGATAAGGAATTTAGGAACACCTATATGTAATCATTTAGAGAACAAAAAATGTGTTTACCCCATTAGACGATGCCACTATGTGCGAGGACATCCATTCAGATAGAATTCCCATGTAACTATCTACCCTTAGATGGTAGAGGATATGCTCTCACATGGAAACCCAATTGAAGAGGCTAGAGGCACTGTTTTGCCTACTGCCTTTGTCTTTGTATTCTATGAGAATGACAGTGTATTTTAGATCACAATAGTCCCATGGCGTATGCTATTCCTTTGAAGATTGCAGGCCACTTGCTTGCAGTCCCCTTGTTAAAACACTGAACTGTTTTTGTACTGAATTGAAGGAAACTGACAATTGTGTTACATTTCCTACGTAACTACGTTCTGCGTGATCGAGTCATCACCTGCAGAACGCTGATAAGCCTAATTCCCATCAGTGACAGCTGCAGATGAATGGCAGACGTCTTGGCCCTACAGTCCCACCACGCAGAAAGTAGCAAGGCTGGACAGCGATCGCCAGCGTGCCATCAGTGGTATCTTCAAAGTATTGTGCTTGCTTCATCAGAAGGCGTTGAACATCAGAAAAGAAGGAGAAGCTGGTTTTGCCACAGAACCAGAGTTTCAGTGCAAAAGAGCGAAAGAATTGAGGCTTGAGTCTTCTACCTGTCATGTGCTGGTAACCTCTGACAGTTTGCGGTCCCTTGAGCCCCTTGGCCTGAGTTTTTGGCTACCACCTCTTTTTCTTTGCTCCAACGGAAGGGCAGTGCACTGGAGGATCTACGGCACTACATTATGGTGTCCATGAAAGAGCAGCTTGAGCGTCCTCTGACACTGAATAATGAGTGTTGGAGCCTGAAAGTGCTGCTGAGCGTGAAAGTCTGTTGCTCTTTTCAAATTAATAGTACTTGGGTCGGCACGAGATGATCTGTGCCCATGATCAATGAAGAGCACACTATCTGTAGTGCCTGCCGCAGAGGAGAGATATTGGTGCGCTGCCTTGAGACATTGAGACTTTCGAGTGAGCTGTGAGTGTTTGCCAGGAGGGCACTCCAACTAAGCAGTACTATTTTCATGAAGAGGCCTGAATCGAGAGGCCCAATGCGGAAGAAGACAATGGAAGCAGATTTGATGGACGATAGAAGCCTGCCAGAGAGGGTTTGAACGGACTTTGGGCACAGTTGCACAAGCGATTCCAGTGCAATTGTAGAAAGTAAATGTTAACTAAGTTCTCATTTGACTTAATTGCCATGGAAGAGGAAGTGGCTCCGCCTCTAGCATCCAAAAATGGTCCACCAGAAGTGAGTCTTTGTGCTACTATGTGTGTTCGGAGACCTGTCCCGAGAGAAGTAGAGAATAATAAGATGATGTTACAGCAACACCTTGACGACCTAATGAATATCAATATAGACCTAGATTCAGATTAACATGAGTCTTAGGTTATTGCCTACGTAATGGCAAAAGGAGGGTCTGAGGTTCTGTAATTCTCGAGTCTGACTCCATTTTGTTCTGTGCCAACATTTTGTGTTGCCCTCACGTAGGCCTGTGAAGGTAGCCTGGCGAATAAAGTGGCCTGGCCTTCTTAGTTCATGTATACATTAACTAAGGTTTCTTTTGACTCTGAAATGAACTGTAAGAAACTGACCTCTTCAACTGAAACTGACCTCGCATAGCCAATTTCCCTGATCGATCTTTGTCTGAGATTGCCAATCAATGTTCAGGACATCGTTAACTTTTAGTTTCCTTGCACATGCCTTATCTTGTTCATCATCTGTTACTGTTGCTTTTTATGTTTCTTCATTACATGGGTTATGCTTTCAATTATAGGTTTGTCTGGCTTTTGGAGGTTGAATTTGGGACATTCTTAATGATTAACTTTTGGGTTGGGATACTGTACATGTAATCATGCCATGCCCTGCAGTGCCATCTAAATCAGATTAACCTTTGTGAACTATGTAATTATAATGTTTTGCCCATATCCTGCTAAAACCCCAAAGGCTACTCACCTGCTGACCCTCCAGATTTTCCATTTGTTTAGGAATATAATTGGTACAACTCCCTTACATGCCTGGGGCAGGATAAAGAGTATATAAGACGTGAAGTAAGACCATTCTAGCAGACTGCCTCATTCAGTTGCTAAGGCTTCTGTGTGACGTAGTCTCACTCATTTGAGGTTAATAAAAATGTACTTTTATATTCCAGCTTCTGTGTCAAGTTCTTCTTTGTGAGTTTAAAAGGACTAAGTATCAGTGGAACCCCTGAGAAGTTGATTTTTGATTTGTACAGGAGGCAACTCAATGAATTAACATTCCAGTTGATAGGGGTGATAGACGTAGCTGAAGTTCGGAACGTTCCTCCATAGTAGCGGTGGATGCAGCCAAAGCTTTCGACCAGGTGCATTGAAAGTATTTATGCGAGTCCTTACATAGCTTTGGATTCCCAGAGAATATGGTCAGAGCTGTGCAACATCTGTATTATGGCCCTAGGGCCAAGGTGATGGTTAATGGGGAGCTATCTGATAGGACACAATTTTTAGGGGACGGAGGCAGGGTTGTCCTCTGTCCCCACTTCTTTTTAACCCCTCCCATGCTCATGACGAGCTCAGCTCGTCATGAGCCACGGTTGCCGTGTGCTAATGGCTCCAAAGCTCGCACGCAGGGATAATTCCCCCTCTGTGCTGAGCTTTCCATAAAAAAGGGTGCGGCCGTGACGAGCTCAGTCGTCATGAGCACAGGGCCACCGTGGCTCATGACGAGCTAAGCTCATCATGAGCACCGGGGCGCTGTGCGCGCCCCCCAGCACAGCGGGGGAATTACCCCAGCGGCCAAGGGGTTAATATCTATATCAAGCCATTGGCAAACTTGAAAAGAGTAGACACCACCATTCTCCTTTTTAGATCTAATGGCTTTGAAGTTAAATTGGCACTATATGCCGATGATATGTTGTTGTCCACAAGAAACTCGTTGGAAGCAATTCCCAACTTGATGAGGAAAGCAGAGGTATTTGGCCAGGTCTCTGGGTATGAAGAAAATATCGATAAAACTGAGATAATGGAGTGGAATCAGGATGCACAGGGATTTGGGCGAAAAGCGCAAATACGATATCTAGGGATTTTAATTACACAGAAATTGGAAGACATTGTAAAAACTAATTGGAAGAAAACTAGCCAGGAAGCGATAGGATTAATGGCAAAATGGGCAAACCTCCTCTTAAATATATATGGCAGGGTAAACCTGATAAAAATTATAATTCTTCCGAAGATTACCTTCCTTTTTAATTCTATCCCGTTAACGTTTAAGAAAGACGACATAGTCAAACTTCAGGGGAATATAGGCAGCTTTATCTGGGCATCAAAAAGACCCAGGATATCCTGGAAGAAACTGAGGAGAAAACTGGAGTTGGGGGGTTTGGCACTTCCAGACCTGTTGGTATATTGCTATGCATTTTATTTTAAAAATGTGTGTATGCTGACAAATAAGATAGATAAGTCATCCATCCGCTCACCTTTTGATGCCATGCTAGAGGACATTCCGCAAGGTCAACAGCACTTTCTTTTCAAATTTGGAATCCCTAAGTTTTTTGGAATGGAATGGAATGGAAAGACAACTTATAAAGCGCGATAGTTACCCTGAGGCGTCCTAGCGCTTCGATTGAAGGTCCTGAAGGCTGCACTGATTACGTGGATGTATGCGAGAAAGATAATAAGGGATCCATATTTCTCGTCCTATGCTCCGATTTGGGACTCCCACGGCTACCCGGAGTGTCTGAGAGATCAACTTAGCCAGCCCCTGAAAGCAGGGGGAATTTCCTTTTGTGCAGATCTCAAGGAGGGTACAAATATGATGAGTTGGGAGGCTGTAAATTCCTTGGGTAAGGGGAAGCTTACGAGATTCAAATATTACCAATTGAGTTCCTGGTGGGTGACTCAAGAATGGGCGGAGGAAGAGGAGCCAAAATTCAGTCAGGTGTTGAGAACTGACCAGTGGTAAAAAGAAATGTCGTTTTGGTACTGGGCCCTTTTGGAAGCACACTTAGAACTTGAAAATGAAATTACAAAGGAGTTTGGAGAGGGGGAAGTGAAGCGAATGTGGTGTGATTCATATGGTATTTTACGAACAGCTGTTAAACCCGCATCACTCAAATGCAATCACCTATTTACTACTTATAGAGTGTACCGGTCCCCTGCGAAGCTGTCTAAGATCACTAGCAATACGTATAATTGCCCAAGCTGTAAGCTGATAACGGCAGATGATATACTCTTACGGGCACATGCATCATCGTGATAGAAAGCGAATTCTTATATGCGAATTTTAGCGAATCGCATATAAGGATTCGCATAATCGTATGCATCATGAAATTCGCATAATTAATGCGAATCGGTAAAATTCGCAAAATAAACCGAATCGCATTAATTATGCGAATCCTCATGTGCGAATTCGCATATTGCGAATTCGCAATATGCGAATTCACACACATGATGCATCTCAGTGAAGGTGCGGCCAGTGATGCAGGAAAAAAATCAAGTACACCTGAAGCACCATTTGAAATGCTTCAGAGTGTACTGGCAGTTGGAGCTGTAGCTGTTGGAGGTGGAGGAGCCTGGTTTTCTGTTTTAATGCGATGGATCCTGTGAATGCTTCAGAAGAAAGTAACAATAGAAAAAGAAAGGTCAAGTTCAGTGACCTGGAGTTGGAGATCCTAATAGAGGAGGTCACAGCTAGGCAAGATCAACTGTTTGGAAAACTGTCCTTGAAAGTTCCTGATGGGGTGAAAAGGAAGCCGTGGCTGGCAATTCAAGCAAAAGTCAACGCAGTTGGTGTGGCACATAGGGACATTACAAATCTTCAGAAAAGGTGGTATGATCTGCGCAGTCGCGCTAAAGAAAAAATTGCAACACGAATTAAGAGTGCCAAGAAGACTGGTGGGGGACCTCCAAAAGACAAGCCAAACACACCCCTGGATGATCTTGTGGAAGGGACACTTACTACTGAGGCAGTCATTGGCTTATTGGATCTTGACACCTCAGACCTCCCTGGAACCTCTCAAGGTAACAGTGGCTTATGTCATTTTAATTTGTATCTTTGAACATTAATTTTAAAAGTAAAATATTTATAATGTATTCTCCGCAATAATCTTTTTAACTGAAGTTAATCCTGGTGTTATTTGATAGAAACAGCAATGCATTCTGGTACTTGTAGTGTAAGAGAATGGGTTTGAAGGAAAAGCAAAAAATGTCCAACATTCAGAAAACAAATAGTACATTAATTTCAAAAGATAGTATGTTAAAAAGTCAGAAACTTGTCTTGAGTTTTTTATTTTAGTTAGTCAAAAAATTGATTGTCATATGCAAAATAAAGTAAATGCACATTTTTTTTTTCAAATAGATGCAGATTTGGATACACAATTTATAGACTTTGCTGAGTCATTCACAGATGATTTACTAAATTCAATTGACATAAATAACTCAGAGTCATCTTCACCAATAGTGCAAAGAGTCAATGCACGTCAAAGAATACGCCAGCTGCCAGATTCAGACAGTGAAGTTACTCAAAATGAAAATGTAGTAGTGCAAGAGGCACCCCAAAACCCAACTCCACTTGAAACACAAGGTCACAGACGCCATAGACTGCAGCAGTTTTTCAGGCGCAGGAGACGTCAGGGTCAGCGTAGATCCAATAATGATGAGGACAGCAATGCCAGTGCTGTTGAACTTAAACTTGTCAAAATTCACCGCCTACAAGGAAAGGATATTCGCGTTATCAAAAGAAAAATAAGTAGCATGACTGATGATGTGAGTGGCATTAACAGAAGTTTAAAGGAGATATCTGCAAACATGAAAAATGCTAATGAAATGACTGCTCAGAAGTTAGACAAAATTGCAGCATCCTTGGACAGAATGTGTGCAAAAAAGCATGCTCAATCTTTACTGCACATGAAAAGGGCAAATCAGACAGTAATGTCCATTAATACTTGTAGTAAGATGATGAATAAAATGTGCATGCAAACTGCACAGCTGATTAGAAATGCTGTCACTATGCAGAAGGGCCTTATGCAATGTTGTACAGAAATTTCAAAAGGTATATCTTCACTCATGACTTCAGGTCAAAAATTGCATAATGTATCAATTTTGGATAAGTCTGTTGAGGAGGACTGTACTCAAAGTAATGATGAAGGCCCAATGGAAGGGAGATCTACTAAAAATGTAGAACGCCGTAGTATGAGGAAAAATGGTAAAGGTACAATAATGATCAAGGCTAACGGAAATGTACCAAATGAAGCATACGGGTCAGAGGGAGAAAGAAGTAGGTTGCCTTATAAATTTAGCATTTGTCTTTGAGTTAAACATGTATTTGAGTTTTCACACATTAGTGAAGTAACAATAATAAATATGTTGATACCACCATGACTTATGATGGTGCTGACAAAGATGTTAGATTCCCTTCATTTGAAAACATTAATAAAATCACTTGCAAAATTATCACTTTGTCTTTGGCATACCTGTATCAAAAGTAATGTTGTGTGATCTCAGCACGCCTTCTCCTTCCCTCTGCTGCGTCTGGACCATGTACTCTGGCTTGGGGTTGTGGGGGTTGATTGTCATTGTTGGGCATTCCTTCTTCAAAATCCAATTCAAGGCCTCTCTTAGTTGCAACATTGTGCAGCATGGCACAAGCAGCAACAATTTTACAGCACACTTCTGGGCGATATTGTAAGGAGCCTCCTGTTTTGTGAAGTATGCGAAATCTTGATTTCATCACTCCAAAAGTTCTTTCAATTACATTACGTGTAGATATATGGGCTTGGTTAAACAGTTGCTCTTTACGAGTACTTGGAGTCAGATAGGGAGTAAGTATGAATGATCTTATTCCATAAGCACTGTCACCTATTGGTCATGATAAGAAATTATCAAAATTAGTACTGTGAAAGTTAGAATATTCCTGAGCCATTGAAAAGTATTTTAAAAAATATTTCTTACCTAGCAAATAACCATCACCAAAATCTCCAGCTAACAGCCTTCCATGAATGCCACTTTGCTTGAAAATGTAAGAATCATGGGCACTACCTGGAAAGCTGGCTACCAGGTCAGTAATTATAGTTTTGGCATTACATATTGCTTGGATATTTAGGGAATGGTAACATTTTCTATTACGAAAAATGTACTCATTGTGTGCTGGAGGGCAAATAGGAATATGTGTGCCATCTATGCAGCCAATCACATGTGGGAAATTAGCCAAATTATAAAAATCTAACTTTGTTTGGAGTAAATCTTGTGCAGTAGTTGGAAATGTAATGTAATGCCTTATCCTATGAATCATGGCATCAAGAAAATTATTAAAAAATCTAGACAATGAACTCTGGGACACACCACCAGCAATGGCTATGACACCTTGGAATGAACCTGAGGCAAGAAGGTGAAGTGAGCAAAGCACCTGAACATGTGTGGGAATGGCTTGGGTCCTACGAGTATGCCTTTGTAAATAGGGGTCTAGATCACCTATCAATTCCATTATGGAATCACCATTGAGCCTATATTTGTCATATATCTCTGGATCACTCTGCCCCAATAAAGTGATGCGCAACCTAAATATCCTTTCATTGATCATTCTCCTCCTAGCTGCAGCTCTCAATCTCCGCCTACGTCCAAATATGATGACAGCAGCCATGGCAAATGCTTCTGACATGCATTGGTGTTCCCCTTATATGCCTTTGCAATCACTCTCAGCTGTTGTTTTTTGCGAAAAAAATAGCACCACCTCAGACCACTTCTTATTTTAAGAAATGCAAATTGCGATTTTAACAAAAAATGCAAAAATGCGATTTTTGATGCATGCACATTTTTCCTTAGAAAATGCGATCTCTATTTTATGCGAATTTTTTTAAGGAATCGCACATGACATAGCGATTCCTTAATTTGCGAAAATCAGTAAAACTTTGATGCATCCCGAAATCTATTTTTGCATTCACAAACGGCCGAATTCTGAGATTCGCACCGTTTGCGAATGCAAAAAGCAATGATGCATGTGCCTGTTGTTCATGTTTTGTCCAAAAATGTCATCATATTGGAACTCTGTTTGTGATTTTATAGGGGAAACAATTGGGTCACAGATCTCTGTAAGACTGCGCCTAATCTTTTTTGTTTTAAACTCAGAAGGAGAAGTGCAGCTTTCAGTGAGTAATGCAAAGTTTTTGTTCTATGTGATTCTTTTGGCAAGACAAGAGATCTGTAGACTATGGAAATCTGAAAAGCCGTCAAGTTTTAATAAGTGCCTTAGAAATGTTATATATATTAGTGAGTCTGACATGGCAAGCAATCCCAAAAGTGAAAAGAAAATCTTGGCCTTTTTGGTAAGGTGGAGAGAAAAGACAACGTGTGTCCTATGATTAAGCCAAGTTTGCTGTTGGCCATGGTTCTCCTTTTTCGTAGCATCAGTGTCGCAAGGAGAAGGAAGTGGACACAGCAGTATCCTAGTTGGTCGCTACGTCTGTTTGCCTCATGGGTCATTGGACAAGCCCTCTCTGGTAAAGACCTAAGTGTGATCAGAGTACACCCTAGTAAGAACATTGGCAGAATGAGGCTTACAAAAAGTGTATCAAATCATTACTGAAATGAATGGGAAAGCAATAGAATATATCGTACACCAGTGTTAGATGAATCACATTGAAGGAATCATATTGGGCAAGAGATGTGAAGACATTCCTCTGGCTATCCCTTTTGTTTTACATTAGTTGAACGTAATTCCTGAAATTACACCATTACATCACACCATATAATTATGAAGCTGTCCATAGCAAAATTATAGCACAGACTGAGGGAAAAATACAAACAGTGAGAACACAAGCAACTTTTTTTAGCATGAAATGTGTCCTCATGTCAAAAATGTATGGGAGGGCTCACTTTGTACAAAACATTAGCTCTAAACTTCAAATTCACATAATTTCACATCATTTGCCCAACATGTTGCATAATTACACGAAAGCAAATTACAAGAATATTGCACACCAACTCTCTAAGACTCGCTTAAAGTTGGATTGTGGGGGTAGTAGAAGCCAAAGTAACAGCCCTATATCAGGCTTTGCAGACAAATGCAACAGTGTTACCCACATCTGAATGTGCCAATGCCCTTTTAAATGGGTGACTAAATGGCAGGATCAGGCAAACTGATGTTCAAGAATTGGTAGCTCGGACAAGCAACGGTGTCAGAGAGACTGGCAGGATGAAAATTCAAGTTTCCCTGGAACAGCTGTGATAGCAAGAGAAGGTCTCAGGTCTGAGATCAGCTGGTGCAACCTTGGACTCAAAGAGAGGATGGCAGAAGTAGCAGCTGCTACCCCTGGTTTGCCCTTACACTCCCCTTGAGAACCTTGTCCAAGCAGACGGTATGTAAAGTGACAAATGCACATATGTAAGATCTCCCTCCTGCCATTTCCGGCAAAAGTTGCCGAACGATGGGTAAGCTCCTGTCTTTCTACTCACCTGGAGCAGAACCACATCCTGGACGACTTCCAATTTGGATTTCGTCCAGCCCATGGCACCGAAACAGCTGTCCTGACAGCCATGGAAGATCTCTGTATGCGTGCAGACAGGGGCCAAGCAGTAGCTTTGATCTTACTGGACCTGTCTGCCGCATTCGACACGGTCAACCATGGGATTTTGCTGGAGAGACTCGGTGAGGCTGGGGTGGATGGCACGGCTTTTTGCTATGGTTCCATTCTTACCTGCGGGACAGGAGACAGGCTGTGTCCCTCCCCCCATTCCAATCCGCATTTGCACCTGTGTCTCAGGGAGTGCCCCAGGGCTCCTCGATCAGCCCCATACTCTTTAACGTGTATCTCAAACCCCTGATCACGTTAATAAAGTCCCACAAGTTAAAAACCATCAATTACGCGGACGATACCCAGCTCATTCTCTCTTGGGAGGGAGAAGATTCCATCCCCTTAACATCATTTCACGACTGCCTAAGAGAGACGGCTGGTTGGTTGCACAAAAACTCGCTACAATTTAACTCCTCCAAAACTGAGGTTCTGCTCTGTGCAGGTAACCGAATACCACGCCCATTCCCGTGCGACTTTTGGCCTCCGGAAACACCGGAAAAACCGCTACCAGTCACCTCGGCCCGCAACCTGGGGGCCATGCTCAACAATAAGCTGAGTATGGAAACCCAGGTGGCAAAAACAGTGGGGACTTGCTCGGCTCTAATACGATCCTTGCGCAAAATCATGCCACTCCTTCCCGCACAAGCTCGGGCGTTGATAGTCAGGTGCACTATCCTTAGTCGCCTTGACTATTGCAACGCACTGTTACTCGAGTCCCCAGCTGTGCTGCTGGATCGACTCCAAAGAATTCAGTCGGCCGCCGCCAAGCTAGCTCTTGGCTGGACCAGGAGGTCCTCCGCCACAGCGGCCTTAGCCGAGCTACATTGGCTCCCTCTAAGGCAGCGAGTGGCATTCAAAGCCCTTTGCCTCGTCTTCAAGGCTCTGCACGGAGTCGGGCCCAGACCTTTGCAAGCACTGTTTTCATGGTACACCCCCAACAGAACGCTTCGATCCGCCTCAGCCTGTTTGGTAACAGTTCCCAGATACAATAAAGTCAGGACTGGGGGCAGATCCTTCAGAGTTGCAGCGGCTAAACTGTGGAACAGCATGCCACTTGACATCCGCCAAACTCCACAACTCCTCCCGTTTCGAAAACGTATTAAAACCTGGTTGTTTCCCTAAATTCTAATAGTTTGCTACTCGTTCTCAGCCTCCTCAGTTAAAGAGCATTCTCCAGCGCCAGGAAACCTGCAAGGTGTCAGTTGCGCTTTATAAATACTTTTTAAATAAATAAATAAATAAATAAGATATTTTTAAAAAGTATCCTTTTTCTTTTTTATGTAGGAAACAAACATCAAATACTGTTCAATATGCTATACTGAGTGGTGTGTCATCTTTGTACGTGAAACAAAGCTGAAAAAGTTCTTTTCTTTCCACAGCACAGTTTGCACATCTTGGGTACAAACTTTCTTTCGTGTTTCAACAAACAGCTTTGTTAGAGAGACAGTGCAATGCTGCTTTGTATTCAAGCTGAACACAGCAAACGCTTGAAACATGGACTGCATACATGAGCAATATATGGTTCATTTTTTACTATAGACTTTTGTACAATTGTAGAAATCATAATTTCGCTCCTACGCATGCAGTGAAGGTAAATAGGTCTGTCTTTTTTTTTTTTAAATAGTGCTGGTGAGAATTCGAACTAAAGGTTGGAAAGTTTCAGGAAGGACTTTCTTTGTAGCCATTCTTCGTAAGACATTCTTGCACATTGAGGGGCTTATTTACAAGTCCCTTGCGCCGCCTTGTGCCAACATTGTGTCACTTTGTTAGACGCAACAGCGGTGCTCCATCTGCTCCACATTTACATGGATGCAGATGCCTGACTCTTTTACAGGCTGCGTCAGTTTCCACCTGCATGAGAATCGCCTACCCCACCATAGATTTCAATTTATGCAAGGTAGGCGTTCCGTCAGAAACTCCTACCTTGAAACTGACACAGTGGTATTTAGCACTTTTTTTCTTAAGCATCCTGCCACTGCGCTGCCAATGTGTCACAATCCCTACACCTGACAAAGCCAGGCATAGGAACGATGTATTGACTGTGACCAAGGGGCCATATCAGCTGTAGAGACTTGATTGCAATATGCAAGCAAGTCAAGAGGTAAGTGGGTCACATATGGTAAGTATATGCATGTAATGTCACAATTTGTGACATTACGTGCTGATCTTACACATACAAGCAGGTACTATGAACACTTGTATGTGTCACATCCAGGACCAATATGTTTGAGCGCAAGGTAACTTTGTCATCTTTTCACACTCTAAACACATTGGTGTCCATTCAGGAGGCATTGGGTCGCTTAATACTGACGCATCACCTCTGTTTTGACGCATTGCTGGAGTTGCATCGGTTTTCAAGCCAACTCCAGCAATGTGCCACAAACCCCTGCGCATTGCGCGCCGTATTGTAAATACAGCGCATCTATGGTTGCGCAAGGGTTTCTCCTGCAGATACCAGAAAACTGGCGCATCGCTGCTTTAATGCAGCAATGTGTCAGTTTCTTGTAAATGATGCCCTAAGTTTTACTTCTACTCTACGCGTTATTTTACCATAGGCATAACAATAAAGTGACCAGGGTCACAGGCAGATTGTCATCACAAAATATGTTCTCTTGCCCACCAATGTGTCTTCCTCTTCAACATTTCTTTCTAATTTTACGTTGTGCGCCAATTATAGTATGCATGTAAATGTCACTCACTCCTGAGTTTTGTGGGTTCAGTTTCCTCCCTATTCCATCCAAAGGTAATTGTTCATGTCGGACTGTAGCTGGGCAGTTATTTACACAGGAAGCAAGAATTATTTGCACATATTATAGTCTGTTGAATATTGTGCAAGGTATAATGGCGCCCAAAAGTACACTTGATATCATCTCCAAATATAGTCATGTGTTTTTGTGTCTGGGTTATAAACCCTATCTACACTCAGAATAAGGCCCTCCTGACCCATTAATAACCTACAACAAAAATAGAAAGAAATCCCACTGAATACTCTTTCAAAGATCACATAATGTCACTTTTTGTGACTGCATCACATCAAAAGTCTCATTACATTACTTCTTGTGATGCCATTAGGGTTGATCCAGCTCTGGGTCACCCCTCTTACCATTGATTATCTAATCAACCTTTCTTGCCGACGGGGGGGGGGGTGTAAAGGGAGTTAGCGTTTGTTTAATCACACAAATCTAAATAACAGTGTAACCTTTTTTACTACACAATAAGGGCCAGTAATCAGTGACTATAGTTATTAAGATTTATTACAAGTTAGCAGTTATGTTAAGGTAAGCAAATTTCAATACCGTGCTCTAAAGAAAAAGAATTACAACTGGATAACCCAATCTCCTAAAGAAGTGCAGGCATACCAGTATGAGACAGACAAGAAGTTCAGTTGCAGTGATACAAATGATTAATAACAGAATCTGGTTATGGACATCATCAAGGGGCCGCCAAGGGTCGTAACTGAAAACCCCCCTTTCCCCATGCTGACCAGGGCCGTTCTAGCCGTACCGGGCATCGGGTGTTTCCCTAGGAGGCTGGAAGGCTGGGGGCTGGTTTTGTAGCAGTGGTGTTGCAATATCGGCACCCAGTAACAAAAGCAGCAAGCTAGTGTTCCCAGCCTCCAGGGGCCAGGCACTGCTCCCCCAGGGACTGGCCCAAGAACATTGCCTGCCAACATTTGGTTCCCAGGCCCTGTTGCTAACCCTGGCACTACTCTGGCGACCCCTGACCTCAGAGGTCACAAAGCCAGTATGAATCACCATTTTGGCAGCAGTAAATACAATTAAAAAACAAACATTGAAAATGCAATAGGTCTCGCAATAGAAGAGTTTGACATTTTTCGTTTTGCAAATGGATGAGTGACACCTATAGCATTTGGAATGCAACATGTTTTGTATTTACGTGACTTATATGGCAGCTCTGGTCGTTATGCTACATCTCTAGATAGTTTTATCTTTCGCAAATGTGACACCTATTGTAACACAATATGTGTTGTGAGGGTGAGTGAGGGTGAGGGGTTGAGGGTGAGGGGTTGAGGGTGAGGGGTTGAGGGTGAGTGAGGGTGAGGGTGAGTGAGGGTGAGGGGTTGAGGGTGAGGTGTTGAGGGTGAGTGGATCTGGGGGATATGGTGGTGGTGGATGTGGATGTGGTGGTGGTGGTGATGGTGGATGTGGTGGTGATGGTGGTGGATGTGGGGGTGGATGTGTTGGTGGATGTGGGGGTGGTGGAGGTGGTGGATGTGGTGGTGATGTGGTGGATGTGGTGGTGATGTGGTGGATGTGGTGGTGGTGGATGTGGTGGTGGTGGATGCGGTGGTTGTGGATGTGGTGGTGGAAGTGATGGTGTTGGGTATGGTGGATGTGGTGGTGGTGGATGCGGTGGTGGATGAGGTAGTGGATGCGGTGGTGGATGCGTGGTGGATGTGGTGGTGGATGCGGTGGTGGATGCGGTGGTGGATGTGGTGGCGGTGGATGTGGTGGTGGTGGATGCGGTGGATGCGGTGGAAGTGGTGGATGCGGTGGAAGTGGTGGATGCGGTGGATGTGGTGGTGGATGTGGTGGTGGATGCGGTGGATGTAGTGGTGGTGGATGCGGTGGTGGTGGATGTGGTGGTGGTGGATGCGGTGGTGGTGGAAGTGGTGGTGGATG
The DNA here is from genome assembly GCF_964261635.1 of Lissotriton helveticus. Taxonomy (NCBI): domain Eukaryota; kingdom Metazoa; phylum Chordata; class Amphibia; order Caudata; family Salamandridae; genus Lissotriton; species Lissotriton helveticus. The sequence goes on along the minus strand of NC_136071.1, from coordinate 211,185,894 downwards.
TGGTGATGGTGGATGTGGTGGTGGATGTGGTGGTGGTGGTGGATGTGATGGTGGATGTGATGGTGGATGTGGTGGTGATGGCGGATGTGGTGGTGGATGCGGTGGTGGATACGGCGGATGTGGTGGTGGTGGATGGGGTGGTGGTTGTAGTGGATGTGGTGGTAGATGTAGTGGTGGTGGGTGCGGTGGTGGTGGATGTCATGGTGGATGTGGAGGTGATGGTGGATGTGGTGGTGGTAGTGGTGGTGGAGGTGATGGTGGATGTGGTGGTGGTAGTGGTGGTGGAGGTGATGGTGGATGTGGTGGTGGTGGTGGTGGTGGATGTGATGGTGGATGTGGTGGTGATGGTGGATGTGGTGGTGGATGCGGTGGTGGTGGATGCGGTGGATGTGGTGGTGGATGCGGTGGTGGTGGTGGATGGGGTGATGGATGTGGTGGTGGATGTAGTGGTGGTGGTGGTGGTGGATGCGGTGGTGGTGGTGGATGCGGTGGTGGTGGTGGATGTGGCGGTGGTGGATGTGATGGTGGTGGATGTGGTGGATGTGGTGGTGGATGTGGCGGTGGATGTGGAGGTGATGGTGGATGTGGAGGTGATGGTGGATGTGGTGGTGGTGGTGGATGGGGTGGTGGTTGTGGTGGTGGATGTGGTGGTGGGTGTGGTGGATGTGGTGGTGGGTGTGGTGGTGGTGGTGGATGCGGTGGTGGTGGTGGATGCGGTGGTGGTGGTGGATGCGGTGGTGGTGGTGGATGCGGTGGTGTTGGATGTGGTGGTGGTGGATGTGGTGGTGGATGTCATGGTGGATGTGGAGGTGATGGTGGATGTGGATGTGGTGGTGATGGTGGATGTGGTGGTGGATGTGGTGGTGGATGCGGTGGTGGTGGATGCGGTGGTGGTGGTGGATGCGGTGGTGGTGGTGGATGCGGTGGTGGATGGGGTGGTGGTTGTGGTGGATGTGGTGGTGGATGTAGTGGTGGAAGTGGTGGTGGATGTGGTGGATGGAAGTGGTGGTGGATGTGGCGGTGGTGGATGTGGTGGTGGATGTGGCGGTGGATGTCATGGTGGATGTGGAGGTGATGGTGGATGTGGTGGTGGATGTGGTGGTGGTGGTGGATGTGATGGTGGATGTGGTGGTGATGGTTTATGTGGTGGTGGATGCGGTGGATGTGGTGGTGGATACGGTGGATGTGGTGGATGCGGTGGATGTGGTGGATGCGGTGGATGTGGTGGATGCGGTGATGGATGGGGTGGTGGTTGTAGTGGATGTGGTGGTGGATGTAGTGGTGGTGGGGGTGGTGGTGGTGGTGGATGTGGTGGATGCGGTGGTGGTGGATGTGGTGGTGGTGGATGTCATGGTGGATGTGGAGGTGATGGTGGATGTGGTGGATGTGATGGTGGATGTAGTGGTGGTGGGTGTGGTGGTGGATGCGGTGGTGGTGGATGCGGTGGTGGTGGATGCGGTGGATGTGGTGGTGGTGGTGATGGTGGATGTGGTGGTAGTGGTGTATGTGATGGTGGATGCGGTGGTGGTGGTGGATGCGGTGGTGGTGGTGGATGCTGTGGTGGTGGATGGGATGGTGGTTGTGGTGGATGTGGTGGTGGATGTAGTGGTGGTGGGGGTGGTGGTGGTGGATGCGGTGGTGGTGGTGGATGCGGTGGTGGTGGTGGAAGTGTCGGTGGATGTGGTGGTGGATGTGGCGGTGGTGGACGTGATGGTGGTGGAGGTGATGGTGGAGGTGATGGTGGATGTGGTGGTGGATGTGGTGGTGGATGGGGTGGTGGATGGGGTGGATGTGGTGGTGGATGTAGTGGTGGTGGGTGTGATGGTGGATGCAGTGGTGTTGGATGTGGTGGTGGTGGATGTGGTGGTGGTGGATGTGGCGGTGGATGTGATGGTGGATGTGGAGGTGATGGTGGATGTGGTGGTGGATGCGGTGGTGGTGGATGCAGTGGATGTGGTGATGGTGGATGTGGTGGTGGTGGTGGATGCGGTGGTGGTGGTGGATGGGGTGGTGGTTGTGGTGGATGTGGTGGTGGATGTAGTGGTGGTGGATGCGGTGGTGGTGGAAGTGGTGGTGGATGTGGTGGTGGTGGATGCAGTGGTGGTGGATGCGGTGGAAGTGGTGGTGGATGTGGTGGTGGTGGATGTGGCGGTGGTGGATGTGGTGGTGGATGTGGCGGTGGATGTCATGGTGGATGTGGAGGTGAGGGTGGATGTGGTGGTGGTGGTGGATGTGATGGTGGATGTGGTGGATGTGGTGGTGGATGCAGTGGATGTGGTGGTGGATGCGGTGGATGTGGTGGATGCGGTGGATGCGGTGGTGGTTGTAGTGGATGCGGTGGTGGTTGTAGTGGATGTGGTGGTGGATGTAGTGGTGGTGGGTGTGGTGGTGGTGGTGGATGCGGTGGTGGTGGATGCGGTGGATGTCATGTTTTTGTAGGCTCACAGCCAATTGATTAATATATCTACTCGGCAATAACTTCTTTAAATGGGTCTGGCACTCTTTACTCATTAAAGAGACAAATGATTCTTCCCATCACACCGCATTAAATAAAAATTACCAACTGGAAAAATGTGGTATTCTTCAGGATATGAGACACGACCAGAAAGCTTAAAAAAAATACTGGACTCAGGTAAAAAAAAAAATAAAAAAAAAAAAAAAAAACTTCTAAGCAGCAGATGTACTTTATCGAAAGTTAATACTAAAAGTTAGTATCTGCTCGGTTCCTGGAACTTATACCCAACTACGGCCTGGAAACGTAAATATAAATAAATATTTCCTAACGGCATAAAAAAAACACTTGCAGAAATAATGCAAATTCATTTTCAGTGGCTGTGCATGTAAAGGTCAATGTGTTTTACTTATGTCGTAGGTCTGTATTTGTTGGCGCTATTGGCGTTATAAATGGCAATTATTTTTACGTATGTGTTAAGGAGTTAAATGACTGGGACATTGAGAGTAACTGAAAGGCACCGAGGGCAAGAGAGGGCAGATTGTGTGAGGGTGAAACAGGTCCACATCATGACGGAATTGAGGGTTGAATGAAGAAAGAGGTGGCTAATTTAGCAATAAGCCGATAGCCAGCAAGAGCCGATGCAAGAGTTAGCTATGACTGCAGCACCAGGGCACCGGAAGGTTGATGGACAGGTGGGAGGGGCCAGAGCAAATGGCAGGGGGAGATACAACTCACCTGAAAGTTTTGCAGGAGGAGAGGAAGAGATGAACTGAGGGCCTCAAGTAGGGAGGGCAGTGGGAAAGACTCATGGGGAGAGGAGCCTGTTCGCGAGTTCTGGGATAGCAGAAGAGACAGGCTCAGAGAGAGAGGAAGTGTGGCAGACTGAGGTTAAAATGTTTTGGGGGTAGTTGGGGACCGTGTGGGATGGTGTGCAGGGGAGGGAGGGGTGCAAAGACATAGGGTATAGACGCTGATAGACACTTAGGAGCAGCAAATAAGAGATGTATGTTTAGGAGCACACTGTGTGCTGGGAGCAAGACATGACTAGCCTGCATTGAAATACCTGTATTTTCGGGCATTCTCTTGGTCAGGAAGTAAAGGGCTTTGTTAAACGAGGCGCTTTTACTTACTTTCGCTTTTAGTGCAACGAGGGTGGAAAGTGACGGGCAGGAGAGAGGCTGGGGAGTGGAACTATTGGGGCGAGAAGTTGAAAAATGTGATTCACTTTGTGACAGCAGGGGCACCCCTCTCCACTGCCACGGCATTAATCAAGGCACTTTGGTGACACCCCGGGTGGCTAATAAGGCAACTGGGAAAGTGCTGCGAAATCCAAAAGCAAGCGCACAGAGTGGTCCCGACTGTACCCGTGCTGAGGGAGGGAGGCGAGGGAGGGAGGAGAAATACGAGACGGCCTGCCGGCCGTGAGACGTGTGAAGACGCGGGAGGGGGCGGAGCGGGGAGAGCGGCATGTGGGTGTGAAGAAGCCGGGGCCTTTGAAGTGAAGCTAAGCTTCACTTCAAAAGGTGTCGGAGGAATGCGGCTGAGGGAACAGACGGCGATTGCGGCTGAGGGAACTGATGTGCACGCGCTTTTAAGCTCAATGCACATGCGCATTGAGCTTAAAAGTCACGGGCACTGCAAGGAATCGCCACGATTCCTTGCTTGTTAGTTAAAGGTTGTTTAAGCCGCAATAGTCTCGCAAGCTTGATGCGCATGCGCATCGACAGGCGAGACCTAATAAATGTTGTGTAATTTCTCTCATTTTTGCTCGATACTGCTTCTGCCTGGAGCAGGAAAAGGTTGAAACTTGCTACTGTTTCAAGTTGATCAGAAGCACGTCACTTAACAACATGCCCTTCATTGCCTTGCAAAGCCCAGGCTTCGCTAAGCACCCTTTATGTTTGCCTAACAGGCTAGGGATTTTGATATTTTATCGACCTTTCTCTAGTGAAAAGGCAAGGAATTACAAGGAGTTGCACCTTCAGCAAGCATTCATGTTTTCCCGTTCAGCTGGGCCCTGTCTATGGTTGTGGGTCTGTGAGCTGTGCTGCCAAAAATGTAACAATGTAACATTTTCTTTCAACTTGCAAACTGTTACATCTTTGAAGCTATCAACACTGAGTGCTTTTGCTTTACGTTTTGTATCTACCCAGGGTGTTCGTTTATGTTGCTTCTGCAGCACTAGATAATAGCCAAGTATTCTGCTTGCTTATTTGTAACATTTCATAATTTCCATTTGTTTATGTATGCGGTTTTCATGCCTTCTATATCAGATGAGCGGCATTATCAGAAAACTGAAGATCAATTATGTGACAAAAAAGGCACATTGTGCATCATAATGTGTGCACTTTCTATGATAGTGTTAATCTCCATTTTAAAATTGGAATACAGCAAACTACAAATGAAAGTGTGCCACTTACCTAGGTTGCAAAAATTCTGGCACTCTGTGCCAGCATGTGTGGCACAATTTAGATCAATTAAAATCGAAACAGTTTTATTTTAAATCAGCAAATTATCAGCAGACTGTAGATTATGTGAGAAGTGTTTGTATACCATAACTGTGTGGAAAATGCAGCATCCACAGAATTGTAGGATTCTAGTGACCCTGCTTATATGTTACACACAGAGTAACACTTTTTATTATTAGGAATATGAGAAGCTCTGAAAACTTCACAATGCCCGCTTTATAAATTGGTATGCTGGCAAGGTTTAAAAAGAAGTCAAAGGACAAAAAACACATACTCCACAACAAGAAGAAACTTTCTAAGGGCCATGTTCAAGATTCTCTGCAGCCAGAAGCAGAACAATGCTTCTTGTGCCTAGTGCCACAGAGGGGTAACAACAGGCCTGACACGCAGCGAGTAAAACACTCTTGATAGCCACAAATTCCTGCCAGATGTCTCACCGATCCTAATACTTAATTTTAAGTCTTCATAAGATTTGTTTAAGTAGCCTTTCATTGAGGGTTCAAATCAGCATAAAAAAATCCTTGAGCAGTATTCTGTTTTAATTGCAATTGCATAGTGTTTCGTATGCCTGTTGAGGAGCTGAAGCACATTAGTGGATGGCTAGCATGTTACACAGTGTAGGACTATTCACCTTGAAGAGTTGTCAAATGCAATGTTGATTATGGGAAAAGTATTTTAGTGGTCTACGAATATGACCAAAATGGTGGTTTTTCACTGGTGTGTGAAATTCAGGGTCATAGGTGTGGTGATGTTACTTCCCGTAGTGTCAGGGTATTAAGTGATGTCACTTCCTGTGATGTCACAGGGGCCGAAGGCCACATGATGTCATTACCCCTGGCATTGAATTTGATGCTCAGAGAAGAGTTTCTGATTCTCTCTTCTATAAATGAGTGAAGTCTAAAATCATATAAGTTAAAGTCCAAACAAAGGAGAATGGTCTAGAACCTAGAAGGATCTAAAAAATCAGGGAAATTATGGAAATAGGAAAATGTGGGGAATGCAGGAAGGTGCCAGCATTTAAGAAGCTCAATCAAGAGTCTTCTTGGGGTGGAGGTATAAGTGTTAGCCTAAGCTTCACTCAGCAACGAATCAAGGAGAAAGCACCTCTAAAAGTCCAAAAGAAAGTGGTGTAACCTCAGAAAGTGTGAGCACCAATGATTACTGCAAGAGTCTCCGAAGTAACACCCCTCTGTTCTCATCATCATGGTCTCCATTGTCCTTTCCACTCTTGCGTTGTGAGCTGCAACATTTACCAAATATACGAGGCTGAACATCGGAACGATATTGTCAAGGTTCTTTTCTCAGGCTCTCTCTGTCACTAATACAGTTTTGTATCTGTTCTCAAATTAACAAACTATGTGAACATACCTGCAAGGAAAAGGTCATGCAAGCAGAAAACAGTATTATATGCAGAAAGAAATATGGTCCTAGTTATGGCAATTTAATTTAGTATGTCAATGGTGCACATTCAATACAAGTGTGCACATTCAAAGACAAATGAATGTAATGAGAGGCACCCCCCACGCCTAGGGGAGGGGGGCCTTTAGTGGGAATTCCGGGCCTGGTGAAATGGTTTCGTTTCTCCAGGTCTAGTCATGGGGAGGGTCTCGAAGTAACTTGAGATGTCAGGGAAGGCGTCTGCGAGCCCTCCCCCAAGATGATAAAAATGCGACAACCCGCGGAATAACCCTCTTTGTCTCTCGCCTCTGGGGATCGCCGGAAAGGCTCAGCTGGCAGATAAAGTTATTTTAGTGCATTTGTATAACTGTGACTATGAACTGCATTATAAATGAAAATATGGAAAATGAGTGCACACATTACACCCATCATTTTAGTTTCTAAAGTAAATACATTTTAATAGTGTATGGATGGTTTTCATCAGGACTCTAAGGAGAATATTTTTTTTATGAAGTTAGGGCACATCGTATTTAAGAATCCTTTAATCCTACAATGAATGCACTTCAATAGTCCTGTTAAGTACGACACTTTACACTAAGGTCGGTGAGACACACAAGGTGCTAAGTGCACGTATATATTGCATATTTGTGACTTGTAAGGGTGAAGTCAATAATACGCTGCTCCAGGGTCAAGGGTCACTTTTTTAACCAATTTTTATTGATTTTCATTACTGCATCACATAAGCAAGTTAATAACATCTTTACATATTGATTTTTAGTAATCCTACCATGGTTGCTGCTCCTGTGTGACAATATATCTAGTCCGACAAGAGTACTTGGTCCCAAGCTATAAACAAATAATTTAGATCATAACAATTGCATTATCAAGCATAAAATTGCAGAAACATTAATGTATTTCATCTTTCTGTGGGTAATCCTTCGACCTGTGTATGTGCTCTAGCACTTTGGGATAATGTCACATACATGTTGGATAAGAGCACCCAAACTTAACTTTCCATGTCTGTTGGGACCACATCAGGGAAGGAAACAGGGGAAAATCTCCAGTCTCCCAAAATCCAGTGCTGGCCAGTATCTGTGCTTTATTTGTCTTTAATTAGGGAGATCCTTTTTAAATTCTTACAGCTCATGAAGGATATTTTCCGATTCTGCAGCTATGGGGACGCTACGCAACTCGGGCCTCTTCCCGCCAGAGTGCCAGTGATTCAGCTTTGCTCCACTTAACTGTCAATGCCCTCCAATGCTTTAACCCCTGTAATGCATTGGTTTTCCAATGCATATCAATGGACCTCGAACTATAAGTAATGCCAGATGTATGAAGTAGTTAGTAGTGTACCCTGCTTTCTTATGCTTGAACAGGCCTAAGACTCCACTCTACATGGTACATAAGTCTGTGCGCCCTGTGAGTTCAGTCAGTGTCCGTGACCTCACGCCACAATGTCATCATCCCTGGACAGTCCCAGAACATGCGAGCAATATTGACCTTCGGCGCTTGACATTGAGGGCAGTTTGAGGCAGAAACAAATGCCCTAATATAGCCTAGCTGGGGTGAGATTAGCCCAACGTAGAATATTATGTTGAATGTATTGGAATTTACCATTACAAGATAGTTTAGGTGTATGCTCCAGAGTCCTATCCCATTCTTTTTGTGTCAATTCTCGGTCTATGTCATGTTCTAAGCTTCTTCTGGTCAATAGCAAGGGGACCTGTGATGTGTGTGCCTGGGCTCGTGTGAACCAGATGATCAGCTAAGAGCCACCACCTATAGTGAGAAGTGTATCAACCAATGGGTGCTGCTTCAGCTCTGTGTCAACAATCTGCCAGTGTCGGTTTTGTTCAGCTAACACCTGGCCATAAGCCAAGAAATGGACTGCTGCCAATTCACAATCAGCCTGAAATTGCTCAAATGGCATAAGCACGGCATGATGGTATACGGTGCATAGGGTGACTACACCAGCAGCCTACCATGTCGTCAGTCCTTCCCTCCTGACTAGGTCTCAGAAAGGCCTGATAGAACTGAGATTGATCTCAGGGGTATATTGTGCTTGGGTCTGCATTAGGCACAGACTCCTGCAATGGCTGCAATGCGCAAAATGATGCAGGTAGTTACACTCTTGGGGAACTCTCTGTTGTGGCAGGAAGGCATCTCGCACCATCGCCTTGTGCCCGTTCAGCAATAGGCAGTCCAAGTTCCTCTAGTAATCGTACGGTGAGCCATTGGGCTGATCACTGTAATTGCACCACTAAAAAATTATGTTCAAACTTTAGGGCCCCAGGGGAAGCCCCTCAATGAAGTAGTCAGCACACAAAATGTACTGCGGGCTATGTGACTTGGAACATCTCCATTCTAGACAATGATACTCTACCTTGGACAGTGAGTGGGAGCGTGATCCAGGACACCATTTGGGGGCGTAGGAAGGTAATGGCTCTGGTAGAGTTGCCATAGATAAGGTCTTGTATGGCATGGTAAATGTGAATGCCCAAGTATTGGAAGGAGCGCGGCTCCCAGCAGAGAAGATGAGAGTCTGCTTTCAATCTTCAGTGGTAGGCAGCATGGGCGGATCGGGAACAGACAGGATTTAGCCCAATTCCCTCCCAAGCCCGATAAAGCTCAGAAATTCATCAGAATGTCCCAAACCTCCGATATACCATTCCGGATGTCGCAGACATAGATTAATACATCATCTACATACGGGGAAATTATACGTGTCTCTTCTCCGATCGGTATACCCCAGCCTGGCCTTGTTGTCTGAGCTGCTGCGGTAGCGCCTCCATCATTAAGGCAAAGATAGGATAGGATATTTGCTTGTATATCGCTCGAATGCCGCGGCGTCTTGGCCCTGATATCTATGGAAGTGGTACAGCCTGTGTTACAGGAGCTAGATTGAGGTAAACAGCCAAGTTTTCAGATCTTTCCTAAAGGATTGCCGATTTGACTGAAATCTCATGGCTGTTGGCATTTTATTCCATATACTTTGCTGCAGAGCTGGAAAAAGTTCTTCCACCCCATCTCACTCGCCTAATCCTATCAATCTGGAGAAGGCCCAGATTACTGGATTTTAGGGCGCGAGTGGGGGTATAGGACATAAACATTTTTTGAATGTCCTTTGCCCCTCCCCCGTACAATGCTTTATGAACCAGGCATAGAGCCTTGAATTCCACACGCTGCTGCACAGGGAACCAATGCAGTGTTCTGATTCCTGCCGATGTTGATTGACCTCTAGGTATATTTAAAAGCAGCCTTGCAGCAGCATCCTGTAATGACTGCAGCTAACTCAACTGGGTTTTATCAATCCCCAATAGCAGAGAATTGCAATAATCAAGTTTAGATAACAAGAGAGCCACCACCACTATCTTTTGGAATTCCTGTGCAATGAAAGGGAATATCTTTCTCGAAGTTTTTATTAGAAAGAAGCAGGAAGAGGCAAGACTATTTACCTGAGTGGAGAAGTTTAGCTGGCTATCAAAGATGACTCCGAGGTTTCTGACCTTGGGCACAGGGCTGGGGCATTCCCCCGCTCTCACCGGCCACCAGGAGTGGATCCACAGGGATCACCCCTCACCAAACTCAATAACCCCCGTCTTGCCTGTGTTAATTTTCAGGAAGCTATGGTTCATCCAGGTCATGATCTCAGTAAGGCACGCATGAAACCTAACAGCTAAATCTTCAGGTTGTTTGGCTATCGAGATTACAAGCTGAGAATCATCCGCATAAGATACCAGGGCAAAACCATGCTTCCTGATGAGTCTGGCCAGGTAAATGACATAGATATTAAACATCATCGGTGATAGGGCTGATCCCTGTGGGACCCCACAGGGAAAATGGAAAATGTCTGACTGCATGCCATCCCAGTACAAGCTCTGCTCCCTCCTCTCCAAAAACGATGAGAGGAAGGTCAGAGCCGAACTCTCGATCCCCACTTCCTGCTGCCGCTGCACTAACACCGTGTGATTCACAGTGTCAAAAGCTGCTGACAAATCTAATAGTTCGAGGACTGCTCTGCCCCCTCTATCAACTATTCTGTAGATTTCCTCAGTTGCTACAATCAGAGCAGATTCAGTAGAGTGGTATGACCGAAAGCCATGCTGAGTAGAGTCCAGCAGGTTGTTGGTGTCCAGGTACTCATTCAGCACCTTATTCACCGACTTCTCTAAGATTTTAGCTGCTATGGATAATCCAGCAATCGGGCGATAGTTCTTGGGCTCCAATGGATCTAGGGTGGATTTTTTCACGATTGGCCCAATCATTTCTTTTGTCCAACAAACTGTGTAGCTACCTGATTCCAACACTTGATTGACTGAAGGAGTCCATTTATCTCCAATTCTCCTAGCGGCCAGATGCATAATCGCAGGGGGACAAGGGTCTTTGGGTGGACCAGATTTTATAGAAACGAGAAGTTTACATATCTGCTTGTTTGTAATTGCTGGAAAGCTTGCTAATCTAGAGTGTATTGCTCCAGCCTCAACCAATGGCTGATCTAGCTTGTCTGGACCCATTCGAGTATTCAAAAGGTCATCATAAATTGCTTGGACCCTATTCTGAAAATATATGGCCAGTTTATTGCACATAGCTTGGTCTGGTTGGAAAACATCTGCCTGCTGAGATTTAGACAACAGTGTGACCGTTTTAAAAAGTTCCTTAGTGGAATTACCGGCTTCCTCGATCTTGGTTGAATAAAGTAATCTTTTTGCGGCAATGATTGCGTCCTTATACTGCTGGAGGGCAAGATTGTAGGTTGTTTTCTTATCTTTACTATAATCTTGTCTCCAAAGATGTTCTGTTCTCCTGCAGTTTACTTTTAGACCTTTCAGCTCAGAGCTGTACCAAGATGATGAGGGCTTTAGTCTCTTGACCGTCACCAATTTTTCAGGTGCCACACAATCAGCCGCTGTCAAGAGCCATTCATTAAACACAGACGCTGCCTCGTTATTTTCCTTAGCCAGCGAAAGAGGGAGTTGGCCAAGGGCCATTTCTAGGTCGTTGGCTTGGACTTTGTTCCAGCGTCTAGTTTTTACCTTCACTGCTTTACTTTGAGTTTGATAAGTCAGCTGAATGACCCTGATGTTAAAATAAACAGCTTTATGGTCTGACCATGGGAGGACTGTTACTCTGGTCAAGATATTATCTGCATTATTAGAAAAAATGCCATCTAGAGCATGGGTGGATTCATTAATTATCTGGCTAAGGCCAAAGGCTGCTAGGTTGTCTAATAGTCTACCTGTATCTAAGTTGTTTATTCCAAGTGATAATTAAAATCACTGAGAATTGTGAGGGGGTGGGAGTCTGTAAAAGACTCCAAATGCGTCATTAGTGCCTGTGAAAAAGCGGCCCTAGGTCCAGGTAGGCGATAAATCAAAAGTCCCTTAAAATTAAAAAGATAATTAGATTTCATGGTAAAATAGAGGGCCTCCTGCGGTAGGTCAGAGATAGCTTCCACACGCACCTTTAAAAAGTCCCGATATATTATAGCTATACCCCCTCCTCTACCTTCCTCCCTGTCTTGTGAGGTGACTACATAACTCTTTGTTAACACGATGTTCCAATCTGGACCAGAGGCATTATCTGTCCAGGTTTCTGTCAGAAAGACTGTATCAGGTGTTGTATTTTGGATCAGGTCCTCAATCTGATATTTATGTTTCCCTACGGACCGAACATTCAGCAGAACGCATTGCATATGCTGTTCCTGAGCTGGCTTAGGGACCCTATTTAGATCTTGCATGGGGGACTTATTAAGAGTGTCTCCCGTATCCATATCCTTCGGGGCTTCAATCATCCCGGCATTCAAATCTCCCCCCCTCCTCCCAGCTTGATCAAGACTGTTAACAGTACTTTGACTCGGCCGATATGAGCATTTTTGGGCAAGCAAGCTCACCTGTGATCTTATCCTGCAGGAACATATCATGCAATCTGTAAGAGCCTGTGTCCAGATTCAACAACTGCTGTCTACTATATAATCGAGATTCGAAACGGCCAGTGGTTATAGCGCTGGTCACACTCCGGGCACCGACGACGCTCCAGCCTCGTGCCCGCTGCGCGATCGCCCGGGTGCGATTTAAATAGTGTCTGATAGTAACAACTAGCGCGTCAACCCTGGTGCAGTGTGGACCCATCTAACATCCCGGTACCGCCAGGGTCGAGGGGGAAGTTCTGCAAATAAAAAAACGCGAGGTCAGAGCAGCAAGATAATTATTTTAAAAAACAATTCTATTAAAGTTTAAAAATTAGTCCTAACAGAAATTTAGACCAAGTTTCTGACAGAGCATTTATTTGTGCAAAAACGCAAAATGACTAGCAGCAAGTAAGAACGATAACCGAAGCTCAGCACCACAAGCACTAAAGGAGAGCATCCCTGACATTTTCCTCTACTCACAGTTAGTGGGTCAGGGACACGTTGCCCAATCTTTACCCAGGCAGTGGGCTCCGAATAGAAGAGTCTAATGAGTAATTGTAGCCTACCAGTGATACACACAGATGTTAGTGTCACAAACATAAACCCCCAGTCTACGGTATGAAAGACCTTCTCTAGGTCCAGTACTATACATGCTGCATCAGGCCAATGGACCGGAGCTAGCTCCATCACTCTGTGGATTCTTCGTATATTGAGGGTGGTCGATCTTGAGGGGATCAAGCCATTCTGGTCCCAGTGGACCAGGTAGGGAGGGCATTTGAGGAGCCGTACCACAATGATCTAATTGAGGATGTTGTAGTCTGTTCCAAGTATAGAAAATGGACAATCTGATGTTACATCTAGTGGATCTTTGGGAGGAACACAAGTAAGGGCTTGCAGGGCGTCGACAGAAGCCGACCCTCTGTTAAAGCATTTGTTACAGTTCAAGCATCTTAGGAACCAGAAGGTCCTCATATAGGTCTAAATTTACTTAACATCACTTCCTGTTATGTCATGTTTTAGGCAAACTTTGTGTGATGTCTGTTTCCATAGCACTCTCTTCAATCTTCTTTTTCATGTATGGAGGTGTAGTTTATGAAAAAGTGGAATGTGTACTGGTCTGTGGTGTGAAGCATTACTTTGTGCATGTGTTTTTTTATTTGATTTTCTATTGCTTTGAATTATTTGATCTTCTAGCTCACTCACCCCTTATTGTTTGCTATTTGTTTGTGGAGCTTTTTTGAAGGTGCCGGGTTTCCAAGGTCCATGGCCATTCCTCTGCAAATTCTTGCAGTTAGGGCGTTGAGGAAATGAATCCAGTTTGCTCTAATACTTTCATGATGTGTTATAGGAAACAGGTGGAACTTTTTGGCAAAGCTGTGACTTTGGAGTTATATGCTCTCAGTCAGAGTAGGCGAAACTTGAAGTCTTCAGTCTTCTTCCACTTTGACTCCTCAGTGAGGGAGCTACACTTCCTACTTGCGGAATTTTGAGCAAACCCTTGCATTGTCTTCATGGCTTTTTTGATTAAGTTGACTACCACCACCAATGGTGGCTAGTTGATATCACTGACAAAGAATGTCAGTCACTCCCATATTTTTCTGGTGAAGAGCCTCCACCCTCAGCACTGTGGGCCCTTTGTGTTTCCTTGAACTGTCATGCAGAAGACAACTGAGCGGAAGATGGTTTACATCTTTGATTTGTTTTACTGTTGCACAGGTTGCCAAGTAGACAGGTTTTTACCCCAACTCACTCTTGTGAGGACCCTTCCGAGATATTTGCTCAGGCCTTCATGAAGAAATAGCAGTCTTCTCCTATCATAAGCAGCAGCAAGATTTGATTTTTTGGGTTGGTAATGAAAATATTGTGCTTGGGAATGTCCTTCCGTTCTGACTGCGTATTCTAATGTTCTTTCTTTCTCACTTTTTTTTCTTCTGGTTTCTCTCTGTCATACATGTCGCTGCAAAACTGTTTTGGGCATTAGGTATTACGTGCGCACGATGCACTTCAACCCTATGTGCTTCACCCAGTAATTTATGGATTTTTTGCAATTTCAAATTGGACCTTGTGTCAGTGATCAGGCTTGTGTTTTTGCTAACTTCCCTCTTCATGGCATATCGGAGATTCACTCTTAAATTTGTAGATATTGGGAGACAGATTTATCAAAGGATTATGTTACTCTTGCAGAGCAATCCTTAAGTCAAATTTACCAAGTCCCACAAAGCCACCTTCTGTTGCCCTACATGTATTTGGGAACATTCTAAGATTTACCAAAGGCAAGTAAACCTGGGAATGTGTCAAAATTGTACGCCTTCCCGATAAAGGTGTTTTTCCTCTTTCTAAGTGTATTGAATTCAGGTGTCCCTTCCTGCACAAAACAATCCTGACTGTATCTCAGGCACCCTTGGCACTGTGGTGCAATTTTGCCTCCATTGATGCTAGACAGCACACTGTGCATCAGCATAGAGAGCAGGAATGCGCCATATGTTAGTAAATATGGTGCATTTCTGGTCTCTCCATTCGACATAGTGCAGCAAGTTGTCTTGCTGCATTGCACTGAGTCACAGATTGATCAATCTGGCCCCCAATGTCTGCCTCCATTACTCCTGAGGGATGTTTACTGGGTAGGAAGAGTATTCCCTTCCTAATGCCACTTTCACATCAGCCATGGCAGCCTAGGCACCAGCTCCCACTGCTATATGCCACAATGAGTGATGTCAATGCTGTTAGTGGTGGCATTGTTGAGAATTGACCTTCATAGGTACAACGTCTCTGTATCCTTTCTGTTGTGAGCACACCACCCCCTTTTGTACCACTTGGGCCGCCATAAGTGTGGCAGGGTATGCTCAGACGTGAGTCCTTGCTCACTTTGCCACTGGATTCAAGCAAGCCGGGCTGAAGACGGCTGTAATGCCAGAAACCTGTCCTCGGGAGCTTGTTTCCGGTCCAGGGAAGGCATGGCTTGGCAGTTCGGGCTGGACTGTTCCCATGAGGCACAGGGTCAGACTGATTTGCATATAGCCATGTCTGAACTGGGGTGGCAGAGTGGGCTAAAGAACGGTGATGGATCAAACCCAGATCTTTCGACTGGGTGTGAGTGTTTGATTGGTTCAGATGCTCCGTCCATCACCACCCCCTTTTGTACCGCGTGAGCACATTCTCAGCACATAATTAGAGTTTAACATGAACACAATGAAATGAAGCAACTTGCCTGAATAAAGTGAGGGTTTACAGAGTTCATCTAAAAATGATGTGCATTATTCTGATAAATAAAGTCCACTTGTCTGCAAAAGAACCGCATGATTTACATAATACATGGTGAACATGTGATAAATAGTCAGAAGGTCCTTCTCGTTTCCATCTGTTTCTAAAGGTAACTGTTGCTGTACATTTGGAAAATGCAAGAACGAAAAGAACTGGAAGCAGGTTTGTAGCACCAGCTGCTTCAGAAATTTCTAGCAAGTTGTTGAAATGAACTGGCCCTGACCTAATACACCAATGAATATTGACAGATGGTTAGAAAACACGTTTCATTCTGAGCTAGTATTTACCATTCTACTTGGAGAGCATGCATAAATCAGTCTCAAGGATCCTGTAATCATGAAACTCATCTGTTAAATATAATGTATGCACGTGTCCAAGGAAGGGTGCTGTCTCTGAACGAGCTCTGAATGAAAGCTAAGATCTGATTCTATTTCATGAAAATTGAAATATGATTAATGCTTGGCAGATGAGGAGGCAAAATCCTGTTGCATTAAAGGAGTTAGTTCATAGGATGAAACAACATACGTATATTATCGATTGGGTTGCAGCACAGACACCGTGTGTGCTGCTTTGTGACTTGGCCAAATCTTTACTTTATGCCTAATGCAGCCTTCTTAATATTCATGAGGCAGGGTGCTTTCTGTGCTTGCTTGCAAATAGTCACACATGCACAGATGGAGGCCTGCAATGGACCGCAGGCATTCATCTGTTCCTTCACATTTGCTTTTGCCAATATGGCGACCCAGTCCCTTTAAAAAGAAATGGGCTGCAATATCTCAATAAAAGAATTTGGCACTTCATGGAAGGGATATTGGGGAAGTGTGTCTGGATCCATGGGACAGCTGTCTGCTCCCTCTTATGTTCACAGTTACACCTCACAGTGGACTCTTTCAACCATACAAATATTCATGACTGACATGGGCAGTTGGCAAAACTGAATGTCTTCACGGCGGTCCAGACTGGGTGCAAACGACTGACACGTTTCCATGTAAACTGCACATGTTCCTCCCGTATTTCCTACTTTTTTGCAAGAAATCACAATGTTGCCTTTTTGGGTGCAAAGATATTTGAGACTCACAAGATCTCTTTGATGAATTGCTTTTTAGTGGAACATTTACTAAAGTATAGTGCAGCAAAGTGTGCCATTCAAAGTTGCAGGGCTGTGTTGCTCAAGAGGGAGAAAGCAGCACAGAGCCATTTTAACTGAATATGGTCAGCCCCCTGTCTTGCTCCACACCAAACGCAAACACACTGCCTGCCTAAAGGAGGCATTATTTTTTTACGTTAAGCTATGTCTGAAAATCTTTGAAGATCTGACTTTACATAAACATCTAGGGGTGGTAGCATTGGGAACCCAAGCTCCACCCAAGAAACAGCCCCTTGAAGCAAAAAAAACACAAAAAGAAGGGAAAACACAGTTTGTGCTACCTTATGGGCAACTTACTAGTGTGAAACATTTAGCAAGGCGGAAACCAGAACTACATTTTGTTACAAAAACAGGTTTATTAAATTGAACATTTTGACACAGTGTTTCCTTTTGGTTTAACTGAAGAGACAGATACATTTGCTTTATTTGATCAGGGTGCCGTGGTGTTAGAAAGCGCTGTGACTCTGTATTTTCAAACCCTGGGACCTCCTTCATGAACTTTTAAAGACTTTTGCCGATCTTAGGCGGAATACTGGAGCACTAGTTGTGGGTCGTGGACTGCGAGGACCAGCAGTCTCTGCGGGATTACACCAGCCGCAGCTGGGGCCTCTTCCCGCCCCCTTCATTACGTATATAGACATGTTAATACACGCGCCACGCGGGACGAGACCGGACGAAACCCGGGACAAGGGCGGGCCGTCTGAGGCCGTCCGGGGCTGTTCAAGGCTGGGCTGGGCCACCCTATTAACATTTTTCTTGGACTATTGAAAGTAAGAAGATTTTAATTCTACACTATCACGTGTATTTATGTATCAGTAGTCTTGTATACACCATTCGTAAAGCGCAAGTTATTACTGCCATTCAGCTGTGACTCCTTACAAGAACCTGTAACCCCTCATATGCTCTCTGTTTCTGATTGAATGTTTAATTAGCTGAAGATACTGAGGGAGTATGAGTTTACGCACCAGCATAGGAAGGACATCGTTGGTGGGTGGCTCTGTTAGGGGGACATTAGACGGTTTTATTACCAGGGCGGCTTTCGTATTAGAAAAGGAAATAGTATTGACGGAAAAGCGCATTTCCATGGAACTTGCAAACAAAAAGCGATCGTCGCTGGGTTCCATTAGATTCGCAGCTACACCCCCGAGGCATAGGACAGCAAATGATCAATCTCTTGGGTCTGGGGATCTTCTACAGCGACAACAAATTCAATTACCTCCAACTGAGGCAAATAGAAACGATTTTACCCTAGAAACATCATTGGATATTGCATCCGAGGAAGAACTATCTGTAATTTCTGACAGGTCCCCTTTGAAAGATAAACCGGGTAGCAAAAATAGAGACCGTGGTCCTACTACCAAAAAAAGGAAGCGTGGGAGGAGCAGCAAGGGTGGTAGAAATGCAAAAACATCAAAAGCATCTAAAAGCCCTGTAGGGAATGCATGTCCAATTATAAGTAAGACCGTTCCCGACCATTATCTCCCACCTACTCTTACCATCAAAGAATTAATGAGGAATTTGGAGCAATTGTGTAAATCGTTGATATTGCCATTGCTGGAAAGAGTAAAAAGAATGGGTGAACAATTAGAGCGTATCGAAAAGGAAATGGTAACGCATACAAAATTGATAGGCGATTTTGGCCGATCCAGACAAATAGAAAACAGCCATAATACAACAGCTGGGCAGATATCAGACCCCGAGCCACATAACAGGGACCCTTTACCCATACAAGATCAGAATATCTTGGTTGTCCACCATATAGATAAAGGCCCGTCACTACCAGGGGGGAGAAAAATGATGACAAGGCATATCTGCAAGGCCCCCCACAAAAAACTGTTACTGGCCCCCCACTCACTAAACGCCACAGAGGAAATCAGGAAAAGATAGATCTGCCGCCTGAGGCTGTCCCCTACGTTGTGCTTTTAACCGGGGTTCCGGAAATAGTGGAAGAAAAAACTGAGGATTACAAACAGCTAAAAAATAAAGTGATCTATTGGCTGTGTAAAAATAGGCCGCTACCCCTAAATATTAATGGTGAAATCCTCAACGCAAGGAGATTGGGTTGGGTGGGAAATAGACCAAAGGACATTAGGGGGGACATCATCATCGTTAATTTTAGGGATCAAAGAGCAGTCAGATTTATTGGTGATTGGTACGTCGTGGGAGGCAGGGAGGAGATCTCCACACATGATTTAAGTTCATTTTATCCACAATCACTGCTGGCACATTCCTCAAGATTCCGTGCCCCATATGGGCCTAGTACAGCACATTTCGGTTTTAGTCTCCCAACCTTTAATCGTGTTTTCTACGCTGTATGGGCTGGAAGGAGTTGATTGACTCCTTAACCAGGGTATGGGGGATACTTTGAATGACAAACAGTACCCTAAACAAGAATTTCCATCGGTTGGTAAGCTAGGTAATCAATCAAATCTAGTACGGGGCGATACTTCGTTGCTGGAGCCAAATCATACTGTAACCGAGATAGGTAACGCCGCAACCGGAGGTAATGATTTTACTTCGGGTGTTGCTCCACCCACCACTGTTCTAGAAAAGACGGTGGTACCTGGCATGACCGATGATGATCTACAGACATTTCGGTCTACCACACCATTAGATACTATCACAGCCACCGAGTTTCCGCTGGTTAAGCTTCTTTCTTGGAACATAGCTGGTTTGCGCTCCAAGGTAGAAGATGGTATTGGTTTGAAATTTCTCGAGAAACATAATATAATATGTCTCCAGGAGACTTGGTCCACCACCGAAATCCACCTGGTGGGGTATGAAACTTACTTTTCTCCCGCCGTTACTGTAGTATCAGGTAGGGCCAAAGGTAGACTAAGTATATTCATAGCAAATACAATAGGGGGGTAAACATATCACCATTAGAACTGGAAGCAAACTACCAATTACTTAGTCTTTGCTTTAATAACAAGATCACTGTCCTCCTCGTTAATTTCTATAATAATCTAACAGAAGGAGATTTGCTGAATACTCTGCGCAAATTGCGCCACAAACTATCCTCCTTATTGAGGGGTTTTGCGGGTGGAAACAGGGTAATTATTATTTGGGGGGGACTTTAACCATCACCCATGCCAGCATATTAACAGAAATATGTGTGGGATCGTGGACGAAAATGAAGAACCTATAGTCCACTTCCTCCATTCGAATACTGGAAATTACCTAAATGAAACCCTCACAGACTTGGATCTGATAATTGTTAACAAAAGGAACAATGTTGGTCAGTATTTGGACCCAACATTTCTCGGCAGGGGGAGTCTAACTACGATAGATTTCATTCTGATATCAAATACCTTGGCCAACCGTGTTATTAGCTTTGCCGTATTGATTAATACATTAAGCGACCACGGTGCTCTTAGTTTAGAATTCCGCTCATTTACTGAGCACAACACCCAATCTATAGCCAGTGCTTTGAGACAAAACACTCTGCATTTGGATAGAATAAATGGATTCAGTATAAAATTGCAGAAAGTTGACCCCCTAGACATAACAAGAAAAGTTTTACAAATGGCCCGTTCCTCAATTGCCAAATGTTTAGATTTGTCTGTAACAAATGGGGAGGTCTTAAGTAACTTCAGCGTGGTTTTAAAAACAATAAATTAATCCCTTCTGGTAAAGATAAAAAACAATCACTCAAAGAAAGCAGGGTGGTTTAATCACAAATGCACAATAGCACATTCTAAACTAAAGATAGCCCTACAAAAAGCAAGCAGAGTGGCGCAGGAAATTAATAACCTTAGGAGGGAGTATAACATCGCACTAAAAGAAAGAAGGTCCGAATTAAAACAAGCTTTATGGGACCAACTCCACAAAAGTTCCATCGATAAAAATAGCGCAGTGTTCTGGACAGTTGTTAAATCACCCTTTTTGGCTGATCATGAAAAATCTACCGTCTCTAGATGTGGCCATTGATGAATCCGCGTGGGTGGCGCATTTCTCAAAGATCTTTGAGAAGGGTTCGGCCAATACAAGAGGAGTTTTAGGCACCACCACTGTGCCCCCCGAACCAAGCTACCCAATTTTATTAGACATTACTATCAACGAGGTACTCCAGGCCGTAAAAGCTAGTAAAAACGGTAAAGCCCCTGGACCTGATGGGGTTCCTATAGATCTATTTAAGTCGAACTTGGATCTATGGGCCCCAATTCTGACCAGGGTTCTTAAGGCAGCGACAGAGGTGGGCCTATTGAACTCCTGGACAAAGTCAATCATGGTCCCCATCTTTAAGAAGGGTGACCGCCAGGAGGCATCCTGTTATCGCCCGATCTCCCTGCTGGACCCTCAGGGCAAAGTGGCAGGCAGAGTTGTTCTTGAGTGTCTTCAGCAGTGGGCGAACGACGGTGGGGTCCTCTCGGACCTCCAATTTGGGTTCCGCGAGGGTTTTGGAACAACTGAACAGGCCCTAAACTTGACTCTGCTACTGGGCAAATATGCATGTGCGAAGGCGGGCAGCCTTCGACTGTGTTTCCCATGCCAAACTCTGGTCTGTATTAATAGAAATGGGGGTTGATCCACCGTTGGTGGATTTCTTCCGAGAATTATATTCCAACACCTCTGCTAGGGTGAGGTTCAGGGTAAAGTGTGAGCTGTCAGCGCCGTTCAGGGTAGAGCGTGGAGTCCGGCAAGGTTATGTCCTGGCCCCCTTTCTTTTCACTCTTTATACCAATGGCTTAGAGAAGGCCATGGTGAAGGGGGGCCAGGATCTTCCACAAATAAAAAAACACCCGATTCCCGCTCTGCTCTACGCGGATGACGCTGTGATACTTGCCCATACTCCTCGCGAACTCCAGAAAGCGCTGAATAGATATTCCGAATTCATGGAAAACCTGGGTTTACACATGAATATTAAAAAAAAAACCTTTGTAATGACAGCAGGCCCTGGGAAAAAAGTGATAAAGGATATCTATCTTATTAATGAGAACCTTGCAATTACAGATCAATACCCATATCTGGGAATCATCATCGACCAGAGATTGAATTGGAGACCAGCACTCGAAGCCAGAAAATTCCATCTCAGGAGAGCAATAGCAGCCCTTATACATTTTTCACAAAGGTTAGGGAAAAGGCTGCCAGCTGAATTGCTAAAGATTTACAGAGCCAAATGTCAATCAATAGCCCTTTATGGGGCCGGGGTATGGTGGTACGTAGACAGCAGTGTTCTACAAGTGGCCGAGAATGCCTTTTTAAGATTTCTTTTAATGGTTCCAAAGAGTATTTCCACTTTATCGTGCCACATGGAATTGGGGATTCCCCATTTGTCAGACCTAGCTAGAATCCAACCACTCTTTCTCTGGCATCGAATCTGGTCGTCAGAGAAGAATGTGTTTACACAGCAAATAATTGCAGACACTATGTCTTTGGATCATTCGCATAAAATCAAATGGCTGTCCTACATTAAAAAAAAAATTATGATCTAGAACTAGGAAAATATTACCAAGCACCATGTTCGATTCGGGAAAAACCTAGGAAGAAACTAAAAGATATATGTCTTATACATCTGGAGGAATAACGATTGTCCAAAGAAGTTATCAAGACCTCTGTCCTACACTCCATGGCAGTTCAAGTCACTTTCTGTATCCAGCCATATCTGACTCATGATTTCACGATTTTTGAGAGATTTTTACTGACGAGGTTCAGGTTAAATCTCCTACATCGTTTGGTTGCCTTTCCAACAAGAAATAATTGGGACCCAATATTACCACCTTGTCCCTGTGACGAGATTTCCACTCAGGCAACCATTCATACGTTTCTCTTTTGCAAATATTATAGCGTGCACAGAAGGATCTGGTTGATTCCCGTACTTAAACTCATGGGCATCAGAACTTGTCGACCAGCCATGCTATCTTTGCAGTTTTTAGAGCAGGAATGGATTTCGAAATACATAGTTAAATTCCTGAAATGTATTTTTAGACATCGATGTAATCTGTAAAATCAACTTGTATAATCGACGGCAATGATAAATTGAATCTCTAGGTACAGTGTATTGGCGAGGAGCCTTGCACTGTTGTATTTTAGATAATGAAATTGTAATCGAAATTGTGAAATGATTTTTATTTGTGACAATGCTTTTATGGTTTTTATATATGACAAAAGCCGAATAAAGAATTACTCATAGTGATTCTCTCATTCTGAGAAAATTACAACTGGTAGTGAGAAAAGATGTGAGATCCTGTGAGGGAAATATAAACAAAAATATTTCTTTAAATAAAGATAGAAGGAATAACTCTGAGAAGACGCTGAAGCCCCGTGGTGAGAGAAGCCACAGTGCTGGAAAGGAACACACACAATCTAGTACATTCCTAATTTATAAAGCCCTAAAAGGCCAAATAAGTGCTGTCAGCAAGAACTACAGAAGGACATTCATTGATGGGTTCTAAACAAAAGTTGTTTTGTTTATGTCTAAGGCCCTCAGGCAGATAATACTTAACAGAGCAGGAAAAGACAAGTGGGATTTAATCCCCGGCCTCTTTCTTGATAGCCTTCCAGATGGTGGAGAAGACAACTTAGGTCATCAGTGGAGAGAGAGTGTAGGAAGTCAATGTGGGTGTGTTGCAGGGTATGATAATTGTAATGGTGTGCTGATCTACATTTTCTATTGAAGTTGATTTTTTTTCATCAGATGGTTATGTTTGAATCAAAGAGAATGGTCTTAATATTGGTGTTCGGATTTGCAAAGGGTGCTAGGGTTGGTACTATTGAAGCATATTAGAGTTAAGGTATTTGAAGGATGTGGTATGTTGTATTGATGGCTTTGGTTATCCATGATTGGTGGATGAGCAGTTGAGTGGGACAGCAGTAAGACTGGTGCTGGTGGAGCAATTGAAGTCCAGGATGTTCTCCTTGATCTACACAGGTATCACGATGATATGACTGATGTTTTGAAAAAGAGGGTGCGAAATCAAGCTGCCATTTTCAAGTTCAAGTGCCATTAACATGAGAGGCGTTTTGTCTGGTGTGCATTCTGAAAATCAACCCTAGAAGGTAGATTTGACAGAACAATAAGGACAAAATGTCAAAGCAAATACTGACAGGTAAGTAATTCTAGATTTTCTATCCCTAATTCCACATATATGAACCTATATTGTACATATAGCTTCCAGGTATGTAGACGTGGAGTTACCAATAGTAAAAATGTACTTTCATTTAAGCGTGGGCACAAAATCCGTTTCGCGATCCAATTTGCGGATTTTTGACGATTTCATGATCCACGAATCGCGCAAAATTACCCAATAATTCGCAAATTCGCAAGCTACAAATTATTTTGCTTGGTCGCGCTTGAAAAATACAATATCGCGTGCGCGGCGTTGACTCTGAGCCTGCCGAGTTGTTTTTCTCCCGGTTTTGCGTGTGCTGCGCCATTTTCGATCTTGCTGCGTGATCGCGCGAGTGTTTTTTGAACGCAATTACGTCATCGCGGCTTGCCATCTTGCACGGCGAGAGTTTGACAACGCGAGTACATCATAAATGCCCGCGACGGCGCGCAGCTGACTTCCGGCGGGAGGTTTCAACAGCTCACTTTTGCGAAATTGCAAAAATTGCAATTCTGCACAAGAAATCCACCGCAGGAAGCATAAACCTTGTGAAAATGATGATTTTGATCAGAATAACTCCTCAGATTGACATTTGGCTGCACTTTTTGGTGCAGGAGTCCATTTTTTGGGGTGGGGTGGGAGGAAGGAAGTGCTTCAGTGTCTACAAATTCCTGTTCCTGTCCAGCAGGCTCCTCCCAGTGCTTTGTCCATGTACTGGCCACTTTTCATTTGGCTGTTGAGCTGGAAGGATTACTTTTTCTTGCTGCTGGTGGATTTTTGTATTTGAGGACTTTTTGGACTTTGGAGTTTGGATCACTTTTGGACTTGAGATTTTACAAGTAAGTTGGTGTTGTTTGTTTGGGGCATTGCAGTTGAGGCAACTCCAGTTCTAAAACTAAGGGGGTCATTAGGATGGCGGATTTCCTGCATACTCCGGGCCGGCGGAAGCCACCGCCGGCCCGGAGTATGCGGGAAATCCGCCGAGGAGGCCTGAAAGACCCACCGCCAAATCAGGATGGCTGGTGGGTCTCCCAATCCGTCCGCCGCTTTTCCACCGTGGTCGGAAGGCGACCACGGCGGAAAAGCAATAACATGGCTGGCGGTGTCTATCAGACACCGCCAGCCATATTAGGATGCAGGGTGAGTCATGCTTTTCCGCGGCGGCTTTTCCGCCGTGGAAAAGCATACGGACAGTCACTTTGGGGGCCCGTTGCGGGCCCCCTGGGTGAAGGTTGCGTGGGGGGTGCACATGGGGGGTACCTATGGTACCCCCCTGCCCTTGCGTGCACGAAGCGGCAGGCACCACGCGGTGCCTGCCGCTTTGTGCATGCAAATGCACACCTTTCGTTTTTTGCATTGCGGCGGATGCTGCTTCAAGCAGCATCCGCCGCAATGTAAAACATACAGGATGTGACCGCCAGGGTGGCGGTCACATCCTACTTGCTATGGAGGGACCGCCGCTGCCCATGCGGACGGTCCCTCAAACTCAGGGGTGGCGGACGGACGCAAGTCCGTCCGCCATCCTAATGACCCCCTTAATTCTCATTTATGTCATGGAATTTTAGCTCACTGTTATATGTTTTTTATTTTTTTATTTTGGGGTGCCTGTAAAGCCTCACTAGCCAGTAGGCCCAGGGGTAGTGAGTGGTGCATGGGCCTAGTCTTTCTGTGGGGTGTCTTGAATTTAAACATCATTGAGGGCATGGATGGCATGGGATTGTGGTGATTTTTATGTGTTTTTCGATTTTTGGGGGTGTTGTTGGGGACTGGGCATGTGGATGGGGGCCATTTTGAGTGCTGGTACAGGCAGGGCCTCGCCATGTGCTGGGGAGGCAAGGGGCCATTTTGAAGGCAGGCAGTGTTCTCAGGCCTGCACCCATTTTACCTACCTTTCATCCATTATGCCCAGGGGTACTCAGTGGTGCATGGGCCTAGAATTTCTGTGGGGTGTCTTGAATTTAAACATCATTGAGGGCATGGATGCCATGGGATTGTGGTGATTTTTATGTGTTTTTCGATTTTTGGGGGTGTTGTTGGGGACTGGGCATGTGGGTGGGGGGCATTTTGAGTGCTGGCACAGGCAGGGCCTGGCCATGTGCTGGGGGGCAAGGGGCCATTTTGAAGGCAGGCAGTGTTCTCAGGCCTGCACCCATTTTGCCTAGCTTTCATCCATTATGCCCAGGGGTAGTGAGTGGTGCATGGGCCTAGTCTTTCTGTGGGGTGTCTTGAATTTAAACATCATTGAGGGCATGGATGGCATAGGATTGTGGCGATTTTTATGTGTTTTTCGATTTTGGGGGTGTTGTTGGGGACTGGTTATGTGGGTGGGGCCATTTTGAGTGCTGGTACAGGCAGGGCCTGGCCATGTGCTGGGGGGCAAGGGGCCATTTTGAAGGCAGGCAGTGTTCTCAGGCCTGCACCCATTTTGCCTAGCTTTCATCCATTATGTCCAGGGGTACTCAGTGGTGCATGGGCCTAGTCTTTCTGTGGGGTGTCTTGAATTTAAACATCATTGAGGGCATGGATGGCATGGGATTGTGGTGTTTCTTATGTGTTTTTTTATTTTTGGGGGTGTTGTTGGGGACTGGGCATGTGGGTGGGGGCCATTTTGAGTGCTGGTATAGGCAGGGCCTGGCCATGTGCTGGGGGGCAAGGGGCCATTTTGAAGGCAGGCAGTGTTCTCAGGCCTGCAGCCATTTTGCCTAGCTTTCATCCATTATGCCCAGGGGTAGTGAGTGGTGCATGGGCCTAGTCTTTCTGTGGGGTGTCTTGAATTTAAACATTATTGAGGGCATGGATGCATGGGATTGTGGTGATTTCTATGTGTTTTTCGATTTTTGGGGGTGTTGTTGGGGACTGGTCATGTGGGTGGGGGCCATTTTGAGTGCTGGTACAGGCAGGGCCTGGCCATGTGCTGGGGGACAAGGGGCCATTTTGAAGGCAGGCAGTGTTCTCAGGCCTGCACCCATTTTGCCTAGCTTTCATCCATTATGCCCAGGGGTACTCAGTGGTGCATGGGCCTAGAATTTCTGTGTGGTGTCTTGAATTTAAACCTCATTGAGGGCATGAATGGCATGGGATTGTGGTGATTTTTATGTGTTTTTTTATTTTTGGGGGTGTTGTTGGGGACTGGGCATGTGGGTGGGGGCCATTTTGACTGCTGGTACAGGCAGGGCCTGGCCATGTGCTGCGGGGCAAGGGGCCATTTTGAAGGCAGGCAGTGTTCTCAGGCCTGCACCCATTTTGCCTAGCTTTCATCCATTATGCCCAGGGGTACTCAGTGGTGCATGGGCCTAGTCTTTCTGTGGGGTGTCTTCAACTTAAACATCATTGAGGGCATGGATGGCATGGGATTGTGGTGATTTGTATGTGTTTTTTGATTTTTGGGGGTGTTGTTGGGGACTGGGCATGTGGGTGGGGGCCATTTTGAGTGCTGGTACAGGCAGGGCCTGGCCATGTGCTGGGGGGAAAGGGGCCATTTTGAAGGCAGGCAGTGTTCTCAGGCCTGCACCCATTTTGCCTTGCTTTCATCCATTATGCCCAGGGGTAGTGAGTGGTGCATGGGCCTAGTCTTTCTGTGGGGTGTCTTGAATTTAAACATCATTGAGGGCATGGATGCATGGGATTGTGGTGATTTCTATGTGTTTTTCGATTTTTTGGGGTGTTGTTGGGGTCTGGGCATATGGGTGGGGGCCATTTTGAGTGCTGGTACAGGCAGAGCCTGGCCATGTGCTGGGGGGCAAGGGGCCATTTTGAAGGCAGGCAGTGTTCTCAGGCCTGCACCCATTTTGCCTAGCTTTCATCCATTTTGCACAGGGGTACTCAGTGGTGCATGGGCCTAGTCTTTCTGTGGGGTGTCTTGAATTTAAACATCATTGAGGGCATGGATGGCATGGGATTGTGGTGATTTTTATGTGTTTTTCGATTTTTGGGGGTGTTGTTGGGGACTGGGCATGTGGGTGGGGCCATTTTGAGTGCTGGTACAGGCAGGGCCTGGCCATGTGCTGGGGGACAAGGGGCCATTTTGAAGGCAGGCAGTGTTCTCAGGCCTGCACCCATTTTGCCTAGCTTTCATCCATTATGCCCAGGGGTACTCAGTGGTGCATGGGCCTAGAATTTCTGTGGGGTGTCTTGAATTTAAACCTCATTGAGGGCATGGATGGCATGGGATTGTGGTTATTTTTATGTGTTTTTCGATTTTTGGGGGTGTTGTTGGGGACTGGGCATGTGGGTGGGGGCCATTTTGAGTGCTGGTACAGGCAGGGCCTGGCCATGTGCTGGGGGGCAAGGGGCCATTTTGAAGGCAGGCAGTGTTCTCAGGCCTGCACCCATTTTGCTAAGCTTTCATCCATTATGCCCAGGGGTACTCAGTGGTGCATGGGCCTAGTCTTTCTGTGAGGTGTCTTGAATTTAAACATCATTGAGGGCATGGATGACATGGGATTGTGGTGATTTTTATGTGTTTTTCGATTTTTGGGGGTGTTGGGGACTGGGCATGTGGGTGGGGGCCATTTTGAGTGCTGGTACAGGCAGGGCCTGGCCATGTGCTGGGGGCAAGGGGCCATTTTGATGGCAGGCAGTGTTCTCAGGCCTGCAGCCATTTTGCCTAGCTTTTATCCATTATGCCCAGGGTAGTGAGTGGTGCATGGGCCTAGTCTTTCTGTGGGGTGTCTTGAATTTAAACATCATTGAGGGCATGGATGCATGGGATTGTGGTGATTTCTATGTGTTTTTCGATTTTTGGGGGTGTTGTTGGGGACTGGGCATGTGGGTGGGGGCCATTTGAGTGCTGGTACAGATAGGGCCTGGCCATGTGCTGGGGGGCACGGGGCCATTTTGAAGGCAGGCAGTGTTCTCAGGCCTGCACCCATTTTGCCTAGCTTTCATCCATTATGCCCAGGGGTACTCAGTGGTGCATGGGCCTAGTCTTTCTGTGGGGTGTCTTGAATTTAAACATCATTGAGGGCATGGATGGCATGATATTGTGGTGATTTGTATGTATTTTTCGATTTTCGGGGGTGTTGTTGGGGACTGGGCATGTGGGTGGGGGCCATTTTGAGTGCTGGTACAGGCAGGGCCTGGCCATGTGCTGGGGGGCAAGGGGCCATTTTGAAGGCAGGCAGTGTTCTCAGGCCTGCACCCATTTTGCTAAGCTTTCATCCATTATGCCATGGGGTACTCAGTGGTGCATGGGCCTAGTCTTTCTGTGAGGTGTCTTGAATTTAAACATCATTGAGGGCATGGATGACATGGGATTGTGGTGATTTTTATGTGTTTTTCGATTTTTGGGGGTGTTGGGGACTGGGCATGTGGGTGGGGGCCATTTTGAGTGCTGGTACAGGCAGGGCTTGGCCATGTGCTGGGGGGCAAGGGGCCATTTTGAAGGCAGGCAGTGTTCTCAGGCCTGCACCCATTTTGCCTAGCTTTCATCCATTATGCCCAGGGGTAGTGAGTGGTGCATGGGCCTAGTCTTTCTGTGGGGTGTCTTGAATTTAACCATCATTGAGGGCATGGATGGCATGGGATTGTGGTGATTTTTATGTGTTTTTCGACTTTTTGGGGTGTATAACTGATGTTCCTCTGTCTTCCATTGCTTTTAGGTGCACAAGAGAACCGCCAATGCTAGGAAGAAGTCCTGCAGCGGTGTGTGCAGCACAACGTCACGCGACGTCACGTAAGGCCACAGACAAGACAACTCTGCAACTCGTGCAACAGCGGCCTGCTGTTCTGACATCTGAAGAAGATGGGCCCAAAGAAAGGTGGCCGTAGCGCCTCAGCGAAGAAATTTGCCTGTGCCACTGCCAGTAAGAAGGAGCAGAAGAAGCAAGTGGCACCACCTACCAAGGAGACAAGTGTACCCACCGACACCTTTTTTGGGAAAAAAAAAACTACGCCTGCAGCAGCAGCGGTGTCCGCCGGGGACCAAGCTGGAAGCAGCACCTCCGCCTCATTGGGGTCAGTGCCACCATGCCAAGTTAGGTCCAAGACCATGAGTGCTGCTGCGGCAGCCACTTTGGTTTTTCAATCACCATCGACCGATGATGTTGGCTCATCACAAGAAAGTACCATCCAATCAACGCAGGGTGTAACTCAGCTGGCGAGTGTTCAACAATCACAGCCGCAACGGCAACCACAAGTGCAACTAGTACAAGCGCAAGTACATGGGCAAGGAGATGCGCAAGTACATGGGCAAGGAGAGGCGCAAGTACATGGGCAATGAGAGGCGCAAGTACATGGGCAAGGAGAGGCGCAAGTACATGCACAAGGAGAGGCGCAAGTAGAGGTGCATGGAGAGGTGCCACAAGAGGTTCATGGAGCGGCACAACTGCCTACAACGCTTGTTCCTCCAGAAGTAGGGGCACATCAGGAAATTAATATTCAAGTGGAAGAATCATCCGAGGAAGCCACTCCTCCTGAGGATGATCCATTGTCTTCCAGATCCCCAGCAAGAAAAAGGTTAAGGAGGGCTGCTACTACTACAAGTTCTTCTTCAAGCCCCCTTCATTCTGATGACCTTGATCTTGATTGGAACCCACCAATGCAGTCTGACAGTGAGGCACAGCATGAGCCGACAAAGGTAGCTAAGCCTAAAAGGAAGGTTCCTGCAAGGCTGCGACTTATGGTTGCTGACGATGAACAAGAAGTGGTGCCTTCTGCTGCTGATGAAGAGTCTGACGATGACCCAGTCATCACAGACGTCACGCCAGCCACAGCGGGCATGCAGCAGACAAACATTTTAACCCTAGCCCGAATGGCTGCTGAGCGGGATGTGGTCGGCGTGGCACTGGTACCACCACCAACGCAGTTAACTACAACACCAACACGACCTCCAGCTTCCATATTTTCTCGTCAGAATGGCCGGCAGGGACCTCCATCCAGCTCGACCTCCATTACCTCAAGTAGTGGTGCTGTAAGTGAACATCAGAAACAAATTCAGCCACGCCCATCCTCCACTTCATCTGGCATTGAAAGTCAAAGTAGCGCCTCCACCACCATCAGACATCTCCAGTCCCCAGTTTGGGACTTCTTTACTGTTAGCAAAAAGGCGGAAAACATGGTTGTTTGTTCGATTTGTAAAACTGTAGTTAGTCGGGGTAAGCTTGGTACCAACTATGGTACCGGAGGCCAGAGAGGTCATCTAAAAAATCACCACCCTATCCAGTGGTACGCACCTAAGTAAGATCCAGGAAGTCCAAAGTAGAACTGATCCAAATGTATACATTGACATTGCATCTGATGATGATGACGAGAGGCTAATCATGCAGGGGGGAAGTGAAGAAGCGACTGACATTTTTTCTGGTACACCCAGTACCCATGGCAGCAGCACTGCAGTGGTAGCGCCCACACCCTCTACCCCTGCTACATGTATGAGGCACACTAAGAGTCTGGGACAGACACCAATGCAAAAAACTAAATCAATGAGCCTAACTGGTTTGAAGTCTGCATCATCATCATCATCATCACGTAAAACGGTCCAGCGCACCATTAGCAGCATGTTTTAGTCAGATGCGCCATTTGATCGAAACCATCCAATGGTGCGTCTGTATAACGCAAAGCTGGCTAAAATGCTAGCGCTGGACCTTCTCCCTTTCTCTTTCGTGGAAGGGGTGGGTTTTCGTGAATTGGTGGCAACAGTCTGCCCTAAATATAAGGTTCCTAGCCGGTCCTATTTTGCAAGGGTTGCTGTTCCAGCACTACATCAAGATGTGCTGGAGGTGATTGGCGCAGCTATTCTGAAGAGTGCTGTTCACACTATCCACATGACAACAGACATGTGGACCAGTTGCCAAGCCCTTGATTACATGTGCATCACTGCACACTGGGTCTCTTTTGCAGGGGTCGAAAAACAGTTAAAACACAAAGATGTTGACACGGAGGAAGTTTTTCAAGCTACTAGCAAACATGCAACAGTAGGCATGTTTGCCATGGAGAAATCTCACACTGCACCTAACCTTTTGGAGGAGTTTAACAGGAAGGTCAATGAATGGCTGCATCCAAGAAACCGCACAGTTGGTTATGTTTCCACGGATAATGGCAGTAATATAGTTAAGGCCATGGACAACGGTGGCTATTTCAGAGAGCCATGTTTGGCGCACAGTATTAACATCGTGGTGCAAGCCTTCTTGAAAACAGAAGAGCCAGTCGTCAAAGTACTGAGCATCTGCCGAAAAATCTGCACACATTTCAACCATTCTTTTAAGGCCAGGAAGCAGCTGAGAAACCTTCAATATGAACGCAACCTGCCAGTCAAAGGACTAATCCAGGAGGTGGCAACACGTTGGAACTCAACCTTTTACATGCTTGAGCGTCTGTCTGAGCAGTGGGAGGTAATACATGAGTTTGTCTTTAAACTGGGTTCTACTCACAAAGACTTGATGCTAGAGTTGGAGGAATGGAAGCTAATTGCAAGCCTGACAGACATGCTTCGTCCTTTTGAGCTCTTCATGCTTGAAGTCAACAGGGACGACTGTTATTCGAGCAAAGCTATCCCACTGTTGCGCATGCTAGAGCACCAACTGAAGGAGGTGTTTCAACATTCCGAGATGATGGTGAAAACCGAGAAGCATTTGGTTTGGCGGAGAAGTTATTATGGCACCTACTTGACAATGAAAGGCTTAAAAAGATACATACAGAACAACATTACATTTGTGCCACTATTCTTGATCCACAGTACAAAAAGGCACTGCCCACCAATACTTTCATTCCTTTTTCTGAAGCAGAAGTTTCAAAGTACAAAGATTGGCTAGCTGTGTCAGCGACTGTGTTCGAAAAAGACCGGCAGAACCTTCAAGGAGGCAGCACAAGTTCCACTTCTCAATCCGTGGTCGAAGGGAGTCACTTTCCCTCACATCTGTTAACGACACCAGCAACCATATCATCATCCTCACCTGCACCAGGCCGCAAACAAATATTGTCGGAAGGGGATTGGCTAACTCAGCAAGGGTTAGCTCGGTCCACTGATGAAAAGGTTGCACATGGTACGCAAAGTGGATCAACCCTGGAGAACCTTGAGTCAGTGGTGCAGGCCCATCTGGATGACCCAACAGAGGTCGTCATAATGAGAACCCATTGGGATATTGGTATACGAAAAGCTCAAAATGGCGACTGATCACCAACCTGCCTCTAAATTATTTGTCTTGCCCACTCGCAAGCGTGTCTTCTGAACGTGTTTTCAGTGCTGCTGGTGCCATTGTTACTTCAAAAAGGACCCGCCTTTTGCCTAAAAACGTGGAGAGGTTAACAATAATCAAGATGAATCAGCACTTCATACTAACCCTGGGCGTAGTGTGCGTAGTGGGGCTACGCGAAGCTACACAAAGTGGGCGAGAAACTACGCCCACCTGCGCACTTCGCGTAGCCCCACTACGCGCCGCATGCCCCCCTCCCCTACATACCTAATTTAATTAAATGGGCACAAAAATATAAATAAAATGCACTTACCTTGTCCGCGGCGTCCCGGGGCTCCCTCTGCTCGTTCACGCTGCCGTCTACTAACCAATGCGCATGCGTGGGCGGCCACGCATGCGCATTTCTTGCGAGAAATGCGCATTGCGCGGCCGCCCGCGCATGCGCATTGGTTAGCAGATGGCGCCGTGAATGAGCAGAGGGAGCCCCGGGACGCCGCGGACAAGGTAAGTGTATTTTATAAATGTTTTTTGCCCATTTAATTAAATTAGAATGCACGATAAGGAATCAGCACCCATCCAAAGTATTTTCTGAAGTTATTTCAAGAAGGTCCATCACATAAGTCAAAATGTATAATTTTGTAAGAATAAGTCCGGATTTCAGTGAAGTTTGCTTTTTCAAAGTTCTTTATTTTGGTAATACAGGGTCAGGAAAAATCCAAGATCCCAAATGGATTTTCTTCGTAGACGAGTCCCCTCAAGTGGGACTGAAATAACTGACTGACTACATGCTTGCTGATTGTTGACAGACCTACTTCTGAAATTTACAGGAGAGGCTGCCCTGTGGGCCCTCACTTTCCGAAGAAGATGCGGACATAAAGTAGAACAGGTAATGAATAATGAGAAGATGGCATGCAGTGGACAGCAATGGCTGTCTGTCTCTGTTGAAACCAATTGCTGTTTGTTTTTTGTGAACAGCGCAATTTGCCATGTTTTCAATATACCAGTATTGCATGTTTTTGGGTTTATTTGGGGGTGTTCTAGATTTGCGGTGCTGGGTCGGGGGGTCTGGGAGCACTGCTGACACAGTCTAATGTTGATTGCATTTGTTTTTCAGGAAATCCATGGTGGAAAACGGGAGTTAGTCTCACTTTTTAAGGTTTTGCTTTTTGGCTGTTTGGGGGTCTTCTACTTGTTTCCGCCTGGGTTGACGGGTCTGGGGTCATTGCTGGGAAGGTCTAATACCGGATAAAAGTGTTTTGGAGAAAATCGGAGGTGAATTTTTTTTCCCATTTTCAGGCATTTTGCTCACTTTAGCATTTTCGGGGGCCTATTTGGGGGGTTCCTGGTGTTTGGGGGTGGGTTTTGGGGTCTTGGAGCAACGCTGGGTATGGATACTTTTGATTGCAAGAGGTTTGAAGCAAATCCATGGTGGCAAAGGGGAGTTAGGGCCTAGCTGCAGAGCGCGCGCGGAGTGATTTTGGAAATTTGCCGGAAAATTTCAAAGTCCCCATTTTTGTATATTTGCTTTTTGCCTGTTTGGGGGTCTTCTACTTGTTTCCGCCTGGGTTGACGGGTCTGGGGGCATTGCTGGGAAGGTCTAATACCGGATCAAAGTGTTTTGGAGAAAATAGGAGTTAAAAAAGTTTTTGCGTTTTTGCTCACTTGCTTGTCTTTGGGGTGCTGTTTGGGGGGGTTCCTGGTGTTTGGGGTGGGTTTTGGGGTCTGGGAGCACTGCTGGCACAGTCTAATTTTGA
Organism: Lissotriton helveticus; assembly: GCF_964261635.1. Classification (NCBI taxonomy): domain Eukaryota; kingdom Metazoa; phylum Chordata; class Amphibia; order Caudata; family Salamandridae; genus Lissotriton; species Lissotriton helveticus. The sequence continues at coordinate 211,151,326 of NC_136071.1, read as the reverse complement.
TTGCATTTGTTTTTCAGGAAATCCATGGTGGAAAACGGGAGTTATGGCCTAGCTGCACAGCGCGTTTGGACAGAATTGAAAGAAGGCCGATTCTAAGTATGAGATTTTCCATTTTTGCTTTTTGCCTGTTTGGGGGTGTTCTGCTTTTTTGCGGGTGGGTTGGCGGGTCTTGGGGCATTGCTGGGAAGGTCTAATACCGGATAAAAGTGGTTTGGAGAAAATCCATGCTGAAAAGCGTTTTGGCACTTTTTTAACTTAGGGCTTGTTAGGGTTAGCACTGGCAGCAGTATTGCATGTGTTTGAGAGTGTTTTAGATTTTTGCAACTGGGTTCTGGAGTCTTAGAGCACTCGCGGGAATGTGTAATTTTGGTTGCAAGTGGTTTGAAGAAAATCCATGGTGGGAAAGGGGGGTTTTGGCCTAGTTAAAGAAAGCGTTTGCCACTATTCTTAACTTAGGGCTCGTTAGGGTTAGCAGTATTGTATTGCATGTGTTTGGGCGGGGGTTCTAGATTTTTACGACTGGGTGGGGTCTTGGAACACTTGTTGGATTGTCTAATTTTGATTGTCAGTGGTTTGAAGAAAATCTAAGGTGTAAAAGGGGGGTTTTGGCCATACTTTCTGAGTGCGTTTTGGCACGATTTGAAATTAGGCCTCTGCGAGGTAGCAGCAGTATTCTGCACGTTTTTGGGAGGGTAAAATGGGGTGTTCTAGATTTTGGGGATTGTCATCTCTGAAAGTGACAGTATAATTTTTGCACTACACAGCGGGCCTTATATATTTTTTTCTCCGAGGTGTCTGTAACACTTACTGTTGTGTTTTTCCATCATCAATTACAGGCAGGCTTTTACCCTGTGCCATCGATGTACTACTCAGGCTTACAATTAGCGATCCGCAAATCCACATCAGGCAGGCAGTGGACAGTCAGTGTGTCTGGTCACCAAGATTGATCGACGGAGCATCCGATGGAATGAAGGAGTACCGCGAATAAGAGGAATAACTGGATGCATCAACTTCACAAATTCAATGGGACAACTACAAAAAACAGTAACAGTATCCAAAATTCTCCTTATCTTTTAAATGATATTCTTGTGAACTTGAACTTACTTTTACGAGTGTGACTCTGTGCGTTTGCTTGATCTCTGCTTCAAATTCATCCCTCCAGCTCTTTGATATGTCTTTGCTATGTTTAACACTAATTTAATGTTCTAAGTGTTTATTGTCTGAGGGCAGAGAGGCAAGTGAAATTGCGTAATGACTGCAGCCCTGTACTGCCAACTTGTTTCTTCGTAGTTACTAGTAAGTTGCAGTAAGTAGTAGTACTACTTTTCAGTAAGCTAACCATCCATTTAGTAAACAACTTCTGGCATGCAGTAGTGCACTTCCTTTATGTCCCTTTAAAGGTTTATCAATATCTTCAAATCCAAAGATTTGTTTCTCTTCATTTGTTGTTTGACTGTCCATGCTGTGTTATTTTCCTCTCTACCAAACTTTCCCAAAAACCCCCATTCCCATCCAATGTTCAAACCCTAACCCTTTTCCCCTGGGCTGTGTGGTATTTTATTGAGGTGTGACTGACAACAACAATAAATTCCACACACTTGCTGGGGAGGATAAGGTCAAAGCAACCAGAAGTTCATGTGCGCCATCGTGGATTGATAATAAGAACATCCTCCTCCTACACGACGTGAACAATCTAATGCTTAATGCTTACCTTACGTTGGCACTGCTTAGGCTACAATTTAGGGCACCGTTCTGTACCGTACTATCTATTGTACTGTTTCTAATGCTACGCTCAGGCCACTCAATGTTTAATTTCCTCTTTTTTTCATATGGTGATACTGCAAGTGTGTACCACTACTGCTACCAGCACAGCAATGATATTGCATCCGTCGAGGATTCAAGTCAACAACCAACCTTAATCACCATTTGAAATGAGCCAGCCCTGGGGCTACCCCGATTCTCAAACACGAATCACAGGTAAGATAAGCATTTTGGAGAGGTAGAATAATGGGCTAGGACTGGGAGGAGAGCAGAGATTGCCAGTACTACTAGTAAAGTACTAGTAGGGCTACTGAATTCACTAACTCGGTTACTGGCACTTTGGTACATTTCAGGACTAGATGTTTCATTCATGCTGGTAAGTTGGAAGAAACTAAACGTCCAGTAACCACCGCCCACCCCCACACAAAATAATATGAACGCGTATACTATGTTTTGGTATGAAAAATAATTATTAAGAAATATATTGAGGTAGTCAAAAATGAAATAAATTAACCCAACTCACCCCCCTACCTAACCCCAACCAATGTCCAAAAGTCCAAAAGTCCCCTTTCCCAAACACCCAATTCCCACCCCCCCAACAGTCTTAAAAAAGCGGCAAGGGACAGTCACTTCCTCCGGTGGCGTAGTTTTGGAAGCTGTTGCTTCATGTCCCGCTGCTCTTTGCGGAGGTCCCGGAGCTGGCACTGAAGTTTTTCGGCCAACCGCTCCAGGTAGTCCACTCTTTTGCGTAGTCGGCGCACACGAACGATCCAGGATCTGGGGGGGGGGCGCTGATGTTGTTGCTGCTGTGCGGCGGCGGCGGGAGGCTGTTGGGCCACAGCTCCGTTTGGCTGGAGGCTTCCGGCTGGTGGACCCGGGGGCAGTGGAGAAGGATGTAGATGTTGATGTCTCCTCATGCTCCCGAGCCCACAACCGCCGATACTCGACACAGATAGCCTCCAGATTACGGGCCCTAGCCCGGACAGCCATCTCCTTACGGGTGAGCTTTTTGGGAGTAGCATCTATGAAGAAAGAAAGAAAAATACTGTAGCCAATAGTCTTTAACATAAAGTCAAAATAATTCAATGGAAGGTTGACACTCAGTAACACCAGCAAGTAGCAAACACAGTATAACATTTTGGCATGTATCTTTCCACCGTCTTTGTAAGCCTGTGACACTGTGAGTTTCAGGAATTCCACTAGCAGCACTATAGGTAGACTCACTACTACATACATAGTCATAGAGTACTAAAAAAAGTCCTTTTTTACTTTTTTTCTCTTGTTTTGCAAAAGAAATTACTGGTACGTGAACTTGTGGTAGCAGCCATAATGGCAGCTCACTCAGCTTTCACCCAAGAAATACAGACACAGGCCATGATGATGCAGACTCGCAGTACTTTTAGCAGTACATGCAGGTGGGGATAGGAATGTCTTACTTTTCTATAGGGGTGGCACTGCCACTGGCCATACTTCATCCACTCAGCGTCTGCTCTACTACATCATACACCTCTGCTATCGACGAGGAGGATGAAGAAGATAACATCCAGGCTTCCAAAGTACGTCTATGATTCTTCTTCATGTCTCAAATGTACCAAAATTTCTTTTTGTCAATAAGGAACTAACACCCTTTTCATTATATTTTGGAAACCGCTGTCTTCTTTCTTATGTTGAATTGCATTCAACAAAACCATTCTTTACAGTCATAAATAAATATTAAGACTCGCTCGTCCTTCGTTACAACCTTCTTTAACTTTTCGTTCTTCACATCCCTAAACTACATATGATATGACTTGGCTTCACAATAAAAATTTGCCAGCTGAGTTGAAGTGAAATAGAGGGGGCCATTGGTTACCAGAGAAGTACCGCCACTAATGCTATTGCAAGTCAAGGTTGACTGTCTTCTCCGTAATAGCCCAAAAAGTAGTTCTAAATTAGTAAATGTTCTTGACAGTACAGTGTACTTATACTAGTTTACTGTGTACTACTGTACAGTACATCATACACTCCTTTACGAGCCTACTTAAAAAAATTTCAATAAGTAAGGAGTATAATAACTTACCACCATCCGCCGCCGCTGAGTCTTCCTCCCCAGCTCCTCCTGTTGGCCCCGCCGCATCCAGAGTGGACCCCTCCGCACTGCTGGCCCCGGCACTGGTGGTCATCTGTGCCGCATCAGATGTTGTGACGTCTAGGAAAAACATGTCATATTTTCAGATGCCATACACAACCCCCTATTTTGTCTCGTAATGGAAGAAAATGTTACATAACACATTTTTTATTACTGGGATTGAAAAAAAGTAACGGTTTTGGGGAGGGTGTTAACCTTTTATATGCTTATTCCATTAAATGCTACACTTCTTCTCATGACAACTGATGAATGCTTGCTTAACGTGCACCATTTTTTCTAATTACAGAAAGAAGATTCCATTGCCCTTCTGCCAGACGATTCATCAATTACTACTGAGTCATCACCAGCAGTACTTTAAGTACTTTAAAGAAGGTGGGGGCTCACGCACAGCTATTCTAATAATTTCCTGTGTCTGTTAACTATTATTAAGTTTGAGTCATACTAATTTCATTCATGGGAATGTTGTTTAAACTTTAACGTCATCTTCATCCATCAGAATACTACGCTATTAAAAATAAAGAAATAATGTTTTCATTTCTTAATTGAAAATAAAACTTTAAAACTAACCAACACTGTGTGGTTTTTGTTTACGAGTGAGTGAGCGGAAAGGTTTGAACTACTGCACTTGGCAGTCATGTTTCAGTGACTCAGATAGGCCGGGACTCGGAGGTAGTCTTCTTCTATTGTTCTGGGTCGTAAAATCATTGGTCAGACATTCTAAATAGTCGGTCAGGGGATTGGGGGTTCAACTTCTGTTCGGACTGAGGTATGTCGAAAGTCGAACTGCACCTATCATCAACAATGTCCTATATATCTTGTCCATACTTCTTTGTGTGCAGAATAGTCCCTGAAACAGTAGCTGCATTGGATGTGCTCCTCTCAAATCTAAAAGGCAACTGCTACCTTTTACTTGGTGTAAACAATGACATTTTGTTGTTGGAAATTGTCAAAGCACTTACATTAAGAAGACTGGAATAGACAGCAAGGGCAACCCAGAGGACTGCACTCAGTGCGTAGAGCTATTGCTGTATCAGAGTTTTGTTTCACACCGTTTGCCGAATGGGCAAGCTTAGCTACCTACACAGACCGACTCATAATTGTAAATAGTTGTAGCACAGAGAGTGATGGTAGAGGCAGGATAAGAATGCAGAAAGTAGTCTACATTAGAAGAATATCAAAGACTATTTTGTAAAACATAGAATTATTAGGAACCAGTTTGTAATGAATAGGAGCTGTAAAAGTTAGGGAAGTATAAGTATTAATATAACAATAGAACAACTTTCTGGGGCCAGCAGAAGAGCCTGCAAGGGACTGAGCCTCTCTACCTTCTGCCACCGGAGTCTCTGTCGCTGTCGCCGCCGCTGCCTTGCCCCTGGGAGGTCCTGGTGATCATGAAATAATGAAACACAACATGGATGATTGTTTTTTGGGAAATATTTGATTTCTTTGTACTCAATCTAAAATTATGTCGGGGAAACAAATTAACATCAATTGCATCTGATCTGGTCAACTAGGAGGATAGTAGTACAGTATTGCAGGATTCGCATACCGCCCAATAGGAAAGTTATGTAATTCACTAACTACATCAACAACAAAAAGGTTCTACTACGACTGCCATCACTCAGCAGCACGAGACGTCGCGTGACAGACACAGTCCGTCATCATGATTGCAGACCACTAACAAATGTCCTATAACAAGTAATAAATAATATACTCAACGTATCAATCCATGACTATCTCTTCAAAGTGGCAGCAGCAGGAGTACAAAGAAGGACTAGACTTGAGTCTACTGTCTCTAGCATTACGCTGCAATGCTCTCAAATGACTAAAAAGTTGCAAACAAGTAAGCATAGTAGCAACGCCAATAACCAGGCGAGCACCTGGAATGACAGAAGCTATTTAAACTTTAATTTACCTGCAATGTAATCGAATCAGCAGCATTCATACTCTTCAGGAAAAAAATAGATTAGCAATATAACAGAGCAGAAGGAAAAAAAGTAGTTATTAAATAGCTACTTACCAAGGCCAGGGATCTCCACACCGAGCAGGTCGAGCATGTCATGCTTCCGGTCCAAGATGTCACTCCACCGGTGTGTCACTTGCTGGTAGGTGCGCCAGACCCCAGACTCCTTGTACATGCGCCGGCACACCTTCTCCCACAGCTGGCGATGCTCCTGGAGGCCGTAACCGGAAGCAATGCCCCCACCTGCTGCCACGGTCTTAGGGAGGTGGACTTGGATGAAAACCATCAAGGCGGCCACCTCCACCGCAGAGAAGATCTCCCTGGCCTGGACTTCCTCCCCCCTCAAACGCCTGCAAGGGAGCCGGGTACGGGGTGCTGGGCCCTTCCCCTTGCCCTTGTCGACTCCCTTAGCCATGGTCCTGGGCACAAGAAGAAGGAAAGAAGAATAGGTGTGAAAAAAAATAAGAGAGAGAGCGAAAGAAATAAAGTAGGTAATAAAGTAACAAAAAGTTAAAACAAGCATTTACAATGCAACGGTCTCGCCTTTGCAAAAGTTAGAGCTATTGGCACTGTAAATGACAAAATTGTAATTTATGGCTCGCATTTTAACTCCCACTTTAAAATTATTTCCAACCTTGTGACCTCCAACTGGAAACTTGAGTGGACCAGATGCATTTTTATTTGCGACGCTTAAAAGACAAGCAAACCTTTTAAATCTAGATGCAGCGGTGAAGTAATGCACGGGACTGGAAAATACAATTTAGTGACCGCTCTTTGCATAACGGCAGGACAGTGGGGGATGTAGTGTCTCTCCTCTCCTTATCATTCAACTCACTCTGGGGTCAAAGGTCCAGAGCCAGCTGTCAAGAAGGAATGTAACAAGCTCTTGGCATTGCTGTGGGGAGGGGGGGGGGAGAAATGTGAGACATCCTTCTACTTAATCAATAAAACGGGAACAACCAGTTCATCTGGCTTTGTGGGTGGGGGCTGAAATCATGACAGACACGAATGGAGAACCCCTTATCATAACGACAGGGAAGTATGACACACACGTCGCCTTAAGGCGCTCGTCCAACACTTACAGTTCCTGACGAGCCCCTCACCTTGTTATGCACAACATGAGGTAGGCGCCTGTTAGCTTCACACTGGCGTGTGCTCTCTGTGTATGTGTGCAACTGTGCACACTGACTCGCAATCACGGACTCCACATAGGCAACGGAAGTCGAATATTTACACATTCTTTAATAAAGACAGCATGGATTTAATGCAGATACTCGCAGTACCCAGCAGATAACGGCGGAGCAGTGTTTCACTCTCACACATTGAGTCACACCTGCGCCACCCGCACTGCCATTTCGTGCATGCTTCTGAAGCCTCTCTCTGGTGTCTCTAAGGTACATAAAGGACCCGCCGTCATTTCTGACCCTGTTTTGCCTGGCCTGGCAGTGCCCCGTCTCGACCCCCTGCCATGCCCCCGTCTCCTCAAGTACCCATAGCACGATCTACATTTTTTAATAGGGCCATAAAAAGCCTGCTTATTTGGAAGTCAAGGGGATCTGTTTATGGCAGTTCTTTAGGGTAGAGGGGGGAACTGTACAAACTCAGGGAAGGGGCACACTGACTGAGCAACCCCGCTACGGGGTGCACACGGAAGTGGAGCAGGGCGTCAGAAAACAAGCACAAAATGCCACTTCCGCTTATTGAATAATTTCAGTAGTCTGGCTATATTTATAAAAACAAATGATTGCCGTTAATTTGAAACTACCCCAGAATAGGCATATTCCCCTCCATCTGCTTGCACTGCGATGCTTCCTTTTAGAACACAAACGGTGTCTATTGCAACACTATTTCCAGGTTGCTGCCAAAATGGTGTATCATTTGGGATGTTAAGTCATCTCCCACGATCAGTGCCTAAGGAGAGGTCACCATCTCTGTAGACATGGGGTCGTGGGGGGAGGAAGAATCGTGTCTCACTCATTCCTGTGATGGGCAGAGCTGATTGACAGCAGGACATAAACCTGTCCTTTATGGGGCATTCTTTGCAGTTTTATATCCAGCGAAATCAGCTCTAAGGGGGTCTGGCTGCACGAGGCCTGCTAGTCCGGGCCTAGTTTTAGCCTTGAACTCTTTCACAATAGCCGGGGGGGGGGGCATTTGGCAGGGGGGCGGCGTCCCAGTCAGTGGGACCGCGGCACAGATGGGTTAGAATGGTGAGAGGGCCTCCCCCACACCCGAGTTTGTGGTGAAGGGGCTTGTTTCAGGTCTTGTGTAGGAGAGGGCCCCAATACCTTCAAAGACCTCCCTGGAACAGCTAGTGCACGCTACCCAGGGTCACAGTGCCGCCCCTCCTCTCAATCAGGGTGCAGTAGTACCCCTTCTGCTAGGCTGCAGTGTCACCTCCACCTTTGCATAACTCAAAGTGCATGGTAAGAACAAAGAACAACACACAAGTGACGCAGTCAGGGAGCAGGGGATGGGGCGATTCCACCGTACCAAACTACCAGTCCGGGAAACGGTCTCTGGGCGTTAACTTAATACAACCACAAACTTGTACCTGGGAATGACAAAGACGTCTCCACACGCTAAGGAAGGCAGCCGTCGTCCAGTCATGTTCCCGCCGCTCGACAAATGTATCGATCTCGGACGGATGAAATGCTGAATAAACCCTCTAACTTTGAAACTGTGAGCATTGGGTCAGACACAGACCACTGGTAGCGATGCTAAGCCCACTGAGGCAACGGCAGCGTAATTAAACACAAACTCATGTTTTGGTACTCCACGGACAGTGGGTGGGCAGGAGGGAGGAGGCACGGACAGTGGGCGGGCGGCAGGGAGGAGGCACGGACAGTGGGCGGGCAGGAGGGAAAAGGCACGGACAACGTGAGAGGGAGGGTGTGGGGGCGGGACTTAAAAAAAGACACGGAAACGCCCCCGAATCGCCTTGTGACGGGGAAAGAGTGATTGACAAGCAATCTCTTCCAATGGCTAGCCTCCATTTATGGAGCTAGCCAATGGAAGAGAAGGCAGGACAAAGCCCCACACTGTAGGGTCAAAAGATTTCGCCTGCGCAAACGCTGCTGCGCAGCGGACGCCAGGCGAAACCTAAAAAACACAAAATATAGATGTAGGAAATTGAAGAGAGAGATAATAAGCACAAAAAAACCAAAAAAAGTTCAGAAAAACATAGGATTACAAAGATGTAGGATGGATAGAAAGGTAGCATGCCCAAAACCATAGCAGAGAATGAAAAACAAGATGGCCGCGCCCATAGAGGACCGCGTGGGTAAGTTTGCGCGATATTTCCCCCGCGAGCAAGCAAAAACGCCCACGAACACGTAATCGCACGCCGCATACGACGCGAGCATGCACCGAGCGCCCGGAAACGGAAACACGTCACGCAAACAAGATGGCCGCGCCCATACACGACCACATGGGCAACCTCGGGGTCGGTGCGCTGCAAGCGGTCCGCGAATAAGCAAAAAAACGCGCGGACACGCAAAAAAAAGAAATCCGCAAATTTGCACGAATTTGCGGATTGCAAGTTCGATTTCGCACAAATTCACGCCCCGCGAATCTCGCGAAATGGCAGAAAAACGAATTTTGGAAAACTGAAAGCACTTAGCAGGTGCAAAAGTTCAAGCTAATTTGTAACCATTCCCTGTAGTGCTTCCTGAGGGGCCCCTCCAGAGTTCAGTTGCCTACTTGCAACTATTCTTTGACCCTGCTCTGACCCTCAAAGCAGGGTCAGAGAATAGTTACAAGTATGGCACAATGCTCATGTAAAAAAAATAACTGCAACAGGAAGCACTTACAGCTAAGGAAGCAGGTGCCAGACTTGAAGCACAAATTCAGTGACACATTAACCAGCCCTAAATTAATTCATCTCATTTGAGGCTGGGCAGTTGTGCTTTCCCCCCATAATCTACAGTGGTGAACAAGAGGGTGATAGTGGTGAACCAGAGGGTGGCACTGATGAACAAGAGGGTGCTGTGATGAACCAGAGGGTGGCAGTAGTGAGTGCTGAACCTGAGCGTGGCAGGGGTGAACCAGAGGGTGGCGGTGATGAACCAGAGGGTGGCAGTGGTGACCCAGAGGGTGCTGTGATGAACCAGAGGGTGGCAGTGGTGAGTGCTGAACTAGAGGGAGGCAGCAAGGGTCAACCAGAGGGTGCTGTGATGAACCAGAGGATGGCAGTAGTGAGTGCTCAACTTGAGGGTGGCAGGGGTGAACCAGAGGGTGGCGGGGATGAACCAGAGGGTGGCAGTGGTGAACCAGAGGGTGGCAGTAATGAACCAGAGGGTGGCAGTGATGAACCAGAGGGTGCTGTGATGAACCAGAGGGTGGCAGTGGTGAGTGCTGAACCTGAGGGTGGCAGGGGTGAACCAGAGGGTGGTGGTGATGAACCAGAGGGTGGCAGTGGTGAACCAGAGGGTGGCAGTTATGAACCAGAGGGTGCTGTGATGAACCAGAGGGTGGCAGTGGTGAGTGTTGTACTAGAGGGTGGCAGCAGGGGTGAGCCAGAGGGTGCTGTGATGAACCAGACAGTGGCAGTGGTGAGTGCTGAACCTGAAGGTGGCAGGGGTGAACCAGAGGGTGGCGGTGATGAACCAGAGGGTGGCAGTGGTGAACCAGAGGATGGCAGTGATGAACCAGAGGGTGCTGTGATGAACCAGAGGGTGGCGGTGGTGAGTGCTGAACCTGAGGGTGGCAGGGGTGAACTAGAGGGTGGCGGTGATGAACCAGAGGGTGGCAGTGGTGAACCAGAGGGTGGCAGTAATGAACCAGAGGGTGGCAGTGATGAACCAGAGGGTGCTGTGATGAACCAGAGGGTGGCAGTGGTGAGTGCTGTACCAGAGGGTGGCAGCAGGGGTGAACCAGAGGGTGCTGTGATGAACCAGATGGTGGCAGTGGTGAGTGCTGATGCTGAACCTGAGAGTGGCATGGGTGAACCAGAGGGTGTCAGTGGTGAACCAGAGGGTGCTGTGATGAACCAGAGGGTGGCAGTGGTGAACCAGAGGGTGGCAGTGGTGAACCAGAGGGTGGCAGTGGTGAACTAGAGGGTGGCAGTGGTGAACCAGAGGGTGGCAGTGGTGAACCAGAGGGTGACAGTACTGTACCAGAGGGTGGCAGGGGTGAACCAGAGGTGCTGTGATGAACCAGAGGGTGGCAGTGGTGAGTGCTGAACCAGAGGGTGGCAGTAGTGAGTGCTGAACCTGAGGGTGGCAGGGGTGAACCAGAGGGTGGCAGTGGTGAACCAGAGGGTGGCAGGGGTGAACCAGAGGTGCTGTGATGAACCAGAGGGTGGCAGTCGTGAACCAGAGGGTGGCAGTGGTGAACCAGAGGGTGACAGTGCTGTACCAGAGGGTGGCAGGTGTGAACCAGAGGTGCAGTGATGAACCAGAGGGTGGCAGTCGTAAACCAGAGGGTGGCAGTGGTGAACCAGAGGGTGGCAGTGGTGAACCAGAGGGTGACAGTGGTGAACCAGAGGGTGCTGTGATGAACCAGAGGGTGGCAGTGGTGAGTGCTGAACCAGAGGGTGGCAGGAGGGGTGAACCAGAGGGTGCTGTGATGAACCAGAGGGTGGCAGTAGTGAGTGCTGAACCTGAGGGTGGCAGGGGTGAACCAGAGGGTGGCAGTGGTGAACCAGAGGGTGACAGTGGTGAACCAGAGGGTGCTGTGATGAAGCAGAGGGTGGCAGTGGTGAGTGCTGAACCAGAGGGTGGCAGCAGGGGTGAACCAGAGGGTGCTGTGATGAACCAGAGGGTGGCAGTATTGATTGCTGAACCTGAGGGTGGCAGGGGTGAACCAGAGGGTGTCAGTGGTGAACCAGAGGTTGTTGTGATGAACCAGAGGGTAGCAGTGGTGAACCAGATGGTGGCAGTGGTGAACTAGAGGGTGGCAGGGGTGAACCAGAGGTGCTGTGATGAACCAGAGGGTGGCAGTCGTGAACCAGAGGGTGGCAGTGGTGAACCAGAGGGTGGCAGTGGTGAACCAGAGGGTGGCAGTGGTGAACCAGAGGGAGGGAGTGATGAACCAGAGGGTGGCAGTGATGAACCAGAGGGTGCTGTGCCCATACACGACAGCATGGGTAACTTTGCCATGCAAGCGGCCCGCAAACACGCAAAAAGCCCCGCATACACGCAAAAATCCCCACGAACACGCAAAAAAACAAAAATTCGCAATTTCGCACGAATTCGCGAATTATGCAGATCGCGAATTCGCTTTCGCACGATTTCGCGAACTGCGATTTTGGTGATTTCGCTCATACTTACTTTCATTTATGCATTTAATTCTCAATATTTTGTGACTTGATATTCCTCTAACATGATAATCTGGGGGTCGATATTCAGCAGTACAATTGTTTCATCTCACTTTTTAGGTGTGTTCAGAAGCATAAAGCATCAGTAAATCAAATAAACCTAGTCTTTTAACAACTCAACATGAAGAAAATCTCTTGAGTTGTACTTCCAATTGCCTGAGCAAAGGTTTGAAACCTCTCAGTACTCAGGTTGCTTCTCTGCAATTAAATGCATGTGTGAAAGATGTCAATTGTGTTCTCAAGAGGGTCACGATCAGAAGCGAAACCCCACAATAAAAAAATAACTCCTTGGCAATCTTGATGGTTCTTGATTGTACTTGAGAGGCAAGACTAAAACATGGTGTAAAAACCACCCTGAATGCAGATAAAAAATGAGTTCAGCAGAATTATTCCCAAAGGCCAAATCCTCATGAAATCCTGATGAAAAATAGCAAAAAAAACAAGACAAAAAGAACAGCAAGGGGCTATGAACTCATCGAAAGCTCAGGGAACAAATGTATTGTGGTGCATCCATCTCAATCCCAAGCCTGCTAATATATGGTAAAAATAGGAAATTACATTGCAAGAGGTAATGGCCATCTTGGTCAGGTGTAGGTATATGGCTATATTACTTTTTTGAATAATGGCTTATGAAGGAAGAATATCAAATTCCTCATGCCTCCGCATCTTACCATCTGTCTCCTGCACTTAAGAATCCACATTGCCCACAAAGTGGCCATGACCACGAAGACAGATATTTATTTATTTATATTTTTATTTATTCATTTTATTTATTTATAACGTGTTCTGCCACCCAAACGCTGTCCTGGTGCTAGTCAATAACAGAAATGTGAGAGACACAGAGAGGATAGAAAACCCTCCAAAGGAACAGTGATTGTGTCACCTGAAGATGATAGCCAGCCAAGACTCAACCAATGACTTGGGGAAGAGCCAGGTCTTAAGTGACTTCCTAAACTATAAAAAGTCGGTCATAGATCTTAGTCAAATAGGAGGCGAATTCCAAAGCTTGGCTGCGCTAGCCATGAAGGTCAGGCCACATTGCCTGGATTTCCTGAAGTTGGTTACACATAGCAGATAGGCTGATGTAGATCAGAGAGCTCTGTTAGAAGTATCGCTTCTAGTGACCACCCCCTGAAAGACTTTGAACGTGATGCAGAGCGATTTAAACCAAATTCTTTCCTGGAGCATGAGCCAATATAGCTCCTTTGGAGCCAAAGTGGCAGGTGCTCTCCAAGGTCTATTAAGGGCAAATGTGGCTGCTGCTACCTGAACCCTTGAGAAACTAAGTTATAGATGCTCCGGTGCATCCAAGGGCATTGCAATAGTCCAGGTGACTGAGGTTGACATTTTGTACTACCAGAGCTCCAGAGGAATGAGAAAGCACCAGCAGGATCTTCTGCAGAGATCTCAGGAGTGCAAAACAAGTGCCTGCAACTTAATTCACGTGGCTCTCTAAGTTGAGTTTATTGTCAATCGTGACACCCAGATTCCAGACCACATTGACAGGGATGCACTGCATGAAGAGGAGAAAACCCATTGCTTAGTATTCTGTCCATTGCTTTTCCTACCTGTGGTTTCCCGCCTTGCCATCTGCCTTGCTGGCTGTGAGGGGAGCGGAACATTACTGAAGACTGTCGGGCCCCTGAGGACGCCCCCTCTCTCCCTCGTGGACCCCGCGCTGCCCAGGACTACACATCCCAGCGGGCAGCGCGGTCTCGCGAGAGGCGAGTGATTCTCCCCCCGCCTCCTGGGCATTTAAATTTGTGAGATCACTACCGCGCCGCGGGACGCGCTGCATGAGGAGGAGAAAACCCATTGCTTAGTATTCTTTCCATTGCTTTTCCTACCTGTGGTTTCCCGCCTTGCCATCTGCCTTACTGGCTGTGAGGGGAGCGGAACATTACTGAAGACTGTCGGGCCCCTGAGGACGCTCCCTCTCTCCCTCGCGGACCGCACGCTGCCCAGGGCTACACATCCCAGCGGGCAGCGCGGTCTCGCGAGAGGGGAGTGATTCTCCCCCCGCCTCCTGGGCATTTAAATTTGTGAGATCACTACCACGCCGCGGGACGCGCGTGGGCGTGCCCGGGCGAAGCCCGGCCAAGGGCGGGCCCCTCCTTGGCCGTCATCAGCAGGAAGAGGCTGGGCTGGGCCAGGTTATTAGGTTGTGCGAGTGTTAAAGCACTGCTTTCATTATAATACATTGATAATAAGTAAATTTGACAGTTTTGCATCTGGTTAATTTAAAATAATAAGTACAGCATAGTAAACATCATGGGAAAAAGAAAACTGACTAAATCTATTAGTAACACCCAACAGACTTTGCTGAGTTATTTAACTGGAGCAGTGTATGCCATAGATAGCAGATATTGACGGTAGAGGAGTCAATTCTGGGATCTTCCTCTGGGCTAAGCCAGGAGTCTTTAAACCACAAAGATCCTACACTGCCGAACTTGGGGGAAAGAGCATGTGTCACTACAAATGGCGGTATCCAACCAATAACTGATGATTTGTTACATATTAGTAACGAGTCCCTAACACAACCTCCCCCGAAAAAACAAAAAGAACTAAATAAAGGATCGGGGGGACCTCAATTATCTAAACAAGACAATGAAGTAGCTGTGGTTCATGTGTTAAGCAAACCATCTGAGAGAGTAAATGTCCCCTCAAAGACTAGGAAAGGATACCAACCGAAACAACAATCAAAGCAAAAGTTTAGAACATCTGGTAAAAAATCTGTCACTCTGTCCGAATCACAATCTGAATTACAAAACCTTACTTCCCTAGTGGAAAGACTGGACCTATATATAAGGGTCAGGCTAGATCAGCTTTCATCCAGAATGACTAGCGTAGAAAATCTTTTAAATAACAAAATTAAAATATCTGACATGGCTCCAACACCAACTCCCAGTCTAAATAACAAAACTTTAGACACTCACAAAGGAATCTTGTCTGCCACCCTTGGAGAGGGTAGAAATGATAAGAGCCTAATCTCTACTATAGCTTCTGTTTCTGTAGCGGAACAGACACATAAAAAAGTAACGGAGATGCTGTCACAGAATCAAGGGAAACGACATTTAGATAATAAGACCAATGTACCTCCCCCCCTACAACCGACACTGTTACAGACCCAAGGCTCCCCCTCCGTACATTTGAACCTTCCGCCAGAGACCACTCCTTATGTTATCATATTGAGTAATGTTCCACCTATTCAATCTTCGAGTGAGGAAACATGGGCCTCTTTAAAAAACAAACAGGGTTGGAATGCGTAGTCAATTATTTCAGGAGCTAAAAATGATAAGAAGGGTCCAAAGGGTGGGAGAGCGGGAAAAAGTCCTGACAGGTGACTGCATAGTCATGACATTTGGATCTCCGGGTCTGGTGGATCAAATCCTGAGGATAGGGATGAGTTACACCCCCAATACTGCAGACATTAGTATATTACCACTGTTTTTTTTTTATCCCCCCCAAAAAATGAGTTACCCTCCTGACAATTTTTCAACCCATTGGCTATCTTCCAGGGATCTGCATTACCTGTCCCGATCTGTAATAGATATAATGCACTCTCTGGGTTAGACGATAAAGAGTGACTAGACCCCACATCATCAGAACCAGCGATATCAAATTGTATAAAAGACCAAAGCCAACTAAATACACCTGGGAGAAATTCCTCTCTGAAGCTATAGACTCCACTTTAAGTAGAGTTGAAAAGGAAGCCTCTGTAAGAGATACAACTGCCCCTAGAGTTAATGCAGAGCATCATTGTCAGGGTAAAAGCAACCTCCCAGTAGGAGAAGGCCTAAGTCTAGACATAATTTTTTGGAATGTGGCTGGTCTATCAAATAAATTCTCAAATGACAACTGGATAAACCTAACCAGAGATTACAGTATTATATGTCTACAGGAGACGTGGCTCCGAATCCCCCTCCATTTGGCAGGATATAAAACTTTCTTCTCAGAGCCAACACAATCCTCCTCGGGAAGGGCAAAAGGGGGCCTAATAATGTACATCTCTAACATCCTGAGAGTAGAAAAAATTGAGGCCTTGAAGCTAGATACTAATTATCAGGCTATTTTAATATTCATAAACAGAGCGTCCGTTTATCTAGTTATACATTTTTATAATAACTTAACTCCTGTTGAGTTAATTCAAGTTTTAAATGAGGTTTCCTTTTTATTGCAAGATTTATGCTTGAAATATATAGATTTTATTTGTACTAATTTGGGGCGGGATTTTAATTTGTCGATATGTAAAAAGAGCACTACACAAGACTGTGGAATAGAGGATGAGGCAGGAAATTCCCTAACACATTTTGCACACACAGGAGCAGGCATACAAATGAATGAGATACAGGCTACCTTTGACATGGGTTTTGCCAATGAACTAACTAGCCCACCAATTTTGTTTGCTCCAACTTATAATGGGAGGGGGTTCGCTAGTACGATTGATTTTATATTTGTTTCTCTTTTCGCTGCACCATATATTCAAATATTTGAAACAATTTCAAATGCAGTGAGTGACCACTTTCCGAACATCTTGTCACTATGGGCTAGATGTAGGTAATTCCCATTTACAGACTCTTAAATACCGAATTTTACCGATTCGGTATTTAAGAGTCTGTAAATGGGAAGGGGGCAGATGTAGGTAATTCCGAATTCAGGAATACCGAATCTGTAAGATTCGGTATTTACCGATTCGGTAAATACCGAATCGGTATTGCCCATTGATTCCTATGGGCCTTGAAGCCCATAGGAATCAATGGGCAATACCGATTCGGTATTTACCGAATCGGTAAATACCGAATCCTGCAAGGGTGCAGGGGGTGTCACTTTGACACCCTCTAGCACCCCAAGTACAGGCTTGTGTGACATGTGGCACACATACATGCCCTAAGGGCATGTCGGTGTGTCACATTGCACAGATGTGCATGCACACCTGAATTCGGTATTTTACCACACAATAGGATTGTGTGGTAAAATACCGACTCTTAAGGGCCTGTGGCACTGTAAACTGTGCCACCTACATTTGGAATTACAGAATCGGTAAATATACCGATTCTGTAATTTTCAGCCCCCTACATCTGAAAACCCTAATACCGGTCGGAAACAGCCGAAATCGGCCGTTTCCGACCGGTATTAGGGCTCCTACATCTGGCCCTATATGTCCCTACTTTACGGAAGGACCTAGTCCATTGGAATTTTCTAGATCAACAATTGTTGAATATAGGAAGACCTAATGGTTACACCCTAAAGTGGGAAAAGGTAAATCAAGAGCTCGTGACTACTAATGTGGTTAAAAAATCCTTACCCTCTCTTGAAATTTGTCTCGATTCCAATTCTACATCGGAACAAATATTAGCCAGTTATGGTATAATCACAAACAATATCGCGGAGGAATTTTGCTGCAAAAATACTGGAAAAGTCATCGAAAAGAAGGGATGGTTTAGTACTGAATGTACAAAGGCGTACTCAAAATTAAAAATTTCATTGATTAAAAGTCCCCGGGATAGAGTGGAAATAACTAAACTACGGAAAGCTTATAACCTAGCTATAAAGAAACTTAAGATGGAGATTAAAACCCAGCTATGGAAACAACTACAAGAAAGTTGCTCCATGAAAGATAGTATGGTATTCTGGAGTACAGTTAGATCTCCTTTCCTTTCCGAAACGAGTAATTCCCCAAGTCTGGAGGTAGCTGTTGATGGAACTACCTGGGTGGAACACTTTTCAATTTTTTTTTGTTTAGTCGAGGAAGAGTCCCCAGAGCAAATAGAGGGCACATCAACCATATCCCATTTAACTGGTACATGTTTCCCCTTAGATCTAAATTTAACCCATGCAGAGATAATAGAAGCTTTAAAAAAATCTAAATCTGGCAAAGCACCGGCACCCGACGGGGTCCCTCTGGAATTTTTTAAATACAACCTAGACTTATGGTCCCCAGTTCTTATGAGGGTATTAACTGCAGCATGCGAGGTCGGCCTGGTTGACTCCTAGTCTACCTCAATCCTGGTCCCAATATTCAAGAAGGGCGACCGTAGCAGTCCAACTTGCTACCGGCCTATATCTCTCCTGGATTCCTTAGGGAAGGTCGCCGGCCGCATACTACTAGAATGACTCTAGGACTGGGCAACAGATCATAACTTAATCTCTGATATACAATATGGTTTTCGTGAGGGACTGGGCACCGTGGACCAGGCCCTAAAACTGTCACTGTTAATAGGGACATATGTCCAAGCAAAGGGAAGACACCTGCACATGGTTTGGGTTACGTTGACCTGACTGCGGCGTTTGACTGCGTCAGCCATACTAAGTTATGGGCAACCATTTTAGCCATGGGGGTATACCCGGTGTTGGTCAACTTCCTTAGAGAACTCTACTCCGGGGCATCGGCAAGGGTGAGATATGGAACAGGGGGGGAACTTACTGAGACCTTCAAAATAGAGAGGGGGGTCAGACAAGGTTGTGTTCTGGCCCCCTTTCTATTTACACTATATACTAATGGATTGGAGGTAGCAATGTTGGGGGGGTGTCAGGATCTCCCTACAATTTGTCATCGGCCTATCCCAGCCCTTCTATATGCCGACGACGCGGTAATTTTAGCAAGGACTCCCCTTCAACTCCAGAGATCACTGAATAATTACTGTGCTTTTATGAACTCTCTAAATCTTAAAGTAAACATAAAAAAACGTATGCAATGCACATGGGCCCTAGACCAAAGAAAATCAAATCCATGTTTGTCAATGATACAGTATTGGAATGTACAACTTCCTATCCCCACTTAGACATCCTGATAGACAACAAATTGAAATGGACACCAGCCATTAATGCAAGGAAGCTCATGTTCCTGAGAGCTATTGCGGCACTAGTAAGGTTTGCCCAGAAACTAGAGAAGAGGACACATCAAGAGATGCTTAAGATTTTTTAGACCAAGTGCATCAGTACCGCTAGTTACGGTTCCGGGTTATGGGGCTTTGCGGATACTGATGCACTGCAGAGGGTTGAGAACTCTTTGCCACAATATCTCCTAGCACTCCCGCAGAGCTCCTCAACCCATGCTTGTCCTCTGGAACTGGGCATGGATTATCTTTCGGATTTACTAAAAACCCAACCGAATATGCTATGGCATAGGATTTGGACTACGGCCCAGTGCGAGCTAACACAATGTTTAACGAAGGATTGTATGCAGCTTGACAATATGTATAAGATCAAATGGCTAACTTACGTTAAATCCTTCCTGTTTGACTTAGGTCTTCACAAATATTTTCATGATCCCCCGACCATTTGTGAGATCTCTAAAAAAAGAGCTAAAGAAAATATGTCTTTTCCACCTAGGACAACTGAGATTAGCTAGTGAATCAGGGAAAAGCGCAGTACAGAATTCAGTAGCCATTCAAACCGCTTTTTCCATTCAACCATACTTGATGTATAATTTAAACCAATATGAAAAATTTATATTAACTAGGTTCAGATTTAACATGTTCTTCCGGTTAATTACCTTTCCATGCAAAAATGATTGGTCAAGGGAACTTTCACTATGCCCCTGTGATAATAACTCGCCACAATCCTCAATTCACACCATTCTGTTTTGCAAATGTTATGAAATTCCACGCAGACGATGGATTATTCCTTTATTAAAATCCATGGGCCTGCGTACCTGCCGCCCTGCGTTTTTAGCACTGCAATATTTGGATAACGAGGTACAAGCCAAATCTGTAGCATGTTTTCTGAAATATTGTTTAAACCACCGACCGAATCTTTAAAACCTAACGGCATGTATTTGTAAATAATTTTCCTGTAAAAAACTGTATTCGCTATTTAAATGATGAATTAATTTGGAAATGAAATATTGGAAAATATTTGTCAAAACTCGGATTGTACTAATATTAACTCTTTGCTAAATATTTTTTTATGAACTTTTATGGTGTTTCGAAAAAGTATGGAAACCGAATAAAGATACCTTTGACTTTGGCAGAGACAAAGGCCCCTTAAATGGCCTAGGTCAAAAGTTGGGAGGAAGTACATCCAGAACTTTTTGGGTTGCACAGCAGAGCAGCTCTGTCTTGTCACCATTACATTTTCAGGAGTTTAGATTGAGCCACTGAGTGATGTCCTTCATACACATGTAAAAATAAGAGGTGCTGATTGGTAAACAACCATTACAACAAATCTTTTACCCCGCATACCATCACCCCACATACAATGACAACCCAACTACCAATAATCCGCACAGCCAATTACAGCACATGGCATTACGTTTTATATGCTTTTACCACGCATGCTTTTACAACAAAATTAGTTGTAAATGCATGAATGGTGAAAGCATATGTTTTTTATATGTAAGTATAGAGTTTGGGATTTGGGGTGTAGGAGTAAATGTTCTAGGGGTTATGGGGTAATTTTAGGGTTAAGCCTATGTTTGGGTTTTGGGGTGCTGGTGTAGTTTTAGGGTGGGTTTAGGTTTTGGGGTACTGGGGTATTTTTAGGGTTTAGGGTTTTGGGGTGTTGGGGTATTTTTACGGGTCAGGGTGGTTTAGGGTTTTGGGGTGTAGGGGGTATTTTTAGGGTTCAGGGTGTGTTTAGGTTTTGGGGTACTGGGGTATTTTTAGGGGTTAAGGGTGGGTTGGGTTTTGGGCTGTAGGTTTTTTTAGTGTTTATGATGGGTTTAGATTTTTGGATACTGGGTATTTTTAGGGGTCGGGGTGGATTAGAGTTTTGGGTTGTCGGGGGTATTTTTAGGGTTAAGGGTGGGTTTAGGTTTTGGGGTACTGGGGTATTTTTAGGGGTCATGGTGGGTTATGATTTTGGGGTGTAGGGGGTAATTTTAGGGTTCAGGGTGAGTTTAGGTTTTGGGGTAAAGTACCTTCACCACGCATACCTTTGCATTGTAATGGCATGCGTGGTACAGTCATATGCGGATTGAAAGTTTGCGGGGTGATGGTATCGTGTAGTAATTGCACTTGCATTGTAAAAAATGCGAGGTGATGGTATGTGGGGTAATTTCTTGCAGGATAACTACACACAATCTTGCTGATTGCTTGCCAATGAAAGAATAAGCTGTCATCGGCATAATTGACGAACGTCACCTTGTGAGACTTAATGAGTCTGATCAGTGGGGCCATATCAATGTTAAACAGATTTGTGCTGATAGAGGAGCCAGTGACACTCCATGTTTGACAGTTCTGACCTGGGAGCGGAACGGAGGGTGAGCAACCTCTTGACTTCTGTCCAAAAGACATGAACAGAACCATTCCAAGGCTGTTACCTCCAATCTCAATGGTCTACAGCCAAGCTAGAAGTGTGGTGTGACCAGTGTTCAAAGTGCGGGGAAAAAAAGCAGGGGAACTGTGGGTGGAGAATCAGAGGACGGGAATAACCTGAGCATAGGATCAGTGGGTGGAGTCAGAGGTGTGGCCAGAATGCACAAAACATCCCAATTTGTAGTATTTGATTGCCATTTCACTGACTAGTTAAACGTTATTATGTTATTTAAATCAACCAATGGACACACATGATTATTTAAGGTTTAATGTGAGTTATTGACATTAAATAAATTCACAAAGTGGGTTATGTTTCCATTCACAGGATGTCCCAAATGCACTTAAAATTGGACGCCCAAGCCATTTGTCTCTGAGCCATAGCATTTCTGTTATCAGCACTTCTCCTTTTTTTCACAAGAGCAGTTGAAAAATGAATGGCAAAATATCTTAGTTTGCAACTGTTTTCTATATAATTATGGCTTGCCATATTTGCCACATAATACAACATTTGCTACATAATCTGACATTTTAACTAATTAATTCTTTGTAGCGCAAACAGATCAAAAGTTATTCAAAAATATGACTTGTGTTGCTGCAAAGTGGATGTCCCTTTGCAAAGGTTGACTGATCACCTTTCTCACTGCTGTCTGTTACACTGGTACTAATAAGGCAAAATATTTCCAGAGACTGTTAGCATGTCTAAAGTGTAAAAATAATAAAGTATAAGAAAATATACTGCATTATGCTGCAGCCTTTTGTGCTACCTAGATTAGTCAACACTGCAACATAATGTTGTCCTCCTCTGCTCCATAATTCCAGTGGCCCCAAAGCAGGCAGCAAATGTTAAAGGTGCTTGTGCATGAAGCAGAGAGACTGTGAAGTTTGCAAATTTAGGGGCCCATTATGATGTCAGGCGGATTGCCTCCGCCTGGCTGGCGGTAGCCACCGCCGGCCTGGCGGAGGCAATCCGCCCGACACCTATGCCCGGATTCCCCCCCGCCGTATTAGGATGGTGGGGGGGGAGCACGGCGGACTGAAAGACCGTCCGCCTCTTTACCGCCGCAGTCGCCTTGCGACCGCGGCGGTAATGGGATAATATGGTGGCGGTGTCCAATGGACACCGCCAGCCATATTACAATGGCCTCATATAGGGGCCTTTCCGCGGCGGCAATTCCACCACAGAAAGGCAGGTGGTGTTTGCTGCAAGGCCCCCAGGTGATGCCAGTTTAGGGGGAGGACAGGTGGGGTATCTATGGTACCCCCCACATTTGCATATGCAAAGCGGCAGGCACTGCGCGGTGCCTGCCGCTTTGCACATGCAAATGCGTTCACAAGTGTCTTGCAATGTGGCGGGCGGTGCAGAGTGCACCGCCCGCCACAATGCAAAACATGGAGGACGTGCCCGCCACAGTGGCGGGCACATCCTAATTCCCCCTACGGGACCTCCGCCCTTATGGCGGGCGGTCCCGTTCTCCGTTAGGGTGATGGGCGGACAAAGTCCGTCCGCCATCCTAATGAGCCCCTTAGTTTGGTGTGCGTGCAAATCCTGCATTGCCAATCCCTGGTGAGTTGCAGCTACTACTGCTGAAACAAGGCCAATGGAGTTACCAATGGGTGAGGTGGACTGACCTCAAGGGCAGGGCCGGCTTTAGCGCTGGTGTGCCCCCTGCAAAAATGTTTGTTGGTGCATCTCAATTGCCAATTCCGCCACCGATTCCCTCACTACCACCCTTTAACAGTGCCCCTCAAGTCTTCATAACCACACTCTCTCTCAGATGCATTTAATTTGATTTACAGCGCCATTCATACTAGTGTAGGGTGTCAGAGCACTTTACATCATACACATTACACAGAGACAATCAATGAGGCAAGTGCATATGACTGTATTGGTAATGTTACATAAGACAAAGGACTACAAGGTGTGGGAGTCACATGACAACCATACTAGTAGGCAGCACAGTTTAATAGTGATTGGTCTGTAGAAACACAAACTCAGAATTTAAAATGTAATACCATGGTTAAGGGCTCTGTTTAATGATCAGAGTTGAGTTTTATCTGAATAAACACTTTTTGCAACATTAGGATACTCAATGACTTGGGGGAAAACATAATGCTCAAATGTATACCTTGCAGTTTGCATGGAGCTCTTAGATGACAGTTAATAGCTCACTGTTCTATGTTAGGATTTTAACTTATAAACTGCAAGTATCAAAATGATTTCTCTGACAAAAGCAGTAATCCACTGACCTATTTACATTATGTGCACTTTGTGATCTATATGGTACATGTTATTTGCAGCAGGCACATTAAACCTCTATGCTACCTTTCCAGGAGGTAGAACTTCCTCTAAACAAAACTCTGATCTCTCTCTAGGAAGAACATTAATCATTGGAGTTATCAACATGTTTATTGTTGCCAAAAATTAATGAACGCCATGAAGGAGGCAGCAAGTGCTTTTAAAACCATAATATACTTGCAAACACAATGCCCCCACCCAAAGTAAGCGCCCCGTGTGGTCACACCAGTTGCACCGCCTTAGAGCCAGCCCTTCTCAAGGGTCCTGTGACCTCAGTGACAGAGGCACTGCCGCTCTAGGGTGTGCTGTTTCGTAGGACTGTCCGCAAGACTGGCGGTGAACTTCAGCATGGATTGTGGTGGATAGGCCTTCAAAGCTAACCCACACTTGCCAACGCTAGGATCAGCTTGCTGGTGCTAAGATACCAGGGCTTCTAAGGTCTAGTGTGGCCTACTAAGGTCCAGTATGGGAATGTGCTCCCTCAGAAGAGTGGTCTGGGGGACCGGTCATGAAGGCTGAACCTGGTTCCCCAGTTCCAAATTTGGCAGTTCTGACCATGGTGCCACATCCTCTCCCCCACTAAACACCATACTGCCTCACTGAGAGAAACTTGCATTGGCTTCACCTACAGCCCAATTGTGCCCCGCTATATACACCTGGATGTGACTCAATTCAAATTACACACTTGACAAGAGCAATATGCTGCCTAAAAAAAAGTAACAACATATTGGAACAAGCATTGGCATAGCCAATAGGTCTCGCCTTTGGGACCTTATAAGTGTTTAGCCCCTGCAGCATACTACCCTCGACTTTGGAAAATACAAGCACCAAAACATGCAATATACATTAATATGCCAAGCAGCATCACAAGCGAGACCTGTTTGGGGTATGCAGACGACCTGGCAACCACGGCTGCTAAACCTGCTGTAGCACTAGGTGAAATTGAACATGAGGCAGATCGCTTTGGCGTAGTCTCCGGCTACAGACTCAACAGGGGGAAGACACAAATTGTTGTTAATAAGAAGGTCACCTTGGCTGACTCACGAGTGACTGAATCAGCCACTTATCTAGGGGTCGCTATTTAATCTGATTTAACCAAGGTCGTCGAATTGAACTTAGGGCCTGTGATACAGAAATCAAGGAAAGATTCCGATAGGCTGAATAATTTACATCTTTCAATTGTGGGAAGATGCAATATTATCAAAATGTTCTTCCTTCCAAAGGTTTTATATTTGTTTAGAATGATACCTTTGAAATTTGATAATTGCTGGTTTAAGGAAATGAAGAGGATGCTAAGTAGGTTTATCTGGGCACAAGGGAAGACGAGAAGGGCACTCAAGTTCATGAGTCTCACTAGAGAGAGGGCTGTTCCAGATTTAAAATTATATTATTGGTCTGCAGTATTACAATATTTACGTGGGCTGCTGGGGGGCAATGTGACTGATAGATGGAGGGAGGATGAATCCATACCGGATGTATACAACCTGCTTATGAAAGGTGAAGCAAGCAATTGGCTATTGAGGTTCAATGAGGCCAGCTACTATAAAAAAGTAAAACTTAAGACCTTAGGTGCGGCAGCGTTGGTATGGTCTTCTGTTAGGAAAAAGCTGGGACTAGGAAGAATGAATCGTTATACTCCCCTTTTATATGAACCCATCTTTGTCGGAGGTTTTTCATGACAATATAATGAGGCGATGGGACGGGTTGGGTGTTAGAACAGTTAGAGATATTATAGATTCGTATGGCATAACTACATTTGAAAGAGCCCAAACCTGATTTAATTTGGAGCGTAGGGAATTTTCTTAAGTTTTTACTGGTACGGTCAGCCTTTGATAAAAAAAGTGGGTGAGCAAAAGCATTTGGCAGAGATGCAGTAATGGAAAGGGTGCAAAATCCGGAAGGTTATTCTATCACCCAGATATATGGCGAGATAAATCAAAAACAAAATGATGATCTTGAAAAACACTCAGAGAAATGGCAAGGGAAACTGGGTATCGAAGGAAATGAGCTTGTAACCTTACTCAAGCTAGGATGCACTGTATTGAAAGTAACGAATTTACAAGCCCAAAACTTTAAAATGACACCTCTTACACATTGGCGGGACTTACAAAACTAATATGCTAGCAATGCTGTAATGTACTTATGATTTTGTTTTTAGTCTGCTTTATGAGATGTTGGGAATGGTATTCCGAAAAAGCTCTATAATGGCTATATAAGTTTGGAAAAAACAATGTAATGCTCATGACGTTAATGTGCTGTATGTTTACCTGTCCGTCTCTTGGGGGGTGGGGGAGAGAGGGAATGGGGGAAAAATATTTAAAAAAAAGAGGTTGTGAATAAAAATATTTAAAAAAAACAAAAAACGATTTTTGATTTTTATTATACCCCGGCCAAAATAGCTCAGTGGGGAGGAAGATGGGGATCTCCTGGCCACTGTGTGGCAGCACTGAGGCTGATACGGTACACATGTTTGCTGCCTGCCCTAAATTAGACCATCTGAAAAGGGCAATTGAGAGTTTTATGGGGCAATCCTTGAGGATTAAAATAAACATAACCAACGAATTAGTCATTTTAG
This sequence comes from Lissotriton helveticus, assembly GCF_964261635.1. Taxonomy (NCBI): domain Eukaryota; kingdom Metazoa; phylum Chordata; class Amphibia; order Caudata; family Salamandridae; genus Lissotriton; species Lissotriton helveticus. Next base: position 211,125,027 of record NC_136071.1, on the reverse strand, counting down.
GTATATGTAGGGAGGGAGTTTCAGTAGCGTATCATGAATTTTTATTCATTGCCATGGCGGTTGCTAGGATTTGCGTAGCAGCGGCTTGGAAAGATCCTAACCCTCCCACCTTTCAACAATGGGTATCACAGCTTTTAACCATGTATAGCCTGGAAAAAGCTCTTTATGAGTAGAAAGGGTGGAAGGCTTTGAAATTGGGGAAACACATTTGGGCCCGCTTACAGAGTGGAAGGCTAGAATGGAGCAACACCGGCCATAATGGAAGGTTACTGATATGTGCCGCATAAAGACTGTATCTGTTATGATGTAACGCTGTTTTTTGTTTTTTTTTCTCTTTTTTGATTCTTTGTTTTGTTTTTATTTGGGTGGGAGGGCAAGCATAATGTTTCGCTGGTACTGATTAGTCGTGTGTATTAGTGTATGGATTTGTTTTTCCTCCATTCTTTTTGTAATGCTTGTTGAAATACTGATGGTGAAAAAATAACAAAAAAAAACAAAACAAGTGAGACCTGCATGTTTTGCCAATGGGAGATGGGTGCAGAGAAAATCAAAGGAAGAAAGTGTTTGTTCATGATTCCTACCACATGCCTGGCTAGTATTGATTTTTTGAGTGTCACAGAAAGTGGAACAGCACATTGTTTTCTAAATTGTTCAGCCCACGCAACACCCAATGACAGGGGGTCTGGTTCCTTTTCACTGGGTCAACTACAGTGTTTAGAAACGGAAAGGTTTGTTGTGAAGCGCTATGCAGAAACAAGTTATGATGATTGGGTAGGTTTACGCTGCTGAAAAAATCAAATGCTTACTAAATACAACGTTGATTGACATGGTTATAAGAAGGCCGGCGCTGCTGGGACTGGAAGCGAGTCACAAGCACCCGGGAAGTTGTACAAGGTGAATAATGGGGCACGAGTCCGAGCGGCGGGGGAGGAGGCTGCAAGCATGTCTGTGTGGAATGAAAAGTGCAAACATCTGTAGAGCATTTCCAAGCTGAAGCAATAAGGGTGTCGAATGGAAACAGGCAGGACAGAGGCTTGTGATGGGGAGAGAGGGTGCTAACTGGGACGGGGTAGGAAAGAGGAGAATGGACGGGGGAAAGGCAGGTAAAATGATAGATGATGCGGAGGGCAGGCGAGAATGGGTGAGTGGAAAAAAAAAAGACGAGAAGGGTTGGTGAATTTTGGAGATGCTTGAAGGCCGGCGCTGCTGGGGTGGAAGCGAGTCACAAGCACCCGGTAAGTTGTACGAGGCAAATAACGGGGCACGAGCCTAGGTGGCGTGGGAAGAGGCTGCAAGCACATCTGTGTGGAATGAAAAGGGCAAACATCTGTAGAGCGCTTCGAAGCTGAAGCAATAAGGGGGTCGAATGAAAACAGGCGGTACAGAGGCTGGGGAGAGAGTGTACTAACTGGGAGGGGGTAGGAAAGAGGCGAATGGACGGGGAAAGGCAGGTAAAAAGATAGATGATGCGGAGGGCAGGCGAGAATGGGCGGGTGGAAAAAGAAAAGATGAGAAGTGTTGGTGAATTTTGGAGACGCTTGAAAGCAGCAGCGAGATTGAAAGCTAAATGAGTGAAGAGGGATGTGGCGGGACCCAGAAGCAAGGATGAGACTGCCCAAGAGCAGTGCAGATGTACAATTGAATTAAAAGTAGACAGGAGGGAGAGGCTGACAGTGACAGTGAAGAAGTGAAAGAAAAAGAGATTGAAAGGAAGAGGGGAATAAACGGGAGACGAAGACAATGGGGGGGGCAGACTAAGGAATGTTGAAAATGAGGAGAGGGAGGGAGCTTAGAGCATGTGGTGGAAATAAAGGCAGAGATAAAAGGATAACGTAGAAGGAATTGGGGAGGGGAGAGGGGGTTGTCGGAGACCTAAAATAAAATAGTGTAGGGGTCTCCATGGACATCAAAGGTTTACTTGCAGATTGTAATCCCAGCCTAACATACATTTAAAAAACTTTGTTATGTCACTCCCATACATGAGTGCTAAAAGCAAGCCCCAGCACCTTGATAGCCTGTAGGTGGAATGGGCACTACACAAACATCTGATAGCATCCCCGTCAGATAGCAGCGCTGAGATACTGAGCTAGAAACAGCATAAAGAGAAGGTGATGAAGAGATGAGAGAGAGCTAGAGACTGCCCAAACATAAAGTCGGTGGGGGGGGATTGGAGGAGCAAGGGGGAGCAAGAAAGGGGGAAAAAGAGTAGAGAATCATTCAGAGAGCAGGGGGGCGAGATGGGTGTAAGACACAGAGACAAACTTAGAGAACGGAAAATAATTAGGAAAGAAGGTGCAATAAAATAGAGAGGTGGGGGAACCCTGGGGAGCTGACAAAGTCGGGTGATAAGGGGTTGGGCAAGGAGCGGAGAGCTAAAGACAACAGTGATCTAAAGGGAGGAAGAGAGACTGGGGGCAGAGAGGGTGAGCGACGGAGCGTCTGCAGGGGAATAGCAACGAGTGACAATGGGAAAAAAATCCAGGGCTAGCCCAACCACCAGGCGAGACGCGGGCACGATAATTGGAAACAGATGGCGCTGCTGCTTGCTCTCGCAAGCCGTAGGCCATGGGCACATACAAAGGTGGGACATGCACCTGACTTTGCCCAATTGCGTGTTGTCTTTTTAGTAAGACGCACACAAAGCCCAATAGCATGTGAGCACCACGGGCACGAGCTTCACGAAAAGCTGAGAAAAGCTGTAGCGATTCCAAGAGGCCCTCTCCTAGAGCAGTGCATGTGCGCTGCGCTAGGCTCAACCTTAAAAGCAAACACTGAAAGGGAATGCAAGATTAAGTAAAGCGTGTGAAATATAAGAAGGAGAGACATGGATTTCCTTAACATTCTTTATACTTATCGTTCAGAAATCGATCAGTATGTTTGCACGAAAAGTTATGAGAATATATACAGGTCCCGGAAGGGACCCATTTCAATACCCTTTGCTTATATCCTTACAAAATATAAGCACTATGGTTTTAAGAGACCACATCCATGAACACAGAACACAGCACTCATTTTGTTTTCCAATCCACCCATCAATCAGGGATTTGCAGTTCATCCAGGATTGGCGCACTTCCCCACTCGGAGGAAAACATTGATGGCCAAAGAAAGACAAGAAAACAAAAATAGCGCTTCACTGGCAAACTCTATAAAGTGGTAGGGGTGGGCGTCAAATTCCGTTCCGCTTGCACATTTTCGCGTTCGGCGGAGAGTGCGAAAATGGCAAAATGTCCACGATCCGCAGCGTACCGGAGATTTTTTTCATGCTCGCGCTTTGAAAATAAGTTCTCGCGCATGCGATCGGCTTACCGGGAACCCCGCGTTTTCTAGCCAGTTTTCCCGATCCGGTCACGTGCTTCACGAGATGTTGGTAGCCGTTTGCACTATCTCGCGAGAGTTTGCGCCTGCGATCACGTCATTCATCTCGCGATCATACACCGCGAGAGTATGAGATCTCGAACACATCATTCTCCACCACAAGCGAGAGCCTGAGGATGCTAACACGTCATATCTAATGCGACAGGGAGCGAGAGAACCCGAACATGTCATATCCAATGCGACAGGGAGTGAGAGAACGCAATCACGTCATTTTGGACGCGCCATCGACATCCGGCGGAAGTAAGGTGAAGCTCGAGAACTCGAACATGTAAAATTTTCAATCTGGAGAAGAATATCATCTCTAGCAGCAAAAAACCTTCTGTAAATGATGATTTGGATGAAAAAACTCCTCAGATTGACATTTGTCTGTCTTTTTTTGTTTAAGGAGTACTTTTTTAAAATGGGGGAGAGGGAGGAAGTGCCACAGAATCTCCAACTTCCTGTTCCTGTCCAGCAGGCTCCTCCCAGTGCTTTGTCCATCTCCTGCTCATTCTGCCTTTGGATTTTGAGCTGGAAAGATCACTTTTTTTGTCTGCGGCATCATTATAATTGAATTTGAGGATTTTTGAATTGGATATTTTACAAGTAAGTGGTTGTTGTGTCTGTTTGATTGAGGGGCATTGCAGTTGTTGCAACTACAATTTAATTTTGGTACTTAATCCTTTTTTTTAAATTGTTGGGGGTAGTAGTAGTCAGTAGGCCCAGAGCTAGTCAAGGGTGGGTGCATGATGAAGCAACTGTTCCTTTGGTCTGTATTTCATTTTCAAGCATCATTTAGGGCATGGATGGCATTGGATTAAGTTGGGAAAGGTGTTTTTTTGGGGTGGGGTTTCTGTTGTTGAGTGTCTTCAAGACATGCCTTTGTTGTGTGTGTCTGGTGTGTGTAGGTGGGCAATACATGCACCCTGCAGACCTTTTTTTGGCCTGTGTATTTTCGTTTTTGCATTTTATTGCATTAAAAAGGCAGAGCAGTGTGCTTTAGCATGTATCCTTTGCCTGGCTTCATAGGCCTTTTGTCAGTTCATGGTGTTTTCCCAGGCCTCCTGCTTGTTGCTTGTGATTTGTGAGTGTCCATGTGGCTGCTGGCCTTTTTTGTGGTAGGAGTTATTAGTGTCCTGCTTTTGCCATATAGGCCTGCATGCTATTCCTTTGTGGCCTAGGCTTCTTGTTGTGGGTAGGCCTGGCCATGAGGCTGGTGTCCATTTTGAAAGCTGGCAGTGTGCTTTTTGCAATAGGCCTGCAGTGCATTGTCTGTCTTCTGTTTCTTGTAGTTGAGTGGGCCTGGCCATGTGGCTGGTGGCCATTTTGAAGCCTAGGCCTGCTAGCTTGTCTGGCCTTGTCTGCCAACAGGCCTTCTGTCATCCAGTAGGATCAGAGCAGGTAGCCACAGGTGCATTAAACACGTGTTTCTGTGTGGTCTGTTCGATTTAGACATCATTTAGGGCATGGATGGCATTGGATTGAGTTGGGAAATGTGTTTTTTTGGGGTGGGGTTTCTGCTGTTGGGTATCTTAAAGACATGCCTTTGTTGTGTGTGTCTGGTGTGTGTTGGTGTGCAATGCATGTGCCCTGCAGACCTTTTTTTTGGCCTGTGTATTTTCGTTTTTGCATTTTATTGCATTAAAAGGCAGAGCAGGGTGCTCTAGCATGCATCCTTTGCCTGGCCTTTATAGGCCTTTTGTCAGTTCATGGTGTTTCCCAGGCCTCCTGCTTGTTGCTTGTGATTTGTAAGTGTCCCTGTGGCTGATGGGAGTTATTAGTGTCCTGATTTTTCCATATAGGCCTGCATGGCTTTCCTATTGGCGTACTGTGTCCATCCATCCATCCCCTTTGCAAGCAGCAGCTCCATGAATGATGTGATGCTCAAATAATTTAATGCCAAATAGGGTTTACCCCACTTCCATTACATTTGCATTTTGGTGGTTCTTATTCTCTTTCCTATCCTTCCTGAGAGTGTAGTGTGTGCACAGTAGTATAACATAGCCCTTGTTGACAAAGTCTCAGAAATGGCTAGACTACAGCTTCTTTTGTTTGTTTGTTTGTACTAGTACAGTAGTAACTGAACCACAACAACAAATGCAACATTTCACTGATGTTCTTCTCCTGGTTTATTTGATTTTAGGTGCACAAAAAGCCAGAGGAGGAGGTGTCATCATCATCACCTGTTGTACTGCCAGCCAGACAGACGTCCTGCTGCGCATCACGTCCATGTGTTACCACAACTTGTGTACCTGCGTCCTGCCTGACATCTGAAGAAGATGGCCCCGAGAAAGGTACCAGGTCCAGTACCAAGAAAGTTGTCGGTGAGAAGAAGGAACAGAAAAAGGAAGTGCCACTAACCACAACTGGTGTGCTGGCCAATGTTTTTTTGGACCAAAAAAATTACGCATGCAGCAGCGTTGTCCGGGAACCAAGCTGGGAGCAGCACCTCCGCACCAGCAGTCCAACCCCACCAACCTAGGCCCAAGCTCTTGAGTATCGCAGAGGTAGCCAGTCTACTAACGAGCAGCGATGTTGAAATGTCATTATCGCAAAGTAGTACACAATCAACGCAGGCGGAAACTCAGCAGATAAGTGTACAGCAGCAGCCAAAACAAGAACAGCAGCAGCCACAAGAACAGCAGCAGCCGCAAGAACAGCAGCAGCTGCAAGAACAGCCCACAATAATAGTTGTTGCTCCTGAAGTAGGGGCAGTTCAGGAAATCAAGCTTCCTGCAGACAAAGTGGAGCAAACCACTGTTTCGGAAGATCTATTGTCTTCCAGACCACCAGCAAGGAAAAAGAGGCTTAGTTCATCATCTTCTTCTTCAAGCCCCGCTTCTGATGATCATGATGCCACTTGGCAGCTACCAGCTCAGTCTGAGAGTGATGCATGCCACAAGACAATTCTTCTGAAAAGGAAGGTTCCAGAAAAACATAGAGTTATGTTATGTTATGTTAATTTATTTTTATAATGCGCACAGCTACCCAACAAGGGTTTCCCAGCGCAAACCAACAGCAGCACAACAGTGATCTAGCATTAGCAATATTGATTAAAAAAACAAGTTTTTAATTGTTTACGAAAGTTGGGAAAAAGCTTCTCCCTCCTCATTACAGCAGGCAAGGAATTCCACATGGTGGGTCCCAGTAGGGAAAAGGAACGACCACCCATTCTCGACAGCTTAATCCTAGGAATCACCATCAACAGGTTACACCACCACGACCTCCAGCTGCCATGTTTTCAAAGGCCCGACAGGGACCTACATCCAGATCAACCATCTCAGTAGGTAGGTAGTGGTAGTAGAAGTCACAGTGCAGCAGCACAGAGTCACATTCCAAGCACACCCTCCAGTTCATCTAGTATTGAAAGTGGCACATCCAGCAGCACCAGAAAGTTCTCCTCCCCAGTTTGGGACTTCTTTTCGGTTAGCACTAAGGAGGAGAACGTTGCTATATGCTCAATTTGTTGATACGGTGTTTGGTGGGGTAAGCTTGGTACAAACTATGGTACCGGAGGCCAAACAAGTCATCTCAAAATACACCACACTATTGTGTGGGAAAATCACCTAATTCACTTACAACAAAGTTAAAAAAATCAACCCATTGATGTTGGGCATGAAGAATCAGGGGACGATATTATTGCGGTGGAAGGTGAAGAAGAGGGAGGCCCTGTCCCCAGTAGTGCAGTGGTACCGCCCACGCCCACATCCTCCTCAGCAACATCTCAGTGGCACCACAGTAAGAGCCATACCAAGGCGACTGAGTACTGCAATGAAACAAAGTGCGTCATTGAGCCTAAGTGGGTTAATGAAAACAAAAGCACCACAAAGTAATCAGTCTACCATTGAGAGCATGTTTAGGTTGGAGGGGCAGTTCCAACGCAACCACCCAATGGTATGGTTGTACAATGTGAAGCTGGGTAAAATGTTAGCGCTGGACCTTCTCCCTTTTTCATTTGTGGAAGGGGTGGGTTTCCTTGAATTTGTGTCAGCCATCTGCCCTAAAAGGAAGGTTCCCAGCCGGTCCTATGTCCCAAGAATTGCTGTTCCGGCACTACATCATGATGTGCTGGAATTGGTTGGACAAGCTTTGCAGCAGAGTGCTGTTCACAATATCCACCTGACAACAGACATGTGGACCAGTTGCCAAGCCACAGATTACATGTGCATCACTGCACACTGGGTCTCTTTTTTGGGGGTTAGAGATAAGCTATCTGAAGGAGGTGCTGTTGACACAGCTGAGCTTTTTACAGCTACTCGGAAACATGCAACTTTAGCCATGTTCGCCATGGAGAAATCTCATACTGCTGTAAACATTTTGGAAGAGTTTCGCAGCAAGGTTTTTGAATGGCTGTGCCCAAGAGGGCTTAGTATTGGTTTTGTTTCCACAGATAATGGTAGTAATGTACTTAAGGCCATGGAGCTTGGTTTCTATTTCAGGGTTACGTGTTTGGCGCACTGCATAAAATTATAGTTCAAGACATTCTGAAAAAAGACCCCATAGTCAGCAACTTACTGACCACCTGCCGAAGAGTATGCACTTATTTCAGCCATTCTTTTAAAGCTCGGAAGCAGCTGAGGATCATTCAACGTGACTATAAAATGCCAGTCAAAGCACTCATCCAGGAGGTGGCAACACGTTGGAACTCTACTTATTACATGCTTGATCGTCTGTTTGAGCAGTACAGGCCACTCAATGAATATGTCATGCGAAGAGAGGATGCTACTGTGAAAGGCATGACCCTTCAGATGGAGCAATGGTGCCTAGTTAAATGCCTGACTGACATGCTTCGACCTTTTGAAGTCTTCACACGTGAAGTCAGCAAGGAGGACTGTACTATGGGCCAAGCTATCCCAATTGCTAGAGCTTCAGCTGAAGGTGGTGTCTGAATCATACAAAGGTGTAGAGGAAAAAAAGAAGCCTATGAGTTGGTGGAGATCTTAGCCCGTCGCTTAGCTGACAATACAAGGGTGCAAAATAAGATTTTGTCACTAGAACATTACATTTCTACCACAATTCTGGATCCACGAGCAAAATTTGCACTGAAGACATTAATTCCTTTTTCAGAGATGGATGTTGCCCGCTACAAAACTTGGATAGCTGAGGCAGCGGGTAAGTTGGAAAATGAATGGCCGCTAATTAAATTTAAAAGCCCGCTTGATCAACCCACAACAAGTACTGCAGCAGGGCATCCGGCATCAAGTGCAACTTCGGAGGCTGAGGTCAGTGCGTTTGGCTCAGAACACTCACCATCACTATCGTAATAAATGGATAATTCGGCTCAGTAGAATCTTTACAGGATTGGAATTTACATTTAGGCATTGGTAAATGCAGTGCTGATGCACAGAGAAAAGATCCGGAAAAAAGTTTAGCACCCCTGAACATTGAGCGGATGGTCCAGGCCTATCTGAACGACCCAACAGAAGTGTACATTGATCAAAAAACATTGCGGTATTGGTATGGGAAAAGGGCCCAATGGCCACTGCTCAGCAGGCTGGCGATAAGCTATCTGGCTTGCCCTGTCGCAAGTGTCTCTGCCAAATGTGTTTTCAGTGCTGCTGGTTCCATTGTAACAGTGAGAAGAACCAGTCTCACGCCCAAAAACGTGGCAAGGTTAACAATGATCATAATTAATCAGCACTTCATACCACCGAATTACACAATACATGAATCAAGGGTGGAAGATGAGGACAGTGGCTCAGGTGATGGAAGTAGTATGTTACATGATGATTACCTACTTCTGGTAGAACCCCCAGAGTTTGAGGACGAGCTAGTCTTGCCTGACAATTAGGCTTGCACTTACTGTCTTCCTCCCTTATTTTCCTTTATTTGTGTGTCTGTCTTTCCGGTTACGAACTTTGAATCACAACAAATCCATCACCACCATCTTCTACTCTTTTTATTGCAATATACGAGTTTCAGCTGTCTGCATTTCACAGTACAGTCCTCCGAATCCAGCTCCTCCGCTCCATCCTCCTGAATCTCCCTAAATCCATTGCCCTCAAGACAAATGATGATTGGATGATGCAAAATAGAAGAAAAAATAAAATCTTTCCTAGTCCCTCCAAAAGAAGTGGAACATGATGACTACTATAGCTATCCTCCTTTCTGAGCCGAGAGAGACTGCCCATTAACTGAAAATGAGATCGAACAGGTAATGAATGATGCATTGCATTGGACGCAGACTGAGTGGTTTTGTTGTTGTTTGTTGTGCATGAAGTTATTTTGTTGGGCACTATTTGTAAATCATCATTCTACACACTAAAAGTAACTCAAGGCAATTTTCCCCTTCTTGCAACTATTTTTAATAAGAAATATGTACTTCTACTGCAGCTTGATACATTGCGTTTGATTGAATACAGGAAGGGGACTCAATCTGTACACTGCACACTGAGTATGACAACAGCAGCGTCGATGATGAGGATGGCGAGAGAGACGGCCCCTTAACGTAAGATGAGAAGGAACATGTAATGAAAATGAATGGCATGCATTGGACACCTGACTCTGAGTGATTGGTGTTTGTGTTTTTGTTGTTTGTTGTGCATGACGTGAAATCAAAATGTACTAGTCTTAGTGTACACAAGTCAATAATATTTCTACTCTTGTTGTTTAATAACAACATTGTACTTCTACTACAGGCCGATCTTCATAGTCAGTCAGTACAAGTATCGGAGATGATTGATGGAATAATAACAAGTCAGGACGTTTCATGAGTGGCATAAAAGATAAACAAGTCAACAACAACCACAGCAGACCTAAATGTCTGTGTAGAAGTGGAGTCGAGTGTTGCGGTGGTATGTCTGCGGTGCATTGATTTAGTCACTTAAATTGTAAAATGCTATGTTGCTGGATATGTGCTTTGTCCAACTCTTTAAAAATTTTTTACTCTAAATGGAGGATGTGCTAAGCAACGTGCCGTCACTGTGGGCCTGCTCTGTCCTGTTATTGTTGTAGGTCAATGCTGGAAACAGACTAGAGTAGAGATGATGCATACATGCCACCTCGGAAAGTGTTCTTGTTGCACTACACCATAACCTGTGCAGTTTTTTCAATTGTGTTTCTCAATATCCCTTTTGTTTTTCCATCTACAATTACAGGCCAGGCCTTACCCTGTGCTATACTTGGGAAAACAATGCACACTTACCTTACCAATTCATCTACATTTGCCAGGCAGGCAGTGGCGACACCCAAGATTGATGAATGAGAGGACCAAGAGGAATGCCGAGATGCAAATCCACATTTTTGACCAGGATAACAGTATCAACTTTCATCATCTTTTAATTAATTTGATTCATTTTTTGTCTACAGTCTTTACAACAGTGTGGTCTTCTTCTTGTTATTATGATCATTAAGTTTGCTCTCTGTTTATGATTCATCCCTACCAATATTTAAAATATTAATTTGCCATCTGTAAAAGTGAGCCCAGAACAACTGAACAAAAACTATATATAATCCGGGTCTCCTTATCAATCATCATCATGCATGCATTTCCTTTTTCTCCCTTAACATATTGAAATGGATATGGTAGTCTACAGAGTTTGTCATTTGTTGTTTGTCTATGCGTACTGTTTTTTATTTTCAAACCTTTCCCCAAACCCCCCTTCCGATCCATTCAACAAACCCTAACCCTCTTCCCCCGGGCTGTATGACTTATTGAGGTGTGAATAAATTAATTGTACACCAATAATTTATCACACGCTTGCTGGGGCGGATGTGGCGAAAGCAACAGTACTTCAATTTCAAGGCAGAGTGGCAGAGGATCTTCTTCTGCTTTCCCACCCATGAGCAGTATATTTTAGAGGTGATTTTTATTTACCAAAGGAACATATACATCCGCATTAATTGCCGGCATTGATTGGATTTGTTGTCATCCTCATACACAGCACTAACTGTTACTCTTGTGTCGAGTGTACTGTAGGCCTGGTCAAGTGACTCGACACAACTATAGTTTGTAACTCTGTTTAGTAGGATATCCCCACCACCATTAAGTTTTGTTGTAAAATGATTTTGCATATTATTGTTTCGCGGCAAGTTCTGTACTGTACCTAATTCTACTACTCCTCAAACAGTCTATCTCAGGCGACTGACTGTCTCATTTTCTTTTATTGCAAATGCTGATGCCCTGCCAGTGTCTACTACTACTATCACCACAACAACCATGGCATGTTAGGAAAGGAAACCATCATCACCATGCAGCCATCGCTGTGCCTAAGTTAAACAACTGGATTCAAGCAAGCCTGGCTGAAGACGGCTGAAATGCCAGAAACCGGTCCTAGGAAGCTTGATTCCGGTCCAGGGAAGGCATGGCTTGGCAGTTCGAGCTGGACTGTTCCCATGAGGCACAGGGTCAGACTGATTTGCATATGGCCATGTCCGAACTGGGGTTGCAGAGTGGGCTAAAGAACGGTGATGGATTAAACCCAGATCTGTTGACTGGGTGTGAGTGTTTGATTGGTTCAGATGCTCCGTCCATCACCACCCCCTTTTGTACCGCTTTGTTCGCCAGAAGTTGGCAGGGTATGCTCAGACGTGAGTCCCTTGCTCACTTTGCCACTGAATTCAAGCAAGCCTAGCTGAAGACAGCTGAAATGCCAGAAACCGGTCCTAGGAAGCTTGATTCTGGTCCAGAGAAGGCATGGCTTTGCAGTTTGGGCTGGACTGTTCCCATGAGGCACAGGGTCAGACTGATTTGCATATGGCCATGTCTGAACTGGGGTGACAGAGTGGGCTAAAGAACGGTGATGGATTAAACCCAGATCTGTTGACTGGGTGTGAGTGTTTGATTGGTTCAGATGCTCCCTCCATCACCACACCCTTTTGTACCGCTTTGTTCGCCATAAGTTGGCAGGGTATGCTCAGATGGGAGTCCCCTGCTCACTGTGCCACTGGATTCAAGCAAGCCTGGCTGAAGACTGCTGAAATGCCAGAAACCGGTCCTAGGAAGCTTGATTCCGGTCCAGGGAAGGCATGGCTTTGCAGTTAGGGCTGGACTGTTCCCATGAGGCACAGGGTCAGACTGATTTGCATATGGCCATGTCTGAACTGGGGTGGCAGAGTGGGCTAAAGAACGGTGATGGATTAAACCCAAATCTGTTGACTGGGTTTGAGTGTTTCATAGGTTCAGACGCTCTGTCCATCACCACCCCCTTTTGTACCGCTTTGTTCGCCATAAGTTGGCAGGGTATGCTCAGATGGGAGTCCCCTGCTCACTGTGCCACTGGATTCAAGCAAGCCTGGCTGAAGACTGCTGAAATGCCAGAAACCGGTCCTAGGAAGCTTTATTCCGGCCCAGGGAAGGCATGGCTTTGCAGTTCGGGCTGGACTGTTCCCATGAGGCACAGGGTCAGAATGATTTGCATATGGTCATGTCTGAACTGGGGTGGCAGAGTGGGCTAAAGAACGGTGATGGATTAAACCCAGATCTGTTGACTGGGTGTGCGTGTTTGATTGGTTCAGATGCTCCGTTCATCACCACCCCCTTTTGTACCGCTTTGTTCGCCATAAGTTGGCAGGTATGCTCAGATGTGAGTCCCTTGCTCACTTTGCCACTGGATTCAAGCAAGCCTGGCTGAAGACGGCTGAAATGCCAGAAATCGGTCCTAGGAATCTTGATTCTGCTCCAGGGAAGGCATGGCTTGGCAGTTCGGGCTGGACTGCTCCCATGAGGCACAGGGTCAGACTGATTTGCATATGGCCATGTCTGAACTGGGGTGGCAGAGTGGGCTAAAGAACGGTGATGGATTAAACCCAGATCTGTTGACTGGGTGTGAGTGTTTGATTGGTTCAGATGCTCCGTCCATCACCACCCCCTTTTGTACCGCTTTGTTCGCCAGAAGTTGGCAGGGTATGCTCAGACGTGAGTCCCTTGCTCACTTTGCCACTGAATTCAAGCAAGCCTAGCTGAAGACAGCTGAAATGCCAGAAACCGGTCCTAGGAAGCTTGATTCTGGTCCAGAGAAGGCATGGCTTTGCAGTTTGGGCTGGACTGTTCCCATGAGGCACAGGGTCAGACTGATTTGCATATGGCCATGTCTGAACTGAGGTGACAGAGTGGGCTAAAGAACGGTGATGGATTAAACCCAAATCTGTTGACTGGGTGTGAGTGTTTCATTGGTTCAGACGCTCTGTCCAGCACCACCCCCTTTTGTACCGCTTTGTTCGCCATAAGTTGGCAGGGTATGCTCAGATGGGAGTCCCCTGCTCACTTTGCCACTGGATTCAAGCAAGCCTGGCTGAAGACTGCTGAAATGCCAGAAACCGGTCCTAGGAAGCTTTATTCCGGCCCAGGGAAGGCATGGCTTTGCAGTTCGGGCTGGACTGTTCCCATGAGGCACAGGGTCAGACTGATTTGCATATGGTCATGTCTGAACTGGGGTGGCAGAGTGGGCTAAAGAACGGTGATGGATTAAACCCAGATCTGTTGACTGGGTGTGAGTGTTTGATTGGTTCAGATGCTCCGTTCATCACCACCCCCTTTTGTACCGCTTTGTTCGCCATAAGTTGGCAGGTATGCTCAGATGTGAGTCCCTTGCTCACTTTGCCACTGGATTCAAGCAAGCCTGGCTGAAGACGGCTGAAATGCCAGAAATCGGTCCTAGGAAGCTTGATTCTGCTCCAGGGAAGGCATGGCTTGGCAGTTCGGGCTGGACTGCTCCCATGAGGCACAGGGTCAGACTGATTTGCATATGGCCATGTCTGAACTGGGGTGGCAGAGTGGGCTAAAGAACAGTGATGGATTAAACCCAGATCTGTTGACTGGTTGTGAGTGTTTGATTGATTCAGATGCTCCGTCCATTACCACCCCCTTTTGTACCGCTAAGTTAAACATCAAGCAAAGGTAAGAGAAGTTTAGGGGAGGCATGATTAATAATGGACATGTTTTCAATCAATTCACATACCCCTTTGAGTCCAGTTAAAGAATGCATAGACTAGAAGAGAGAGACTGACAGTACGAGTAGGACAATTCAATTAGTGAGGGGTGCCGCATCCATCTGTTTGTGTCTTACAAAGTCAGCCAATTATTTAAATCAAACACTGGCTATGGGCGGCCCTGCACCAGCAAGGAAACAGTGTGATGTATTGATTTAATAACCCTAACAAAAATAAACTATGTAAAAAAAAACACAAAACCTGACCCACCCCTCTCTGTAACCCCAACAAATGTCCGTAAAGAATAAGTCCAACCAAATGTCCAATTGTCCAAAACCCCAACGCACAATTCCCACCCACCAAAACAATTAATAGAAAAGGGGCAATAAACAGGGTCTCCTATGTTCGGCGGGATTGTGTTTGGAGGACACGAACTGCCTCCTCAAGTAGGACGACACGGCACTTTAGAGCACGGCAGTTGCAGCCACAGTGGGGGGCGGGCACCAGTGATGGAAATGGAATGGCGGCGGCGGGCGGCCGCCAGATGGTAGAGCCGTACCGCTGGAGGGCGGTGGCTGGGGCTTGGGGCATTGGAAGAGGCTTCAGCTGCTGCCCCCTCCTCCTCTTCGAGGACAACCAGCTGAGTATATTTCAATTGTATGGCCTCCAGCTTCCAGCGCCGTACCTTGGCGACCAACTCCTTTTGATCCGGTTTCCCCTTGGAAGGAGTATCTGTATATCAAAAAGAAAAAACAAGACTATTGTAAAATATACTCTTAGAAAAACAGAAGACAAGTTAATTATATACCTACTGGCATGGTAGCACTATAAAGCACAGTACATAACATTTGTGGTATGTATCTATCCTCCTACTTGCTTGGGCTTTAACATTTGCAGGATTTTTTCAGGCATTCAACCAACCATGCATCAGATTCTTATCAGCCACCTTTGCAATTGGCATGCTTGCATCATACATATCCTTCTCTCTGTCAGTCATAAATATTAAATCTCACCCATCCTTCTTCCTTCCACCCATCTTTCCCTTTTTAGTACAACACCAGGTGATCTGATCTGACTTTAAGTCTTCTCCATAAAACTTTCAAAGCGGAGTTCAAATCAGATAGAAGAGGCCATTGGTTACCCAATACTCCTGTCCCTAGTGCCTTTCCTAATGCCAATTATAGGGTGTCTTCGCTCTTCAAACGTTCACAACAACTTCTTACTTACTAAGTCTCAACAGTACAGTATACATACAGTACACCCTTGCAGTGAGTGTAATGTCAATAGATAAGGATTATGAATCTAACTTACCACCACCCACCACTGGTGCTGGCTCACCCCCTGCAGCTCCATCCGCAACTGCTGCATCCTCGCCAGCCGCTTCGCCTTCACTGCTGGCCCTGGCACTGGTGGTCAGTAGTGCGCCTAGAAAAAATATTACACATTTTTAGGTGTCATATACACCTCCCCCTTTGGTCAGTAGCAAGATTGAAAAATGAGTTAATAGTAATACATACATATACAACATACATCACTATTACAAATCAGATAGTAGTAGAGTAGACACTAGTAGTTATATGATCCCTAGGGTCATTCTACTCTTTGCTAAGATAGCCTGAACCATGCAACCATTTTACCTTTGTGTCTTTTATTTTTTCACATGTGACGTTACCTCGCAGCTTGTTGTATAAGACACCTTTGAGCCCACATGACCTCATACTGCTACTGTCTAAGCGCTGCGTACCATGTCAACCAAAACATTAACAAACCACATTATGGAGTTCTGGTGTTAGTCCATATTGCTTATCCATAAAAATGCTACACTTTTTGGCACGGCTGAGAAATGCTTGCAATATGGTAACGCGCACCATTTTTCTCATTACAGACAGAAGATTCCCTTCTACGAAACATAGCTTTGCAGAGCTTATGATGTAACAACTACCAGTACTAGGTTCTTCTAAGGTGAGGGGTCCCCAGAATTCACTCATAGATCTTCATTTATAATTTTATATAAACTATATTCCTACCAAGGGGATTGTGGTGCTTCCACCACTGTTCAGTTATCATGATTTCCCATTTTTGTCTGTGCACCTGAACTTGTTGTAACTGTAACTAAGTGTAACAATGTTTATTGTTTTAATGGTATGCATTTTCATGCTGTTGCTGCATTATAGAACAACGTACAGAGCTTGTCAATTGAAAATATTTTTTAACTTACTTAGACTCAGTGGTATTTGGTGTGGACTTACACGAGTGAGCGAGCAAAAGGAAGGGTGTGCATGTGCATTGCTTCCATGACTGAGAGGTCGGGAGTGTTATGTTCTGAGTTGTCTACTTGTTGGGTATCTTAGGGGGGGGGTTCTGAGAGCTAATAGTTATGACGAGACACTACTAACTAGTCGAGCAGGGGATTGTGGTGGGTTCTGAAATTCTGATTGAGGTGCGAGGAAGGTCCAACCTACCATCACCAACATCCTATTTTCTTGTGCAAAGTTCTGTATGTGCAAAATCCCTACAAGAGTAGTAGTATGTCCTATCCTATCAAAATAGTAAACTCTGGTTGTGCATTTGTTGGTGGGAATTGTCGAAAAGCCTCAAGATTAACAAAGACTCAAGATCAATAAGAATAGAAGTAGTATAAGAGGACAACCCAAAGGCCTGGACTCAATGGCTAGAGCTACTGGGGAATCGGAGTTTTATTTAAAACCTTTTAAATAAAGAGTGGCCAACTGGGCAAGCTTAGCTACAGACAGACTAATAGTAATAGTACAGAGAGTCATCATAGCAGAGGCAGTTAGAGGCAGGGATAACAAGAATTTAGAAACAGATAGTCCAGATTGAAGGATAATTGTTGGTAAAAATAGCATTAGGAAATGGAAACAATAGTTCGGAAAAAATATGGTGCAGTAAAAGTCAGGGAATAAGAATTATTAATATTAAAAACAAGAAGACTTACTAGGGCCAACAGAAGAGCCCTCATTGTTGTTCTCCTGTTGCTGTTCTGCTCCTCCCACCGACTGAGACCCTGTCTGCTTGCCCCTGGGTGCTGAACATGAAAGATATAAGAAAGAGACAAACATTGATGATTGGTGTGAAACAAATAAAATATTTTTAAAGGACAGTCAAAAAAACATTTATGTAAACAACAATTGCAATAAATAAATTGACTGATCTCATCTGGTCAACAAGTAGTATCGGGGGATTCACGGATCGACTACTTACTATTTATCAATACTAACCCAGTCTTCCATTCTGATTCCAGAATACTAACTAAGCAAAGTAGTATGTACCACCTGACCTAGCCCACCTATTCCAGGCGGGCCAATTGTACATTAAGTATGCATTTCCACTTCTTTTAGTCATCAACAATGCATAAATGGTCAAACGGAGGACACATGAATACATTTTTGTATACACCAAATTTTTGGTTGATTGATTGATGCTGATGTTCTGCTAGTGCTAGGCCTATTACCACTCATTGAACAAACTAGAAAAGATTCTACTAGAGACTGGGGTACTAGCAGCACGTGACATAACAGAGGGGGCATCACACATACCACTATAGCATTACGTAACTTAATTTCTCTAAAATAAACTCTTACATAATCATGCTAAGCGAGCGCAAACGCAAAGTTGCAAACAAGTAAGATTAGTAGCTAAAAAGAGCACCTGTGTCATAACAATCACAGAAGACTTTTAAGAGTAATTTACCTGTAATGTAAGCAGCAGGTTTCTAGCTGCTTGGAAAAAAAAGATATTCACAATATATAACATAGAGCAGAAGAACAGACACAAAGTAGTAATAATTAAATAGTTACTCACCAAGACCCGAGACCTCCACTCCTAGCAGGTCCTGCAGGTCCTGCTCCCGGTCCAGGATATCGGACCACCGGCGCGTCAATTGGTTCTGGGTGCGCTGGACCCCAGAGCAGCGAAACACTGCCTGGCGCACCTTCCCCCACCGCTGCTGATGCTCCTGGAGCCCGTACCCGGACCCAGGCCTGCCACCTACTGCCAGGGTTAAGGGGTGGTGGCGCTGCACAAAGAAAACCAGTGCAGCCAACTCCACCTCCCCATATAAGGCCCGTGCCTGCACCCTTTGTGGGCGTCGCCTTCCACAAGGAAGGCGGTCGTGGTTCTGGCTCCTGCGTCAAGCTCTTTGCCCTTTCGACATGGTTCTGGGGTAGACAGAGCGGGACAGAAAAGGTAAAAAAAAAATTTAAGTAAGTAAAAGAAATGAAAAGAGCAGGCAATAGAAAAAGAGTGAAAAAGTAGACAAAAAAAACAAAATATAGAAGCAGGAAAATAGTCTGAGAGATAATAAATAAAAAAGATTAAAAAAAAGTTTCTAGAAGCAAAGGATTGAAAAGATAGAGGGAGGATTCAAAAGCAGGCCCCAGAACCATAGCAATAGAGTGAAAAACAAGAAGGCCCCGCCCATTGCGACCGCGTGGGCAAGTTCGCGCGATATTTTCCCCCCGAGCACACAAAAAGCGTCGCAAACACGTAAAAGCGTTCCCAGACAAGAAATACATATCGCGAACGGACGCGAGCATGCATTGCGTGACCCGGAACAGGAAATAAGCATCGCATGCGGTGCGGGACAATTGAAAACAAAATGGCCGCGCCCATAGGCGACCGCATGGGCAAGTTGGTGAGACATTTCCAACGCAATCACGCAGAAAATATCGCGAACAGGCGGGAAAAAAAACATCTGCGTCTTCGCAATATTTCTGGTGTGCTTGCAGAAATTTTCAACATTTTCGCGATAATTTGCGAAAGTCAATTTCGCAAATTCCTCCCACCCCTAAACGTGCCGCTAATGTGTTTGGGTGTGAATAAAATTCATCTGGCCACTTTACGACCACTATATTGCTTTATTTTATTATTTATTTATTTTCCATATTTAGGACATTGTATTCCCGAGGCTGCACTTTAGAATAGAAAAATGTCAGAAAAAGACATTTCCAGCAAAAGTATGTTTCTTTTTTGGATCCATTTCACAGGGCAACAAATAAATGAAAGGAGGAAAGAGGGGGTGAGAACCGTTTCTTGAAGTCACAGTTTTCAGTAAGATAGGAGGAGCTAGACATAAAGAGAGGGAATAAGAGGAAGAAAGAGAGGGAGTGGCAAAGGAAGTGGAAACTGTCCTTGTCTTCTTTGGGCTAGAAGGAAAAAAGTAAATGTTTCCCTTTCCTTCTCTGCTCACCCTGCCCATCCCTAAATGGCCATGAACGCCGAAACTTATCTATAGACCTTGGCTATTTTGCCATCCTGAGATGCATGTTTAAGATAAAAACCTAAAGAAGTATGGGCACCCCGTGCCCTGCTGATCATGCCCATTTCGACCACTGGGTGTGACAGACTGTTTTGAATGCGGCCGAGAGGTCTGGTAGAATCAGCACAGTTGAATGCCCCTCATTGACTCGCATCCTTAACTCGGCCGTGGCTGTTATCAAAGCTGATTCGGTCTCGTGACAAACCTAAATCCAAATTGCTCTTCCTCCAGTTATTATTTTCCAGATATTGGGCTTATGTCTCACTAACATAATGTTCCAGGATTTTAATCGGATAAGGCAGGAGAGAAATGGGTCTATAGTTGCTGACACTGACACTGGCAACACAGAGTGAAGTGAAAATACTACTTTATGTTTTGCCAAACATAAGTAGCAGAGATAAACTGACTTTAGCTCACACAGTGTGATGCCAGAATAAGTCTGTCTGAGAATTAAAATAGGGTGCTATATTTATGGTTTGGCAGAAGCAGGACACCAGCTGTATCCTGTGCCACTAAATCCATCTGTTTCATTGCTCCATTTAGAGATGGGGAAAAACAGGTACTGCTGGTCAAGTCCCAGCTGGCTCGCCATCAGAGCCCTCAGGTGGTGACCCAACAGCCTCAGGGCCACATACTGCTCACCATGAAATAGTCTGGGATTTTTAACAGTAATATTTCCTGCCCAGATCAGTTATGAGATACAAGGTGTTCAAAGCAGAAAAAGCAATTATTTCTCAGACACCCAGGAGAATTGTCCCTTAGCATCAGGGAAATTTCAGTTTGATTTTTTCTTCTGTATGACAAAAAATGATTCAGAGAGACCCACAATGAGATGGCACCTCGACCCACATGCATATTGTCCTTAAAAGGCACCTGCTCTGTCGGCTGAAGCACTTTTTCATAAAACATTGCCCTGACAGCAGGAACGTTTCGATATGCTAGGTAACTGGCTGATGTATAGGAAATCGCTCCTATATTCAAGAAGAAAGTGGCTGCATTAACCTGGCAAGATACGTTCCAGTATAAAAATCGATTTCACATTACTTGTGTTTGAAAAAGATCTGAATAAAGTTCTCATTAATACCTCACTTTACGCAATAGTGAAAAATAAGAACTGATGCTTTCTTTGAAGTTTCTGCAGTTCTGATCTCCATTAAGGTCAACTTACCTTACTTTGTGAGCCCTGATAGGATAAAATATTGTGAGGTGAGGTGAGGTGAGGCGAGAGGAGAGGATATGAGATGAGATGAAGTTTGGGTAAGGTAAGGTAAGGTAAGGTTAGATAACACCAAGCTCATGTCTTTCATTCTCACACAAATTTCCACTGTTCTTCATATTTTCTAACAGCAATATGTCTCTTTTGCCCTATGTTGCACCTTTGCAAGACCTGTGCGACTCACTGGCCACCTTCTTCCACCGCAAGATCACCGACATATACGACAGCTTCAGCACCATGACCACCCCAAGAACCACCACCCCCACAAACACCACCCGCACCAACCGCCTGCTATCCTGGACCATCATCAATGACGAGGCCCCCAGCAAAATTATGAACACCATTCACTCCGGATCACCATTATACCCATGCCCTCACCACATATTCAACAAAGCCAGCACAGCCATCGCACCCCATCTCTGGATAGTAATCAACGTCTCCTTGAGAGAGCAACCTTCCCAGAGACCTGAAAGCACGCCGAGACCAACGCCTTACTCAAGAAACCCAAGGCGGATCCCAAGGACCTCAAGAACTTCCGACCCGTCTTCCTGCTTCCATTCCCAGTGAAGGTCAAAGAGAAAATCATCAACAAACAACTGACCCATTACCTCGAGGAGAACAACATCTTGGACCCATCCCAGTCCGGTTTCTGCAGCAACCACTCCACCGAAATCGCCTTCATCGCCGCCACCGATGACATCAGGAACCTGCTTCACAAAGGAGAAACAGTGGCCCTCATCCTCCTGGACCTGTCAGACGCCTTCGACGCGGTCTGCCAAAACACACTACGAACACGCTTACACGACGCCCGAATCCAAGAGAAGGCCCTGGACTGGATGACATTGTTCCTCTCCGGCAGAACTCAGAGCTCAGAGCGTCTGCCTCCCCCTTCCGCTTCAAAGCCACCGAGATCATCTGCGGCGTACCCCAGGGCTCTTCCCTCAGCCCGACACTGTTCAACATCTACATGGCCCCCCTTGCCCACGTCGCCCGACAGCACGACCTCAACATCATCTCCTACACCAATGACACCCAGCTGATCATCTCCATCACTAAAGACCCTCACACCACCAAAACCAACCGCCACGAAGGAATGAAGGATGTCACTGAATGGATGAAGAACAGCTGACTGAAGCTGAACTCAGACAAGACAAAGGTCCTCATCCTCGGCCCCACCCCCTCAGCCTGGGAAGACTCCTGGTGGCTGACAACACTGTGAACAGCACCGACACCCACTGACCTTGCACGCAACCTGGGGGTCATCCTTTACGCCACCCTCTCCATGACTAAGCAGGTCAATGCCGTCTCCTCATCCTGCTTCAACACCCTCCAAATGCTCCTTAGGATCTTCAAGTGGATCCCCACCGAAACGAGAAAAGCAGTCACCCAGGCCCTCATCACCAGCAGGCTGAACTATGGAAACGCCCTCTACGCAGGAACGTCGGCCAAGCTCCTGAGGTGGCTGCAACGCATCCAGAATGCCTCAGCACGCCTGATCCTCGACATCCCCCGCCACAGCCACATCACCCCCCACCTGGGAGACCTGTACTGGCTCCCCATCAACAAGAGGGTCACCTAAAAGCTCCTCCTCCATGCGCACAAAGCTCTCCACAACACCGGCCCAGCATACCTCAACAGACGGCTCAGCTTCTACACCCCTAGCCGCCAGCTCCGCTCCACAGGCCTCGCCCTCGCCACAGTCCCTCGCATCCGAAGAACGACCGCCTGCGGAAGATCCTTCTCCCACCTCGCCGCCAAGACCTGGACCACCCTCCCCACAAAACTACGGCAGACCCACGACCTACTGGCCTTCAGAAGATTCCTCAAGACCTGACTCTTCGATCAGTAGCAGCACCCCTTCCCCCCCCAAGCACCTTGAGACCCTAACGGGTATGTAGTGCGCTTTATATGTGTATTGATTGATTGATTGAGTGTTCATTTGTTTCTTTCTATAATTATTAATTTTATTTACTGAAAGACATACAGTGTCACCTTACAGTCACCTCAGACCACTGAACATTGCAGGGGATAACTAGAACAATTAGTATGAAAATTGTACAGTAATTACAGTCAGAAAGGCTCACTATGAGTTTTGGCAGCATGGAAGCCCTGCCTTAAAGCACCAGAACTTTTGCCCAGCTCTAGACACTTGATTGTACCTTGTACAAAGTTGTGCGAAATACTGGTTTTCCATTTCCACTGGAGGAGTCTTTTTGTTTTTAATTTATTTTTTATTAATTTTACAGAAAAGTGAGTCAGACTTCGTAAAGCAGTATATAAGGACATATAAACACATGGCATACTATGGCAACAACCAGTGTAGGATAATATACTTTAACAATGTCAGACACCCATAACAGATGGCAAATTGTCAAATCTATCTGGATGTAATATAGGTAAAAACATCTTAACAAAAAACAATTACCCCACCTCCCCTCCCTCCCTACGTGCCCAGCCACCATTACCCAACAATGGAATTAGTGTGTCATCCATATCCACAGGTGTGTGTATTCCACTGAAGGAGTCTTAACATGCTCTACTATTGGAAACCTTGACTCCGCACTCTGTCCACCTGTGGACTACAGGGTCACAGTGACAGTCGCCCTTCCCTATTTAGGGTAGAGTGACTGTAGCTGATTTTCTCTGCCTGTGCTTGCCATGCGAGGCATGGTGGACCTGGTCAGGGAAAAGATGTAAAGTTTGGGTCGCACCCTGATTTGTCGTCCGGATTGACTCCAATATAGCTGTAATGTGCATTGATTTGGAAATGGACTTGTGTCAAAGGAAGTATATAGAAACGGTTGTGTGATGGAACCACATATCTCATTACCACGCATGCCTTTACAACGGCATAATTACAATGCATGAGTCTTTACAGACATGCCTTTACCATGAAAATGTTTACCACGCAAATGTCTTCAACACACCTGCCTTTACAATGAAAATGTTAATTGTAAAGGCATGCAGGGTAAACGCATATGTGTTGTAAAAATGTAACCAGTAAGTATAACCCATATATATCTATATAGATATATATATATAGATCAAGGTTCACCTGAGCCGAAACGCGTCAGGACCGAGCAGGCAAATAAACTTACTTTTGGCACTATAAGGTGGTCTGTTTAGGTCCAAGCGTGTATGCTAAGGAGTGACGGAGTGCTGTGATTTATATATATATATAAACCCAAAACCTCTAAACCCACACCCACCCTAAACCCTAAAATTACCCTTCCCACCCAAAAACCCACACCCACCCTAAACCCTAAAAATAAAATACCCTTGCCGCCCAAGAACCCATACCCACCCTAAACGCTAAAACTACGCTTCCTGCTGCAAAACCCACACCCACCTTAAAAACACCCTTGCCACCCAGAAAACCACATCCACCCTAAACCCTAAAAATAAACTTTCCACCCAAAACCCCACACATAGATAGATTGATAGATTTTTAAATGTTATGTTATGTTATTGACATTTATAACTTGCACAGATACTCGAAGAGTGTCCCAGCGCGGCACCAAATGGAAGCTGAGATTCAAAGGATCATTGGATAAAAAGCAACGTTTTCAGCCCTTTCCTGAAGAGCTTCGGGTCCTGGATGCCACAAAGGTCTAGAGGAAGTAAATTCCAACCAACTGGTGCCTTGTAAGCCTGAGAACAGCCACCCGCCCTCATAATGCGAAAGCGCGGGATGACTGCCAGAAGCTGTGCCGCTGAGGGCAACTGTCTCATAGGTACATAGAACTTAGAAAACGTTTCGTAAAGTATACAGCGCCAAGTCCATACAGGGCTGAATGAGCCAGGGTGAGTGCTTTAAATGTTACTCTTTCAGCCACAGGAAGCCAGTGAAGATCGTGCAGGTGTTGCTTTATACTGGATCACCCCTAAATGTTAAGTAGAGACGTTGCTGCAGCATTCTGAAACTACCTGCAGTCTCTTCAACTGGTACCCTGGCAGGCCAATGTACAAAGCATTCATATAATCAATGCGCGAAAGGATCAAGGCACAGGTAACCATTTCCTTGTCTGCCCTAGGGAGGACGGAAAGAAATTTCCTTAGTGATTTAAGGGTGCCGAAACATTTATAAAACATTTACCTGTGAAATACTTACATTTTCATGGTAAAGGCATGTGTGGTAAAGGCATATTCGTTGTAGAAGTCTGTGTGGTAAAGGCAAGCATGGTAAAGAAGACGCATGTGTTGTAAAACCTGCTAGATAAAGGTATGAGGGGTTCAGATGTCCTTTTAAAGGATGTTTCCCTGTACAAGTTGGTGGTGAACAGATAAGCCTTATGGTTTTGCCACATACCACCACCATATGCAGGACACTCGTAAATCATAATACAGCTCTGGGTGCAAAAGGGAAAACATTTCTTTCACTTTCTTTCACACCAACTTTTAGAGATGATAGCACCCCAACTCCCTTATTAATTACATCTGAGGTCAAATACCATTTGGTTCTGGGTTATATCTCTTAAGTGCCTCTGTGCAACAAAAAGGCGCTTTTACCTTCTTGAAGGTATCAGTGCGGCTCTCATTTCATTAACATTTTGCATTTTATTTCTTCAATTCCCTAACGTACTTAAACTAAAATTCGACAACTCACAGAATTGATGTAACGCCATGGGTTAATTTCCCAACTTTCCATTTTAGGAATGAAAAAACATTTTGGATTGCATACCAGTTTTACACTTTTATACTCTGCTTTCATGTTATAAAATATTAAACGTCCTTCAGAGTCCTTCCATATTTCTTTTAGTTTGCCCGGTCCGCAAACTATCATGTTGAACATGTTACATTCCATAAGTCCTCTAAACATACGACTCATAAACATTTGGCCAGGCCAAACAAACATACATTTACATTGAAAACAATAAACCAACTTAAAAAAACAAACAGTTAACGTGCTAGACTTTTGGTGCAAATAAATGTTTGTTCAGATGAGCTTCCCCACAGAGCTCCTGGATGATATGACCTGGTGGCCCTCTAACACATCCATATACCTCGGTTCCCCTGCCTGTCCGACCTCAATGAGGATTCAATTGGCAGTATCATTCATCTGTTTGTCCTCTACCTATTCTCTGACTGTCAACAGAATATTTGTCATCTTATGCATTTTAGCACCATATTATGTTTCAAATAAATCATTTGGATACATCCCTTCAACCTTCCTTTCTTAGCTCTGAACACCTCAGGAAAATCTCCCAGAAAGCTTATGTGATTTTGTTCACCTTCACCAATGTCCGACAGTAGTTCTTGACTACTGAGGACTCATTTTAATAACATTTTCCTAATTTACCTTGATCTCCCCATTGGCTTCTTCACACTTAAAACATGCATCTGCATTGGACAGCACAGCATGGTTTTGCATCTTTGGCTTTTTGTTAATAGTTTTCAAATGCAACACATCAATCAAACACTTACATATCGAATCTCAATGTTCCTATATTAATCCTCAATATCTACAGATCTGAGGAAACTCCTATCCTTCCTTTACTCCTCTCCACTGTTCCTGGGCAGAATATGTGGCAGAGAGAGAAAAGATTAAGAAAACCTCTCTCTGGTAGTCTAGAGCGAGGTAGTGCGAAAACATATGAGGTATCTTTTATTTAAGTTCCTAGTAAGAGACCTTCAGACCCAGAGTTCATTTTACCTTTTCATTTATATTATACAGAAAATTGTAGGGCCAGTGGGGCGATACTCCAACGCCATTGTGGAAGCACTGCCCCATGTTGTAACTAGAAAGCCAACTATTTATTTTATATGATCAAACATCTCTTTCCTGTAGGTGGGCAGAATTGGATATTCCAGTCCTATGTGCAGCATAAACCCAACAACTTTTTCACAAACCTCACATGGGTAATATACCTTAAAAAGAGAATTTTATATGCTGCTACTCTAGATCATATTGCTCTAAAATGTTTCTCGATGTTTCGCCAAGTATCTGCCCTTGGATTCCCTATTTAGTGCATTCTCTCAATTTGTCTGGTAATTCAAACTCTGATTACATTATTTACCCCCAGAATTCTGTATATGATTGAGACCAGGCCTCCAAAGAGAAGGTGGATTTTCACAAATGTTTTCAGTAGAGATGGCTTTCTTTTTATCACTTGGTGTGTATCCAAATGCCTTATCCATAAGTATTGAAGTCCATCTCAACCGCGTAGATCAAATTCTGATTTGAATTGAGTGAATGTTTTAATCTTTTGTCTAGGAAATAGGTCAGAAACAGTTATTTTTTTCCAGCATGTTTTTTTGATTAAGTACCTTACATATATGCAATACATCTGTTAGAGTTAGATTCTTCCCTACTTGTTCCTTCCCAAACCTTTTCCTACCCAATTGTATAAAGGGATGCCAAATCAGCTAACAAATTAACACCCAGATCATCTGATGCTCATTATGCACATAGGGGACTGTTTCGTCGATTCTTCACAAAATTTAACACTTGACCGTGCCCAACACTATCCTTTGATGAAATATCTTCTACAAATTTGACACTTTTCTACCATTTGTTCATTTTGCAAAATGTGTCAAATGTTCGATGTGTATTACAGATATGTAAATGGACTTTAATTCCAGTTTTTTGGACAGGTTTGTAGAGATATCCCATCGAAACAACCAAAGCTCTCCTTAAAAATCTTAGTGGAGAATCATCCTTTCTTCATTCGATTTCTTACATTCGTTTTTTTAGGTACTGCTATTTTTTTACTGTATGAACTAACGTTGTAGTGTTTTCATCTCATTCCCTAATGCCTGCATGCATCTCCCTGAAACTTCATTCATTCATACCCCTGTGGAAATAGCTATGTGAATCAAATCAATCAAAGTTGTTTCAGTACTTCCGATGAATGCTAACATGTCTTCTCTACCATTTGTGCAATCATTTCTGTCATAAACATTAACTTTGGGCTTACTAACTTTGAATGATGTTACGCACTTCCTATTCAAGTGCTATTGTCACAAGAGGTGCAGATACACAATGACAGCCAACATAGATTGCTGTTTCCTGTATCGCGCAACTGAAGTAGTTATGCTCATTCCTTGTCCTCCTGCGCACTCAACTTGGCCTGTCTCACTGCACTCTATAACCAATTTGAGTTCTTTCGCGAACTGGCAAACACTCATTGATGTTCATCCTCTTTTCCTTGGTGACGCACAATGGCTGCACTGCACTTTGGTGCACTCCACTTTCTAGCAGTGTTATTGCACATATCCACTCTAGCTTTTAACGTCTGTGATGCTTCAAGCTACTCTTGAAATCTGTTGCTGACGTTAACATGTCTACTGCTCTGCAAATGCATTGAAGCACTAACCAACCTTGTTTAGAGTGCACCAGAAAAGTCCTTTCCTCAGAAGTGGGCCACTCTCTCTCTACAGAGGTGCACTTTGTTCCAAAAACGTCCTTCCATGAGGAAGTCAGAACTGTACTCAATTTTGACTGACTACATAATAAATAGTTCCGATGGCTGGCTTGGTTACTACCTACTATCAATCGTCTTGCCATCAGGTTATTGGCAATTAGGCCATATATTGCAGCAATATCTGACACCTTCAGTAGAGGCTCACGGATGTATGACATTACAACGCATGCTTTTACATCGCATGCTTTTACAACGCGGTTTTTACAACGCGTTCCATTAAAGCGCATAGTGCTTTTAGGCGCTGGATAGTGAATTGTTTAATTTACCATTCCAACTCCAGTCCCCGTGGATAGTAGGGAAGGTGTTGGATAGTACATTAAACCTATTCCCTATCCTAGAGCGCCCCCCAGCGCAATGCGTTGTAATGGTTTGCGTTGTAAAATTTGCGCGTAAAGGCACTGCGTGGTAAAAGTTGCGTTGTAAAGGTTGTTCACCATTAAGGCAATGCTCAGTGCAAACAGCTTTTACCATCATATTATGAAACCAGACTTATGGAGGTGGCAAAGTGTGACATAATTGTTTTTTGCATCGTTATTGCTTAGCATTTTGTTGTGCTACTGATGCATTCTGTTGTTTTTTTTGTGCTCCTGTGTTTTTGTGCTGCATTATTGCAATATGATTTTGTGTTGTATTGTAGTAGTTGTGTTGTATTCTGGCTGTTTGGTTGTGCCCTGTTATGTTTTAACTGTGTTGCTATGGTGCTTTGTGTATGTTTACTTTAGATATGTCTATTTGCTTTAGATATGTCAATAAATGCTGCCAAGTTTCCAGACAAAAGCAGCACATATCTTTAAACGTCCCTTTAATAAGCAACAATTTAACACTGTCTAAGGTGGTAAAATAGTGGTGATGCGGTACTTAAATGTTTAAGAAAGCAGTCAACCCAACAGTTTGGCAGGGACGGTGAGTCATATAGCACATAAAGTGAGCACTGTAAGTGCTAAGGTAAGACAGTTTCTTCCACTAATATGCACTGATTGGTGTTTTAAGTAGTTGAAGAGCAAGAAGAGTGCTACTTTACTTCCTTAGATGGTGGATACTGGTTGTTTGTCACAGGAATTCAACGCTTGTATTGCTTTTGGCTGGTAATGTAGCAGCGTTTCTTGCTATATCAAAGCAAACGGCGTAATACAATAATGCACACTCTAACATAACAACATAAATAAAAAAAACAACAAGGCATATCACAAGAAAAGAGAAAACCAAGAACACAACATGGCAATCACAGTACAACAGAACAAAATTACATTGGCACAATGCAGCACAAAAACACAGAAGAACAACAAACTGTCACACACAAAAAATGTAGATAAAAGTCCTTGTCACAGATTACCACCTCCAGAATCCTGTTTTCATAATATGGTGATGAAAAGTATTTTGGGGGGCAGCTTAACCTGGCTTAGTTTATCACCAAGGACTTGAAGAGGGACCGGTCAAAAAGGTTGCACAATTTAGCCCTGGCATTTGGGGCCAAATGTACGACCATTCTGTTTTGCTAGTCGCACATTGCGATTTTTCGCAACTCACAAAATGGAATGTACTAATGTGCCTCAGACACAATTAGCGATTCCCAATTGGGCCACAAATGACCTGCCTCGTTAATATTCATGAGGCAGGTTGCAATTTGTGACCCGTGGGGAATGGGCTACAATCACAGGGACTGTGGCCTGCTGGAGACAGCAGACCACCATGTCTGTGTTAGCTTTTTAAATAAAGCAGCTGTTTTTTCTTTTCATTTTTTAAGGGAAGGTAGTGGTCTGGGGGACCAATGCCGCTCTTAAAAATATGTGTGCTGCCAAACACAAATGGTAAAGGGTCCCCTGTGGACTCCTGCCTGTTTGTGACTGGCTCACCACCTATTTGAGATTGGTAGTAACTGCAATTATTTTGCGACCACATTTGCTGTAGCATAATAATCGCACATCCCCCTGCGACTTGCTAGTAGGAATGGATGCCCTTGGCACGCCCCTTCCTAATAGCAACTTGCAAACACTATTGTGCGAGTCAGTAAGAGGTTACCGACTTGCAAAATAGGGTTTGGACATGCTACAAATGTTTTTACTGGTCGTAAACGGCCTGATTTTCCTTAGCGACCACTAAAGATTGTGGTACATCTGGTACTTTCTTAATAAAGCAGGTAAAAAAGGTAAAAAAAGGCGCAAAGAACACATTCTGTGCAGATGCACACACAATTAAACACAACACTGTCTTAATAGCAGATGCGTAGGTCCCCTTGACTAATCTCCATCAACTCATTGCGGGGTTGATGTATGAATGTTTGGCAGAGTGTCCCTGAGCTTCCCTTCTCCAGCTGTTCTTGGCAACCAGGAGGGGCTGGGTGTGATTCAACAGGGACATGATGCTCTGCTCAGTATCCAGACCCTAACTACTGTGATACTGACGGATATCTTATATATGTTTTTATGCTCCACTCCTATGAGTAATAACATTGAAACAAATTGTCAGAAAAACATCAGGTCTCTAGAAGGGTCTTTTGAAGCCAGGCAACGATGAACTGCTATTAATGCCAAGTATTCGAGGCTGATAGCCTGGAGTTTCTTTTTTAACTTTTTAATGGGCAAACCCTGCTTTCCAACGTCATCAGACAATATGTTCAACAGAAAACCACCAGCTGGGTGGGAGGGTGAATGTTCCTTCTGTCCTCTTTGATCAGATAAGCATACAAACATTTATTTTCTCAGCTGACCGAATCTTTCGCCATTAATTCAATAGATTTGTTCATTTTTAAGCTTAAGAGGGAAGAGATATTTTTGGGGCACCCGTCCAAATATCAGAAGGAAGCTGAAACATGATCAAAGCCAGCCCTGCAGCCTGGCTTGAAATGTACTATCAATACAGGGGTATGAACAAGTGATCAAACTCCATGTTCTGAATGCAAATCCTTTAATTTATTGAACTCGTTTATTGATTAATTTGTGGTTTACAAAATGCCCTCGGCAGCGTTCTGCACAAAATGTACTAATGGCAAGCTAATGAGCAAAAGTAATGGATTTAATTAACTTGAGAACACAAGGAAAAAGGCTATAAAATTCAGCGCTGAGGACCAGGTCCAGGACAGCCTTACCTTTTACAGGTTGTGATCCGTCCGGATTAAAAATAAATGTTGGAAATGGGGGATCTAGTTGGCAAAGGTAGGTGCCTTTGTCAAAACAGAGACCCTTACTTCTAGTCAGGGTAAGGGGGATACAGACTTTAGATAACCCCTGCTCAACCCCTTGGTAGCTTGGCACGTGCAGACAGGCTTATCCCAAAGGTAATGTGCAAAGTATTTGCCTCAAAACACACAGTAATACACCACAACTGGACACCACACCAGTTTAGAAACATAAAGTATCTTTATCTAAACTTAACAAGATCAAAATGATAAAACTCCAACATACAAGTATTAAGAAGAAAAATTACTTTCAAAAGGTTTTAGCAACTGAGTCCATAGAAAACTATGGATGCGTGATTTCTTGCAAAGTACCTATCGTTGCGACAAAAGTCACCAAGCCAAACAGCCGTAGCTATGGGAAGCATCCAAAGACAAAGCGATGCATCGTTTCCTGAGACCTTCATGGAGGTGATGTGACAGTTCCACTGAGCGCAGCGGAGCGGTGCGTCGGGTCCGGTCTGTTGGGAGAAGCGATTCGTCGCATCTAATCTAATCTGCGGGTGATACTTCAGGGAAAACTTGTCTCACAGGTACGATGCGTGAAAGTCCTGGATACTTCGGCAAACTATAAGGTGGCATTGAGCGGCACTGCATCTATTTTTTCAGACGCGATCCCCTGATGCGTCAATTCTTGCAACGGCGACGGGCGCTGCGTCAGTTTCGGCAGCAGTGCAGCAATGCGGGGAGATTCTTTTCGCACCACGGCGGTGCATCGGAAAACTGTTGCAAGAACAGCCATCTGTCGCTTTTCTTGTTGTTGTGTTGATTTCTAGCTCCCTGCAGCAAAATCAACCTCCAGAGGTCCCACACAGTGACAGGCACTTCTTGGCAATTTAGAACCCCTAGCAAAGTAGTTTAGAGGAGCTGGGGGTGAACTGTGTTCCTGAGACTTCAAAACAGGAGTCAAGCTCGACTCAAGCCCTTGGAGACTTTCCTCAAGCATGGGACACAGCACACAGCAAAGTCCTTCTCCTTTCCTTGGCAGAAACAGCAACTGCAGGCCAACCTCAGACACATAGCTGGGGCAGTACTTATCCTCAGTTTCTCCAGCGCTTCTCCTTGGCAAAGGTTCCTCTTGATTCCAGAAGTAGTACAAAGTTCAGGGGTCTTATGTCTAATATACCTTAAAATGTATTTGTTCTCTTTGTGCAGAGAGGCCTGTGCTCAGTCAAAACCGGTTATGTCCACTCTTGTGTAGCTTCCTGGTAGGAGGTGGAGACAGAATTGTGAAACGCAGTCCAGGCCCATTCAGGTGAAAGGAAATCGTCTCCCCCTACTCTAAATGCAACCCAGAACTATTCAGCCCAGCACTGACTCATCCAAGCTCTCTGGAGCCACTGCACCTTTCCAGCCCCTGCCACTCCGCAGTCAATACACATCCTAGCAGAGGAACACTGGATGTCTAAGCAGGAAACTACCTACTTTCTAAAAGTAGAATTTTCAAAAACAGAATGTGAAAATCACCTTCAGTTAAAGATGCCTTTTAAGATTCTGAGTTTAGGCATACTAAACTTTAGTTCTCCATCTTGTTCCAATGGGAAGTTTTATTTATAAGATGTTACAAATAAACTCCCATTCTGTCCTATTGGGCAAGATAGCCTTTCAATAGTGAAAAATGAAATTGGCTGTATTTTACTATCAGGGCATGTTACCCACTCCAATACATGTCCTACCTTTCACATACACTTCACCCTGACCAGGGGGTACCTTCTATCCACCTTTGTCAAGAAGAAGACTATGATTGATATCTGTCGTAGTTCAGGGGTCAAAATAATCTCCCTTTAAATCCACTTTTGGATGTTGTCAGATTTCCATTGTTTTAAAATATGGTCTAGGCCACGAAATGTTTGCTTCATATATCCGTTTTAATATTGTGTCTCTTTATCGAGTTACAGGTGGAGGTCCTGTTATTAGAGCGCTAAAAATGAGCAGTAATCATATTCAATAGTTAAGCCTCATAGGGCGCTTTTCTTTCCATTTAAAAAGGAACCAGGGGCGCTTACGTCATATCCTTGCGGTAGAAACGATTGTTTCACTGTAAAACCGCAAAGGACTGCCTGCTTCTCTGGTTCTGTGGAAAGAAAAGCATCCTATGAGGATATATGAAGCAAACATTTTGTGGCCTAGACCATATTTTAAAACAATGGAAACCCCTGAACTACGACAGATATCAATCATAGTCTTGACAAAGGTGGATAGAATTGTGAGAAACCACCGAAACGCGTCGACGCATTCTCCAGTATAATTCTTGTCTCGGATATCCTTGTGGATACACTGTACTGTTGTGTACATAACATTGGTGTCAGAAATAGAGCTTGGATATACGCTTAGTACTGTACAAGTTAATGTCTTACTGTTTTCTGTCTTCACGTATCAATCTTGCTGGTCAATATTGAATGTCAGTTGTTTTATGTTTTTTATGGTTTAAATTGTTTTAAATCTGTGTCAAGTGGTTTTCTGTCCACTTTTTTAATTACTGTATGATTAATAAATTGTGGTCTTTTTTCTCATATGTGAATCTTGTAATTGTTTTTGCTCATAAAGCTTTATAAATTGTACTTTTGCTCAAGAGAATCTCTCCTTTCTTTTGACGTATACAGCCCAATGCCCAAAAACCTATGAGATGCGACTGAATCGATTAAAATAACATTTATAAACACGCACACTGAATTTACATCCTGTACAATTACTTCTTGAACTGTACACAGGCCATATGTACTGTAGACAGTAGAAAACCAGAGACACAAATTCATTTCAATTAACATGTCGTAACAAATGAGCAAAAATTTAATTAAATTGTTATCGTGCGCTCAATGGATACTGTTCATTCTTAATGTACTGAATTAGGTAAATTCATTACATTTTTTGTGTGCCTCCCTGGTGAGTATGCTGTAAGTTATGTGGTTTGGAAATCAGTGGTTTAGCCAAGAATCACTCATAGAAAATGAACAGCCATGTTCTGCTATGTATGAAACCGAATTACCATCCTTACATGAATGACAGCTATGGGAGCATCTGTTTTCGAGATACGATGTTGTATGTATATTGATCAAACGAAGAAGTAACCAAAAGCATTGCTACCTTAAAGGTTTAAGGATTGGTAAAGCAATTATGTTGATAGCTGCAACCTATCTTCATTTGTAGGGGTGGGGCCCATTCGTAGCAAAAAGCAGGCACAGTCTGTGTAGCACTACGGTTGCTACTTAGGTGAAGTAGCTGCTGCAATTTGTTCTCCCTGTTTTAATAGGTACTTTTTGTCAGGAATTGCATGAAGTTTATGTCTAGAGAATTGGCTTCCAATTTTCTGCAATAACGTTGACATCCTGTGATTCTGGGCAAATCACTAAATCTCCCCAGTGCCTACAATAACATTGTGTGTAAAACAAGGGGGGCGTCATTTGAAAAGAGTGCATTGAGCTCCAGGAACAGTTGGAAGGGGGTTCACCACTTAGAAAAATAATTGTGTTGCACCCAGGAGTGCACTAAGTGACTAACATTACTGTATGCTTTATATGAAAGGTGTTCAGTTTTTGTGTGCCCAGAGCATATGGTAACCTGTGAATTTTCATCATAAGAGTGCACTCAGGGGTACTCATCACGCTAGCTCAGCGAGAGGTGACACAGAAGACATCGCTTTTAGGGGTCACAGACAGGCCTGCACTTCACTGCTTCTGTGGGCCGCCGGGCTAGAGTTTACTCGCCCAACACCCAGGCTAGCTGGTGTGGCGCGGTCCAAGTTGCATGGTGCTTATGGCCAGTTTGTGGACCCCCAACGTACATAAGTAAGGACCTGGACAGGTCCCATATAGGTAACAGTTAACATTGTTTTTGCGGTGTTATTGTTTATCAGTACATACGTTACCTTGCAGTTATTGTCCAAGGAGCTATGGCCAGCAAACGTGGCGCAAAGCGTTCCCGCATGGAACACATGTTTGAGGCAATGATGTGTAGGATGGCGACAATAGATAGGAGATGGGGAAAGGTAGAGCAAATGGGGACAGAGCCTTGCTGAGCTCAAACAAAGGGTAGATGGGCAGAGTGGGTCAACAGGCAGGCCTAAGGGAACAATAGTGCCCCAAAAACCCAGGGGGGAATTGGACCTGCTCCCCAGGCGGGCTGGACCCAGGAAGGGGAAGAATCAATAACCCACACCAAGTCAGCCCTTAAGGGAGATTGCTCCAGGGGAGGGTCCCTCAGGAGTTCCAATGACACCAGTGAGCCCTACACCTATACCAGAGATCCCGGCAAGTGTCACTTTGGTTCCCGCTCCTACCCCGCTTGTGCCTGCACCAAGTCCGGTACCTCCTGCATCAATCCCGGTGGTTCCAGTGGTAATCTCACTGGTTCCCGCACCTAGCCCCGCATCATTCCCGGTGGTCCTTGTTCTGAATCCAGTGGCCCCCAACCCTGTCCCAGCACCAGCAGGGGTTAATCAGGTACCTCAGGAGCTAGTGGCTCAGATAGTGGCAGTGCTCCCTTGGTTAGGAAGGGGGGAATGCTACAGTCTTCGGTGGGTGCAAAAGAAGTAGGGGAGGACCCGTTAGCAGAGGCACAGAGGGTGGTGCTGAAGATTATTGTTGCCCCAAGCGGGGTGCCAGGCGAAGGACCAAGTACTTCAATTCTATCCCAACCAGCGCTACCGGAGAGCGGAACTGGAAAAGACAAGATGGCGGAGCCAGCAGGAGCTGGGGCAATAGGTAAGGAAGTATTATTGCCACCTCTGGGTGTCGGTGTGCTATCCACTAGGAGGGAGCATCTGGCTAGGCATGTAAAACGGGAGTTGAAGGAATTGACATGGTCCTTGCTTGTGGATAACAGGGAAACGGAGTATGCAAAGAAGCAGAAGGATTAGATGCTCCCTAGGGAATGGCATGTTGAAATGTTGAGATTCAGGGTGGAGGAGACTCTGAACAACTGGATTAGGGCTTTTTCTGTGTTTATGGCTATAATAGCTGAATGTTCGCCTAATCTGCAAGCAGAAATGGTGTGTTATCAGAGCAGGGTTCCTATGACTCATGATAAATATGGAGGTGTAGGTTGGAAGCAATACGACATGAATTTCAGGAAGGCTAAGGAATTTGACCCATCACTTACCTGGGACCGGGTTGACTCAATCTTGTGGTTTGATCAGTTTGGCCCAGGACAACCAGGCAATGCAGTGCAAAACTGGAACAAGGTTCACATTTCCCAAGCGCCATCACAAACCGGGGGCACGGCCCCTAGTCTGGGGAGCAGTGGGGGACGGAAAGGGGTAAGCTGGGATTTTAATAGACAGACATCCACCAGGACCCAAGGCACTTGTAAATTCAGACATGCATGCTCCATATGTAATCACCCCTCTCACCCAGAATCAAAATGCCTCAAGAAAGGTAACACATTCTCAGGAAATATGGGAAGGAAGAAACAGGAATAAGGTGAATCTCACTCCTTGGAGGAATTATGAGTAAGAGAAGCAAAGCCAGTAGGTCTGAGGAATCACTAAAAATGACTGGGTGTCATCATACATGTAGATGCTCATCTCCCTGTCAATGCATTCAATTACGCACCATTCATGCAATCAGTCACTCATCCATTCATGTAATCACACACACTTTGACACTTTTGTGCAATCACCAATCAATGAAGAGGCACTTTCAGTTATCAGCCAGAAATGTTTTTCTCTGATAATTTCTGCAGGATGTGAGAGTGCTTCTGGTAGTATCTGAGCGTGGGATATGAGCGGAGTAAGATCTATTTTGGTAAGGTCTGACTGGTGGGTCTGAGAGGGCTTCTGGTAGTGTGTGGCCACAAGCCTGTGAAGGGTATGCAGTGCTATTGGTATTTAGGGTGTTTTACTTTATTTCTGCAAGGGCTTTGACATTTTCCGTCATGTTTTGGTTCAAGCCATTGCTGAATGCAGGCTGTATAGTTATTTTAAAATAGTCAAGTCTTGCTCTTGAATCAGTCATTTCTAAGTGGAGTGCATTTCCTTAACTTGAAAAGCTTGTGGTTTATTTACTTTAATGATGCTGGTCAAAGGTTGGGGGAAATGAATGAATAGACCATTATCTACACTCAGGAATCCTTTCCCAGTGAATACCCTAATTCCCCACACAGGCCACTGACTCCCTCACCACGTGCACAACCGATTGAGCTAACTTCTGTCACCTAGCAGTATTGCCACTGGATTTAAACAAGCCGGGCGGAAGATGGCTGAAATGCCAGAAAACGGTCCTCGGAAGCTTGTTTCCGGTCCAGGGAAGGCATGGCTTCGCAGTTCGGGCTGGATGTTCCTATGAGGCACAGGGTCAGACTGATTTGCATATGGCCTTGTCTGAACTGGGGTGGCAGAGTGGGCTAAAGAACTGTGATGGATTAAACCCAGATCTGTTGACTGGGTGTCAGTGTTTGATTGGTTCAGATGCTCCGTCCATCACCACCCCCTTTTGCACCACTTTGTTCGCCATAAGTTGGCAGGGTATGCTCAGACATGAGTCCCTTGCTCACTTTGCCACTGGATTCAAGCAAGCCGGGCAGAAGATGGCTGAAATGCCAGGAACCGGTCCCCGGAAGCTTGTTTCCGGTCCAGGGAAGGCATGGCTTGGCAGTTCGGGCTGGACTGTTCCCATGAGGCACAGGGTCAGACTGATTTGCATATGGCCATCTCTGAACTGGGGTGGCAGAGTGGGCTAAAGAACGGTGATGGATTAAACCCAGATCTGTTGACTGGGTGTGAGTGTTTGATTGGTTCAGATGCTCCATCCATCACTTTCTCCTTTTGTACCACTCCATAGCTTTCAGCACGGCGAACCTGAAATACCGGCTTGACTCTCAACATCTGACCGGTCCACTCAGGGAGCTTTTTCCAAAAATTCCTCCAAACATCTCCAAACATCTGGAACTTCTTCCTGATGTTCTTCATAAGGGTTTACAGTGTCCAAACCACAAATCAATGGGTCTAGAAGCTCTAAGACAGTCCTTGGAAGTCTGGACTACAGTTCCCATAATGCACCTGCCCAAATCCTTGAAAGTTCACTGGACCCACTCCAGAGTGGGGACTTTTTTAGGGGGATGGTGCAGGGAAGCTCTATTAACCTGTTGCTTTCGTGGAGCCTACTTCTTCGTCCCTTTTGAAGCAAGACAAAGTCCTCAGGGCTATAGTTCCAAGGGTGCAACAGGAGCAGTCCTTCAGAGAGCAATCCTGTTTGGTGCAGACAAGGGGTCCAGCAAAACAATCCTTCTTCTTTAGTTTCAGGCAGCAAATTCAGACCAAGAACTGAGTTTCTCTGCAACTCTCACGTAGCTATTCAATGATCTGGGGTGACAAGCATGGGGGCACCCCTGTCCAATGAGGTGTTCGGTGCCACCCAAAAGCATGCCAGCTTCCTCCAAAGTGTGGCATATTCTTGTCCCACAAAGCACTGCACTATCAATTATTTTGTGATGGAGATTTTCTCATCTTTGGATTAAGAGCTATCTTAAGTAACCCACTGGGGTAGTTCTTTTCCATGAACACTCCCCTATCACCTCCTGCAAGCTCCATTCCCAGGCCTGCGATCCGGCTTGGGTTACAGGAAGACGGAAAGTAGGCCGGCATTCCTTACTGTCCTGCTCTCTCTTTGAAGCCCAGTTTGATTTACCAAGCCCCAGTTCTAACCCATCCTCTGCAAATGCAGAACTCTCCTCGGCAGATAACCTTGGCTCTATGTGGCCACTTATCACCTCATCAAAGCAGCCAGGGGAGACTGCTTGAAGGCTGGATTTTGGCTCACAGAAAATAGTTTTCTATAACTTCTTTTCTGTATTTAGTTATGATAAATTTAACAGTGGCAAGTTGTTGGATTTATCATTGCCAATCTTTTAAGTCTGTGAACAACATTTTTTAGCTCCTTCCTAGAAATATTTATAATTAAATAACATATTCCAATGTTAGCCCATGGAGCTAATAGTCTACAATGGAGGAAAATAAAATTGGCAGTTTTCCCTCACCAGAGCTTATAAACATGTTTTACAGTGTACTTGCTTAGAGTTACATGGCACCCCACCCCTGGGGCACCAAGGGGTGATATTAGGGGTGACGTATATGTAAACATAAGGTAAATTACCATTTTGGAAGTACCTGTACCACCAATGTTGAATTTGCAAATAATTATACCTAATTACCATTTAGTTTTTTAATCAGAGCAGTGGCCCTGGGCCTGGTTATCATAGCCCAGGGCATAGTCAGAGTCAGTTACCACCAGTATCAGTCAATAATGGGGGTGAATAGGGCCTAATAGGATGACTTTCTCACATAGCTTCTTCTGTAAAAATGTCTGTATCAGTTAGGATCAATAAAACTACTACACAGGTGGGCAAAGACAGCTGCTGCCCAATTACACAACAGTAAAGAATAAGACCAACAAAGATCTTAGGTCAAATGCCCTCTAGGTGTGTTGTTTTTGAATTTGTAGTTAATATATCTGTCCTGCAACACCACACCTGAAAACTGTAGACCTGGGGCCCGATGTAGGTCGGTCGGTAACGGCCGAAAATCGGTATTTTCGGCCGTTACCGACCGGTATTCCAGAAATGGTATGTAGGGCCCTTAATTTTACAGAACCGGTAAATTTACCGATCGGTAAATTTACCGATTCTGTAAAATACCGAATCGGTATTTTTACCGATTCGGTAAATTTGAGATGTAGGTGGGACTCTTCTGAGTCCCACAAGCCTTACAAAATCGGTATTTTACCATCAAATCCAATTTGCTGGTAAAATACCGATTCCGGTGTGCATGCACATGTGTGCATGCACACCTCTGCCATATGACAGGCAGACCTGCCCTTGGGGCATGTCTGCCTGCCACATGGCACCCGAGCCTGTTTTGGGGGGGCCAGAGGGTGTCAAAGTGACACCCCCTGCACCCTTGTGAAATTCGGTATTTACCGATTCGGTAAATACCGAATCGGTAATGCCCATTCATTCCTATGGGCTTCAAAGCCCATAGGAATGAATGGGCATTACCGATCGGTATTTACTGAATCGGTAAATACCGAATTTCTCCGATTCGGTATTCCAGCACATCTGGAATACCTACATACCCACCCCTCAGATTTACCGATTCTTAATTACCGAATCGGTAAAATTCGGTAATTAAGATTCGGTAAATCAATCCTACCTACATCGGGCCCCTGGTGATGTTATGTTAGAGTACTTAACAGAGGCTAATATTCATTCAAGGAGTGCATCTGTCAGCGCTCAATGAGGAGCCATGGGACGAAAGGAGCAATCTGGACACAAATAACAAAAATGGCAACCTGGATGGGTGAGTGTGTGAGGGAGGAGTCAATCAATAAATCAAACATTTGTAGAGCGCATAATCACCCATGAGGGTCTCAAGGCGCTGAGGTGGGGAGGGATGCAGCTACTGCTCAAACAGCCAGGTCTTGCGAAGTCTCCTGAAGGTCAGCAGGTCCTGGGTCTGTCACAGATTGGTGGGGAGGTGTTTCATGTCTTGGTGGCGAGGTAGGAAAAAGATTTGCCGCCAGTGGTTGTCCTGTGGGTGTGTGGAACGGTGGCGAGGACGAGGTCAGCAGAGTGAAGCTGGCAGTTCGGGGTGTAGAAGGTGAGTCGTTTGTTGAGGTATGCTGGGCCGGCGTTGTGGAGTACTTTGTGAGCGTGGGTGAGGAGCTTAAAGATGATCCTCTTGTTGACTGGGAGCCAGTGCATGTTTCTCAGATGGGCTGTGATGTGAGTGTGGCATGGGATGTCGAGGATGAGGGGTGGGGAGGGGTGGGGAGGCGTTGTGTTGTAGTGTTTTCTGGAGTTTGCCCGTAGTTCCTGCGCAGAGGGCATTGCCGTAGTCCAGTCTGCTGCTGACTTGGGCCTGGGTGACCACCCTTCTGGTTTCGGTGGGGATCCATCTGTAGATCTTGCGAAGCAAGCAAAGGGTGTTGAAGCAGGAGGAGGAGATGGCGATGACTTGCTGGGTCATTGAGAGTAAAGAGTCCAGGATGAACACCAGGTTGCGTGTGTGGTCGGTGGACTTCGGTGTGGTTCTCAGAGCGGCCGGCCACCAAGAGTCATCCCAGACGGAGGGGGTGCGGCCAAGGATGAGGACCTCTGTTTTGTCTGAGTTGAGTTTCAGGTGACTATTCTTCATCCAGTCGGGGACGGCCTTCATTCCT
This sequence comes from Lissotriton helveticus, assembly GCF_964261635.1. NCBI lineage: Eukaryota > Metazoa > Chordata > Amphibia > Caudata > Salamandridae > Lissotriton > Lissotriton helveticus. Next base: position 211,083,563 of record NC_136071.1, on the reverse strand, counting down.
TCGTGGAAGTTGGTTTTGGTGGTGACGAGGTCCTTGATGAGTGAGAGGATCAGCTGTGTGTCATCAACATAGGAGATGATGTTGAGGTTCTGTGAGCGGACAATTTTGGTGAGCGGTGCCATGTAGATGTTGAAGACGGATGGGCTGAGGGATGATCCTTGGGGCACGCTGCAGGAGATCTTGGTGGCTTCAGATCGGATTCGGGGGAGGTGGACCCTCTGGGTTTTGTCAGTGAGGAAGGAGGTGATCCAGTCCAGGGTTTTGTAGCAGATCCCTGCATTGTGGAGGCGTGTTCGCAGGGTGCGGTGGCAGATGGTGTTAAAGGTGGCCGAGAGGTCCAGGGGGATGAAGGCTGCAGTTTTGCTGTTGTCCAATAGGGTCCTGATGTTATCGGTGGCCGTGATGAAGGCGGTCTCGGTGCTGTGGTTGCTGCAGAATCTAGATTGGGACGGGTCCAGGATGTTCTTCTCCTCGAGGTAGTGGGTCAGTTGCCTGTTGACGATTTTCTCAATGACTTTCATCAAGCACGGGAGCAGGGAGATGGGCCAGAAGTTCTTGAGGTCTTTTGGGTCCACTGTGGGTTTCTTGAGAAGGGTGTTGATCTCGAAGTGCTTTCAGCTTTCCATTAAGATGGCGATCTCAAACGAGCTGTTGATGAACTTCCAGAGTTGGGTGCAATGATGCGATTTACTTTGTTGAAGACGTGGTGAGGGAAAGGGTCGGTAGGTGAGCTGGTGTTGGTGGTGTTCATAGTTTTGATGGTATCGTCGTCGCTGATGTGGGTCCATGAAACTAGGAGGTTGGTGCGGTTGGGGGATGGTGGGTCTGTGGTGGCAGTGGCTGTTGTGAGGGTCTGGGTGTTGAAGCTGTCGTGGATGTCTGCAATCTTGCAGTGAAAGAAGGTGGCTAGGGAGTCGCAGTGGTCTTGCGATGGCGGGATGGTGTTGGAACTGGGGTTGGTGAGTTCCTTCACAATGTTGAAGAGCTCTTTGCTGTTATGTGTGTTGTTGTCAAAGCGTTCCTTGTCGGAGGTCCTTTTGGTGCCTCTAATGAGGTGGTGCTTGCAGCTGGTGTTCTTGAGGGCTGCGTGGTTGTCCGGTGTCTGATGACCACTATAAAGGTGGGAGTTAGTCAGTGGGGGCCCACTGAGATATGGCGCGCAGGTTTCTTAAAAAATGGAGACACACCCTCACCTTCATTGCTGATTTGCCTCACAGCGATCTCACATTTTTTAAGAGGATGGACTTGCTCTCAAGAGATTCCCGTTCTATTCGGGATGGAGCATCCTGTGAATCATACTTACAGTATTGGGATCCAGTGTCCAGAATACAAATTCCCTATAGAGATTTGAAGAACCGGGTTTTAGAACCCAGCGGCGCCAGGGAAAAACGCCCGAAGTCTCCGAGTTCACCTGTCTCGGCATACAGAGATACGGGATACTTCTTGGTGACGTCAATGATCAAATTTATTGGCTGCAGCCAGAAGCAGAGGTCCACGAAGTACAATGACGTATATTCGTAGGAGCCTGCTCAATTTTACAAAGCTAGTCATCCCTTTTTATACCAAATATTGTGCTTCAGGCATACATTCCTTATTTACAGTTGACCAATCCCATGTGTACACGACAAAAAGCATTGCATGCATCTCATTGTCCAGCCCACCATCAATTACATGGGAAGGCCCAACATTCTTGCTCGGACAGGCCGGACAGAAACCAGTAATAAAAGACCTCAACCCAAACCATAAATAGGCCATAAAAGAAGGAACAGAAACAGATGAGAAACAAGATAGAAGGGTGTGTGCATGTACCATAAACTCAGCAATGTCCTGCTCTTTGATCTCTATCTTGACCAGCTGCTGAACAAGGAACTGGCTCAACAAGTTTAGCCTCGGGCAACGGAGTCAGCTTGCCCAGGTCACACAGAAGTCAGCAAAAGGTGTACGTGTCCCAAGGACTCGTTCGGCCGGAGTCATCGGCCTATGTGAGGGCAACCACAAAATGGCTGCCGTACACAAAATGGAACCCAAAGGTTCAGAACGGAATCCCTAATTTCATGGTGAATCCATCACTCGAATATGACGAAAACACTCGTGCATACTACACTCTTTATTTTCGGTCCGCTGTTACCAAAATCGTCATGATACGACGACCTTTATGAAACGGGTTCAGAATCACGGAACCTCAGATTATGGACACTGTTTATTAGTAGATTCTATGAGGATGTTAAAGACAAGGATATTAGGCGATGTTAATTGATCTTGCATCCCTCTACATGTTTAATTTGTTTTCTTAGCGTTGCTGGGGTGTATGACTTTATTCTGTACCTGGATTCCGCTTTTGGTGCTTGTAATGCTTCTTGTATTGAGCCAGAGTGGCTAGTGCTACTACAAACAAACACATGCACACAAACTTATCAGAGACTTTTTAAGGCATGAGCAAAGTGGGCTTTGGTCCAGTGCCCCCGATAGAGCCAGCTTTGTTCTGCAGAGTCTTGCCCTGATGACCTTAAATAATTCTTAAACAGATTTTTTTAAATACAGTTTCCCTTTAATTTATTTTTAATGTGTGTGATGTGTGAAAGTCTATTACAACCCTTTTGCAGTGAAATGTTTTTTTATGTTTTATGCAACAACCATAAAAAAAAATTATTTTAGATCAAAACAGGACATCTCATATGAGACATGGGAGAGTGTCACAGAGATTGTTTGCAGTAAAATTAGTGAGCTGCTGTCGTGTTACAATATTGTCACTGTCCCTGAATATTAGATGTAAACATATTTAGAATTTGGACGAGTGTGCCTGTTCACTGTCACTGACCTGGCCAAAGAGGGCGTGAAAGATCTGAAATTGGATCATCAATTCAAAGCTTTTCCAAACAGGGACCCCCAACATCCATAAGATGTCCCTGAAACTGATGCCCACATAGGTAATACTCATGTCTATGTTTGAGTCAGCTCTGCTTAGAAACCCGTGGGTAGACGTGGTACAAGACATGAAACAAACACAGAGGAAGACATTTTTCTAGAGAAATTAAGAAAGCTGGTTGTTACTCTATAAAGGTGATACTTTGCAACTAGTTATGTGCTCCATATAGTGACAAGCATAAGGTTACTACAAATACTTGCGTAAAAACACAGCAGTAGCATGTATTATATATAAGTCTAATGCAATGAGTTACCCCACGTGATAACACTCAGGCCAGTAAGTCCCATGTTGACTGGAGAACACGCTTGATATATTCTTAGAGACTACAGAACTAGGCATTGGGTCTCAGAACTACATTGAAAACCAAAAGGACTCAAAAGTGTATGCATGATTGTCATGTGTGGTGGGTCAGAAAATATCAGGATATTAGATTACCTATATGTAGGGGCACTTAATGCCGGTAGGGGTGCCAGCCTGTGATACCATGAAGGAAACATTCACATCCCAACACTCACCACAACTTTTTTGTGAAACACAGTACTTGATCAGGTGTGACCTGTGATCCTGGTTCCACAGCTGGCTCTGCGTAAGACTTAAGCTACACCTCGCTGTTGAGGGCCAACAAAGAGGATTTTTATTTTTCTCTGTGGACCTCAGAGCACAAAGAGGGTCAAGCTTTGGAACTTCCATCTTGCATCATGCTGATTAACCACCGGGTAGTGTTGTCATTGCCTCTATACAGCATTCTTCCTATTGGAAAGGCATAACAATACAGGGACACCTTCCTGTACACAAACAGTCAAAGGCCTTTTGCTGTTTCTACAAAACGATGAGCAATTAAACATTTCTCCTCATTGCGCCTGTTTAAGACCAGGTTTTCCCTGGCTCTAATTTTGGCACTGACCCATATTTACACCGCCCTTGTAAATATGGGGCAGCGCCAAAATCAATAGTGTGAAAGGGAACGTTATTTACAAGGCAGCGTTAAGACGCGTGAAGTGTCTTTTTTTTATCATTGAGGCTTTATTTCGATAAAACATATCTTTAAAAGCATTACATAGTACATTAACTTAAAAACCACAACATATAAAATACTTCAACAGATCAGTTTAAAATAATATGTATATCATTAATAACACATTAAAAAGTTCTAAATTAAATGACCATAATTAAACAATTTCATTAAGCCTTTTAGATCTGATCGACCAAGCCCATCTTAAGAATTTTGATAAACCACACACATATAAGGGCCGGGGGTCAGACATCAAAATTCGCAATGCCACAAGTGGCTTAATGCTGCCTTGTAACTAAGGCGAAGCACATATCGCCACTAGGACGTCACTAAAAGTGACGTCCCTGGGGCGATAGGGGCTTGTAAATATGCACCTTTGTGAAGGTAGTCCATTGAATTAAACATGGCTTTGTGCTGTTTTTAAATCATTTGATGCATGCCTTTGAGGTCACACTGCTCTTCTTATTTTTTCACAGTTTCCCTACATCACAAGGAGAAAAGCTTCAGCCGGAGCTCAAACAAGCAGAATTTAATAAGTCGTCGACACAAAATGGTGCCCCTTTTTCTGTTGACAATCAGGCAGGACAAGCACTGCAGACGGAGAATTGCTGCTTCTCCATAAGTTCGCCCTTGGGAGAGTTTCAACAGCTCTTTGAATGCAGTAAAAAAGTGTGAGTTATAAAGATGGTCTTCCTAATGGGCTGCCTGTGAGTTATGAGCCACGGCCTAGTGGAACAACAGCATTTTCACCTCGCCTTCTGTATCACCGCCATTCTCTTGAGTTCAATAAAGCACTTCGGAACTTATAAATATCCACGTGTCTGTGTTTTATCTGTGTCTTTCCAGGGGCATGCGGGCAACAAGAACACCGTGTACGGTGTTACAGGGCATTCAGACGCACGTGCCCTCTCAGACCACGGTTTGCATTTCATGCCGGGCTTGACGACACTTTTAATGGCTTCTTTTCTGTAACCGCAGTTTAGAGCTCCTTGTGAAACACGTGCCTCCATGTTAGTAAACAGAATTATGCTTCTAGCTGTAAAATGTGCAAATTATTACCACGGGAGGTCAGAGGGCAATTGTGAGCCACATTTTTGTATTCCATAGATTTTAATTGTGCATTTTTCAACGAATATTTGGATTTTCGAATGCAAAATGCTGTTTTTGCACTGTTTAGGTGGTGCAAAGTGTTTTTTTCCCACTTCAACGACATTGCTAACAGTATGAAATTGTAGCATTACTGGAATAAGTCATGTAAATCTGCATTATCATTGTCATCGTCAATTTCTTTATTCTGATATAATAATATCCATAAAAGTATCACAAATGGAAAGGAAGAAAAATTCATTAAAATACATTTCCTTATCATTAAAAAACTCAGCAAATTAAAAATATATATGTTAATAAACTGTGATTGGAACTTATACAGATTTAAAAAGTGCTAAAATATCTCAATATATGACACATTGCAATGCATAGGCCAATCTCATGCAATAGAACTTCCATGAATAAATAAATAAATAAATAAATATATATATATATATATATATAAATATGTATATATATATATATATATATATATATATGTGTGTGTGTGTGTGTGTGTGTGTGTATGTGTGTGTGTGTGCGTACATGCGTGTGTGTGTGTGTATATACACACTGCACTTTTACAGCGCAAAAAACAAGCCCTCCATCCTAGTACAGGTAACAAACTGTTTTATTTGCAGGCAGGAATCCATGTAGCAAAATGCGTTTCGACCGGAGCAGGGGCCTCATTTATGAAAAGTGACGCATCCCTGCGTGAAAACAGCAATGCGTCACTTTTCACTTCGTCCTCCTTGCGACACCAATGATGCGTCATATTTACAGTATGACGCATCATGTCGCAAGGAGTTACAGATACGTCAGTATTTCTGACGTGTCTGTAAGCGCAAAAGTCACGCATTGCTGGGGTGTGTCACAAAAGTGAAGCAACTCCAGCAATGTGTCCTTTCACATGGGGAAAGCCCCATGTGAAAGGGATTGCGTCAGTCTTACGGCTGCCGTGAGGCAGGCGCAAGATTTTGACGCAACTGCGTCCTAAAAGTGACGCAGTGAAATCTCATTGATTTCACTGCGTCACTATTACGAGGATTTTTGCGGGGGAACACCCCCTCTGCATACATTATACCTGACGCAGGTATAATGTAGCGCAGGGGTTTACAAAGTGACGCATCTGCTTAGATGCGTCACTTTGTAAATAGTGCGCAACAGGAGGCATGTTTTACGCCGCCGATGCGTCACAAAAAGTGACGCATCGGAAGCGCAAAACTGACGCAAGGGCTCATAAATGAGGCCCCAGGTCTTAATCATATGCCAATTAAGTTGGTCAGCTGCTCTGCTGTTTAAATATACATTGGTCTTTAAAAAGTAAAGAAGAACTCAAAGTGCAAGTAAATCACTTCTGAAAAGCTGATAATTTTCAATGTTTTGACATCGTTTCAATTGTAAGGGAACAGTGATCTTTATAAACCCTGACTACTCTTATTAGATCAGTCACCCTTGTACTCATTTGGTGTAGTTTGGTGAGTAATCACCGTTGCATTAATCACTAATTTTTTAAAACAACAATGTCCATATGCCTTTCTTCTGTGTAGAAAAAATTGGGGCGTCCTTCCTTAAACGATATCCCATTCCATTCAATAACTTTATTTCGGCCGCTAGGGCCATAAAAGTTCATTTCTATAAAAGAACAACAAGCTGTAAAACACAGAAAAAATATATACGTTCATATATTACATATCTCAAGATTGGCTTCTTGAGCAGAGAGTCTCCAAACTCTGCAGACATATACATTTGAAAGAGCTGGGGTCCTCCAACATTTTTAAAATCCAATCAAAACAACCATCTGTTTATAACACAGGCTAAAATTTTTACAAGATTAAAAAAAATATATATAAGCTGGGACGATGTACCCTAATTGTGTTTACACTAATATGAACCTAAGCAATTTCAACACTTAATTCTTCCCAAGGGTACTACTTTAACAAACCCCGCCTTATGTGCCACATAATGTTTAAAAAACGTGATACAGCGAAAACAATTGGAGGGTGCGTATCATATTTTAGAACTCTATAGGCCTCTAAGCAACGCACATAAGCCTACGTTTTTACATAATTGGATTAAACAGCGTTTGTGAGGCAGTAGGTATGCGGGGCAAAAGAACAGTACATGTATTTCAGATTCTGCCTTGTGTTTGCAAGCAGGACTATCACCCGTCTGCTATGTGGCCCATGTACTAGAATGTGCAAATAATGGAAGGTTCACTAGTCTAAACTGCACAGACAGTTTCCTGGCCATTGGGGGAAGTGTTCCTTACTATATACATCTTTTACTTGTAGGAACTCTGCTGTCAACCGACCGCCAGTGGGACTCTCCTGTATGGACAATAGGCTTGATTGTCTATAATGATGAATTAATTTCAACCTAGAAATCATTGCACATGATGTCTCTGGTGTTCTCCAGAGGACCACCCTACCTAGCCTTGAGGAGAGATCCCTTGGTATTTTCTTGGTGGCAGGAATGGACAAAATCTCCTTAAGCTTGGCTTTATAGATGGAAAAAACCTGGGTCACCCATACCCGGCGCCAGAATGTGATGGGTCTAAGGGCAATCTGGTCATCAATAGGCCTCATGCCCAATTCCATATGGAGGTGTACAAGGGGGGTGCTACGGGGAAGGCCTAATAACTGCCTCATGAAATTATTCTCCACCTTCATAAGATTAGAGGTAGAGCAATGCCCCCACAGTTCCGTCCCATATATTGTAGCCCCCTTGCTTGGGCTTTATATATTTCCACAACAGGGGCAGCTGGCTTAAATACAGAGGTTCTGTGCAGTTTCAAAATACCACCCACAGGCTGAGTTAACCTTAGTCCTGCATTGGCCATCTGGGACCCCCACTTAAGGTGCTCTGATAAGGTAACACCCAGATCATCTTCACCCTTTCCAAGAGTGTACCATATACGGAGGGATTCGGGCGGGTCGTTTTGGGGGGGATTGAAGACCATATATTTGGTCATTATTAAGTTGATCTCCAATCCCCGCAAATTACAGAAGGTAGCAAAACCATCAAGGGTACGCTATAAAACCATTGGCAATTTTGACAGTAAAAGGGTATCGTCAGCAAACATCAACGTGGGAACCTTCCCCGAAACTAGCTTAGGGGCATCATCATCCTTGATGTTTTAAAGACGATCGACAAGCCCGTTGAAATAAAGACAGACTAAAGTGGGGGCTAAAACACATCCCTGACGTACCCCCTTTTTGACGGGGAAATATGAGGAGAGTTCCCCATGTTTTCCACATCTTACATGTGCATAGTTTTCTGTGTGAAGCCTCACTATCATATTGAGAAGGTAGGGTGGAATCACAAGGTCACTGAGCACTTTCCAAAGTTTCTCCCTGGGTACAAGGTCGAAGGCCGACTTCGGATCAACAAATCTTAGGTAGAGGCTACCACCCTCTAAAGTCACCGTTTTACAGAAAAGTAGCTGTAATCTAAATATCTGGGCTACGGTTGACATATTTGTTCTGAAGCCGGCCTAGAAGGGACTTAGGATCTCCTCTTCCTCCATCCATCCCTGTAGGCGGTCCAGGAGGACCCGTCCCATCAGTTTTTGTGTGATGTCAATTAAGCTGATCGGTCTATAATTTGAGGGTAGAAGAGGGCAACCTTTTTTAAATATGGGGATTATCTCTGCCCCACGTCAGGTATCGTGGGGATCCATGCCCTTCAGGATTGCATTAAATAGGGCACACAAATATGGTACTAAAATGTTGGGTTCCACCCGATAGACGTTCCCCGGAAGTTTATCTAAACCAGGCGCTTTGTTGCAATTAAGTTTGCTGATAGTTTTTTCCCACTTCAGTTATAGTAATCTCCCTACCCCCCTCCGGTTGGAACTACAGGGCTACACTGGGAGTACCAATGGTATCACTGTTGCCATCCTCAATGGCGTACATTGACCCGAAGTGTATCTCTCAAGCTTCAGGCGCTATGTTGGGCTCTAAGGCCGGTCTCCTTTCCCTATCGCCCGAGCTCACTATTGCCCAGAAAGTTTTCAAATCTTTATCATACAGAGCTATCCTGAGGGCTTCCCACCTATTTAATTCCCAGTTTTTCTTTTCCTGCTGGATGATCCTTTTATACCGGCCCCTGTGAGTTTCATTTGTGGCCTGTCCTTCACCTTCACTGCATCCAGTAGGTCCTGTTTGGCTTTACGACAATTATCATTAAACCAGGAACATTTGGGTTGTTTGTTTTCCCTCATCTGCGACACCGTATAGAATACGGCTATCAATTTTGTAGTTAGCTCCTCCTGAATTTTACCTGCCTTGTCTATATCCCGGGTAAGAACCTCCACCTGTACTACCTCCCACATTTTGGTTATCATTGGTATTGCTAACTGGTAGACTTTGGCGAACTTAAGGGGAGAGTGTTGAATATAACTCCATCTGACTTTCCTTCTGTTGTTAGATATCGTTAATGTGCTAGGCTCATTTACAGACGGGGGTGGAAACTTAAAAATACCAAGATCTCTTGTTTTTAAGATCACTAACAGGGCATTATGGTCACCATCCTGCCTCTGTTGCACATAGAAGTCAGAGACCTTTTCCCAGAGTCTGGTTTCCACCAGAATATAATCAAGTAAGGCAGCCTGCCCTACTCTATTGAATGTGAGCTGGCCCAGGTGGTCAGATTTCGTCTTCCCATTACATGACCTCAATGAGAAAGTTAAAGTGAGTGAGTGGAGCTCCATTGCCAGTGGTGACCATGCTTTGATGGGAGTAATCTGAGGGTCAGGTTTCGACAAATTCTGATCTTATTCTGTGGACACAAAATGGTTTGGTTAAGTAAGGGGTTCGAATTGGCAGTTAAAGTTGCCCGCTACTATCAGCCACATCACTGGATCCAAGGTTGGAATAAAATGCCCCAACTAGTCTATGACAACTGATTCTTGTCTGTTATTCATGGGTCTAGAGTACAAATTAATTAGGGGAATTTTTATCTTGATGGGAAACGTCAGCACATTGGATATCATTTGTGGGTGATGTCATCAGCTCCACTCTGTAGCCAAGGTGGGTACCCACCCAAATAGCTAGGCCACCAATGGTTCTCCCCCTCCCCCCCATGGTGGCCAGGATGTTAAATGATGCAAAACCCACCCGCTGAAAATCTTCCATCACCCATGTCTCCTGGAATATACAAATATCCTGGTGGTCTACAAAATGCCCCCATTCTGGGCAAGGCAGTTTGTTTTTAAGACCTGCCAAATTCCAGGATAAGATCCTCAATCCACCACCTTGTGCTCTGGTCCCTCTCAGTGCCTCAGAAGCAGTGGCCCAGGGGGAAGGAACATCCTCTGGGTGGGCCCCAAATGTCTGTAGAGCGCCCGACTTTACAAGAGTTTACGACCTTCTCTATTTATGTCAGGTTTATATTGTGCAAGTGTGTATTTGCAATTGCGTTCCTCTCCAATGAATTCCTGCACTGGATGCTACTCTTTTTGCTTTTGGCTTCCGGAACATGGGGGTTAGGTTTATCTCGACACCTGTCACTAGAAGATATATTTTTGGCACTAGGCTCAAGGCTAACACTCCTATTTCTCAGCTCCTTATTGGTGCTCAATTCCACTGTTTCATAGCTAGTGGAGGGACCCTCGTAAGTGCACACCCCCAACCCCGGTGAATGTGTTATGCTTGGAATATCCACCTGACAACCTTTACCAGTCCCTCCTCTTGGTTTGATGGTAGAGTGGTTTTGTTTAACTATTAGCCCTGCTTCCCCTGCTGCCAATACCTTCTCCAATTTATCTAAGCGACTAGTTAGGGGGGGCAGTCCCTCTATAATAATGGCTATCCGTTTTTTTTGCAAATCTGCCACCAGATTCAATGCCCACGGTGGGTAGGTCATATCTGCACTAGCAGTTTGAGGACTGATTTTGTTCTCGCTCTTCGCCCCCCCCCCCCCCCCCCCCTGGTCGACTATGGTGCCCTCGTAGAGTTTCTTTTTTTTGGGTCCGACCTCGGTTGTTTGTTTGCGCTTGCCGTTCTTGGGGATGCTAATGGCAATTCAACCCTTGCACGTTGCTTTCTTTGTTGGGACATCCCGTGGAGGTGACATGGTGGGATGAAATAGCTGGGATTGGGTAGTGTTTGACAGTGTGGTCGGGTCAGGCGGTGAAACAAATAAATCAGAGGTGAGTGACAACCGCCTTTCCGTCAGCTCAATTTTAGTATCCACCACCCCAATGGCCCTCTATAACATTTTGTCTTTTGGTGTTGGAGGGAGAGAGTAAACACTCATGATTTTATTTCTGCCTGGGCCTACCCTCTTTCCCATTTTCATGCCTGCTACTAATCTAGTCCTGGTCTTCACACTGGTGCTCAGCGTCCCTATTCTACTTGTAACACTTATAGTAAACCTGCAATCGGGCAAAATCACCGAACACCACAATTGATGGGAAAATCAGGAAAGTAGTAATCCCTCATCCACTCCAGATTTCAACATACACTGCCCGTTCGTGTCTGCACCACCTCCAAAATTAATTTAGCTTTGTACCACAAGTTTGAGTGTAAATGATATTAATTTTAGCATTGTGCTTGCTGAAAAATCATGAGACTTTGCCCTCTTAGTGCCTCAGAAGGAATCAATTCCGTGTAGGGCAGAGGAATGTAATGTCATACATACCATCCAGGGCCTTACCACACACCTATTTAGGATAAAAGTACTTTGCACAGATGCCTTCTGTCATTAAACATTGTGTCCATATCGGTGTACTGGGGTCAATTAACTCTCAAACTTTAACTGCTTTATAGTGGTTCTGAAAGCATTTTTGACTTGGCTATCACTTTGATGTTGTTTGAACAATATTCATGAAAGTTTCCAAAAACAGTGCAAAGGTAAGTCCTGGTTCTCATGGAAAGTTTGTGGGTGATCCGTGCAGTGAGGACCAAGAATTTGGGGTGCGAAATAAGGGTGTGTTTGTAATGGTAATTCCCATAGGAACTTTTAGCCACAGATACAGCTCGAACCTCTGAACGAACTTGCACCAAATTTGACAGGTAAGTAGCTTTAGGGTCAAGGAAATGCCTTTTGCCTATTTGGTGTAAATATATTAAGTAGTTGTTGAGAAATGTAAGGTTAAAATTATAGTGGTATCTCTGGCCACCGATATTTTGCGGTGGTTTCGTGATTATTCAAGAATGCATGCGCCAACGGGAATGGTCTGTTTGGCTGGACGGAACCAGAACAGAAATTTGCTGCCGCCATTTCATTGCTCGAGAATGGTTTCAGAGGATGACATTTTTTGAAAAAGCTAACATAAGGGATCACAGTAGTGACACAAGTTACATGACCGCCAGCGCAGCCCCCGTGAATCATCGTAGAGACATTGCAACCATCAATGTCATCGCTAATATTGGTGGAAATAAAACAAAATATCAGTTAATCATTAATATTCATTGTTATAGAGGTATAAAGATTTTGATCAATGTTTTTATAGATCTATTTATATAGTGAGTTATGTACTGTGATGGTTATTAATTATATAGTTATATTAGTTGTTATGTGTTGGTGGCTATTAAATTCCTGCTTTTGCTTTTCGCTTTCTCGACATAACCATGGGAATCATGATGACTGAGGTCATTGCCATCTGCGGTCTCACCTTGAAAATGAAAATTAGGTTTTAGAGATGGTTGCTTGAAGTGTAGAGCAAGAACCCCACCAGAGTGGAAAATGCTGTAATATGTGTGTATATATGTGTTTTCACTTTTTTTAGAAAAAGCGTGACCATAGGGGTTAATGATGTCATTGCAACATCCTGAATAATGCACTGCTTATGACCTCACATATTACATCACTCATGACATGAACAGAGACATTACTGATGACATCACTTATGAAATCTCAAATTACATCACTGATGACATCATCCACAGAATCTCTCTCGCACCCACTCACACCCCAATATAACCTTTCATACACCCACTCCAACTACCACACTAACATTCTCAAAACCAATGACACACCCATACCAGTACTTGCACACCCACTCACCTGTTCATGGGTCTACACAGACATCCATTCAGTTACCAATACAGCCACTTATACACCAACTCACTGACTAATAGAGCCCCTGATATATCCAGTCATACACCCATACACAACTCACACACTGTCAGTCACTCATAGAGCTACTCACACTCCTACTCATGCACCTATAGAGTCAATCACACAGCCATTTTCTCACCTATACAGTTATACACACACCCATTCACTTATTCATACAGATACTAACATATACTCAATCACCCATACAGCCCCTCACACAGGCACTCACTAACCCATACAGCCACTATCACAATTCCTTTCTCATGCATACTGTCAGTCATATGCTCCAACACTCAGCTATACTGCCTTTCACATATCCATTACTCACATATATATCACTGACACATCCATTCACTCACTGACATAGCCACATATGCAAACCTAGTCACTTATACTGCCCTTCAATTACACACTCACTCACCCGCTCACCCATCCAGGCAAGTAGTCACACACCCTCTCATCCACCCACACAGACACTCATCCACCTATACAGGTACTCAGCCAGCCAATCAATCACCCATACAGCTACTCACATACCCACACACCAACCCATACAGCCACTTTGACACCAACTGACAGACTGATACAGACATTCAGACAGCCTAGTCAGTGAGCCATACACTCACTGAGACACCCAACCACTGACTTATACAATCAGTCACGCTCCCACTGAATCATCCAGGCAGGCACTCATACACCCACCGATTCATCAATACACATTGGTGTATATGTATATATATATATATGTGTGTGTGCGTATATAAACCTGAGGAAGGCGGAAGCTGAAATGTTGTAGTGGAAATATATTTTTGTTCTTTGGTGAATATATCTGTTTGAGTCACTCCTTTCTTGGATATATATATATATATATATATATATATATATATATATATATATATATATATATATATATATATATATATATATATATATATATACTAGCAGCCGGCCCAACGTTGTCCGGGAGCAATTAGGCTTCAGGGCCCCCGCCCGCCCCGACGTTGTCCGTGGGTCCTCCGGAGCATTCCTCCATATATTGCAGTATTATACCTCTATGTTTACTTTGTATGCTTTTGTAACCTGCGAGTGCGGGGTCCTATTCGGAAAGCAGTGTGTTCCTTCGCATCGAACACTGTGCTATGCGAAGGAACACACTGCTTTCCGAATAGGACCCCGCACTCGGAGGGATACCTACAAACGACTTTGGGACGGATCTGTCCTTCATTTATGATAATTTCCATGAGCAAGACGCTCTCTATATGAAGATTGAAATTTATGGTCTGGACAATACGCCTACGCATACCTATGAGAAGTTCTGAATAAATAACTTTTGCCCTGACGAAGTCAAATGGTCTTAACGACCTAGACGAAACACGTGTTGGCGGCGTTTTTGTGGTTTATTTGTGACTATATGAAGATTGGACCATATCAGTTGAAGGAATGAAACACTTTTCTATGAAGAATAAATGAAGAGCACCTAAAATATTGGGACTTGCTGATTTGAATTGATTTAAATTTTCTTACAGCTCAAGATCTGGCTTATGTTTGTACTGACTAACTGTGGCGCCCTGGTGTCACAGTTTTTGATTCTGGTGGGGTGACCAGAATTTTGATCCTTTGAAGCTTACCAAATATTGTGATTGCACTTTTATTTCTCCTCCCAGCGCACTGTATCCCTTTTCGCCCCGTTCTGTTGCTGTTGAACTTTTTCCACCTGTAATGCACCGTTTGGCTCACTTTTGTAATGCTCTGTTTGCTTCCTCTTGCCCACGATTTTGATTTTTGCTTTATTTTTCCGCCGCTCACCGCTCCTAAATAAATAAATAAATAACCTATCTCATCCGCCGCTCACTGCTCCTCCCCGCCTGTCCGCTGCTCCTCACCGCCTGTCCGCCGCTCCTCACCTCCTTTCCGCTGCTCTTCACCGCTCCTCCCCGCGCCATGTCCACCGGTCCTCCTCGCGCTCCTGGACGCCGCTCCTCCCCGCGCTCCTCACGTCGGGCACGCACGTCGCGGCCGGCGCTTCTTCCAAGGGACTACTTTTTTTTCGGTAAATTTTTTAAATAACGTATATTTATTAAGTTTAAATAGCCTATGTCCATCTGCACACCCTGACGATTACAACGATGTATCGGGTGTGTGGATTGGCGCTGTGGTTCCCGAGTTTACCCGCCTCAAAGGTTCAAAGTTGTTCCTTTATAATAGTAGCATATATATATATATATATAATATATATATCATTCACAAACATTTTGAAAACACTCACAGTCACTGAATGATACCATCAGTGATGTCATCCGTGATTTAATTGGAGACGTTATCAGTGATGTCATCAGTGATGTCACTGACTATGCCATGAGTGATGAAACATGTGAGGTCAGAAGCAGTGCATTGCGGGTGTGCAGGTTATAGTAGTCAGTTCAGCTAACTATAACTGCTGCATTTCTCTGGTGGTGTTCACCTGAAATCTGAGCCTAACGATAATGTGCCTGTAACCTCAGTTTTTTTATATACGCACACACACACATATATATATATATATATATCTCTTAGAAACAAGAGAAAGCCAAACTGCCGTCCCCGGTCCCCAGGCAGAACAGAAGACTCCACGAATCCAGTCTAAGGCAAGAGATCATTTATTAAGCAGCGCTTAACAGAAGCGAAAACTGACACGTTTCGGGCGGATGCCCTTGATCACATATATATATATCTATACTACTATTATAAAGGAAGAACTTTGAACCTTTGAAGTGGATAAACTCGGGAACCACAGCGCCAATCCACACACCCGATACATCGTTGTAATCGTCAGGGTGTGCAGATGGACATAGGCTATATAAATGTAATAAATATACGTTATTTAAAAAATTTACTGAAAATAAAAAAGTAGTCCCTTGGAAGAAGCGCCGGCCGCGACGTGCGTGCCGACGTGAGGAGCGCGGGGAGGAGCGGTGTCCAGGAGCGCGAGGAGGACCGGTGGACATGGCGCGGGGAGGAGCGGTGAAGAGCGGCGGAAAGGCGGTGAGGAGCAGCGGACAGGTGGTGAGGAGCGGCGGACAGGCGGGGAGGAGCAGTGAGGGGCGGATGAGGTAGGTTATTTATTTATTTATTTAGGAGCGGTGAGCGGCGGAAAAATGAAGCAAAAATGAAAATCGTCAGCAAGAGCAAGCAAATGGAGCATTACAGAAGTGAGCCAAACGGTGCATTACTGGAGGAAAAAGTTACGTGTGCAGGTTACAAAAGCGTACATCGTGAGCAAGAGGAAGCAAACAGAGCATTACAAAAGTGAGCCAAACGGTGCATTACAGGAGGAAAAAGTTACGTGTGCAGGTTACAAAAGCGTAGAAAGTAAATGAAGCAGTATAGGAGGAAAAAGTGACATGAGCAGGTAGCAAGAGGAAGCAAACGGAGCATTAAAAAAGTGAGCCAAATGGTGCATTACAGGAGGAAAAATTTACGTGTGCAGGTTACAAAAGCGTACAAAGTAAACATAGAGGTATAATACTGGAATATATGGAGTAAGGCTCCGGAGGACCCACGGACAACGTCGGGGCGGGCGGGGGCCCTGAAGCCTAATTGCTCCCGGACAACGTTGGGACGGGCTGCTAGTATATATATATATATATATATATATATATATATATATATATATATATATATATATATATATATATATATATATATATTTTTTTTTTTTTTTATGAGGGTAGACCCAATGACCCTCGACCCACCAGACACATCACCAAGTTTCTGAATTGCAATTCAGAGTTTGTAATATACTGCTTGGTTTGTCCATGCTCGAAAAGATACATCGGGAGCACTATCAACCCGGCCAAAAAACGTATCTTAGAGCACATGCGTGCCATTACGAACAAAGATAAGAACTATCCTGTGGCACGCCACTTTGAAACCCACCATAACAGCAATAGAGATTTACTCTCCTTTTTTCTCATAGATCAACTAGAGAGGAAAGAACGAGGTGGAGACAAAGTAAGAGCATTAAGGGCACTCGAATCGAAATATATTATCAACCTCAGAACTATGAGACCTGGCGGGTTAAATAACGATGAGGAACTTTGGGTACATTTAGATTAGAGGATGAAATGGAATTAATTGTGATCAGAAACATCTGTCTATGATATATTAGGACACTGCACACACCTTAATGAAATAACAAGTCACGCAGAAATTGATATCACAGGTCATATAACATCTTCCACATGATTCCCACTCAAACTTCCGTGCTGAATGAAAATTATATCTCATAGATACTCATGCCCATTCAGGGCTAAACGGGAGGAGAAGACAGTAACTGCCCATACAGGGCGAGATAATACTTGTGTATGGTTACATTCAAAACAAGTGAAAATGTAAAGGGCTGAAAATGATTAAGATGTTTAACTATGTTATGTTCAATGTTAAAGATAATTTTATCTTGATACAAACATCTTGAAAATGAGCAGGTAGAGCCAATCTTAGATCAACGTAATAAGAGATATGTGATCAGTCTCCTGTGCTAGAAGAAACGTATTATATTGTGTAATCGTCTGCTTCTTTCGAATCTTGCCCTTCTAATCGAATATAACCAAACAAATCCTGTATTACGCAATGTCATGTAATGTATAATGGATTGTAATGGGTGAACCCATACTGTTTTTAACTGCACGAGCACTTTAAAAACGTCAAACTCCTTGATCTATTACCCAAAATGTATTTAATTTGGTATTGGTACTATGAACATTGTAAGATGGCTGCCACAAACACCTTAGTACCTTAGTCCTCTATCCATGTCGATAATGAGGTGGAGATAAAATGGCGTTTCTGTAATGTAATGTTGACACTGAGGAAGCCTTCATGGCGAAACGCGTCTGTCTTTCTGGGGGCAGGGGGGTCTGCCATTAAATTACTTTTTGTATTGAAGCTCGGAGTGCCGTCTACTTTGTTCAAGGAAGGATCGAGTGTTTGACGATATATATATATATATATATATATATATATATATATATATATATATATATATATGTATATATATATATATATATTTTCAGCAAAATTTTTTGTCAATACAGACAACACCGCACACTACTTCGATATGTTGATTGTTCGTTTATTTTCTGTAGGTTCCCCACCAAGTTTGTGTCCTAAACCTTGCCGCCAGCACCAGCTACTGCAGCTCCTCTCATCTTGGGACATTTGCTAGGATGATATATATATATATATATATATATATATATATATATATATATATATATATATATATATATATATATATATATATATACACATATATATATCATATATATATATTCCAAAATAGTTCCATCCTATACTGGCGAACTCAGGGTGGGTGCTTTTGTCCGTGAACATGAGGATCGACTCTTGGATAAATTCAAACAAGGAAGAGTCCGAGCACTCGTGGGGTCAATCCTTTATTTATTATGGCAGATGCATTTCGGCAAACCATGCCTTTTTCAATGTCTTGGTTTAAATAAAGTTGGCGCCATTATGTCCATTTAATATTTAGAGGATAGGTTGCTCGTATTGGAGAAAAATTGTGGCAGGTGAAAGAGAACTGAAATCCAGCTGTCTTAGTTTAAAAAGATATTAATTGGCAACCATCTTTGCGTGTATTTTCAAAATAAAGATTCATTTCAGGATATATCCATTATTAACATTTCATCATAATCGTTCACGCAGCGGGTTTCTCAGTCTTTTCAATTTGAAACCCTGGATGGGTTGCCACTCCTCCAAAGCCATTTCTTCTCAAACCAACTGATGTTAAATAAAAAACAGGTCCTCAATATATATATATATATATATATATATGTATATATATATATATATATGCTTTTCAAAGTCAGCTTCGTTTTCAAGACAGACTGCTCGGACACCTTTCTCGTGCATTAACAAGTAAAGATTTATTGGCAACAACAACGCGTTTCGGCGGTTAGGCCTTGATCACGCTAACTGTCTCATCAAACAAATGCCATTTAAATCCACATATCCAAACATAGACATAGACATAGGACTACTGTACAGATAGCATAGAAATGTCAGTAATAGTGTCGGCCATTTTGACATGTTATTAGAAGCAAGGCAAAACCAATGGTTCCATCACAGTTGCATGATTACTCTTTGGTTATCACAGGAAAACGCGACAATTTGATTTACCAAACTTGATAGGTATATAAATACAGAGTTCCGCCCAAGTGGGCAAGCGGTAACATGGGGATATTTAATGTCCATATTGCATGATAAGTGCTTAAGTCCATTGCAGTTCAACTTGCCATGCCTAACAGAAAGCAAAATCAAAACAGAATTACGCCCAAGTGGGCAGTAGGTAATCACGTTGAGATATCAAATCAAATCTAATCAAATACACCCAAGGAGATTATATCACGAATATCCTGTATGTTTGTAGAGAGCTTCAAGAAAGAATAAACATTGTCTGGCCAGACAGACGTATGTACCTGAAAGTAGAAAAGTTAAAATTACTAAAAGCAACAGCTCTGTCAGACTATTCAAAAAATAAGTTCGTATTCAATGCAAGTGTACTGCTAATTCTTCATTAACATTTAATCCATTTGGTACAGTGCATTCAAAATCAATTATGTAAGTAGATTCCAGTTTGCGTAAAGATAGTTCATAATTGCCACCTCTCATACCCATATCAACCTTATCAATCACCGCCATCCGTAACTTTGTTGGGTCACTGAAATGGTGTGATTGAAAGTGTCATGCTACGGGGTATGTCCTGTTGTTGTTTGTAATGGCTCTTAGGTGTTCCATGATTCTTTTCTTGGCAGTGTGTTTTGTACTTCCCACGTACCATTTGTTGCAGGGACATATTAGAATGTACACACAGTGGGTAGAATTGCATGTTAGCTGTTTCCTTATGCAAAATTCTTTACCTGTGTGGCGTACTGTCAGTTTTTGGCAGTTAGTGCTTACTCTGCATGCTTTGCACTTATTGCAGCACTTGAATCCTACCTTAGGGGCAGTAGATCCCTGTCTGTTGAGAGTTACGTGGTTATGACTGAGTTCATCTTTTAACGATCTGCTTTTTCTGAAAGTAATCTGCGGGTTGTCTCCCAGATCTGGTTTCAGATGTTCATCGCTCAACAGGACGTGCCAGTGTTTGCTAAATATGTTCCTTATATTACTAGCCTGGCCTGAAAAAGTAGTGATGAATCTCACAGTGTTAGAATTGTTAGCTTCTCTAACAGGAAAGAGAAGGTCATTTCTCATGATGTCATCTACCCTCTTACATGCAGCGGATATGGTTTTGTTACTGTAACCACGATCTTTAAATCTGCCACACATTATTAGTTTTTCTTTTTCAAAGGATTCAATATTACTGCAGTTCCTTTTGGCCCTGAGAAGTTCCCCATAGGGGATACTTTGGACAAGTCTATTGGGGTGTGAGCTATCTGCTCTCAGGATGGTGTTGCCGGCTGTTTTCTTACGGTGCAGTCTGGTTTCTATGTTGTGACCCTTGATGTTAATGGCGATGTCAAGAAACTCAATTGCATTTCTGCTAAAATTAGCAGTGAAAACCAAATTCAGTTCGTTATCATTGAGCTTCTTCACAAAGTCCTTGGCCGTTTGTTCAGAACCATTCCAAATGACGAAAATGTCGTCAATATAGCGCAACCACAGGGCCACCTTGGTGTCGAATTCCTCCATTTTTGCGGAACTCTGTATTTATATACCTATCAAGTTTGGTAAATCAAATTGTCGCGTTTTCCTGTGATAACCAAAGAGTAATCATGCAACTGTGATGGAACCATTGGTTTTGCCTTGCTTCTAATAACATGTCAAAATGGCCGACACTATTACTGACATTTCTATGCTATCTGTACAGTAGTCCTATGTCTATGTCTATGTTTGGATATGTGGATTTAAATGGCATTTGTTTGATGAGACAGTTAGCGTGATCAAGGCCTAACCGCCGAAATGCGTTGTTGTTGCCAATAAATCTTTACTTGTTAATGCACGAGAAAGGTGTCCGAGCAGTCTGTCTTGAAAACGAAGCTGACTTTGAAAAGCGTGTTTGGGGATTCCGGTACCCGTGCTCGGACCGCCCGCCGACAGCAAGTCCGACTTATCCGGTACTCGTGGAGAGAAAATATATATATATATATATATATATATATACTCACACAGTCCAGGAGCCAAATTTAGGAAAGCCACACGGAAAACCATTACGGACACAAGTTTAACGCGACATGCAGGCGCTGGAAAGTACAGGCAGGCAGTTCAAAAGTAGTTAATGGCCAGACGCGTTTCAGAAGCACCACACGCTTCCTTCCTCAGTGGCCGTAAGCAATTTGAAGGAATGCTTGCACAAGTTAATTTGAAAGCGACCCCAACTTGCTCCGCCCACGGGCGTCACCACCTGCTCCTCCCACGAGCATGACGGCGAACAGTACCTTGGGCGTTGTAGTCCATCGCTGCAGTTTTATCCCAGTGGATGTGCTCACCTTTCATTGTTAGCCAAATATAAACCTCAGTGGGCAGAAATGTCCTCTCTGCAATCTCCCTCGCTGAAGTAAGATGCCGCATTATGTGTGAACACGAACACACACCTGGATAGTGTCAATGCTCTTTCTCCGCTCTCAATACTCTCGGCACTTCAGTGCCCAGGAGAGACGTTGGTAACGCTGGGCTGACCCACGACCAGGACTGTGTGAGTATTTTAACGGCCCGCCTGGTCGTGGGTCAGCCCAGCGTTACCAACGCCTCTCCTGGGCACTGAAGTGCCGAGAGTATTGAGAGCGGAGAAAGAGCATTGACACTATCCAGGTGTGTGTTCGTGTTCACACATAATGCGGCATCTTACTTCAGCGAGGGAGATTGCAGAGAGGACATTTCTGCCCACTGAGGTTTATATTTGGCTAACAATGAAAGGTGAGCACATCCACTAGGATAAAACTGCAGCGATGGACTACAACGCCCAAGGTACTGTTCGCCGTCATGCTCGTGTGAGGAGCAGGTGGTGACGCCCGTGGGCGGAGCAAGTTGGGGTCGCTTTCAAATTAACTTGTGCAAGCATTCCTTCAAATTGCTTACGGCCACTGAGGAAGGAAGCGTGTGATGCTTCTGAAACGCGTCTGGCCATTAACTACCTTTGAACTGCCTGCCTGTACTTTCCAGCGCCTGCATGTCGCATTAAACTTGTGTCCGTAATGGTTTTCCGTGTGGCTTTCCTAAATTTGGCTCCTGGACTGTGTGAATATATATATATATATATATATATATATATATATATATATATATATATATATATATATATATATATATATATATATATATATATATATATATATATACACATTTACGGACACGGACCCAAAAGATGGTGCGAAATCAACAGTTTATTTCTTCCTCACCAGTTGCCATGACGCGTTTCGGAACAGGAGTTCCTTGTTCACATGACATATATATATGTATATCCCAAATTCCACAAAACAGTAGAACAGTATATAGCTTAGTAAGTGTGGTAATTTAAGATGAGTTGAGAAAATGCTCAGTATTCTTCACTGAAGAAGGTTTAATGAAAAGTCTATTTGTTTCCAGTCATATCGTTTCTTTTCTTTGTTTCTCTTCATCTGACTAAATCTGAACATGTATTGTACAAAGAGAAGGAACGCAAAAGAAAGAGCGAGCCAATACATGTTTCGGCCCCTGTGGGAAACAGGCCTGGGGCTTCATCAAGGCTAGGTTACTGAGTTAGGGGCTTCATGGTAGTGCTGTCATATGTGAATATCTATAAGCAACAGTTCTGATTAGGCCAAAACCAAATAACAGCCCTGGCAAGGGAGGCCTTACTGTGACTGAATCTCCTTTGTTGAGAAACATATACATTGCTAAATCATCAATGCAGTGTAATGTCTGGCCTTGGGTGGCAGGAGGAAATAGAGGACTCCCTCACCGTGGTCGAGTAGGGGTTGTTTTAGATGTTGGTCAGTTTCCAACTTTACCCTCGTAATGGGCTTTTCAAGGCTACCTGGTACAGACTATTCTAGTACTTCTGTCTGATGCTAGTAATGGCTTGTAAAACTGGAGCTTTGTGAAATACTCTTCAAGGACTAATGCTTGACTCAAGAGGGATGAAGAGTGCTGTGGGATCTGTTTCTAAATCGTAGTGCATAAAGCACAAGAAACTGAATTTTCACTGAGTTTTTTTGGAAGCATTACCGAAATATACCACATGACCATTGTTGCTATTATTTTGTAGAAATAAAGGATTTTAGGTTTTGCAGTGAAGGGCTGAGATTTTCACAACTGTAATGATTGTAATATACTTTTCCAAGGGCAATTAGACTTTCTCAGACGGGTTAACATATTATGTAACAAATCATGTTGCATGTGCGAACTCTGGGAACACATGAGTTCAATGTAGTCAAATTGTGAGAGAATCCCTAAATGTATTCTATATTAAATGTTTCATTTTACTTTCTTCTTATTGGTGAAAAGCCTGTGAACCATGAACTCATGAAGTCACTGTATGAAATCTTTTGATTAAAGTACTATAAAAGGATGTGTTTCCCCTATGCAAAGAGAGATTCTTTCTTCACTCTGAAGATGAATCTATGTTGGATTACTGAACTAGGAACTATTAATGTTCTTGGGTTTATACTTGCTTTCAATGTATATGCCTATTAAATGAACTATTTGATTACCCAGCCTGGGAATTCCTGTAACTGATATTCTCTAAGTAAGTTGTTTAACTTTAGAATTTTTCTGTTGTTCTTTAATATCACAGTTTTCCGCTGACGCAGACTTTCCTCTCCATTTACGGACACGGACCCAAAAGATGGTGCGATATCAACAGTTTATTTCTTCCTCATCAGTTGCCATGACGCGTTTCGGAACAGGAGTTCCTTGATCACATGACACACATATATATATATATATATATATATATATATATATATATATATATATATATATATATATATATATATATATCTACCCCAAATTCCCCAAAACAGTAGAACAGTATATAGCTTAGTAAGTGCGGTTATTTAAGATGAGTTGAGAAAATGCTCAGTATTCTTCACTGAGGAAGGTTTAATGAAAAGTCTATTTGTTTCCAATCATATCTTTTCTTTTCTTTTTTTATCTTAATCTGACTAAATCTGAAATGTATTGTACAAAGAGAAGGAAAGCAAAAGAAAGAGCGAGCCAATGCATGTTTCGGCCCCTGTGGGAAACAGGCCTGGGGCTTCATCAAGGCTAGGTTACTGAGTTAGGGGCATCATGGTAGTGCTGTCATATGTGAATATCTATAAGCAACAGTTCTGATTAGGCCAAAACCAAATAACAGCCCTGGCAAGGGAGGCCTTACTGTGATTGAATCTGCTTTGTTGAGAAACATATAAATTGCTAAATCACCAATGCAGTGTAATGTCTGGCCTTGGGTGGCAGGAGGAAATAGAGGACTCCATCACCATGGTCTAATAGTGGTTGTTTTAGATGTTGGTCAGTTGCCAGACTTTACCCTCGTAATGGGCTTTTTAATGCTATCTGGTACAGACTTTTCTAGTACTTCTGTCTGATGCTAGTAATGGCTTGTAAAACTGGGGCTTTGTGAAATACTCTTCAAGGACTAATGCTTGACTCAAGAGGGATGAAGAGTACTGTGGGATCTGTTTCTAAATCGTAGTGCATAAAGCACAAGAAACTGAGTTTTCACTGAGTTTTTTGGGAAGAAACACCGAAATATACCACATGACCATTGTTGCTATTATTTTGCAGAAATAAATGATTTTAGGTTTTGCAATGAAGGGATGAGATTTTCACAACTGTAATGATTGTAATATACTTTTCCAAGGGCAATTTGACTTTCTCAGACGGGTTAACTTATTATGTTGCATGTGCGAACTCTGGGAACACCTGAGTTCAATGTAGTCAAATCGTGAGAGAATCCCTAAATGTATTCTATAATAAATGTTTCTTTTTACTTTCTTCTTATTGGTGAAAAGCCTGTGAACCATGTACTCATGAAGTGACTGTATGAAATCCTTTGATTAAAGTACTATAAAAGGATGTGTTTTCCCTATGCAAAGAGAGACTCTTTCTTCACTCTGAAGATGAATCTATGTTGGATTACTTAACTAGGAACTATTAATGTTCTTGGGTTTATACTTGCTTTCAATGTATATGCCTATTAAATGAACTAATTGATTACCCAGCCTGGGAATTCCTGTAACTGATATTCTCTAAGTAAGTTGTTTAACTTTAGAATTTGTCTGTTGAGACGGATCCAGGGCGGAACACCAAAGTCCAATTGGGACTATGCCACTCCCGATCCAGCCATTGGCTAATAGAGGAGGGTAAATCTGGTACAGGTTTGCACTGACATATATGGTAGCAGAGCGAATGGTTCCGTTTGGACCCAGTTCCGTTTGGACCCGTTTGGCACTGATTGGATCTACCTGAGTGAGTGAACCAGCTACTGTATCTTCATGGCTCCGGTGGTTTTGCTACGATATTCAAATTGACCAAGCTCAACCAAGCCCAGCCAATCCTGATTCCCAAAGACCATGGGGAGATGAGGTGGCTGATATGAGAACCCAAAGACTTGGACTTGAGTATCAATCGGGCCCATTATGTTTGTAAGGGAATTAAAGCAAAGATCGAGGGAAGACAGTTCATTTCAGAATTTGTAGTCTGAAATGGTGTCGTGAAACATAGTGGATGGAGTTTGAATTAATCTACTATGTGACATTAATTCTTGGTCTTGCGGGAGGGCAATTGTTGTGTTCATGAAAATATTTTTTGACTTTTGAGGATGGTAGTGTATACATTGTTGTTCGCTTAAAGACACTTTTGTTATAAAGTTGTAGAGAGGTACCTCAGTCAGTTGTTGTTTTAGAATTATGGAACAGTTGAGTTGTCTGCTAAAGTGAGGTGTACTGTGAGGCACTTCATTCGCACCAGGATATGAACGTAACAATACTATTGTGCTATAGTGTGATTGTACTAAATGAGGTCGTAGTCATTTACTACACTGGAGTGAGCGTTCCATTTATGGCAAGCTCCTACAAGTCGAACGCCTGCTACTGTGTGAAAGTAGATAGCAATCTTGGTACTGTAGGTGCCATGCAGGGATTTGCTGAGTGATATGGGAAGGAGTGCTGCGATTAGTTGGCCTTTGATTGAGACCTGCTGGTATTAGTGGAGGAACCATGAGCTTGGTGTAAAAAGGAAAGGGTCTGAGAAGCTGGAACAAAAGTGCCATTGTTAACATTTGACACAATGAGGAGCCCGCTTTCAAAAACACAGTAAGATTCAAAAGTGGAAGAGAGATTCCCACCCGAAAGTACATCAGCTAGGGAAATGACAGCACAGAAAGTGTTGCAGGCATGCATGAGGCTTAAACAATGGCAGAATACACTGTGAAGGATGAGGAATTATAGTTCCTATCAAGTGGCACATTCCACATACGTAGAATTCAGATCCTGAGAAGGAGGATATATGATTTACAGTCCCAGCTTAGACCCACCTCTTTGGCAACAGATCGCAAATGAAAATATTAGGAAGAAATTTGTGCTGACATTCTGCAATAAGGCTTACTCTTGCATATGTGCACAGGACGATGATAGAAAGGGAGATGGCGGGAGAACAAGATTGAGACAGTAGAAGCTCACCAGTTAATGGATATCAAGGAGGCAATTGAGAAGGAAAAGCCTATTACCAAAAAGAAACTCAGAGATGGGACAGAGTGATACCAAAGGGGATGATGGACCAAGAGTTTGAGCAAATCAAACACTCACCACCAGTCAACTAATCTGAGTTTAATCTGAGTTTAATACAATATAATTCTTTAGCTCACTCCACCACCCCAGTTCAGACATGGCCATATGCAAATCAGTCTGACACTGTGCCTCATGGGAACAGTCCAGCCCGAACTGCCAAGCCATGTCTTCCCTGGACTGGAAGCAAGCATCCTGGGACCGGTTTCGGGTTCATAACCCTCATCAGCCAGACTATCTTGAATCCAGTGGCAGAGTGAGCAAGGGACCCAGGTCTGGGCATACCCTGCCAACTTAGGCAATACCAAAGGGGATGATGGTCGGAACGTTTGAGCAAATCAAACACTCACCCCCAGTCAACTGAGCTGGGTTTAATCCAACATCATTCTTTAGCTCACTCCACCACCCCAGTTCAGACATGACCATATGGGGCACAGGGTCAATACTGATTTGCATATGGCTAGGTTTAAACGGGAATGGCATGGTGAGCAAAAACGATGGATTTAGGCCAAAATCTCTGTACTGGGGTAAATGTATAACAGTGTTCTGCATTCTGTCCATCAACTGTTGTTTTTGCAATTGAGATGGGACAGAGGCAGAGAGCCATGAGGAGGACACCTTCACAGACAAACTCTGAAGCAGGTGCTAAAGGTCGTATACCTGTAAGTGACATGTCTGTTTCTGCACCTTCCCCTGAGACAAGTGCACCCCCAAGTTACACTGAAAACACTGTCTCACCCACTGCCCGACTCCGACATCTGCTACCTTGACCAAGTTCCAGACACTGACTAGCATAAGCGTTCCTTCCACCCCAATGAAAACTAGCATGCCCCATACTCACCAACTCTCAAGTATTTCCCTAACTGTGGTCGAGACATCCAGTCTATTAGACCCCGGATACTAACAAAGAGGAATCCCAGGAACCCTCACCATGACAGAGACCATAACATCTACAATTCCTCAACTCACCTCACAGCTAAGTGGATTGCCTCCACAGAGATTGAGTATAGCCCATGTAAAAACTGAGTTTGAGGAGACTGTGAAGGGTGATGTAGGATTGGCTTTTCTAGGATATTATAATGAGAATGAATTACTTTAGTTGAGTGAAGAGGCTGCGAGAGTGCTGCAAGAAGCTTATGCGAAGATTTAAAGAGTGGTTGATGGATGTGAATTTGACTTGATGCATAGGAAGAAATTGCCGAAGAATGCTAGATTAATGATGAATGACAGAGATCTGATGTTGCTAAAGCCGAAAGGGTTGAAAACGCACACAAGGGAACTGGTTGAGAGCACTAGGGAGTGGAGTGATCTTGAGAAGTTTAGGAAACTTTGGTCATGGAAGAAAAGGACAAAGGTGAAACAGGAACCATGGAGGAAGGAAAGAAAGAGGTCACAGAGGGAGTTGTGATGGAGTACCCTTCAAAGGAAGTGCAGGGAGTGGCTTATGTGCATGTCTCAAACAGATCTCTTACACTTCACAAACGCTCTCCCAAATTGGGAAAATCCTGACAAGTGGTACACCCAAACATGTCAGATATAGACAATCTTAAAGGCCTTAGAGGAGGACTTGAATTTGCTTTTTTGGGGCGGAATGCAAGACAGCTGCAGACTGGCCAACTCAAGAACCGCTAAAGATAGTAAACAGTAATTGCCTCTGACCGTTGGTGAAGAACAAGGGGCAGATTTTCACAGAAGTCACGAAACGGAGCTCAGTAGCCAAAAATGCTGCGCTGCTTTGCATGACAGGGAGGGAGCAGGTGAATGCCATATATCCAGAGATATGTCTTCCTCCTTTCCTCTCCCTATCGCTGGCGCTGATTTCAACTGCATTATGCCAGGCACACCTTAGCATCATAGCGCTAAGGTGTTTGCCTGAGTCTAGCATAGGTTTTGTGCAGGAAGGGTACCATTGCGGTACAAAAAACATTGCCTAGACAAGTTCAAACACTTTCCCCACTTTTTATGTGTCCTGCACAGTGCAGCACACATGCAAAGTAGGAAAAGAAAGGAGAAATTAAAAAATTTCTCCTCTTAACGCCTTCTTTCATATAGTTTTAACTTTTGGCACTAAACTCTGTCTACAATTTTTGTAGATAGGATTTTGCGTCAAAAGGCATGGATGATTGCATGGAAACACCCATGTACCACCCATGTAACGCCCCTTTAGCGCTAAGTAACGCAAAACCTTTGTGTATGGGCAAATCAGTACTCAGATAATACTGGGTGTCCTTTGCTGGCAAAGCAAGCTCATAGATGAGATACAGCAGCATGCAAAACATTGGAGCAACATATTAGACACCAATCTAAGGGGACTGAAGGAAAAATGTATGGTTGTGGAGTCCAAGTTAGCACAGAATGGAGATGTGAAGGGAATGACTATGCCTGGTCCAGAGTTAGACTTTGATGCAAATATTGGCCTAAACATGCAAGGAGTTTTTATGTCCTCTGGAGAGAACAGGCAGGGGATGGGGAGCAGATGGGGAGCTATACAAGGGTCAAGTATTGGTGTTTATGAAAAAGGTTACTTTCTGTCACATTTCAACAAGGTCGGCTGTGGAAATGGGTGTGACAATACAACCCCATCCGAGTGAGGGTCGATGCTCAAGTACCTAATCCTAAACTGCAAGTGAAATTTCCCCTGTGCCATGATCCCCTGTGATGAACCCAAAAACCCAAAGGCCAGGGCTACAGCAGAATACCTTAGTGCCCATGCAGATGCAAAGCGGGAAATCTCACATCCAATCTAGTGTTAAACCCCAGCAGAACCCATGCAATCCTCAGGCTTCCCGAATCCCTAATATGTTCGAGGGCTCAGTGGGATCCAAAGAGGCCCAATGACAGTGCCTAAGAGTGGAGAAGGAGTGCGTACTTGGCACAGTTGTGGTAGTGGACCAGAGTGGGCCTCATGTAGAAAGGGAGGTATCCTTACTTTTATACACTGGAACCACCAGTTCAACCATCCAAACCTACCCCTCTCGTGGAAAGAGATCCATGTCCTTGGCATCAAAAATAAGCAGCATACCAATCAGGTTTCAGCCCCTGTCCTAGGAAAAATAGGGACCATCAAAGAGTATCACTAGCTTGTCATATGGGATTCAAGCACCGTGAACTTGGGAAGAGACCTACTCTGTAAACCAAATTGTGTGATATATTGCATGCCAGACAGTTGGAGACTCAGATGGCAGATGCTGAGTTTAAATTGCAAATAAAACTACAATGGGCGTGGCTCTAATCAGTAAGGCTGGGCCCTTGATCAACAAAACAACCAAAGATGCCAGTACTGATACGTGTGAGTAACCATTTTTTCAGCAAACTTTCTCGTGCTCGCCTTGATGTTTAACTAGGAACTCTGTCGTTTACAGAAATTAAAGCAGCAACTATATTGAATAAAAATACCGATTGGATCGTATGACGTTAAAAGGAGCTCAGTGCCGCTTTGAAAGGTACATTTGATATGAGTTTGAGTCACCATAAAAGCTTAAATTAAGCATTGCAGGCTGTCGGAATGGACTTTTGATACACACTTGTGTTCATTACAGAACTGACCAAAATCATCGGCATGGTTCCCTCCATCTTATAGTTGGCTACATTGGATTGATATACACTCTAGGAAGTCAGGTATGCTTAATTTTTACCCCTGTTTAGTAGATTTCGGTTCCAGTAAGAACACTAGTAACAATGTGTATTTTAAACGCCTTTTCCGCAGACATTTCAAGTCTGTGACAAGTCAAAAACGTCGCCTGTGTTTCCACGTTACCGTGTTCTAACCTGTAAGAGCTTGTTCCCTCTTGCTGAAGCAGATAAAGTTTCAACAATTCTGACAGCGGGTTTTATTTATGGTTTTTGTTTGTTTACTTTTTTGATTTTATAGACCTCATTGAAATGTTATTGATCACTTATGGATCTACAAAATAGGTAAGGTTTGAACTGGTCTGTCGCTTTGAGGTGTAACGCTTTTGAGTATGAAAGCCAGAAGGTGTAAACACAGCTTTGTTTTTCTTTTCTTCTCTTTCTAGTTTTTGGTGGTCCTGAGGAGAACCCCTAGAATGAGGGGGTTCGAAACACGTAGACCTCTTCTCTCTCTTTTTTGTTATCAAACAAATGCACTATTAAGATAGTCAGGGCTGGTTGTGTAGTATAAAGTAAGCGATTTATGAATTCTTTGTTGTTTATCATTGAGTTGTACATAAGCAAGCCCTTTTTGATACTGCTGCATTGTTTGTGTTGTTAGGTCCCTTGGTCCGTTCTTTTCATAAGAACAAATCCCTATTTTGGACTTTAGGGGACTTTTGAGTTTGTGTGTGAATGTTGAGTATGAGTGAAGAATTGTGGTTTGATTGATAAAAAGTGTTTGAATGGGTGAGGTAGTGTGTGTTATTTTTCGTGTATATAGATCAATTTCTGAATATTTGATTCGATGTCTTCAGTTTTTATCTCTTTGACTTTTCATATCAACTGTGGCGTTGTTTTACTTTTGAAAAAAAGTTTGTAAAAAGAAAAAAAGAAGGAAATCTTGAATTAAATAAGGTTTATTGATTAAATACGGCACATTTTGACTAGCAGCTTTTGTGCCTTGTAAAGTCACTTTAATGGTTGTCAGTACTGTCATCTTTGGTTGTTTTGGAGTTTCAATTGCAGGCACAGAAGTCTTTAGTGAGATTGTGCCTTGTCTTTACGAAGATAGATTTGAATTGGATCTAAAGGAATTGGTCAGAGAAGAGGTGTGGGATTTCACGGGAAAGGAGATTAGCCTAATTAGGGGTGCTAAACTCCTCAAGATATCCCTCCGACCTGGTGCAGATTCTCCTCAGACTCATCCTTTCAAACTGACCATAGAAGCCATTGCAGGAATAACACCAGTCATTTTTGAAGATACCATAGAACAGGGCATTCTGAAGGAGGTCATTGGAATTCTATGTAATTCTCTTATTAGAGTGCACAAGAAATGCACGGGTGCGCGTGCATGCGAAGTTTGCTCAAGGATTACCGAGATGGCAAGGAAGAGGATGAGGGCAGCCCGGGGATGCCGCAGTACAAAGGTAAGAGGTTTTAAATTTACTTTTAATTAATGTTGAATTACTTGTTAATGGGTGGGGTGGAGGCAGGTGGCGGGGTTTGTTCCAACTCCATGGACCTCCGTGTAGCCCAGCTACACCCACTACGCCCAGGGTTACCAATAACACATCGTTCTGATGCAAAAAATGCCCTTATGTGATGTTGCTGGTGCTAAGCTGGTGGCCTCTAATGCTGGCATGTCAGTGCACACATTGGGGGATATTTACAACAGAAGTGGGGGAGCATGTCATTAGCCTCCTTGGCTCCGCCACTTCAGGGCTGCACCATATTTACAAGAATTTGGTGCAGCTCTGTGTTTCTCTCTGTACAGGCGGTACACTTGGAAGTATAGCACCAACGTGGGCTCCCTTGAACCACAGTGCAAGGGTGTCTGCGTGCTGGGGAAGATTGTTTATGTGCAGGAAGGTAGGTCTCCCTTCCTGCACATAAACAATCTTGAAATGCTGTTTTGTCACTTCTATGTGTGCTGCTTAGTGCAGCACACATGGAAGTTACAAAATGTGATATTTTTCTAAAGATTGTTTATGTGCAGGAAGGGTCACCCTCCTGAACATGAACAAGCCAAGGAATTTTGCTTTTTCCATCTGTGCTGCCCAAGGCAGCACACATGGAAAAATCGAAAACGAATACAGCATTTCTCCACATTTTCCCAAGTTAAGACCAGGTTTTCCCTGGTCTTAATTTTGGCGCTGCTTCCAATTTACGCTGCCCTTGTATATAGGGGCAGAGTAAAAATCAATGGATGTTCCGGTGGTGTGCCCACCGTAACACCCACTGTCCACCACTTTCACGCTTGGTATAGCTTGAAAGGGGCCTTATTTACAAGGCAACATTAAGCCAATGGTAAGTGACTTAACGCTGCCTTGTAAAAAAGGCAAAGCCCCTATCACCAAAGGAACATCGTAAAAAGCGACGCTCCTGTGGCGATAGGGGCTTAAACATGTGCCCCATTGTTTTGCTTGCACAACATAGTGATATTAAGCAGTCCACCCGAATGCCTGGAGGCACTTCAGTATGGCTGGTCTTGGCTGCAGGCTCTTTTCTAGAGCTGCAGCATGCTGCTACAATGACTCTGATGCCAACAAACCCCCAGCCCCATGGGAATGTCATAAAGTGGTGGTCTAGATGCTGATGGCTTGGCAGCTTTCTCCCGACCGCCGCCACTGCAAGCTAGCAGTGTGACCGCCAATGTTAAAATCAGCCCCTAAATGATACAGAGAACATTTGGTCCTAACAGATTTTGAAATGGATATTTCAAATAAATTGATCAATCCCGACGCTATACCAGTAGTCACATAATCTCAAAACAACAAAAATGGAACGTGCCAATCATAAAATAAAGAGAAGAGTCCAAAAACTAATCTCAATACAACTTTGAATTCATTTCTATGTATTGTGTTGTGTGCTGTAATGTTTCTGGACTCTTCTCTTTAATTTAAGATTGGCACACTCCCCTTTGGTTGGGTTGAGGTTATGTGATTACTGTTATAAAGCCAGGATTGCTCAATTTATTTGACATAGCCATTGAAATATCCATTCGGATCAATTGTTGTCTACATCAATATGTAAAAAAATGTTTTGTCTGTTCCTATCTTCCAGCTTGTGTGGCAGAGGTGTCTGCCTCTCTGCATTTGCCACTATTGTACGCATTCTCATGTAGTATTTTTCTTAATCTGTTTTATCAATTGAACTCGAGTAAACTGTTTTATACAAATTATGAATCTCTGTTAGAAAATGTTCCTTTTGTGAAGGACCAAACATATATCTGTGGGCAACTAAGCATGCTTACCATTTCTCTAAAGCTTTAAGGCTAATGGAACAGCAGTATAAGATTAAATGCTTTGCTTCTTAACTAACACACATTTCACTAACCCTGGTGTGCATGACCTAACATGCAAGGTTAGAGAAGATGAGAGAACCTTTGTAGACAAATTAAATGAAAGAATATACTAAGATGGAGAGAAGGGAAGTGAAGGGGTGAAGCAGAAGGAAACCAGAGGAAAGGACAAGAGGAAAATGGAAGATCCACTCACATGATTGAGAATTTGTATCACCAAGAACGGAACCTTATTTATTATACACAGCTAGGAAGGAAATGAGACTGTAGAAGGAGTAGGATGAAGTGAATGTGACCATAGTTATTTGTCCAAGGATAGAGTTTTTGCTGAGCTTGAAGTTAGTATTAAAGGCGGATACTATGAATGTGATCAATTAGGTTACATACGGCTACTGCTCCATTGGGTAGATAGTTGCTCTGCAGTTTGCATATCCCCAACAATTTATCACACTAATGACATAGACAATGAACTTGGCAACTACAGAAGATAAAGTATATGCAGTTTCAAGCAAATAATAAGTGATGTCTTTGGGGCATTGTTACCTTCATAAGGTGTAGCTTTGAATGATGTTAACATTTGGAAACTGTTGAATCTAGTAGATAGGTTTTCCACAAACACTGCAGGTGCTTTGACCATTGTTAACAAAGAACTGCATGCAATGAGAGCCATGAAAACACAGAATCGTTTAAGACATGCATCTTGCGAAGGAAGGCGGAGTTTGCAAAGTAATTAATGCTGGGGAATGTAGTATGAACATTTAAAAAATAGATAACCCAATCGACAGCTATGTTGCCACCTTCATTATTGTCATTGATGAAGTATCTGAGCTAAAAGAGACAGTTTCCTGGGAGGGAACAGGTTCTGTATTTGGATCTAAAGGTGGGCTGAACTGTAGGGGAAAGCAGCTGTCAGCAGTGAGCCGAACAAAAAGCAAAAAAGAAGATGTAGAAAATAAGGAGATGCTGAGAGGTCTTTATGACAAAATAAAGGAACGGGAAAGAACAAACCAAAGAATAACTAACTGATGATGACTGTCCTGTGATGAATGATTCAGGGAATGTGATGATTTAGAAATCATCAACGTAGGAGTTGTGGGATCTGTTTCTAAATCTTAGCACATAATACACAAGAAATCAAGTTTTTACTAACTTAGGACAATTTTGTCATGTCATCCGTTTTGCACCATAGCATACCACAAGACCATTGCTGCTATTATTTTGCTGAAATAAATGATTTTAGGCTTTGCTTTGAAGGTCTGAGACTTTACCAACTGCAATGAATGAAATAAATGTTTCTAAGGACAAGTTGACTGTCCCAGATGGTGTACCATATTATGGAGTGAATCATGTTTCACGTGTGAACCCTGGGAACACCCAAGTACAATGTAGTC
Organism: Lissotriton helveticus; assembly: GCF_964261635.1. Lineage (NCBI taxonomy): Eukaryota > Metazoa > Chordata > Amphibia > Caudata > Salamandridae > Lissotriton > Lissotriton helveticus. The sequence goes on along the minus strand of NC_136071.1, from coordinate 211,048,405 downwards.
AAATGATGAGAGAATCCCTTAATGTATTCTGTGCTACACAATTCTTTTTGCTTGCATATTATTGGTGAAAGGACTGTGAACCATGTGCTCATATAGTGAATGTATGAAATTCTATGATTCAAATCTTATAAAAGAATGAGATTTCCCCTATGAGGAGAGAGACTCCCGACTATTGGAGGCAAATTTGTGCTGGATTACTTAATTCAGAACTCAAGGTTCTTGGGCTTCTACATACATGATATTGATTTATATGCCTAATGAACAAACTAAGTGATGGCCTAGCCTATGGATTTCTGTAACTGATACTCTTCAAATTATTCTGTAAACTATAGACTTTGTCTGTCATTCTTTAAACAGAAATGTTTCTAGTGTAATCCTTAGCAAACTTAGAGTGGGATCAAGTGAGGATCACCAAGGTTTGATAGGGACTAGACCCCCTTCAAGTCAGTGTGTTAGCACATAGAGGAGGGTAAATCCAATGCAGGTTCATGTGCCAATCGTAATGGCTTGTGTCACTATACCTTTGTGATCCATTTTGCATGGAGTTGGTACTAGGCCAGTAGGGGTATGAAGAAATGGCTTGCCATACTGCAGGATTGTGAGTGCAGGTCTAAGTTCTTGTATCTGACCCAGAAAGCATATCTAGTAACTGCTTACAAAACTGCACATTTGTGACAGAATCTTCACTGTTTTCCTCACTACATTTTTAATAAATTTTCTAAATATGCAATTCCTCTTAAGCATTATGAAATCGTATCTAAAATGATGCCATTCCAAGTTGCCTACCCCTCCTTTGGCAGTAACACACACTTCTTTTTCTAAAACCATAGGCATATTTAAATATTTCAACACACTATCATCTTTAAAGAATATAGGCAATTTTTTAGGACAATCACAGCAATACCCATTAATATGAGGGCATCTTCACCTGCTTCTAACTGGAAATACATTATTTGTACTTGGAACTGGTATAATGAGTAATATTACTGTAACCCAGCACGGTCATAACCATTTAGCCAATCATGAAATGAAGACAAAATCATTACTCTAACAAAACAAGAATGTCCAAATTGTCTTCTTGAAGTCACGCTCTATGATCTGCAGTAGTTAAAAGCATTTTCCAGTTCTGTTTCCGTATTTTGCTTCTACTTTTAATAATAGGGATTGATCACCATGGGACTGCTCTATCCATAATTCTCTGGAATGCTAAGATTGGAAGGACAACATTTTTTGATTTATCATGGTATGACTTTGGCACCACAAGTAATGGCTTAAGATAATGCAGCTGATACAGCAAGGACTCAAGATAGATATCTAGTAACAGCTTGCTGGGCTGAACCTTTCTGAAGGAATTCAAGGATCTTTGCCTGACTCAGGAGAAACAATTACATACTGGATTGTTTTACTTTAGCTTTATTCAAGATCTTGTATCTGACTCAAGAGAGATACTGCTGGAGAGAGAATCAAACTGAATAAAACGGTTCAACATCTCTATCTCACATCAAACTTGGGTTGAACCCTGCTCTCTATGTGAGCCTCACTCCCCTGTGACAGACCTTTGAATTATTTGAGGAAGAGACTAGGAGCTATAAATCACCAAATAATCTAAATCAATAATCACAATATTATTTCTAAGTTCAGTCATTAATGAGAGTTTTGATTAATTTTAAGGGTTTCATTTTCATTAAAAGGTTTAGTGAGAATTGTCTTTCTCCTTTTTATTTGATTATTTAAAGAGGCATCAATCCGTGCCTGACCACGGACTCAAAGGAGAAATTATTCTCCCTAACGGAGGAATCAGATATGTCTGACGCAAGTATGTCAGCAACAAGCAAAGGAGGGGTACCTCAATCAAGCCGTAATAGCCCACGAGAAGAGGTATCTAGTTCTATGAAACAGAAACAATTGTCTGCAAAAAAGGGGGAGAAATAAGAACCCGGGGGAAGAAAGAACCTGAGTAAAAATATATGAGAAAGAGGCTTCAGAGGAACTTGGTTGGGACTACTCGGCTACGCAGTTGCTACTCCTAGGATTTGAAGTAAGAAAAAAATAGATATCCATATCTGGCATAAGGAGTGCGGAGGGCAAACTGGGGCTGTTAAGTAACAGGAAACCAGATGAACCCTCGTTATCATTAATCCTGCAATCATTGAAACTGTTTCAGAAAGATGTAAAGAATGATATCCGACAGGCACGATCAGCTGGTAAAAGCTTTTAGGGTCTGTGCGAAAAAATTGGTAACATTTGCTTCGATATTTCTCAAAGGGTGTGTATGGTTTAGGCCCAGACGGAAGCCCTGGAAAATGTTTGTGCAACACTGAGGAACCAGAGTACATCATAGGAGGGTGTATTGACAGATGTCATCTGGAAGCTTGAAGACTATGAAAATCAACAACATCATATTAACCTAAGCTTATTGGGTATTCCTGAAAACATCAAAGGCAGCGATATTAGGAAGTATGGTATAAGCCTGCTGAATGGATCCCACCCCGAACTATCCTTCTGGCACTGGGACAAGGAAGTTCAACGTGTGCATCGGTTTCCCCTGATGCTGTCAAGACAATTGTCTAGCGAGCCGGCTCAACTCAGTGTAATACCAGTTAATTTTGGGAACTAACTTTTGCGTCAAACTGTTTATGATTTAGCACAACCTCATGCTAAAAGAAGTTTTGAGGGTATCTCTTTTTTTTCTAAACCTGATTGTGCTAACGCCACTGTAAAGAAGAGATGGTAACTTAGACAACTTATTATCCCTCTTCAGAAAGTAGGAGCAGTGGTATTTTTACAGAATCCACCTAGGTTGAAAGTAGTGTTCTGCGGTCAGAACCATAGCTATACTTCAGGAGTTTAGGCCCAGAAATTATTGGAAGATATTCTAGCTAAGGGTTCTTTTAATAAAAAATAAAGGCAAATAAGGGTGAATACATGTTAGAATTTGGGTGTTAAAGATGTGTCTATCGGATGAGCTTACTGGTTGTAGAGGTGCGGAGGGGGGAGGTGCAGGGTTGAGGCAGAGTGGCTGCAAATGTCCTCATTTAGACTCATGGCTTAGCCTGATTGCCCAGGTTTTGGTCGGGGGTGGCAAGAGGGTGGGAGGGGCTGCTCACAGGATGGTGATGAGTAGTAGTGGTTTAATCATGCTTTTCATTAGTTATTTGAAACAATTTGGGCATCTCTTATTCAGATGGGTTTGAATCATGTGAAATATGTGTTTTATGATGTGGGTTAAAATATTAATTTCCTATGGATAAACTATGTGTGGCTACTGGCTAACATTAAAATTTGTGGGCTTAATGATGCCAAGAAAAGGCAGAACTTTTCGGTTGGACTACAAATGTTAGTAGCAGATATTATATGTCTGCAAGAAACCCACATTGAAGGGGTGCAACAGCATTTATTTAAATCATTGGGTATAAGATAATTGGTGTAACAATGCAAAGGAACAGGATATGGGACAGGACCATTTTGGCCAGAGTGAGTGGGGTCCAATTTATACAGACACGATCTTACAAGTTTGGCCGCTGAGTCATCACAGAATGTCAGCTGATCTCAGGAGGGAAATTGACACTATGCACAATGTTAGGGAGTAATGTTGATGACCCCTGTGTGCTTGACGTGATCTCCAAGGAACTCACTCTATGGCCTCTCCATACTATGTTTTGTGGAGATTGTAATATTAACCTGCCTAGGGATTGGTCCTTGGAGGAGGGGTGGGTGTATACCAGAAGAAAACCAAAGGTGTTCCAGGCACTGAGGAGCATGTGTCAAACTCACTGCTTGGTTGATTGCTGGCATTCGTTTGTGAAATTTTAGATCCTTGGTTCACATTTTTTCAAACCCCCATGTGTTGCATGCTAGATTAGATTATATGTTTGTTTCCAATGCACTAATTTTGGGGTGTTCTATAGAAAAATGAACACTGATTTCAGCAGATCACTATTCACTTATCCTTGAATTAGAGGTAGCCGATTCTAATGTAAAGCTGAGATCCTGCACTTTTGAAAGAACGCTACTATCAAATGTAGACTAATTTGAACATTTGAGACAATATTCCCCTTATTCCTGGGGATAATTAAGGGAGTACGTCAATTGACATGGGTTGGAACGCTAGAAGGTGGGAATTCAGGAGAAAACATCGAGGTTCTCACTGAATTATACCAAACATGCCAGACAAATGATTAAGAATGTACAGAATGCCCTGATTGCTGCTGAAGAGGGTCTGGTAGCAGCCGCTCAGGGGAGAGGGGATGTGGAGGTAGGTCAACGGCATGTTGCTGTTGCCAAGTCCGCTATTTTAGATTCTTTGGAGATTAAAGTCATGGATAAACTAATGACCAAGAAGGAAGTCGCCTAAGAAATTAACAAGCAGATCGGCAATCAATTAGCAATCCGGACTAGGCAATAAATAATATCTAACTTAATTCGGGAGAGTAAAGATCCAGTCTTAGGTCGAGTCACAGTCCCAGATATGATCAGGGAAGCATTTAAATGGTACTATCAAATCTTGTATATGGAAAGCAGTGGGATAGAACAGTGCTATATTAGGGAGTATCTTGATTCAGCTCCATATGTGCAGGTTACCACCGAGGATCAGGAGAAACCAGATATTTTACCAATGGGTTGGGATTCTGCTGTCTACAAATGGCTTAGCAAGGGGGAAAGCTACTGGGAAAGATTGTATCCCAACAGAATTTTATAATGGAGGGAGACCACTGTGCTCAGAGTCCTCAGCTAAAATGGTGGTTTTCTAGCAAAAAGAAAAAGCCCCTCTTACCGCCCAATAACTTTGATAAACGGTGACTCTAAGATTTATCCGAAAGTCCTAGCCATTCAGCTTGCACCCATAATTCAAAAAGTCATCTCAGTGCGGCAACATGGGTTTATTCCCAGAAGACTTATGACTCAACATGTCCAGAGAGTTATTTCACTGCTTGATTTTAATAATTCAACAGGGGACCCTATGGTTCTCATTCTGCTGGATGCAGAGAAAGCCTTTGATCGGGTCTCCTGACAGCATCTCTGGATGGTGATGTCAATAATCAGGCTCACCATGGCTTTATTTAGGTGGTTAACATTTTTTATGTTGAATCAACAACCAGGTTTGCGGTGTATGGCATTCTTTCTGAAACATTCTTAATCTCACAAGGAACTCAGCAAGGCTGCCCTTGTTCCCCTCTGTTACTTGCGATTTTTATTGACCTGTTATCAATAGATTGGAGTGTAGTGATCAAATCCCAGCAATATGGTGGCAAAAAAGGGCGACTAAAACTCTTGCCTATGCCAATGACATTGACCTTGTAACAAAGGATCCAATCTTGGCTATTAAGGTAATAGAAGAGGAAGCCGGATGTTTTGGATGTATCTCTGGCTATGCTATGAATAAAATATAAGACCCAGATTGTTATTAACAAAAGACTTAAGGTGACAGATAATCGGGTAGCGGAGAAGGTAATATATCTGGGTGTTAACCTGTCTGCTCGATTAGACAATGTGGTCAGGGATAATCTGGAACCCCTTTTGGGTAACACCAAGCAAGATCTTGCTAGGTTAAATAATTTACAAATATCCATAGGCAGCAGATGTAATGTAATCAAGATGCTTTTTTGGGCAATTTCTCTAGAATTTCATTCACAATGGTTTAATAATAATGGAAAATGTATTATCTGGTCGTACTCCATATCCAACCAAGCCCTCAAATTCCTTTCCTTACCTAGGGAGTGAGGGGGGTGGGCACTACCAAATTTGAAATGATATTATTAGGTTACCACCCTGATCTATAGTCGAGTTGCTATGCGAAAATGATGATAGTGTAGGAACGTTGGTGGTGCCCTCTCAATTTAAGCTTATGAGGGGGAATGGAGCTTGGAAATGTCTTTGTCGACAACTGAATAATAGCTATTGCAAAAAACGTGCCCTTGAACACTCTTCATAGTGCATTTAAGGTCTGGAATGCAACATGTAGAGTTTTAGGGATCAGCAGACTATCTTTGGTGGAGTTTTTTAGAGATTCTCTTATGAAAAAGTGGATTTGTGGTGGGGTTGATCAGGTGGGTTGTTTTTGTTTCCTCTCCGGGCTTCATTCTTTTGATGAGCCAAATGTTTTTTTAAATTTTGATTGGAAGTACTTTTTTAGGTTCCCTCAAGTACGAGATTTTCTCCTATAGAAAGGGGGTGGGCGGGTTAGGTTTAATAGAATAGAAGTCATCGAAAGTATTTTGAAAGGAAGAACAATCTCAATTGGTGGAATCTATGGCTGTTTTACTTCTGTTATGCCTGATGATATGGATACATTTTCCCAAATATGGCAAATGAAGGTAGGGATACCTGATAATACATTTATCCACGCATTTGACCTGGCACATTCCATTTTAATGTCATCACGATTACAGGCACAGTTCTATAAGACCTGTTTTCTCCTATATTACCCTGCCGTTAAGATAGCTAAATGGCGGGTGGGCAAAGGGACATCCTGCCCATGATGTGCCTTATACAAAGCAGCTATTGTACATATTTTAGTAAACTTAATTTTTGGTCTAAACATATTTGTTTCATATAGCAAGGTAATTCTTTGCAAACTTAATGAGAAAGAACATGAGAAAGGATGAGACAAGACTGTTCGCAAGAAGACTCAAAAGTCCATTAGTTAAATGAGAGGAGAAGATATAGAACAATTTGCAACATTGCTTTCAGCTGCTTATATTGATATGATTTCAGGTCTGAAATATTCTTTGCAAATTCTTGAATTTTCTTACTGTCTTCAGGTATGTATGAGCAGCAATGCTGATTTTGCAGACTCCGCCTTTCTCTGCAAGTAGAATGTCTACTGCTAGACAATTTTGCAAAACCATAGATCTAATTGCTACAAGCTCATTCTTTATAACTAATAAAGCTCCAGAAGTACTAGATGCCAGTTTCTCGACAACTGTTGACAGTTTTCTAATCTTCTCATCATTGAGTATGTCTCCTACAGGTGAAATGATTTCTCCAAGCATGTCTCCTACTAACTGGTTTCCATTTTCTGTATTATGAGTATGTCTGTATGCAGGAATGCAGGTGTCATTGCTATTGTATGTATACTATATACATGATACATCTTTGGAAACCATATTGCTAAGTAGCAAATTCACTCCCGATCCACATGTATTTGGAAATAAGCTTTTTGTCAACAAACAAAATAAAGTTCTAGAACTGTGTTTTCTTCCCCTTGTAACATGTGCCATGTACGTCCCATGAATTCAATGTATGTTAGCAGTGCCTATTCCCACATGTCTGGTTCTTGTGTGTGTTCATCTTTTGTAAAAATAGATTTTCCCATTTTATCATCTTTCTAATTTCCATGTAAGGGAAAACCATTTTTTTTATTGTCTTTTTCCTTCTTCCAGACATTTTTTAAAACATAATTTTCTCTATCTTTACTAAGTGTAATGTTAACATTTCTTTCTTATTATGCCATAATAAAAATGATCACTTATGTTCTCATTAAACAGGTTAGAATATTATGATAAGACTTAACACTATCAATGGGCATATACGGTCTAAAATAATACCCAGCTGTGTCCATTTTTTTGGCTTGTTGTTGTTAATTCATGCTTTATACTAGTGGTATACTGAAAATAATAGGATCATAATTTAAATATAAAAATTCAAAATGTCTTTACCTCTATACAAATGTAAGCAACACACTCCATGAGACGGCATATGATAATAGAATATTATGGTAAGTGACTTTTTCTGCTGCTGATGAAGGTAGGTGGGTGCAAACATAGAAGCCCTTTGTATTCATAGCGTGTGTGCATTGTTGCACTAAACTAGAATAAACAATAGTAGTGTAATCATAGCTTTTGTATCTTGCAAATCATGCTTTTATTTGAGCTGTATCTGTTGTGTGTGTAAATATGGTAATTGCATTAGTAGACCTAACGTCTTTTTTGTGGGCTAAATCTAATCCTATTATTATCGTACTGATATTAGGAGGATTAAACACATGATAATCTTACACCTATTACTAGGGCAAAACATGTTTTGTCTAGGATCAAATTGTTTCCAGCAAAGAATATGGCAGCTCAAGAACTAAATTCTGAGATTTCTCCAAATGTGCTTCTTGCAAGGTTTTTCTTCTCTCACACAGTCTCTTTTTACGAAGTCTCCTTATTCAGAAACGTGTGTTATAGATAATCCTTAACCGTATTCTGTGTTCTTCTAAAATGCTATCCTTACTCTTCTACTGCAACCTTGGACCTAGGTAAATGTTCTTAAAACTCTTGTAAGGACAATTAATTCTGCCACTTTTACTGAGGTGATACCTCAAAGTCATGAAGCTTCTTCAACATCAAACAGCATAAGCTGCTGTCAAGATACCTTGATTGCCTCTCAAATATGAGCTATTAAAAAAAATTACATAATCAGATCCATTCAGGAGTTCATCTTTAATGTAGGATCTTGGCTTTGTGCAGAAATCTGTATAATCTAGGGAATCATGCTCGACTTCATCACAAACATCATTATTTATTGACAGTAAATTTGATGGGTTCAGAATCTGACAGCACTTTAAAGTTACATTACCGAATCTGTTGTATATACTTTGTGAGTCTATTACAAGTCATGTATTGGGTCTTTGTTTGGGTCAGCAATATTTTTACAGTGTGGGACCATGAAAGTTAAAGTATGTCCCATCACTATGTTCTCACTCCTTTCAAAACTTACAACCACTGTGGTAACCGCATTAAGGCAGCCAGGCAGTCCTGCAGCTACAGGGTCAAGGGTTGTCAAAAAGTATGCCACAGCTTTTCGAGCATTTTCATGCATCTAAGTAAGCACTGAGTGAGCACAGCCCTCCATCTCTCTGCAAAATAGTGTACACTCTTTAATGTGATCAGGCATTCCTAATGGTGGAGAATGACAGAGACTTTCTCTCCACTCTAGGAAAGATTTCAAGCAATTGTTCCAAGGAACTATCACTATCATTTATGAGTTTCAACTTCCTAAATAATTATATTGCATAATTGTACCATAGTCTAGTCATAATGCATTTCATGTGAGGTAAATAGAATTGTTAGCTCACATCATTAGAATCATATTATTTCATCAGTAAATAAATAACAAAACATTATTTTCATACATAATCTTGTTAAGAAAACCTATTAATAAGCATTAACACCAATTAGCACTGAATGTTCTTCTTTCTAACACTTCCAAGCACATTTATACAGGGATGTTACTTCACTTGTTTCAACTGCTGTGTTACTTCTTTTAACACGTGCAATGTGCATGTTCAGATTTCTGTGTCTAAATAGGTAAATGTGTCTTGCAGATAGTGTTTTGACTATTTCACATCGTCAGTACATAGCCATGAAGTAAATCAATGCTTACCTACTCACCTTCACAACTTTCTGGTAGCTGATATTTCTGCCAGAATATTTTGACAAGACAATAGTTTTGTTCTCTGTATTCTTGCATACATTCCTGCACAGGGAGTCCACAACATGATATTTCAGATGTACTAAAAGTTTTACTTTGTACGTCAAGTGAATAATGTCTCCAGTATGTAAAATAAATAATTGTACTTTCTAAGTTACCCTCTAACAACTTTTCAGCTTGGTACACCACGTAAAACACATGCAACTTATGGCCTGATTTAGAGTTAGGCAGACAGGTTACTCCACCACAAGGGTGATGGATAAAATCCATCCAGGGCGCAAGTCCTAAAAAAAAAAGTGGGGGGACTGACCAAATTAGGTCATATGCAAGTGACATCATGGCATGTCACACCACCGCGCATGACATCACAGAGCAAGACATCGCACGTGGAATCACAACCTATGACCTCACAGGAAGTGACATCACAAGATATGACATCAGATCTTACGACCTCACACATATTATTAGGAGGTATATTTGAATGCATTACAATCGTTAACAATTGAGATTTTGCACCAAGGTTGTGTCAAAAAAGTGATGGATCCAAAGCTAAATTATTTTTTAAAGCTCCGCCACAAACAAGTTGGTGACAAGGAGAAACATGGCAGTAAATCTAGTCTGCTTAATTGGTTGCAAAGTCTGTATTTTAAAATATCTTATGTGGTTAAGGCAATGGCTGGAAGGACCTTTGTGTGCCCAGTAACTCTCAGGGAACAATAAGAATGGTAAGACAATTCTAAAGCTTAGTGCACTTGCTAGAGAAATCTGTGTTTTGTCTAGTCCCAGTTCTGAATGAAAGTAGCATAGAGGGTTTATATGTCTCCTGCAAAGCACATCCCAGGTTTTTATTTTATGCTGGTGGGTAAGTGTGTTACTGCTTTTAACACAGAGCTCTTTTTGCTACTTGCAGTTCATAATATGGCCAGGCAGTCACAAATGCCCCTAGGGAATAACCACCTCATCCTCCTGCTTCAAAACACCCAACACTCCAATGTCACTGACAAGACCACCAATTAATTACTTTGAGTTAGGAGTCGAAGGTCCCCTGGCCGAATTTATTTACACATATATACAAGAAATCTTTATGCACAGTAACTCATAATTTTACATCTTTGCTTGCAGAGACTAAGTCCTAGCCTTAACTGAGATGCTAGTACATGGGTGTTACCTAACCATAGCTCAGATTGTTCCTGTGCTTCTTTTTAACATACTTTCACAAGTGAGAACAAGACTGGAATCAGTGCCCCTTTTTCTAAAAAACCCTTGTCCAATAAAATTGGAAATGGATGGGTCGCACCTTATGGGAGGACCTCACCCACTGTCCTCCCATATCAGGATGTTCCTGTGCTAGGGGCCCGTCTGCCCACTCAAATACCCACCTTGGGCATCCCTACACCAAGCTTCTTCCCCCCCCATGGCCTGTTTGTACTTGTGCACAAAGCACTTGCATGGGTGATTACCAGGTAAGGACCACATGTCAGTGACCTCCCCCATTGCCCCAATCGCTGCAATCTTCTATGGACTTGTTGCCAGCATCACATGGAAGATCCTGTAACACTGCTGATATTTTGCTCTAAAAGAATGCCTTACATGGTCCCAAACTGTCCTACCAATCATGACCTCACCCGCCGCCGCCCAGCATAGTTCCCCTACTATATGCCCTCCCCCTAACACCCCTCCACACACAATAGCACGGGCAATGAGCTAACTAATCCAACACATTTTCAAGAAACATTTTGCTACCCATCTTAGACAAATGGACCCCATCCTACAAGTAAAGCCACTCACTCTTGATGTAACCATGAGGTATAGATGACAACTTTGCCGACCTGATCAAATTACCAGTGTTGTTGTTCACCCACTTCTCTGAGTCATTGAGGCTGTGACTGACGTACCACCTCTACAATTCAACCTGGGAAAGATGTTTGACCATGCTAGCACAGTCTCGGGGAACATCTTCATGATCCAGCCTATCACTGAGATAACCAGCTCAAACAAGTCTCTCTCTCTTCTATCCCTGTTAAGTCATTGCTGCCATTAGGCACACTAAAAATTCCTTGGCATGTATACCCTGGGGTAACAGATTGTCCAATGCAGTTCTCAGATGAGCCAAGAGCAGCCACTCATAAACATCGAAAGTCAACCGATATCTCGCTTCCTGCCAAGACCAGCACTTCTGTAACACCATTCACTCCTGCGTAGACAGAAGGTGCAGAGGTATCCAGTGGCTGTCTTAAATCTGAATGCCGTCCACCTGTGTCAACTGTAGAATAGAAAAGTGAGAAGAGGTATTAGAGGCAAGTGCATACAAGTTCAATCTCATGTAGCACTTGTAGCAGGCAAATCTCCACCTGCTAATCCTTTGCACCGCCCAACCCGCTAATCACATCCCCGCTGCAATGGTGGCAGCCCCAATTCTTAAGGAATGCGAGCCATACTCCCTAGGTTCCAAACCTTATGCCCTCAAGGTACTGCTCAACACCCTACAGAACTGAAACCTAGCTATGAAGGAGATGTGACTCCTACACCTTGTAACCCTCACCGTCTAATGTAGCACATTCTGTACATTGATTTACAAACATTTTTGCGGATTTTTTTGATTGGCCTTTGGAGCCTTGAGCACTTTCCCACTGCTAACCAGTGCTAAAGTGAATGTGCTTTCCCCCCAAACATGATGGCATTAGTGCATACCTGATTGGCATATTTGTTGCACTGGCAAGCCCCTTGCAAAGTGGTATATACCAAGGGTCTATACTTTAAATAGTACTAGTGGGCTGCAGCACTGATTGTGCCATGCACAGATGTAGCCTTTCAAACCTGTCTCAGGCTTGCCACTGCAAAGCTTGCGTGTGCAGCTTACTGCCACTTTGACTTGGCATTTACTTACCAAGCCTTAAACTCCCCTTTTATGACATATTAATCACCCGTAAGGTAGGCCCTAACTCACCCTGTGGGTCAGGGTGCTATGTAAGTAAAAGATAGAATATTTACCTTTATGCTTTGTATGTCCTGGCAGTGACAAGCAACCTATTTCATTTTTAACTACTGAGAGGCCTCCCCCCCCATAGGACAGCATTTGGAATTCCTTAATACACTTTTAATCTGTATTTCCTGATCAAAGAGGAGTAGATTTTCATGTTCGTTGTGATTGGAATGGCAATGATAAATCCTCCTTACTGGTGAAGTTGGATTTAACCTTACTGTTTTAGAAATGCCACTTTGTCCACATACAAAGCACTGCTTCACCCACCTTTGTTTAGCCTGGAAGACAAATCTGGGTTAAAAGGGATCATTTTGCACTTCAGAGAGTTCCTTTGAAGTCACCCCCAACATCAACGGCACTTTTGTGCATAAGTATTGGGTCTCTGACCACTAAAATCAGACACTTCTGGTTCTTGAACTGAACTTCTGTCAGAAGGACTGGTGTGCTGCTTAAAGGACTCAACTGTACTGATTTTCTGGAAGGACTGCTTATGTGCTTATTGCCCTGCTGCTCCCTGACTCTGCTGGAAGGACTCTGCCTTCCCTCCAAGTGATCTCCAAGGGCTTTCTGGCTTGCCTCATATTTTCTGAAGTCCTACAATTCTGCTGGTAGTGCTGTACTCTGCCTTCTGTGAGACCAATCCTTCCCTGAGGTGCCCCCTCCAAGCTCAGGGCCTCAGAATTGGGTTTTGCAGATCTTTTCATCAAAAACTGATGCAATGCATTGACTGCATGAGAAATTCCGCCACAATTCCCTTCAACACTGACATGGAGGCTGCCCAACGGCAGTGGTTCCACTGCCTGCATGGCTCGACGATGATGCTCTGAGTGGCTTGATGACGACGCAATACATTCACATCAACGGACCTCGACGATGAAGTGGGACACCTTTTGCACGGTACGACGACAACACAGTACACCCTTGACATCGACAAAAGCTCAATTGAAGGAATTTCTTCAGTAGGGCCTGTCTTGGTCCTGTAGCTGATGAGCTGTAATCGTGGTTGGCTTGAACATTGGATTTGCACCGGTACCTTGCAACCTCAAGTAATCTTTTGACCACTAGTGAATTCTACGCACTATTTTTGCATTTAATCTTTAAAAAATCATATCTCGACTTCTACTGATGGGATTTTGTCGTTTTATTCTTATTTTACTCAGATAAATATTTTCTATTTTTCTAAAGCATCTTTCTGTGGTGTTTTCATTGTGTTACTGTGTGTGTGTATGTGTGTGTGTGTGTGTCGGACAAATGGTATACACATTGCCTCTCTAGGTAAGCCTGACTGCTTTTTGCCAAGCTACCATAGGGTGAGCACAGGTTTTCTTTTAGTGTGTATCAAGCTTATCCTGACTAGAGTGGTGGTACCTGCTTGGCCTGGATGCATACCTCAGCCAACCAGGAATCCCATTTCCAGGGGCGGCTCGTCCTTGAGAGTGGAGGAGCATCGCTCCACCTGCTGCGAGTGTAACAGGCACCCACAAGATTGGCAAGTCAATAGGCAAACACACACACACCCACACACTCATTCTCCCGTCCCTTTTGAAAGTCTTAAAGAAAGTTGGTTGGTTTAAAAGATTTTTAATTGTTTTTAACAATACTCATTGCCCCTTAACACCCCATCATGCCCTGCTTGATTTTTGAGAAACATGAAGTTCACACCGCCAATCTTACTGGCTAAGCTATGCCCCTGAGCTGGTGTGAGATTTCAGATAGGTCCCAGACAGGATATTCAATCAAATGGGGCCTGATGGCCCCTTAACTTCAACCGTTGTTTTAAGCTCAGCTGGAATTTAAAATATCAAAGGCTCCTCACTTGTATTTTGCTGCTCCGAATGAAAGCAGACAATGTGCAGGCGCTGTTGAATGTGTCCTGGGGTCTGAAGAGTACACTGGGATGTGTTCAACATATTTTTGGCGGACTCACCTTCTTGATGGAGACAGAGTCCGCCCTGTGAAAAGAATGGGTAGATGCTGTCTACCCGTGTGAACTCTCAATTTGTGCTCTGATCCTGTTCATCGTATTTCAAGTGCCATAGGATATAGTGCACTTATAATGCGACGGTCGGCATATCTGTCACACTTGTAACAGAGTAACCCATCTGCTCAACTCTAAATCAGGCTCGTAGTTGCTAACTGGTCTCAAGTGCCATAGTTCAGATTTACTAAAGTTATGCTTCGGTGTTAACGCAGCATGCATAGCAATGTAAAGGATAGGACATTTTCAATATCGTAAAATTGTTTATGGCTCTTAAGGCAGTGAGCAAGGATGCACCGTTATCAGCAGAGTTGTCGAGCCAGGTGGCCCGTTCCTTTCATGAAAAGATAACAACGATCCAGCAGTTATTCTCCCCGGTGATAGGGGAGGATATTTCCTCTCCTCACACCCAGATGGAAAGCATCACTCAACACTTCCCCTGCGGCATTCTCACAACGCCCACCACTGTTGAAGATCCAGGCCATCAAACTTGAGGATTCACTCCCATATCTTTTGGGACTCAAGTCGGGCTCACCAACAGATACGTGCCCAGCTAAACTGATACCTGCTCTAGCAGCCACCTTAAACACACCAGTTAATAAGGTACTCAACTCCTCGCCTGAAATGGGCATTTTGCCGACACTCTGGAAGCAGGCCAAAATTGTGCCACTACTGAAAAAATCGAATGTGGACCCCAACATTACCACGAACTACAGACCTGTGACCCTCCTTCCGGCCTTCTCCAAAGTATTGGAGAAACATATTAAGAGAGTAGTCATGGAGTATGCGAAGAATTACCATCTTCTTCACCCCACGCAATCCGGCTTTACGGCCAATTACAGAACCAAGACAGCCCTGCTGGAGGTGACAGAACATTTCAGAGACAGGCTGGATCATGGGGGCAGAGCCATTCTTATCTTACTCGATCTGTCAGCGGTATTAAACACAGTACCCCATGGGATACTCCTACACAGACTTAGGAACATGGGCATCGCAGAGGGGGGGGCACTCGCATGTATTTAATCTATTTTAGAGGACAGAGAACAGGTCATCTGGACCCCCCCCCCCCCTGTTTTCAGCCTCCATGCCCAACATGCAGGTTGGAGTCCAGCAAGGCTCTTCACTAAGTCCAACTCTTTTTAATCTGCACATGTCACCCCTAGCATCATTGGCAGAGGCACAGGGCTCCAAAATAATTTCTTATGCTGGTGATACGCAGCTGATTTTCACATGCGACAAAGGCAATGACTTCAATAGAGAGGCAATTAGATCCGGCCTCACAAAGGTTTTTAGATGGCTTAAGGAGAACCAGCTCAAGTGCAATCCAGACAAAACTAAGATTGTCTTCGATTGCCAACCCGCTATGATCAATTGGAGCCAGTAATGGCCCACAGAATTCTCCCCTCCCAGTACTGCCCAATCTACAGTCAAGAACCTAGGTATCTGCATTGATAATGAGCTCTCTATGCAGTCCCATGTTCAGGCCCTAGTAGGAACCTATTTTGGCTTACTGCGGATGCTGAAGACATTCATTCGGCTTCTCCCCCGAAATCCAGGAAGACAGTGGTGCAGACGCTGGTCATGTCCAGATTAGACTATGCCAATGCCCTCTACCTGGGACTACCGGATTACCATCTTCAGCGGCTTCAGGTAGTACAAACTTCTGCAGCTAGGGTAATTCTCAGACTGAAACCCAGGTCGCATATGACCCCTCATCTTAAGTCCTTACATTGACTTCCAATGAGGGAATGGATAAAATTCAAGACCATGGTTATTTTCTTCAAAGCTTTCCATGGCTTGGGCGCCATCTATCTTACAAAACGAGCTAGCCGATCCACACCTATTACAGCACTCAGATCATCCTCCGCCCATCTGTCCTGCATCCCCAAAACACGTCTAGTTCGTAGAAGTGGTAGGTCCGACGGCTTCCTGGGAGCCTAAGCTTGTAGCAAACTGCCCACAGCTTTGAGAGCATCAACAGTTCTCTCCCACTTCATAAAACAGTTGAAAACATGTTTTTTAAGAGCTAAGCCTACTTGTTGGGCAGCCTCATGTGAACTGTTAGCGCCAGGACACTCCTACCGGAGTAGCTGTGCACTCTACAAGTACCGGTCATTCATTCATTCATTCATAACGTCACTTACATTTTCTACGCAAAAAGAATTTTTACCTAAATGGTTGATGGGTGCAGGACTGACTGACGTTGTATTGCGGTGCATACTACCACAGTAAATGGATTAAAAGTTGGGAAACATCACCCAGAGACTACACTAACCCATATCTACTAAAGTCACACAAAGTAGTGTCTACTAGCTTTGCTTAAAATCCTAGCCTGAAATAAAATCAGGATAAAACAAAAGGCAAAATTTGTGGTGGCAACTTTGCATGATTTTTCAACGCACAACATTTATAACGATCGAACACAAATTTCATGATTTACACTTGATTATTTGTCTGCGTGAAAACAGTTATGCTCAATGTGGTGACTGGAGTAAAAAGTCACAAAAGATACTGAGCAATGGCCATTTTGTTGCAGCGCAATGCTAAATCATGTTTAGCATCACTCCACCATGCACTGCTTAGCTTGTAAAAGAATGAGTACCAAGGCCCAAAGCTCTGCTTGGAAGCCCATGGCTGTGATTATTGAATGTTGGTGTGTTGAATACCAAGGCTGCGTAGTCTTGAATCCACCTCATGCCCCATGAATCTACTTCCAGACCGCCCATTCCCATTTATCTTACTCTAGGTGGTCCTGCTTTCTACCTTTGTGATGGGTTTTCTGTCTTACACTTCCTCCATATTTCAGTTTTGTGTGATTTACCCTCTCTTTCTCTCCAAAATGTCTGATGGGGAAAGATAAGTGCCAGTCCTGAAAATAAGTGCCGGTGTCCACCTTAGGCAACCACCGGCTCATGCTAAGCACTTCGAGCATGGCTTTGGGTTTGTCTCGCAGCTAATGTCAGAGGTACTGATGTGATATTGTGCAGTTTTTTAAGAATTCCCATAACGTCCATTCGCAGAGTTGGATTATGCAAATTGTAGTAATTCTGCCTTTCAAGTCTTAGAACTGTAACAAGCATTTTTTGCAGTTTTTTTAATCCAAAATAGAGAGAGAGAGAGAGAGAGAGAGAGAGAATTTCTTCTTCTGCCACCTCATCACCTCCTGAGATTTCAAGTTTTATACTCCAAAAGAGCTAGGCCTCTATAAAGTATAGAATACATCATGTACTCGCTGGATCTCAGTCTTTTTATTACTCATGGATGTGTTCCATGTTCTTGTACTTGGGCCCTGTATGCCCTGGATTTGGATATCCACTTGAATGTGTAGGACCGGGAATGACATTATGGGATCTCACCAGGATGGACAATTGCCACAATTGTACATTGTTATTATTAGCCAGAATTTAAGTACCCGGTTTATGTGGACCCCTTTCACAAGCAAAGATTTATTAGGTATATTTCAATCCAAAAAGGATTTATTCGCTCTTCTGAAGTACACGTGAAGTTTCTCTAAAGCCTATTTGCACGGTTTCCAAACATTTGCTAGCATTCAAGAACATTTCTGCATGATTCACTAGTCTGAGCAGATGGGAATGCATCGCAATCAACATTTTAACAGATTTTATGGCCGTGCTGAAGATGAGCACTTCATATTGCCAGAGTGCCTTTCCACGCTGCTACATTAAAGCAATACTCAATCTTACCAATTAGAAGTTTGTCAACATTACAAACGCATTAAAGATGGATATGTAGCGACTCTAAGGTTTATAGCAAATGCAGATCTTACAATCTCCATTTGTCCTCTGTGGTGTGCTTATCCTCCTGTTGAGACGGCTTTCTCAACGGCTCCTGCACAGTCAATGAGCCTGCAGCCGCGCCATATGTCTGTGGCAGTTGCAAGCCAAAGAAAGATGCTTTAGGTGCAAAGAGGTCTATTATGGTAAACTTTTCAGTGGGAGCATGCACTGGTTATGCTCACCAGAGGCCGGATCATGGAAAGTGCCACAGGGACGCAACAGCCGACTGTGCTGTTTCTACTGCCCTGGGGCTATTTTGAGAAACAGCCTTCACAATGCAGGCATTAGTACACAATGTCTTAACATGCATCATTTAGTACACATTGCCTTTACAAAGCAAAGTCTTTCCAATGCATGCCTTTACAGAGCATATAACCTTACCACGCATGTGATTTCACAACTCAAGGTATGCATATTAGGATTTTGGGGTTGGTACGTTTATATGGTGGTAAGGATGTTTTAAGGGAATAGGGGTGGGTAGGCATATAGGGAGGTAACAGTATTTTAAGGGTTCATGGGCAGCCGTGGCCGGTAGTGGGAGTCCGGCCGGGTGGTGACGTTGGGGGGAGGAGGGGCAGGGTGGGGGGTAGTAATGTATGGATTATGGACTTTATCGGGTAAGTAAACATATAAATAAATAAAACGAATTTCGTTGCGCACACTGCATCGCATTTGGTGATGCAGTGCACGCAACGAAATTTGTTTTATTTATTTTTATGTTTACTACCTGTTAAAGTCCGTAATCCATACATTACTACCCCCCACCCAGCCCCTCCCCCTCCCCACGTCACTGCCCAGTCGGTTCTCCCAGTACCGGCCGCGGCTGGTTATGGGGTGGGTAGGATTATACAGTGTCGGGGTATTTTTTAAGGTTTAGGGGCAGGCAGGGGTAAAGGGTGGTAAGAGTATTTTTTAGGGTTTAGGGTGGGTAGAGGTATAGGGTGGTAGGGGTATTTTTTTAGGGTGTAGGGATAAAGAGAGGTATAGGTCAGTAAGGTTAAAAAGGGGAAATACAAATAATTTTTTTTAAAAGTTGTGTTGGGGGTCGCCGCTAATTAAGAAAAAAATCTATTTGAAAAAATGTTAAAAAAAGAATGGGTTGAGGGGTCTCTCAACTATGCAAATGTATTCATGGGGTGGTGGGAGAAGGAGGTTGCGTGGTAAAGGGGAATATATTTTGTATGATGGACCTGATTCATTGATGGTGAAAAGTCAAAATTGGAAGAATTAATATTGAGATTGAACATGAAAAAGTTACATATACATATTCAATTTAGCAGAACATATAGTAAGGAACATAGTAAGTTTTTGGATAGTGAGTTAGATGTCAACAATAACAGTTTGAAAACAACTATCCACAGAAAAGCAATAGATTTAAATTCCATACTGCATGCCAATAGTGGCCTTCCAAAGGCATTAAAGTGGAGCATTCCATATGGACAAATGTTGAGAGCGTAAAGGATATGCTCCAAGGAAAAGGACTTTGAATTAGAAGCAGCAAAGATGATGCATTAGAAAGAGCTTGGAAGAAGTGAGGGGAAGTCTTGCTATATGGTTATATCCAAGAATTACCAAAAACAGAAGTTTAATCAGCTAACAAGGAGAATGTTTGTAGAATATTTGTGGAGTACAATCAAGCACAATCTGATATCGGTAAGTCCTTGAAAAAGGATTGGTATATTTTGGAGCATGATCAACTTTAAAGAGTATTATTGGCACTTTACCAAAAATCACCTCTCGAAAAACAATATCTTTAGGTGAAATATTAAACAAAGAGTTTTGATGTCCTTGAGAGGAAAAGTGACTGGTTAAATGAGAGTAGGAAGGGCTTTGTAAAATGTAATATGTGCAAAGCCTGCCAATATGGACCAAATTGGAAGGTATATAAGATCTTTGGGGGACAAATAATCACGACACTTGATAGAATAACCAGTAAAACTGAGTTTGTAATGTTTTTTTCTGGAATGAGATTGTGATAAATCATATGTGGAGAGTACAATTAAGAAAGTAAAAGTGAGAATTCTTCAAAATATAGGAGCGATCAAGAATGGTAATAAGATTCACCCAATGGCCAGCCACTTCATGCAATATCATCAGGGTTTATTAACGGGATTAAGGTACTATGGCATAAATCATATAAAGGCTCATCCCCAGGGGGGATGATAGAGAAAAAGAATTAAGAACACAAGGATCTAAATTAATTTTCACCCCGGGAACTGAAATACCATGGGATCATAATACTGATGCAGAACTTCATGCACATCTGTAGACTATGAATCTGGGTGCAATACACCAGCATCTTCTATGTTTTAGAATGGAATGGAGATCTTGATGTTTTCATTCGATTTGCCCATTTTTCCCATGTACGGTTGAAGAGAAATATTGGGAAATTATGAATTTATTTCAAAACATGTACAAAGATATGAAAAAATGTCGTAGAGGAAGATAGGGATTGTTGCCGACATGTGGAGGAGATGGTGACTCTAATATTGAGAAGCTTGTTTGCACTTTTCATTTGACTTTTTCACTTTAGAATAATACACTTTAGGTTGGTTAGCGAGGGCAACACTTTTTGCCTTAGATACCCAGACAGCATTGTATGTCCTTGAGCACAATTAAACCCCCCCCCCTTATTGATGGCACTTTGCACTTTAGGACCAGGAGTCCAGATAATCAAAAACCTTTCTATGCATTTGTATTTTTCGCGGAAGCACTTTGCATTTTTGGATTTGAAGTGTATTAAATTCAAAACCTTTTCATCCATATATAGTTCTTGTGGGAGCATAATAGCTGTACTTGATGGGGAGCACAATGTACTGGAAGTTATCTGAGTATGTTGTAAGGAGAGCCCCATCCACATCAGAAGTAATAGGCAACTTGGATTAGGAGTGCAATTGGTTAATAACTATCTGATGCATTTGCACTTTAGGATTAGGAGTGTAATCGTCAAAGATGTATTTATGTTTTGACATTTGAACTTTCAACTAAAGTGTTAAGCCCTTTCCTTGATGGAGGCATGCAGTGAATCGGTAATGAAGTGATTTAGTGAAATATTGGTTATTTATAGAAGGATATGTGCAATAAACATTGGGGGCTGAACAGATATTTAAATGTGAGAAGTTGCTAATGTTACAGCAACATCCAAATGATTGGGAGTGGCTCATAATGGGACATTCTGAACAATTTGCAAATATACATCAAATGAGTTATTTTGGCCATGACAAGCATACTATATCATGTTTGAGAACTTACAATTAGGATCGAATTATGCAAAACTGAACTTTATTGTGAAATGTCTAGATTGATTTTTAAATGTGCCAACTACAAGGATTGAGTACTTTGACAGATCGATTACATCACAATCTTATGCAAACCAATGAGAGTAAGAAATGCGTTGGTGTTGTGATTAAAGAATTTTCAAAATTCAAACTTTTGGAGTGTAGCATAATTTCTTTGAGTTAAAAATTGACGTTGGCTGGATTCTGCCCCTGATGCCGGCACCGGCTGAGATCGCTTTGTGTGGGAATCGTGTGGATGCTGAGGATATATATATATATATATATATATATATATATATATATATATATATATATATATATATATATATATATATATATATATATATATATATATGTGTGTATATATATGTATATATATATATATATATATATATACATATATATATATATATATACATATATATATATATATATATATATATATATATATATATATATATATATATATATATATATATATATATATATATATATATACACTACGGGTGGTGAACGGACACTGGATTGGGGTGGAGCGAGTTCCCACCAATGGGAAAGTGGCAGGACTGTTTTAAACACAGGTGTTACAAGCCTCCTGAACACTTCTTTTGTCCAGGGTACTGTAATGATCCGGGCCCGCCTCCTAATCCAGGTAAAGCAAGGGCAGCTGCAGCGCAGTACGTGACTTCACGGAGGACAGGGTGCACTGTCAATTCTGCCCCTGCCCGGTGAAGTCTTGGACTTGGTGTCTCTGGATTGGTTTGGGGACCAGAGGAAGCCCCGAGATTCATCTTAAGCAGGATATTGGCATCTGTCAACACAGCGAACAGTCCTTCACCCTGCCAGCCCACACGGGCAGAACACAACACATCCCCATGCAGCACCTACCTGGTATCAGGAGAATTCTGGGACATGTAGTTCCGACGGACTACGGGTGGTGAGCGGACACTGGATTGGGGTGGAGCGAGTTCCCACTAATGGGAAAGTGGCAGGACTGTTTTAAACACAGGTGTTACAAGCCTCCTGAACACTTAGGCATCTGACAAAGGCCGACTGGGCAGAAATGCATTATGCCGCAATTTCAATCAAGGAGCTTCCTTAGAATCCCCTGTGTGACCTCTGCTCTTTCGACTGGAGGAGTTTGTTGCGATATTCATATCTGTCAGCCAGAGATGCGCTACAGAGGCCCCCGTCCCACAAGTTTGCCTGGATATCACTGGTTCCTGCTCTGGCTGGTTTCTTCTTTCGTCCAGGGTACTGCAAGGGTCTGGGCCCGCCTCCTAGTCCAGGCGAAGCAAGGGCGGCTGCAGCACGGTACGTGACTTCACGGAGGACAGGGTGCACTGTCACTCCTACCCCTGCCCGGTGGAGTCTTGGACTTAGTGACTGGAATGGTTCGGGGACCAGAGGAAGCCCCGAGATTCATCTTAAGCAGGATACTGGCACCTGTCAACACTGCGGACAGTCCTGCACCCCGCCAGCCCACACGGGCAGAACACAACACATCCCCACGCAGCACCTACCTGGTATCAGGAGGATTCTGGGACATGTAGTTCCGACGGACTACGGGTGGTGAGCGGGCACTGGATTGGGGTGGAGCGAGTTCCCACCAATGGGAAAGTGGCAGGACTGTTTTAAACACAGGTGTTACAAGCCTCCTGAACACTTAGGCATCTGACAAAGGCTGACTGAGCAGAAATGCATTATGCTGCAATTTCAATAAATGAGCTTCCTTAGAATCCCCTGTGTGGCCTCTGCTCTTTCGACTGGCCGAGTTTGCTGCAATATATGTATATATGTATATTACCTACTGGCGGTCGCCAGTAGGTATATATAGTTAGGATTTTTTCTCTATGGGATTTTTGAAAATTTTATGTCTAATAACTTTGGCGTTTGTGGACGGAATTGGCTGAAATTTTCAGGAAAATGGAACATTTTGTTTCTGAGCAGCCACTGAAAATTTGGGGGGGGTTTGTCAAGGGGGGGCTGAGAAAAAAGGGGGGTCCCAAAACGTGTTTTTAGCATTGAGTTTTCCATAGGGCGGTTGGCCTCACTTTTAGCCCGAACGGCTGAATGGATTTGCACGAAACTTGGCAAAATTGTAGGGACTGGTAGCCCGATGTGCCTTTGCTAGGTCTCAATATATGTGCTGCAGTGGATTTTGAGAAATTAACGTTCAAAAAAAGATATATATCTGTAACAGCGGACCGGGCAGCGCTCCAGTTCGCGTACTTTTCGCGTTACGGAGCTTTGTGAAGCGAAGCTGATTGGTTCTCCGGCGTCTGTAAACATTCCAAACAGTCCGTAGCGGCCGCCATCTTGTCTCTCGGTAGGATCGAGAGACAAGAGGAGGCCAAAGCGAAGGGGCAAATGACCATAAGGGGGCATAGTAGATCCTCCCTGACCCCCTAGGTTTGATGTGGAGGTTTTAAAAGGGCCCCGCGGGGCAAAAAAAAATAAAAATAATAATAATCGAACGGCTGAATGGATTTGCACGAAACTTGGCAAAATATTAGGGATTGGTAGCCCGATGTGCCTTTGCTAGGTCTCAATATATGTGCTCCAGTGGATTTTGAGAAATTAACGTTCAAAAAAAGATATATATCTGTAACAGCGCTCCGCTTCGCGTACTTTTCGCGTTACGGAGCTTTGCGAAGCTGATTGGTTCTCCGGCGTCTGTAAACATTCCAAACAGTCCGTAGTGGCCGCCATCTTGTCTCTCGGTAGGATCGAGAGACAAGAGGAGGCCAAAGCGAAGGGGCAAATGACCATAAGGGGGCATAGTAGATTCTCCCTGACCTCTTAGGTTTGATGTACCATTTTGCCAAGTTTGGTGTAATTCCGTTCAGCCATTCAGGCTGTAGACGTATCTAAATGTCCTATGGAAAATTGCATGGGGAAAACACATTTGAAAGTGTTGAAATTTAGAACCAATTAAAATGTTACTTTGGTTTTGTATTTGTGTGTGATGAAAGTTAATTGGTTATGTATATATCTAAAATGAGAGGAAACCACAGCCATTTTGTGATACTACTGTCTGAGGTATATTTGTGAGGAATTTTTGGTGCTCAATTTCTGGTGTTTGATTTACACAGTACTAACACTTCTCCTACTTTTAAAAAGGTGAGTTGTTAATTTGTAAGGGGAACTATGTTGTACACTTTAAGATAATTTGAAAAATGTTTTCTGTTATTTATTTACAGTCCTTCTGTTATACTAAATACTTGATAAAGTTAGTTTTATATTATGTATTACTAAAAACGATAAATGAAAGTGATTATTTTTTTCTGCAATTTACAGCAAGCAATTTCAAAATAAAATGGCTCACAATGAAGAGACCGTGGCAATTTCTTTTGAATTATCCACTACATTTATTGAAATTGACAGCACCAATAATGAAATATTCTCACAAGGAGGAGATGACTTGAATGATTTTTTTGATCAATCTCTTGATGGCGAATTTATCGAATGTTTGGAGACCATAGAGTTACAAGAATCATCATTGCAGACTTTTCATGAGGAGATTCCTGATGAGATGATTGAAGAGGAAATTCCTGATGAGGACATGTTACTAGTTCTTTCAAATTTTGAAAATTCAGAAGAATAAATTTATATTTAGAAATCAAAAATTGTTTGAGACATTATTCATTTTTATTTTTAATTTATGAGGTTGTAGCGAAGTGATTGTAGTATAAAATGAGACTTATAGTATAGAGTGCAACATTTTTATGTTACATGGTAAGTTTACTCATATTTACTTTCCTTCTCCCACTATATTATCTCCAATGTGTTTTTGACATCTCTTCTTCATCTCCGGCCTCCTTTCTCTCACTGTCTGTGTCTGATGCATCTTATCGCTGCCATTTTGTGTAATTACAGAAGAGAGTAAAATAAAATAGTTCGGAACGTGAAAAGGGGGCAAAGTAGAGTACCCCTCACCCCCTAGGCCTTCTCAGGCGGTCCCAAAAGGATCAGTTTCTGTTTTCCTGAGAGATTATGGTATGAGTTCCATATACCACAATAACTTGCATTACAACATGCAAGATATCTATCTCCTATTACCAACTTTTGGAGATATTCGCGCTAAGCGCGAATATCTCCAAAAACTAACACCTGCCCTGAGCAGTTCTTAGCCATGTTATCCAATGGGAGGTGGATAACATGGCTAAGAGCATTAGCTCGGTAATGCATGAATATCGCTGACTTTTTAGCGATATTCATGCATTGCGGCCGTTTTTTATCGCATTTGCGATAAACCTTGATAATAGCAAGGTTTATCTGCGATAATTTCTGACGATGCTTAGCGGTAAAAAATTCGTTGCTAAGCATCGTTAGCGATAAATATCGCTTAACTTTGGTAATATGCACCAACGTCTGTTAACGTTCGATTCGAAGGAAATGAGGAAGTGTTGAAAAACATTGTCTGCGCCATCTTGCCTTTTTTGAAATGCCACACTTTTGTTGTGCACGGCAGCCATTTTAGATGCCTTGACCAGACCCACTCTCTGCACGCTGTTGATCCGTAGCATGGCTCCCCACCCTCGCAAGCATCTTCCCCAGGCACTGGTCACCCCCGCTCTCTGTCTTATGCATCGGCAATAAACCTCCCCCCATCTGCGCTGCTCTTCCCTGAGAATCACACTCTGTGCCCGCCGGACACCTCCCTTTCGCCCTATTCACTACCGCACCCTCTGACACTCCTCTTCCTCTGTGTCCGATTGTCCAGGCTATCAGCTAGCCCTGCAGATGTAGTTTATGGCCCCAGCTGTAAAGAATCACCCCTCTTCAAAGGAGTTATAGTAGATCAAGGCCCACACCCGATGAGATCCGTCAAACCACACGCGTTCCTACTATCTGAAAACCATCCTGTATTGTGATTGGGGAGGGGACCGAGCCTGAAGCGGAAGATTCCAGGGATGACTCTTTGTACATCAAAGTTTTTACAATTATGTGTCACATTAAAAATATATAGCACTCCAACAAAGTAGTAGGAATATAAAACTTTAATAACTTATAAATATATACAACAAAATAAAAACAGTAAAAACATTTAAACAATGAAGAGACCGTGGCAATTTCTTTTGAATTATCCACTACATTTAATGAAATTGACAGCACCAATAATGAAATATTCTCACAAGGAGGAGATGACTTGAATGATTTTTTTGATCAATCTCTTGATGGCGAACTTATCGAATGTTTGGAGACCATAGAGTTACAAGAATCATCATTGCAGACTTTTCATGAGGAGATTCCTGATGAGATGATTGAAGAGGAAATTCCTGATGAGGACATGTTACTAGTTCTTTCAAATTATGAAAATTCAGAAGATCTTGCCTGGGTGCCGCACTGATTTGGGTATCCGGCGTCCCGGGGGGTGGGTTGTCAGTAGCGGTCTGTTGTGCGAATAGTTCCAAGGCAGCAGAACGCGCTGAAATCTGGATGGCACGAAGGTGATGTCTAGTAAGTTGCCGCCCAGCAAATAACGGCGTGGGGCGCCGCGGGGGGGGGAGGCAGTCCAAAGTTCCGTTAAAAGGGCAAAGGAAAGGATCGGTGGTTTGAACCATCAGTCAAAAAGGGGAGGGGGTGCAACAATTTTTCCTACCGGGTCACACTGTGCTTTCACCGGAACTGAGGTCTGCAGGTTTCTAGTCATTCAAACTGAGGCTGGCGTCAGCATGGGAGCGCCGACGTCCCGCGGCTACAGTTTCGTCACTCCACGGGCGATCATGGCAGTCATTCCCCATCGGGGGTGTCTGCGGGGGTCGGGGACTCCCGCGGCTCCTCTAGAATCTTCAAGGTCGTGGAGGACTACGGTGGTGGAGTCAACCAGTGACCGGGCCATTTCTTCATGCTGGGCCCGCTCTTGCCAGGTCGACCGCCATTTTGAGAGTTCGGTAGCTACTGGCGATCGCGGGGTCAAATGAGCGGACGGGCTCCACCCTGCCGGGTGAGACGTTGCAGCATCGCCACAGTGGAAGAACCCTTTTCCGGGTGCCTGGAGCACTGAGGTTGCAGCTGGGAAGCCTCCACCTGGGGAAGCGGGAGAGGCCTGTTCGCACCGTCTCTCCCACCCAGTGCACCCCACGGCGTCTCGCTTGACATTTGTTATGGCCGGACCAGGCGATGAGGACGAGGGGGGGGGGGGTCGGAGGCATGTGCAAGACATCCCCCCCCAGTGTTGTCGCAGCCATTATAAAAGAAAGAAGAAATGTCCCGTCCGTCTTTGGGCCGGACCTCCGGTGGATGGCGGCTGGACGCCCTTTGCTCTGGCCCCATGAACGGGTTCCTTGGCTCATCCGGTGGGGCAGGCCTTGGCGTGTGGTGCCTCTCCTGGGCCTTTCGTGCAGTGGCCTCTCCACTCCCAGGCCCTCCATGGATGCTGGTCCAGACTGGGAGAGAGAGGGTCTAACCTGCAATTCTCCAGGGTTACCGCCACCGCGGCCGGATCCCGTCGGCCTCGGCCTCTGGTTGATGGTGGCCGGACTGGGAGAGAGAGGGGAGGGTCGAGGACACGGACATTCCCCCCCTGCAACTCTCCAGGGTGGTCGTAGCAATCCCCCTGGCCGGGTCCCGCTGGCCTCGGCCTCGGCCTCTCCTCCGGCTACACCCTACGTGATGATCTCCTGGCCGACGGTTGGCAGCAGGACCCGCCTTATATGTGTTGCTTCCGGCTGGGCGTAGCCGCAAACCTGTTTCTCAAACAAAGGATATTGAGGCAAATGTGGCGCATACTCTCTTCTTAACCTATTGTGTTCCTTAACACAATCTAGATCCGCACAAATGTTTGTGACATCACACTCAATCAAGTACAATCCCGATAAAGTTTCCAGAATGGGGCGGATGTCTGCTGACTTGTATCTTTCCCAGTTTGCCGTTATTTGGGCGTGGCAGGCGGTGGGACAGACACGTTTTGGGGCAGTGAGGGGCGATGAAGCCTCGTTGCCTTGTGGCCGTTGCAATGTCACACTTGGTTTCTCTTACTGTTTTCAGGTTTCTTATTACGGGCTTACTTCTAACGTTTCTTGTTTCTAGGACAATAATAGGTTTTATCATTACGTATTGTTATCGTTTCTTTGTTTGTTATTTAATAAAAAGTTCATCAGTGGCCTACTGATTTTCGTTTTCCTATTCCTTTCTTTCCAGGTTGTTTTATGCTAAAGTTTCTGTTAACAAGATACAGTGATCACTTCGTTATTATTGCATATGTCCTTTTCACTAGGGGTGCTCTCTTGTCGGGCCAGATGACCTATCTCTAGTAAATGGTCCGGGTGAAACAGGTGCATCAATCAGTGGGGAGTAGATAGGCATGACAGATTACAACGGGGGACAAAGGTCCGCATTACCTACCCTTTCACTACTTGCAAAGATTTTCCTACGTTTATTTGCAAACAGGGAATACCTCCAAAAAGAACCAATTCCCAAACAGTCAATGTTCGGGCAAACAATCAATCAATGAGGAACGAAATAGGCACGACGTGTTAAAGGTTTGCGTTACCTACCTTTCACTATCTGCGAAGGGAGAGAGAATATTCCTATTCTTCCTCGTTTGCAGACAGAGAAGATCCTTAAGAGAACCAACTTCGAACAATTCAATGCTCGATTCAAACAATCAACAAGGGGTACTGTGAACACAAATGAACGCCGCTTATGTACATACACATTGCTATTTTCAACAGGTTGTTCCTAATGTTTCTATTTTAGCCAGGTCAAAAAGAGATCCCATTAGTGGCCTACTGATTTTGCTCGATTCCTTTTGTTTTTTTACACGATTTTTCGCTATCTGCAAAGACTAAACAGAGTATTGCGACTCTGTGCTTGTTTGTAAATAGAGAATGAACCAAAGAGAACAATCAATGAAATGGAGAGAGAAGCAGGCACGACGGATTACAACGGGGGCAAAGGCCTGCGTTAACTACCCTTCACTATCTGCAAAGAGAGAGTACTCCTAATAGAAATGAGGGGGGGGCAGCATTCAAAGCAGATCAGTGTGCATAAACACGAAAATGTTTTTACTTACCACGTACTTGACATTCGACAGCTTATGATATTTGCTATTAAAAAACCATTGAAATTCACTGAAAAAACCATAGGTTATAGACCATATATAGCTAGGAATTAGCATTTACAAAACCTTGAAAATTCACTGAAAAAACCATAGGTTATAGACCATATATAGTTAGGAATTAGCATTTAAAAAACCTTATTTTACTCACACAAAACCATTGAAATTCCATATATAGTTAGTTGTAATAACTATATATCGCGCACCCACAATCCACTGCTGATCATGTCACATATTACATCATTCATGACATGGTCAGTGACATCACTGATGACATCACTGATGACATCTCAAATGACATCACTGATGACATCACTGATGACATCTCAAATGACATCACTGATGACATCACTGATGACATCTCAAATGACATCACTGATGACTTCACTGATGATATCTCATTTGACATTACTGATCACATCACTGATGACATCATTCATGTGATAATACGATGAACCTCTTCAGACTCTAATATAACCTTAGATACACTCAGTGTAAACACAGACTCACAGATTGTCATTCATCCATGAAGTTACACACACACCTAGTCAGTCATGCAAACAATCAATCACACCTCCATTTTCCCAACTATACAGTTATACACACCTTACTTATTCAAACATATACTAAAACATATTTACTCTCTTATACAATCCTGGATACAAGTTCACAATGATGCATACAGCCACTCACACATTCACTGGCTCTTATGCACAGTTATTTATATATGTCAAGTCTCACATGTACTGTGTTTTACATATGTACTTACTTTGACATGTAGCACTGAGATATCCATTCACTCACCAATACACTGATGCACACAGTCAACCGCCCATACAGCTGTTTCCACATGCACTTTTGAACCCATACATCTAGTGAATCAACTGCTCACACATCTATGCACAGAGTCATACACCTCCCAGCCACCCACACACACACTCAGTCTCCCATACAAATACTTGGGCAACCAATCAATAACCCATATAGTTACTCATATAGCTACTGAACAACACATGCAGCAGTTTTCAGAACAACAGACATAATGATGCACAAATTAAGACAGTTTAGTCACTAACCCATGCACTCAGTGAGACACATTTAATCACTCACTCATACAGTCAGTCATGCACCTACTAAATCATTCATCCAGACACTTATACATCCACTCAAGACATATTTTAACTTTACAGAAAAATACAGTCACTGGATGTTGTCATCAGTGATGTCATCAGTGATGTCATTTGAGATGTCATCAGTGATGTCATCAGTGATGTCATTTGAGATGTCATCAGTGATGTCATCAGTGATGTCATTTGAGATGTCATCAGTGATGTCATCAGTGATGTCACTGACCATGTCATGAATGATGTAATATGTGACATGATCAGCAGTGGATTGCGGGTGCGCGATATATAGTTAGTACAACTAACTATATATGGAATTTCAATGGTTTTGTGTGAGTAAAATAAGGTTTTTTAAATGCTAATTCCTAACTATATATGGTCTATAACCTATGGTTTTTTCAGTGAATATATATATATATACCAGCAGCCCGTCCCGACGTTGTCCAGGTATGAATTGCTGCCGACCAGTAGTATATTGTTTTGTAGGATTTCATTTTGATAGCATTTCTTATCTGTGACAGGCCTGTGAAACACTCCGATTCACAGTGCACTGCTGATGCACTTAAGAGTGTGCGTTCAGTAGTGTGTGAACTCGAGTTTCCCTATTTTATTTTTCCTTGCAATATTATATAGCGCGAACTCGACAACATGGCATGAGCACAATTTACATTACAGAAGAACACATTCGTCTGTGGTAGGCACGGGGAGACAAAGCGATTTGCCTGGAATCACAGGATGTTGAGCTGATGCCGAGATTTGAACGTAGCTCCCCAGCTCTATAGTTCGCAATTCTAGAACTTGTGGCGGGAGGTGTGTCTAAAAGTGTATGTCGGTGCTGGCCATCAATGAGAGAGACCTGTGCATTTTTCAAATCGGTGGTGAAAAAATATGAGTATATTGCTGGAGATGTGGGCCGCCGTGCCACCAATGTACTTACCGGGGGAGGGTAAACACCCATTATTCCGCAGCTTTCTTTCCGCATACCATCACTCCGCATACTTTCATTATGAAACTAAAGTACCATGACTCCGCAATGCCATTATAGCGCATGGCATTACATTTTATATGCTTTTACCACGCATACATTTACAACGAAATTCGTTGTAAATGCATGAATGGTAAAAGCATGTATTTTATAATGTTTGGATAAGGTAAGTATGGGTATAGGGGTATATGCTTTGGGGTACTGAGGTATGTTTTGGGGTGCTTGGGTATTTTAAGGGTTCAGATATAGTTTTGGGTTATGGGGTACAGGGGTAGTTTTAGGGTTTGGAGATAGGTATGGGTTTTGGGTTACAGGGGTATTTTTAGGGTTCAGGGCTAGGTTTGGGTTTTGGGGTATAGGGGTATTTTTAGGGTTCAGGGGTAGGTTTGGGTTTTGGGGTACAGGGGTATTTTAAGGGTTCAGGGCTAGGTTTGGGTTTTGAGGAACAGGGGTATTTTTAGGGTTCAGGGCTAGGTTTGGGTTTTGGGGTACAGGGGTATTTTAAGGGTTCAGGGCTAGGTTTGGGTTTTGGGGTGCAGGGGTATTTTAGGGTTCAGGGGTAGGTTTGGGTTTTGAGGTACAGGGGTATTTATAGGGTTCATGGCTAGGTTTGGATTTTGGGGTACAGGGGTATTTTTAGGGTTTAGGGATAGGTTTGGGTTTTGGGGTACAGGGTATATTTATAGGGTTAAGATGGGTTAGTGTTTAAGGGTGTTGGGGTTTTTTAAGGAGTAAGGGTGGGTTATGATTATGGGGTGGAGGGGTATTTAAAGGGAGCAGGATGGACACCCGGAGCTGGAATGTACCGAACCTGGGAAAAAAAACAATGAAATATTGGGCACAACGCTCGCTTTCCGTAATCCCGTGCCGCGCACACGCCCACACCCCCGGCACACACCCACAGCACACGATATGAGACATGGCATGAAGGGCGGAACGTACCACACGCCCCCAGCACACGCCCACAGCACAACGCAGACACACCCACAAGGGACTACTTTGCTGGCACGGTTCTTTTACCTTTTAAATGTATATACAATTGTATGTCTTGCACTGTATGATTGTGATAAACACCACTGTTTCTTGAAAAGTTAATAAAAACTATTTTAAAAAAAATGTATATGGTGGCCGTCTGCATAGCCTATGTCCTTCTGCTGCAACTGCCCTTTCCAACGCTGTATTGGGTGTTGTGATTGGTGTTGTGGTTCCTGAGATTACCCGCCTCAAAGGTTTGGGCTCTCTCTTTATTATATTAGCACTAGCAGCCCGCCCCGACGTTGCCAGGGTATGAAATAGAATGTGTGTAATTTGTGTATCTGGCAGGGGAAATTTATTTTAAAATCTTGCGGTAGACAACATTTTTTGTTTCATTAGAATAGGGACGGAGAAGGGCCAGTTGCAGCCTTGGTTGATGTTAGCAGGCGTGTGTAATGTCGTTGAATGAGAGAGTTATCATCCGTGGGTAAATCCATTTAATGAGACAGTTCAGTGACAGCGAGTAGGAGACGCTGCAGTAATTGTCCCCGCAGACACGCTCATTTGTGTGTTCCCCTGCTTGAGGCCCAGATGCAGGCCTGGTTGATGTTATCAGGCGCGTGTAATTAATGAACTGATCCGCTGCCTGAGCCCGGCTAGAGCCCTGGTTGATGGTAGCAGGCGCGTCTAATTTCGTTGAATGAGAGAGTTCAGTAACAGCGCGCAGGAGAGGCTGCAGTAATGTTCCTTACCAGGCCTCCAGCTGAACGCGTTTGTCATGCCCCCAGCACACGGCCACAACAAAAGATCTTCTGATTAATGTACGCCCCACATGGCATGAAGGGCGGAACGTAGCACACGTCCCCAGGGTTTCTCACGCCCCCAGTGTGCCCCTTGATGCGGCGCAACTGCATTCACATGGCATGAAGGCCGGACACACGCCCCCAGCGTTTCTCACGCCCACAGCGTGTCGCGCCCCCAGCGTGCCCCTTGATGCTGCGCAGCAACGTAATTGGCGCTTGTATGTACGACTCACATGGCATGAAGGGCGGACACATTCCCCCAGCGTTTGTCACGCCCCCAGCACACGCCCACAGCCCACGATGTGATGGCCATACCACACGCCCCCAGCGTTAGTTACGCCCCCAGCCCACGCCCACAGCACAACGCAGACCCGCCCACAAGTGACTACTTTGCCGGCACGGTTCTTTTACCTTTTAAATGTATATGGTTTCCTGCGGTACAATTGTATGTCTTGCACTGTATGATTGTGATAAACACCACTGTTTCTTGAAAAGTTAATAAAAACAATTTTAAAAAAAAGTTTATATGGTGGCCGTCTGCATAGCCTATGTCCTTCTGCTGCAACTGCCCTTTCCAACGCTGTATTGGGTGTTGTGATTGGTGCTGTGGTTCCTGAGATTACCCGCCTCAAAGGTTTGGGCTCTCTCTTTATTATATTAGCACTAGCAGCCCGTCCCGACGTTGTCCGGGTATGAAATAGAATGTGTGTAATGTGTGTATCTGGCAAGGGAAATTTATTTTAAAATCTTGCGGTAGACAACATTTTTTGTTTCATTAGAATAGGGACGGAGAAGGGCCAGCTGCAGCCCTGGTTGATGTTAGCAGGCGCGTGTAATGTCGTTGAATGAGAGAGTTATCAGCCGTGGGTAAATCAGTTTAATAAGAGAGTTCAGTGACAGCGAGTAGGAGACGCTGCAGTAATTGTCCCCGCAGACACGCTCATTTGCGTGTTCCCCCGCTTGAGGCCCAGATGCAGGCCTGGTTGATGTTATCAGGCGCGTTTAAATAATGAACTGATCCGCCGCCTGAGCCCGGCTAGAGCCCTGGTTGATGGTAGCAGGCGCGTCTAATTTCGTTGAATGAGAGAGTTCAGTAACAGCGCGCAGGAGAGGCTGCAGTAATGTTCCTTACCAGGCCTCCAGCTGAACGCGTTTGTCATGCCCCCAGCACACGGCCACAGCAAACGATCTTCTGATTAATGTACGACCCACATGGCATGAAGGGCGGAACGTAGCACACGCCCCCAGGGTTTCTCACGCCCCCAGTGTGCCCCTTGATGCGGCGCAACTGCATTCACATGGCATGAAGGCCGGACACACGCCCCCAGCGTTTCTCACTCCCACAGCGTGTCATGCCCCCAGCGTGCCCCTTGATGCTGCGCAGCAACGTAATTGGCGCTTGTATGTACGACTCACATGGCATGAAGGGCGAACACATGCTCCCAGCGTTTGTCACGCCCCCAGCACACGCCCACAGCCCACGATGTGATGGCCATACCATACGCCCCCAGCGTTAGTTACGCCCCAGCTCACGCCCACAGCACAACGCAGACACGCCCACAAGGGACTACTTTGCTGGCACGGTTCTTTTACCTTTTAAATGTATATGGTTTCCTACGGTACAATTGTATTTCTTGCACTGTATGATTGTGATAAACACCACTGTTTCTTGAAAAGTTAATAAAAACAATTTTTTTAAAAATGTATATGGTGGCCGTCTGCATAGCCTATGTCCTTCTGCTGCAACTGCCCTTTCCAACGCTGTATTGGATGTTGTGATTGGTGCTGTGGTTACTGAGATTACCCGCCTCAAAGGTTTGGGCTCTCTCTTTTATAATATTAGTATGGATATATATATATATATATATATATATAATATATATATATGTATAGGTTTTTCTTACCTTACATAAACTTACCTTGCATTGTAAAGGCACGCATTGTAAAAGCACTGGATTGCAAAGGAAGTATGGTAAAGGCATGTTTGGTAAATGCATGCATTGTATACAACGGATATTGTACTCCATATTATAGATGCACTGACTGTGTGTCAGATAGACGCAGCAGTCAAAGTGGGGGAAAAAAAGTAGGGGAACTGTGGGCGGAGAATCAGAGGGCGGGAATAACCCAAGGATTGGATCAGTGGGAGGAGCCAGAGGTGTGGCCAGAATGTGCAAACATCCCAATTTTTAGTATTTCTTTGTCATTTCACTGCCCAGTTTAATCAACTAATGGATATACACGCTTATTTAAGGTTATAATGAGTTATTTACATTCACAAAGTGGGATATGCTTCTAATCACAGAATGTTCCAAATATGATAAAATGTGGAAGCACAAGCCATTTGTCGCCGAGCCATGGAGTTTGTCATCAGCACTTCTCCCTTTTTCCACAACAGCAGTTGAAACATGAATGGCAAAATATCCTAGTTTGCAAATGTTTTCTATATGATTATGGCTCTGCCATATTTGCCTCATAATGCAAGATCTGCTGCATGATCCGACCATTTAAACGAATAAATTGTTTATAGCTCAAACATATCAGAAGATAATAAAAAATGTGACCTGTTTAGCAGCGAAGTTGATGGCTTATTGCAAAGGTTGACTGATCACCTGTTTCACTGTTGCATTTGTATGTTACACCTGTACTAGTACGGCAAAATCTTTCCAGAGACTGTTAGCATGTGTACACATGTCAAAATAATAAAATATCAGAAAATATACTGCAATACGCTGCAGCCTTTTTTTAATGAATAATTTAGTTGGAACTGCAGCATAATTTTGTCCTCCTTTGCTGCATAATTTTTTCCAATGACCCCACAGCAAACAGCACATGTTAAAAGTGCTTGTGAATGAAGCAGAGAGACTGCAAAGTTTGTGAAATTAGTTTGGGGTGTGTGCAAATTCTGCATTGCCAATCCCTGATGAGTTGCATTCATTACTTCTGAAACAAGGCCCATGGAGGTTATGTTATGTTATGTTAAATGTAATTTATAGAGCGCACTGACACCAAAGCTTCCTGGCGCTAATAAAAGAACAGGTGAGGGGGGAGCATAGGTGACAAATTCTAAATAAGGATGGGGAAAAGGTGGGTTTTTAACATTTTTCTGAAATTCAGGAGGGAAGAGCAGGATTTGATTGGGAGAGGGAGGAGCTAGGTAGAAGAAACGACGGCCGCCGAATCTCTTGGTTTTACTCTTGGGGGTGATCAGCAAATCGCGGTGGGCAGATCGGAGATTGCGTGTAGGACAGTGAGGGCGAATGAGGGATTTTAGGAAAGCGGGGCTAGGGAAATGAAGTGCTTTGAAGGTGAGGCATGCCACCTTAAAGGCGGCCCTTCGATCGACTGGGAGCCAGTGGAGGCTCGTGAGCAGAGGCTTAGCTGATTGCCATCTGGGGGTTCCATGAATCAGGCGGGCCGCTTGATTCTGGACATCTTGGAGGCGTTGTATCAGAAATTGTGGCAGAACGTGGTAGATGGCGTTGGAGAAATCCAAACGGGAAAGTACCAGCGAAATGACAGTTTGAATAAGTGCCGCCGGGGGAAGAAGGTGACGAACTTTGCGGATCCTCCAAAGTTGATACATACAAGAGGAGACCACCGCTCCAACTTGAGCCCTGAGAGAGAGCTCGGTGTCGAAAATGACGCCCAGGCTCTTTACTGTTTTTGCTGGGGTGGGGGGGAGCCAAACTCTGGAGGCCAGAACTGTGGGCCCCAGTAGGTGTGACTGAGTCCAGGGAGAAGGAGCTCCGTTTTACCGGGGTTCAATTTCAATTGGTTCTGGTTCATCCAGAGTTGGATGTGAGTCATGGCTCCATGGAAGGTTTTGATGGCATGTGGTGAGTTGAGAGAAAAGATGATTTGTAGGTCGTCAGCATAGTTATAGGTGACGATATCCCATTTCAGAAGTGACTGGATGAGTGGCCGAAGATAAAGATTAAAGAGGAGCGGGGAGAGGGAAGAGCCCTGGGGGACACCACATGACGTGTTTTTTTTTTATAGCAGTGTAAGGGCCTAGGCGTACCGCCTGTGTTTTTCC
The DNA here is from genome assembly GCF_964261635.1 of Lissotriton helveticus. Lineage (NCBI taxonomy): Eukaryota > Metazoa > Chordata > Amphibia > Caudata > Salamandridae > Lissotriton > Lissotriton helveticus. The sequence goes on along the minus strand of NC_136071.1, from coordinate 211,010,961 downwards.
CGTAAGGAAGGATTTGACCCACTCAAGAGCAACGCCCTGGATGCCCGCCTGCTCGACACGGTGGAGAAGGATGTTATGATCCACCGTGTCGAACGCGGCAGACAGATCCAGTAGGACGAGGGCTTGGGGGGTTCCCGCGTCCGCGTTACTCCTGAGTGTGTCAAGAACTGCCAAGATAACGGCTTCTGTGGAGTGGGCAGGTCTGAAGCCGGCCTGAGTCGGCTCAAGATAGCAGGAATATTCTATAAAGCTTGACAGGCAGCGGGTGACGTGGGCCTCCATCAGTTTAGAGAAATAGGGGAGGAGGAAAATGGGGCGATAATTCGATGGCTCCGCCATCTCAGCACCAGGTTTTTTTAGGAGGGGTACCAGGATGGCCTCCTTAAAGGAGGTGGGACAGATGCCGCTGCTAAGAGAGCTATTGAGTAGGTATAGGATACTATCTGGTAAGTTAAGGCATATGCTCCGCAGGACGGACGGTGGGCAGCAGTCGTTCGGGGAGCCAGATTTCACGCAAGTGGCTAGTTCCGCCAAGGAGGTGGAATCTAGAGTGGGAAAGGAAGTGAAAGTCGAGGGGTTATTAAAGGAATTGTCCGGTGGTGGCAATTGGGGAAGTGGGGGGATGGATTTTTTGATTGTAGAGATTTGTTCTAGGAAGAAGGAGTTCAGGGTGTCGCAGGCCTCCTGGGTGGGGGTCTGGGCTGGTACCTATGGGTGAGGCAGACTGGCCTCAAGAGCAGGGCCAGCCGTGCATTAATGTTTGTTAGTGCCCCCAATGACCACCTCTGCCATGGATTCCCTCACTACCATCCTTTAACAGTTCCCCACAAGTCTCAATAACCACACTCTCTCTCAGATGCCTTTAATTTGATTTACAGCACCACTCATACCAGTGTAGGGTATCAAGAGCACTTTACATCACACGCACATTACTCAGAGACAATCAATATGTGTGTAAATCACTGTATAGAAAATGTTACATAAGACTAAGGACTACAAGATGTAGGAGTCACATGAAAACCGTACTAGTAGGCCGTAAAGTTTAATAGTGATTGGTCTGGAGAAACACAAAACTCAGAATTTAAAAACGTAATACCATGGTTGGGGGTTCTCTTTAATAATCAGAATGGATTTCTCTCCAAAAGAACACTTTTTGCAGCATTAGGATAATCAAAGACTGGGGAAATAAGATAATGCTCTAATTTATACCTTGCAGTTTGTATGAAAGTTAATAGCTCACTGTTCTATGTTAGGATTTTATCTTATAAACTGCAAGTAACAAAAGGATCTCTCTGACAAAAGCAGTAGTCCACTGACCTATTTACATAATGTGCACTTTGTGATCTGCATGGTACATGTTCTTTGCAGCAGGCACATTAACCCTCTGGGCTACCTTTCCATGAATCAAAACTTACACTAGACAAAATGATCTCTCTCTAGGAGGAACATTAAACACCAGAGTAGTCATGACATTTTTATTGTTGCCGAAAATTGCTGGAGGCTAGGAAGGAGGCAGCAAGCCCTTTTAAAACCTTAATATACTTGCAAACATAATGCCTCCACCCAAAGTCAGCATCCGGTGCAGTCACACCGGTGGCACTGCCCTAGAGCTGGCCCTTCTCAAGGGTCCTGTGACCACAGTGACAGAGTCACTATTATTCTGGCTGTGCTGCTTCATAGGCCTGCCCGTAAGACTGGAGGTGAACTTCAGTAAGGATTGTGGTGGACAAACCTTGAAAGTTAACCCCCACTTGCCACTGCTAGGGTCCACCTGCTGGTGCTAAGACATCAGGGCTTCTAAGGTCTTGCGAAGCCTTCTAAGGTCTAGCATGGGATTGTGCTCTCTCAGGAGAGTGGTCTGGTGGACTGATTGTTAAGGCTAAACCTGGTTCCCCAGTTCCAAATTCAGCAGCTCTGGCCATAGTGCCACATCCTCTCCCCCACTGAGCACCATACTACCCCACTGAGAAAAACTCACAGTGACTTCAACTACAACCCAATTGCTGCCGGCTATAAACACCTGGTTGCGGCTCAATTTAAATGACGCACAAGACAAGAGCAATATGCGGCCTACAAAAAAAAGTAACAATATCCTTGAAAAAGCAAACACTCATAGGGAATGCAAAATTTAGCAAACCATGTGAAATGTAAGCAGGAACAGCATGGTTACCTTAACGCTTTTACACTCAGTATTCAGAAATCAGTGAGTGCTTTTACCTGAAAAGTTATGGACATGACCACAGTGCCCTGAATGGATCCATTTCAATGTCCATTGCTTACATTCTTACAAAATGTAAGCAGTATGGTGAAAGGACCACCTCCCTGGACGCAGAGCACAGTACACATTTTGTTTTCCAATCCACACTTTGCAGTACCTCCAGGACTGGTGCACTCGTTGCAAGCCCAGGGAAAACAAAGACAAGAAAACAAAAATAGCGCTTCACTGGCAAACTCTGTAAAAGTGGCGCTAATGTGTTTGGGTGTGAATAAAATCAATCTGGCCAGTTTGCTACCACTCTGTCTTACTTTACTTAGTTATTTTTCATATGTTTAACCTTTTATTCCAGGTGCTGAACTTTGGAATTAAAATAGGACATTTCCTGCAAAAATGTCTTTCTTTTTTGGATCCATTTCACAGGGGAGCAAATAAAAGAAAGGAGAGGAAAGAGAGTGAGAATCCCGTCTTGAAGTCACGGTTTTCAGTAAGAGAAGAACTGCTAGACAGAAAAAAAGGAAAGAGGGAAAGAGTGAGGGGTGGGGCAGCTGAAGCAGCAGAGCAGTACTGGACACTGTATTTTTCTTCTCTGGGCAAGAAGGAAAAGACAGGCCTGTTACCAATCCTCAAACGAACGGCAGGAACGCTGGGGCATATTATCAAGGGGGTTTATCTCCGCTTTTTTGGCTTTAAAAGCCAAGAAAGCGGAGATAAAATTATCTCTCTATTACCTAGCTGTCGCTAACACCAGTTAGCGACAGCTAGTAGGAGATAGCGACCATCTTGGGCCCAGCTTTGCATGTCAGTGATATTTATCACTAATGACATGCAAAGTGGGCGTGCCAAGATGTTAGCGACTGGAAACAGTCGCTAACATCGCTATCTCCTATTACCAACTTTTGGAGATATTCGCGCTAAGCGCGAATATCTCCAAAAGCTAACACCTGCCCCTGAGCAGTTCTTAGCCATGTTATCCAATGGTAGGTGGATAACATGGCTAAGAGCATTAGCTCGGTACTGCATGAATATCACTGACTTTTCAGCGATATTCATGCATTTCGGTCGATTTTTATCGCTTAGGAGATAAACCTTGATAATAGCAAGGTTCCTAAGCGATAAAAATCGCAGCAGCTCGGCGATAAAAATATCGCCGCTAAACCAACATAGCGATAATAATCGCTAGTTGTTGGTAATATGCCCCGTTGAGCTTTATTTATAGGCAATAGTGATTTCTTGCGTCCTGGGACGCATTTTAAAAATAAAAAAAAGTAGGGGAATGGAATCCTTGGAATTGAAGAACTACTGGATAGAGGTGGCACATAGTCACTGGTTCCTATGAGGGAGTTCCTCAGTAAAGTGACACATGGAGACCGAGGGTCTCCACCATGTATCCCCCTGGAATCACTCATTGCCCCTACTTAAGGGGTATCTCCATATGGGTGTGTGAGATTCATGAAATTTGCTTTTGATTAAGTACAAGAAATGTCAGCAAAATTACACAATACTGGGCGCAATGACGGGAAATGCAAATCTGTCATTTTACGCTATATTTTATTACAAAATGTGTCCTTGCATTAATTTTTGGTGCAAGGATGCATTTAGACAGACGCAGTGTGAACAAAAGCTGCACTTGTTCTGTTGTTCATGTGCATTGCCAATGGCACCACTCGCAGTAAATCTTTGGAGCGAATGGAGCATAATTATGCAAAAATTGCCATCATTTCAGGAAGTTGTTGTAGTAAGTGCAACACAAAGTCCCTGAAATTGAGTGAATTATGCCAACAACATTTAAATTTAGCCCAGGTCTAATTTCTATCACCCTTTGAAATGCTGGCCATTCCTGCCTGCACAATGAAAGGTGGACCACTACATCCAGCTAATGGTTTGATCCAAGTACAGGCCCGAGTTTGCACCAGCAATGAGAACAGTGGATTCAGTGTAATAGGGCGTGTGATCCTGATTTGCACCCAGTGCAGCAAGTTAAAGGTGTGCAGTGGTGCAGACCATGGCAGACCGGGGCAGCCTCCCCTTTTTTAGCAGTATAAACCTAGGGGCTAAGTTATCAAAAGTGTAACTGACATGTGTACCTGCTTTTTGTGTCCAGGTTAGATGACCACCTCCCTCCAGGTCATTATGGACACTGTTTCAAGTCATGGAATTCTGTGTGATAGATGAATGCACTCTGAGAGTTGCAGTGCTGTTTTGCTACCACTGAACCAATTAGTCTGTGTTTTCAAGTGCTGCGTTCAGCAAAGCAGGCACTAACTCAGAGACATGATGAGATAAAGTATTGGCTTAACACACAAAAAAGAAATGTAAAGATCCATTCTGCACAGGCACAACACAGAACATTGGATCATGATATGGTCCCTGGAATCAATGATTTGCAAGCATTAATTTCAGGACTGGAATAAATGTCTGTAATGACCTGGAGTGTGGTGGTCACCATAACCCCCAGTGCCCTTTGGGATTACAGAGTAGGCCCCTGATGCTTGCTCGGCCACCTTCTGTGAAACAGATTGTGCCTGTACTAAATTAGTGGCTATGCAAACTCAACGGATCCTTCCCTCATTTGCATGGGGCCACGAGCCCCCGAGGAGCTCCTTGATAGTTGGGGCTGAGAGTGGGGGTCACAGGGATACCCCCAAAACATTCCCATGCAGATGACTCACTTCAACCACTTGCAGAAGGATCTCCATCCTTCTTTGAAATTTAGACCAATTGCCACCTGCACAGTGAACGGTGGACCAGCGACTTCACACAGACTTTACGTGTATGGATCCCAATGCAAGTACAGGTTTGCTCCTGCACTGGGAGCAGCATATAAATTGTGATAAGACACAATAATACCATCTGCGTCCAGCACACCCAGTTAAATGTGTGTTACAGCACAGACCAGGGCAGTGCGACCTATTTGTAATATGATCTGCAAAGTTAATTATATGTACCTTTTGTTTTCTCAGCTAGAATACAATGTTGCTGAATTTTTTATTGCATTTGGTGGAAGCCAAATTCCGCTTGCTGTAATATCTGGGCAGAATAAGCAACTCAAGCTCTGAATACATTTCTGTTCCCAGAACAGTTTCTGTTCAAATACCCACTGGACAACATAATTATTGGTAATAAATGCATATTTTGGGTCGCTCGATCAGGAGAGACTGGAATGTTTACCAGTACTGAACTTGCATTTTAGCCAAGATCACACTTCAACTAAATAAAAATGAACCATGGTGGTATCTACAAATCACAAAACCTCCATTTTCAGCAGAAGACTGACCACCAGGCTTCTACTTACAGATGATGTTGCTCAATATAAATAAATTAATCATTTAAAACAGTCAAGAAATAGAATATTGACGTTCCAGATGTATGGATTAAAAAAAAAGGATGTATTAATTCGAAAGTACGACAAAAAAACATAATCCAAAAGTCATATTATTCAGCGTATTATACATTTACTGTGGTAAGTAGTCGAGGTTTAAAATTATTGATGAATAAATAGGGAGTGAGATTCACTTTTCAGCAACATAAATTGTGGAGAAGCGTGGCTCAATGGTTAGAGCGGCTGATCCTGATGCAGAGGTCTGGCCCGGGACCAGGGTTCAATTCCCGCCTTGGTGGCTCTTGGACTCAATTTCTCCGGGACCAGGGTTCAATTCCTGCCTCAGTGGCTCTTGGACTCAATTTCTCCGGACCTGATAATTCTCGCCTTGGTGCCTAGTCTAATCATGGGTCCCACTCTGGGCAATAGCTTGCTTAATCTCCACAACGGCCCCAGCAGCGCTTGGATGCCTGGCTTCACCTTGGGGGTGCCCAGGAGTGGACATCTCACAGGGAAAGCCAGGAAGGGTTCCACAGCGGTATAAGTACAGCACCAGGAGACCCCAAAATGGGGTGACAGTTGCGCTTTACAAGTACACACACATTTACATTTGACATGGGCCATTGCCTGGGGCCAATCTGCCAACTTGACTCTCTGCTTCACCCTGATTGAAGGCCTGGCGTGTGGCTAGCCTCTTTGGTTCAAGAAGATTTGAACCAGACAAGTACAGTCTGGAGCCCTGCACGTGATGTATTGATGCCAGATGAATGGATTAATATAATTTATAAAGCGCAAGTACTGTCAATGGGCGTCTTGGTGCTGTAAAAAAACAGGTTGGACTTAGATGTATCTGTTCACTCGATAGAATTAGGGTAGAAAGACACTTGGGGTGCCATTATGAGATGATTAATATCCCCAGGTGGTAAGACTGTACCTGCTATTACCAAATGGAAGATTGGACCCTGGTATTGGAAGTTGATCACCTATGGCTCTGAATTGGTCGGAGCACGCTGAAATCAGTGTTACTCCACTAGTTTCCAGGTGTGGACATGTAACTTTTGGCCTTTTACTGAGGACCAAGACAGCCACGAATGACCTGAAGGCTTTCTTCATGCCTATATTTTCTATATTTGAGCACGAAGGACACATAAATCTAGCACATTGCTACTTACACCATCAACGTCATCATTGGTGGAGTGGTGTGGCTCACTGGTTAGAGGCAGCAGACCTGGGAGCAGAAGTCGGCCCGGGACCAGGGTTCAATTCCCGACGCGGCAGGGTCGTGGACCAAGGTCAGCGGACTCGACAATTCTCGCCTCGGTGCCTACTCTAACCTGGGGTCCCACTCGGCAACTCTGGGCATTAGCTTGCCTAATCTCCACAACGGCCCCATCAACGCCGGGGATGCCTGGCTCCACCTTGGGGATTCCCAGTAGGGACCATCCCACAGGGAAAGCCAGGACGGGTTCCCCAGCGGTATACAGCGCCGGGACGCCCCTTTGCTGGGGCAGCTGTGCGCTTTACAAGTATACGACATACGACACATTTGTGTTTTTTATGTTATTAGTTTATTTTAGAATGTTGACAGAGGAAAAAAGACAAGGAAATAAAGGGAAGGCTAAGCAGAGCCCAACACATGTAAATACACAATAATCAGCGACCATTGTTTGGCTTAGTTTATTGTACATGCAGGTACACTATACACTGAGCCAATGTTCACAGCATAGCCTGGGTGATACAGTAGATCATTCACTGCTGACAGAAAGTGAGGGGGGGGCTTTGTGAAAAATAACTAATTGCACAAAAAAGAGACAGAAACAATACATCTCCTAACCATCTATTAACTCCTCTGGCGGTGCAAGCTCAGTTGATGACACTGACGAACCGAGTACACGATCAATTTATTCTCAGAAATTTCCAATTTCCAGATTGCCAGAGGCCAGAAGTGTCAGGATGGTGACACTTCTAGCCTCTCAGGACTACATGGGTGAAAATTGAAATGTTGCAGCTCGGCTTTGATGAAGAGCTGTCGAATCCTTCGCTGTCCTTGCAACTTGTGCTTTGTATTGGATTTTCGAGCAGTACCTCTGATAGCATCCGTGCAGATGCCCACCTGAGGTTCAACCTTTGCTGAATAATTTCTTGTCAGATCATATTGTTCATAGCTGTCCAAATAATTTTTTCACATGCCATCCAAAGCTGCCAACGCTTATGCCAACTTTGGAATAAAAAACGAATAGAAAAATGATGAGTTAATAGCAGAAAAAACAAAGGAAAAACGCAAGTATAATTAAGGGTGTTACTGCCAATTACACATGTGCCACTCAGGGAGTAGTAATGAAGGCGTGTACAATCTTCAATTCCCTTAATAAATGTGGTGGAATCAAACAGTACCGGATAGCTTGAAGTGGCAGGCTTTAGAAACAGGAGGATGTTCCTCCCTTGGGGATCACGGGCTTTAAAAAAAATATTGTTACACCTAGGGGCATATTATCAAGGGTGGCGATAGGGAATTTCGTTTTCGTCCGTTTTCGGCCGCTAAGCGGCGATAATTCTATCGCCCTATATTAGCAAGCTGTCGCTAACAACAGTTAGCGACAGCTTTTAGGTGATAGCGAGCGGTTTGGGGCCCGCTTTGCATGTTAGGAATATTTATCGCTAATGACATGCAAAGTGGACGTACCCAAACTGTTAGCGACTGAAAACAGTCGCTAACATCGCTATCGCCTATTAGCAAGGCAGGCGTAGCGTTGGAAATATTTGCGCTAAGTGCGAATATCTCCAAATACTAACACCTGCCCAGACCAGTTCTTAGCCATGTTATCCAATGGGAGGTGGATAACATGGCTGAGAGCATTTTGTCGCTAATGCGTGAATATCGCTGCATTCTCAGCGATATTCACGCATTTCGCCGCTATCGCCGGAAAATGTATTGCTTTGGAGATAAACATTGCTAATAGCACGTTATCTCAGCGTTAAATTCCGGCGATGCTCAGCGATAAAAAAATTGTCGCTAAGCCTATTTAGCGATAAATATCGCTACTTGTTGGTAATATGCACCTTAATCCCCAGACTTTCCTTACCAACTCTGGGAAGGGGAGAGAGATTTGTTGGGATACTGTATACCGTCTCACAGACTATTACATATTGCTCTAGGAATATTCTATAACCAGTTTTGAATGGGTCACCTGTCAGCTAGATACAAAGCCTCGAATGTAAGACCTAACTTAGGTGTTATTGACCCTACCACACCTTATTGGTGTCATGCTTTATCATAGGGTTGTATCCTGGTCTCTATAAACCAGGATAGGCTCAACCATATTCAAGGGAGCATTTGTGATATTTTATCCGACAGGGTCTCCTAGTGAAAAGTTAAGAATTTCTGGAAAATACCACAATATCCCTGTAATATGGGGTGCCTCAGGTATGGCTACAAATCTGAAATGTGTTTTTAAAGGACCCCCACTATCCCTACATCAGGATGCAGGTACACCAAATTCCTTTAAACGATCTGTTTAACATCCTAGCAGGTATGCCACACTTACAGTGTTGATGTAAACATACTGTTGATTCTCAGCAGGTGAGGGTACGTTTTAGCCTCTCTATATTTTGGAACCTATAATTGTCCAGATGATGGGAGCCCTGGTGAAACAGGATATCTGCAGAACTATTACACTATTTACAACTTTTCACAAGAGTTAGTCGTGTGGTAACTACTCACTGTCATTTTCTCATTGTAATTAGTGTAAACAGTAACTCATATTCAGTGCTGGCCAGCTAGTTAACTCTAGATCATGCACCCATGTGAACATTTCTTCTTCAAGTTCTTGACGTTTATTTCTCAATGTCTGAAACATTTGAAATAGTAAACAGGAAACTGTTGGATCTTGTCCTCTCTGCAGGGTCACCCCAAACCTTATGCTCTCACCCTCCTGTTTTCTGAGCCCTTTTATGGCTTTTGGGACTCTGTGCACTTTACCACTGCTAACCGGTGTTAAAGCGCTAGTGCTCTCTCCTTTAACCCCATGGATGCTCAGCATATTCCCCTGCTGTGCTGAGAAATCGGAAATCCCACCCATCATGACGAGCTGGGCTCGTCATGAGCGTGCGAGGAGGCTACTTCATGACGAGCCCAGCTCGTCATGAGCGTGGAAGGGGTTAAACATGGTAGAATTGTTGTATACCTGATTTGCTCATTAAAGTTACCTGTAGGTATTTTATAAAGTGGTACTGCATGTACCTAGAGCCTGTAAATTAAATACTACCATTGGGACGGCAGCACATTTCCTGCCACTTACTGAAGTAGCCCTTTAACATGTCCAAGGCTTGCAATTGCAGACTGTGTGGGCAGTTTTAAACTCAAACTCAACCCTAAACTCAAACTCAACCCTCCACAACCAATAACCCAATTTCTCACATTGGTGGCAACTTCAGGATTCAGTACTTGTGTGTGTGCACTGCCATACAGCGATTGCTGTAACGCTAACATCCCATATAAATAATTTGACACCAGAGTTGACCTCCTTTTAAATTCTCCTTAGTTTCTTATTGGATATTTTTTTCTCTTCGAAATGTACGTTTTCCCCAGCTCCTTGTTTCTACCATGGAGATGGAGCTGTTCAACATTGATAACCTCAGCAGAATCTCTGCAAGGAAAGGGGGCTGAATGTAGTCAAGAGGGCCACAAAGTTGAACCTTCAGTTATCCATGGGTGTCTTTGAGGAGATCAAGAGGATGCAGTCCACACCAGAGGAGCAATAGGATGATAATACTAAGAAGTATGGACTGGACTTGGATGAAGGGAGGGCCCTGTCATTCAGCCTGAACTACAAGTGGAGAACAACTTGCCCACAGAGGAGGAGATCCCTGCTGAAGGAAGTAGAAATGAGTCCACCCACAAACTATCCCCTGAATAGTTGACAGACAGGAGTGCTGAAAGGGAGTGCAGGTTGCAGCTGGCTAAGCTTCAAATGGAGAGAAGCTGGCACTAGAGTAAACGAAATTTGCCTAAAGGAGAAATACAATTTGATTGCCAGGGAGCACATTTCATTTTTTGTTTTTCAGAGCTGCACCAACACCTAGTGGATATAGTGGATAGTTAGCTCATTGACCCCAGAGAGCTTGCTAAGGAGGTGGGCCGCTGGCTCAGCAACAGGATTCCACAAGAAGGTACCTAGGAGTAACCCCAAGAACGGTGTTTATGTTATTTTATGTGCATGAAGTTCTTGCTGTGGGTGGTTGGGGTGGGTGTGGGTCCAAGCACTGCAGGCCATCAAGTGGAGCCTGCTGTTCCGCCTCTCTTGGCTTTTTCGGTTTCCTCTTTTCTCTTTTCTCTCTCTGCTCTCTTTGACCATTTTTCGCTCTTTTTCTTTTTCTTTTCTCTCTCCTTTCTCTGTTCTCTTCTTGCTCCCCGCATTGTCCAAACTGCTGCTGTCCCCCATCGCCCCTCAACTCTCCAGTATGTCCTTCCCGCTCCTGCTCTCCCCCACTCAGCTCTACCACTAAGTGCTAGCCTCTGAGCCCCATGAGCTATCCATTTGGTGGGTGCTCGAGGCTCTCCACCATCCCCAGGCTCCTGCCTGCACCTCATCCCTGGTGGGTCAGTGGGAGAGCACTCTGCTCTTCTGCCTCTCTTGGCATGTTCTGGGCCCTCTTTTTTCTTTTCTCTCTCTGCTATATTTCTCTCCCTGCTATCTTTCTCTCTTTTTTCTCTTTTCTCTCTCCTGTCTCTGTTCTCTTCTCACTCCCTGTGTTGTCCATGCCGCTGCTGCCTCTCTGGCCCCTCCCCCCTGTAGTGTGTCCTTCCTGCTCCCGCCTCCCAACTGACCACCCTCCCTGACCGCTACTTAATGGCGGCTGCTGCGTGGCAAGAAAAGGTAGACCACTGACCTGGTCAGTGTGACTGCTCCCCCCACACAGCTCCACCATTAAGTGATGCCCTCTGAGCCCCCTGAGCTCTCCATTTGCTTCTCCACCCGCAGGCTCCTGCCTACACCTCATCCCTGGTGGTCCAGTGGGAGAGCACTCTGCTCTTCTGCTGTTCTGCTTCTCTTGGCTTTTTCTATGGCCTCTTTTCTCTTTTCTCTCTCTGCTCTCTTATCTTTCTTTTTTCTCTTTTCTCTTTTCTCTCTCCACTCTCTGTTCTCTTCTTACTCCCTGTGTTGTTCACACTGCTGCTGTCCCCGCGGCCCCTCACCCCTCCAGTGTGTCCTTCCCGCTCCCGCCTCCCAGCTAATTGCCCCTGACCCTTACTTAATTGCGGCTGTGCTGCTGCTGGCACGCCAAAGGCAAGCCCATCTGCACCAGTGCGAGACCCGACTGTGACCAGCGCCAGGTAGCCTGGTCCACCGACCCGCCTCTGCTATGACTCCAGCCTCCACTATGACTCCAGCATGTTTTTGAGGTGGTAGGCTAGATGCCTGTTGTTCAGCTTCTCCAGGACTTTTATTGGGTAGGGCTGCAGGGAGATGGGTCTGTAGTTGAGTCTGTGGAAGGCTTTTCGAGAAGGGGGGAGTACTAGGGCGTGGTTCCAGGCAACCAGCTTGGGGCAGGTGTTTAGGTTTGGAGTGTGTACTACGCTGATGGGGTGCAGTCCTTTGACAAGGATGTGGTAGTGGCAAGGGTCCAATTGGGCCCCGGGTTCGATAGACTGCATAGTGGAAGCCAGGTCATCAGTGTGGTATCTTTGGTGAAAATGGGGAATTGCAATATGAGGTCAGCAGGATCCTGTTGGGGAGAAAAGTTGCTGTATATGCTGGTTTTCTTGTTGCAGAAGAACTGGGACTGCTTGGTGCAGAGGTCCTCTGAGGGGATGATACTGGCGACCTGAATGCTGGCGAAGGGTAATCATTCCAAAAGGCAATGATCTCTTCACTTCTGTTGGTATTGTCATGTACAGAGCATTTGGTGGCTCAGATCTGCTGAAGGTAGCATCTGAGAGAGGATATGAAGGTGTTCCTGTCCATGTTGTCCTGGCTCATTCTCGTTCTGTGCTTCAGTTGTGTGCATTGCAACTTGATCATCCTGAGTCCTACATGTACCAGCTGCCTTGCAATCTGTATCTTATGTTTGTTTAAGGGGAATTGAGGAGTGCCAATGTGTTAGTGTAGGAGATGGTCTAATTGTTGAGGTTGGGGATGGAGTCAGGTAGTCTGCTGCTGTGTACGGGACAGTGCTCCAGGAGTGTCATGGTCCTGGCAGCTTCTTCTGAGACCTTGTTCCAGTCAAGACAAGTGGGTCTGTTGGTGGTGGTTCTCTTCTGATGCAGGATTTGAAGGGTGAGCTCGATGGGTTGTGGTCAGTCCATGTAACTGGAGGTGGTTTTGTTTACCATGATGTCGCTGAAGGTGGTAAATATGTAATTCAGTAGGCAGTCAGTTGCATGAGTGGGTGCTTCCACGCATTGGGTGAGGCCGAGGTTTCCAATGTCTTTGAGTAGGAAAGTAGATTTTGGGTTAGTTTGGCCTTCCAGGTGGAAGTTAGGGTCTCTTGGGATGATGAAGGTGCTTGATTTGAGGATGACTGGTGTGAGGAAGTCCATAATGTTATGTGGTCTTGATGTTTGTTAGACAAGGGTGCTGCTCAGGATGACAGACATCTGAGGTGGTGGTGCAGATGATTAAGTCCTTGAAGACAAGTGTGATTCTGCCTCCAGGCTTGTGTTTTCTGTCCTGGCTGGTGATGATGCAGCTGGAAGGGATGGCTGTGACAATGTTCAGGGCAGACATGAGGGTCAGCCAGGGTCTGTGAGGAAGAGAAGGTCAGGTAATGGTTGTGATTTAGGTCCGAGATTTTGGTTCAGTGTTTGGTGAAAGCAGGGGTGTTTAGGATATTGAAGATAGTGCTGAGCATGATGCAGTGGGGGTCCGGTGTTTGTGGCTGTGAATGAATCAGTTGTTAGATGTCAGTGGGGATGTGGTAGGCAGTGGCGGTGGGAGAGTGTAGGAGAACTTGCTGGTGGTGCAGGGGAATGCCAATTCAGTGTTGTATGGTGTAGTGAGGAAGCAGCTCAGCAAGAAACATCTATGGGAGATTCACAGAAGTGTAGCATGAGTGGGGAGGAACAGGGGGGCATATTACCAACGATTAGCGATATTTATCGCTAACGATGCTTAGCAACAAATGTTTTTAACGCTAAACATCGCCGGAAATTATCGAAGAGATAACTTGCTATTAGCAAGGTTTATCTCAGAAGTGATAAAAATCCTCTCGCTAACTGCCAAATGAGAGATTATCGCTGGAAAACCAACGATAATCTCTCGAAGTTTGGCGTTAGCTTGATTATAGGGGCTCACAAACTTAGCCATGATATCCACCTTCCATAGGATATCATGGCTAAGTCAAGAAAATACCAAGTGTAAAAAAAGCAGTGCTAACCGCAGTTAGCGCTACTTTTTTTATCACTAACAGGGTTAGCGAAATCCTTGATAATAGGAGAAATGTCGCTTAACAACATTTCTCCTATTATTTTCCTCTGGAACGCCCCCTTTGCATCTCATTAGAGATGCAAGGGGAAGCGTAGAGAAAAAGGGTGCTAACATGCGAATTTGCGTGTTAGCACCCTGTTTCTGATAGGGAGATAATTTTATCTCCGCTTTCTTGGCTTTTAAAGCCAAAAAAGCGGAGATAAATCCCTTGATAATATGCCCCAGGGTTCCTGGCACTGGGTGAAGGTGGGGGACAAACAGACACAAACAGGCTTGACTTTAGTGCGTTTCTGGCTTGCCTGTGGCATGCCCTCTGCTTGTACGCACTGCGTTCACCATTAATTAGGTCCAGGAAGGGGAAAGAGAGCAAGCAGCAGTCGGTGGGGCTGTGGTGTTGTGCGGAAAAGTGAGAGAACATGTCAAAGCAGAGGTAGGAAAGCTAAGCAGTGCAAGAGGAGAAAAAAGAAGGGACAAAGAGGGAAAAAGGCAAAGAAAAAGTGGGTAAAAGTGTGAAATGCATACCAAGAAGAGAATTGAAAATAATAAGTGAATTGAGAAAAAAAGGAAAAATGGGCAAGAACATAAAAATAAAAAAAAGATGTGAGGAGAGCACATATGAGCTAAATAAAAAAGAGCTGAGGAAAAGTGAGAACGCCAAGGGTTAAACTCATGAAGTACGAACTCTTCAGCCTAGTTTCCTAGTAAAGAACTATACTGAAATGGACAGAGGACAAAAAACCTGATTGGGGTTTCTCGCTTTGCCTGTGCAAATTTTTTATTACACCCAAATAATTGGTCAAATTCATATGAGATGGTTGCGGTATTCTGCACACTTTTCTTCCAGCAGAAAATGCCTGTCAGAAAACATTTTCTATTTGAACCTGTCTCCTTGCTCATAACCAGTATGAATTTTTACAAAATGTCATGAAACAAAATTAGACGTGGACATTGTGGGGCCTATTCACGATTGTAAATATATACATGTATATTTACTAACATGTATGTATGCCATTACACCTAGTTGTAACTCTAATTTTGTTTTTGTTATTCTCCATTTCCGAGTGTACATTCACACCCAGTTGCAGATTTACGTGTCTCCACCTCCTCAAATCAGGGGAAGGAGCTCCAAAAACAGGATTTAGGAGTTTAAAGTTTTTATTAGTAACTTTGTAAATGTAGTTGTAGAGCTGCACCACCGTGACAAAGATATCCTTCGGAGAAAGTATAGGTTTAATATTAAAGATTATTATGGTTAAAAACATACAAATATAGTAATATATCATATAAATTTAAATTAATGTAAAATGTTTATTATTAACCTAGACTGAATAAAATGTTACAGCACATTAACTCATGTAATAAAATGTTTATTAAATAATTATTTGATTTAAATATAATTATTTATTTAATGAATCATTTTTAAACAATAATTTTTATGAATCTCACCCTCATTAACATTTTTTATTGTATTTAATCTAGTATATTTTGTTTAAAATTATCTATTGAATTAATATACGACATACGTTTTTTAATAAAAGTTTAAAGGTAATTTTTTTTAATTGTGCTTACTGTTAATTTTTAAAATAATAAATGTATGAAATAGTTATATATTTTTAGCATATTTACCCCCAGTTTTCCAGCCACTTCCCGTTGTTCCCCCCATATTTACTACAAAAACCTATTCTGAGATGTGCGGAGATAGGAAAGGCAGAGGCCACAGGCCTATGTTTGTGATCAGCATTTTGTAGCGCATGAGCAGGACTATTGTAATTTACGTGTTACAAAATACAGTTTGTGAATAGACTCCTAAACAGTCTCTCTCTTACTATGCTGATTACGATATGCCATACTAATGGCGCTTAAGAAATCATATAGCATACTCTGAACTTCCTCAATGAAAAATGAGGTCATCTTGGAATGTTAACAATATGTACATTTGCGACTTGTCGCATCAGAAAAAAAGCGTTTAATGTTTTTGATCGCATCTCAGTATTCGAGGAAGTGCAGAAACCTCTCTCATTAGTTAGACCCAAAACACCAGCCTAGTTCCTGATTATGCGGTGGAGTGTCAATAATTAAAGCGGTTGAATGAAAAGTTCCTTGTAATTCCCAGGATCAAAGGGCTGCGCGAGGTTTTCGCGATTATGCTCCCTGCGTTATGCTCAACACGGCCGCAGGCTGGAAGTTACTGTGGGAGCCGGGGAGGAGTAATAAACCAGCGGTTGTCAAATTACAGTCTCCGAGGTGAGAGAAATGAAAATGAAGAGAAGCACAGATTCATCACTTTCTTCACAGCTCTGTAAATCCTTTCAAAGCCAAGAATGAGGAATATTAAAGTCAAAATGGCTTTATCATTGTAAGTGTTAATAAACCTATATATATATGGCATGATTACTGTTAGTGGATGTATTTTGAGCCAATGGGAGTTATTGCTTTTAGGCCCAAAAATCAGACAACTTCCTGCTTCCAGAATTCAGGGAGAATATATCACACAGATGCATTAAAGCTCAGCAAGTAACTAGGTGAATTAACTGATTTGTATTTTTGAAAAATGTTTTTATCTTTTATTTCATTCCTTTTCCAAAGCACAGTGTGTATGCACTGATCAAAACGTATTGTGGAGTCATCAAAATTATCTATCACATATTCACTCTGGGAGACGTAATGCAGGGCACTACTCTAAAATCCTTCCAACAACTACAGGAGGAATTTCAGCTGCACAAGACACAATTCCACAAATATCTCCAGTTGTGCCACGCACCGGCCTCCCTGATTCTTTCTCTGGATACCCTGCCTGAGTTTTACCCCTTTGAGGGCCGCCTCTTAATGGGAGACCTTGGGTCCACATAAAATCAGCCAGATCTATCAAACATTGACAACACACATCCGAACAACAATGCACAAGACTAGAGGAACATGGCAAGACGACAGACCAGACCTTACTGATGATGACTGGGCTGAAGCCCTAGCTTGCCCCGGGGCGCACCAGTGTAATCACACTACCGCCTCATAAAATGTAAGTACACATCCGTGTATACTACACGGGATCCCGACTCTGGAAAATCGGTTATCCATTCCCCCACTATGTCTGCGATGCGAAAGGGAGAAGGGCACTTTCATGCACACAGTTTGGAGTTGTACAGCACTACAGCCTTTCTAGCAGAAGGTCTCGTCCTGTCTAGGCAGGGTATTATCATGGAATCTCTCATTCGACCCAAAGTTATTCCTACTTCACAGCACTGATGGGATAGGAGGGAACCAGTATAAACAGCACCTACTCTTTCTATCCCTCACTATCGCTAAGCGCGACATTGCCCACAGGTGGAAGGGGACGTCCCCTCCCATGATGGGTGGGTGGGTGGAGAAAGGACATGGACTGATGTATGGGTGCACAGATTGCTGTGTTCCAGGCCTGAGGCTGCCCCCAGTAACAAAGGAAAATATCACCACGCTGGGTGACATAGCGGGGCAAAGACGCTCCTCCCCTTCCGTCTCAAGACCCCTGATAAGAATTACCCCCACACACTAATCATCACTGTACAACCCACACTACAACATGTCATTTTTTGGGCCTGCATTCAGGTTAATTCTTTGAGATTTATGAGATCTGAGTCTGTCTGCGCTATGTTAATGTTGTATTACCTGCAAGTTTTGCAGGGGTTGCAAATGTATACATGTTATGGTACTTTTGATTTATCTCGTCTCCAAAATGAAACGTAGGGCCACGGCCCACATTGTACCATAAAAACCCAATAAAAAATGTTATTAAAAAAAAAATTATATCACAAAACGACCTAGTTTTGCAAGGGAGGCATGTGCATTTTTGGTCCTGGGCTCGGCGGCCGACTAGGGAAACCTACCAAGCCCACACATTTCTGAAAACTAGATACCGGGCCGTCCAGGGATGTGTGGCTTTTGTGGATCCCCCAAAGTTTTCAAAGTCCACTACAAAACTTAAATTTAGCTAAAAAGATCACATTTGCCTTATGTGTGTGGGATAACCACGCCGGCACACCAAGCGCTCCTTTTGGTCTCCCGATAAATATGATACCACACTTGTGTGGATGTCCAATGCAGAATCCCCTAAAAACGTATTTAAAAAAAATATATATATAGTGCTTACAGTGTGCTGTGCTATCCCTTTCAATATATATATATTTTTTGCCCATCCCAGTTGCAGGCTCTTCGCCCACCCACAAGTGAGGTATCAATTTACTCGAGAGACTGAGTGGGATGCTGAGTGGAGGACATTTGTGCCTGCGTGGTGATCAAAGACACAAATGTGAGGAAAATTTGATTTTTTTAGCTATTTTTTTAGATACATGTTAGTTTTGCAGGGGATTCAGGATACAAAAACATTGGGGTATCCACACAAGCCATACCTCCCTGAACTCCCCGGGAGTCTATTTTTCAGGAATGTTTAGGTTTGGTTGGTTTCTCTAGATGGCCACTGATTTTGATATCTTCACAATACGTTTTGGGCCCTTCCCTGACCTGGATAGTTGGCCCACACACACAAGTGAGGAACCCTTTCTATTGGGAGAACTGGGGGAATGCTGGGTGGTAGGAAATTTGTGTCAGCCCAGTGATCTCATAACTTTCTGACACAGAAATGTGATGAAAATTAGTTTTCTTTTTACAACATTTGAGGTTTGCAAGGGGTTCTGGGTAACAGAACCTGGTGAAAGCCACACAAGTCACTCCATCATGGATTTCCCTGGAAGTCTAGTTTTAAAAAATGTATAGGTTTGTTGGGTTTTCTTAGGTGCCGTCAGAGCTAGGGTCCAAAATCCACAGCTAGGCATATTGAGAAAAAAGGGTCAGATTTCCTTGGAAAAATGTGATATATCCATGTTGCGTTTTGGGCTGTTTCCTAATGCGAGTACTAGGCCTACCCAAGCAAGTGAGGTACAATTTTTATCAAGAGCCTATGGCAAATTCTGGGTGGGTGCACACAATTTACCCCATACTGGATTCCCCTGGATGTGATTGATAATTTTGATGTCTCCCCAATACATTTTCCGCCCTTCCCTGCCGCGGGTACTTGGCCCACTCACACAAGTGAGGTACCATTTTTATCAGGAGACCTGGGGGAACATTGGGTGGCAGGGAATTTCTGTCAGCCCGGAGATCACACAAATTTCCACACAATAATGTGAGAATAATTTGATTTTTTCAAGCTAAATTTGAGGTTTGCAGGGGATTCTTGGTAGGAAAACATTGGGGGATCCACGCAAGTCACACCTCCCTAGACTCCACTGGGTTTCTAGTTTTCAGAAATGTCTGGCTTTGGTAGGTTTCCCTAGATGGCCCAGGACCAAAAACGCAGATGCCCCCTATCTATCACAAAGCGACCTGGTTTTGCAAGGGGGCATCTGTGTTTTAGGTACCAGTCTTCTGATAAAAATTGTAGATCACTTAATAATAAAAGACATTTGTAAGGCACGCAGCTACCCAAACTGAGGTGTCCCGGCACTAAAGTGGATAATATCGCAGCTATGCTGGCAGAAAGCTAGTCTCTAGGGCTGAACAGCCAGGTCTTCAAGGCATTTCTAAACTGCTCAGAGTGCATAATACGAAGTTGGAGGGTCAGGTAATTCCAGCATTTAGAAGTTCCCACCTCGAAAGTTCTGCCCCCATACTCGCTTTAACAAAATGGGGGATGAATTGGTAGTTTTAAAATTGGTCCTCAGTGATCTACCCGCCTGGTAGGAAAGACGTCTCATCCTCAGATACTTAGGGCTTCTTCCCTGGTAGGCCCAGAAGGCAAATGTGAGGCTTTTAAATTCAACTCTCTTGGCCTCAGGGAGCCAATGGAGTTGTCTGAGGTGGGGGGAGATATGATAACCGAGAGGAAGCTTGTGGACGAGCTTAGCTGCCGCATTTTGCACTATCTGCAGCCTACAGATCAAGCCACTGGGCAGACCAAGATAGCGTCTATTGGCGTAGTCGAGATGGGAGGTGACTAACACAAGCCTCACAGTTTAACGCACTGTCTCTGGCAAGAAGGTTATTAATTTCCTAATCATTTTTATCTTACCTAAGCAGACCGCCAAAAAATGCTGGATATGCGCAGAAAGGGATAAGTTGTTGTCCCAACGGACACCAAGATTCTTGGCTGAGTCCTTAGGAGTGGGAGTTATTCCCAATTCAACTAGCCACCACAAGGCCGCTGGGGGAGGGACTGCTTGGTTGAAAAACAGAACCTCTGTCTTGTCAGCATTGAGCAAAAAAAAAATGCTGCTCATCCAGGCAGAGATATTTTTAAGGCACTCTCTAAAAGAGTCAAAGGCGGATGCCGACACTTCACTAAAGGAAAACATCAGTTGGATGTCATCTGCCTAGGATATCACCTTGATCCCTGTGCTAGCGATGAGTTCAGCCAATGGTGGCAGATAGATATTAAATTGAAATGGACTCAGGGCCAAGCCCTGAGGCACCACCCATCTTAGAGGCTTGGCCTCGAAGGAGAAAGAGTGGAGAAAGACCTTTTAGTCCCAGCCATGAAGGTAAGACGTGATCCCGTCCTGCTCCGTCCCACGGATGTTAATTTGCTTAAGACGATCAAGCAAGATGGAATGGGGCACCATGTCAAACACCATGTCAAACGCTGCTGACAGTTTGAGCCGCACCCCCATCCACAGCCCTTCGAATGGCATCAGCCATCTCAATCAGAGCGGATTCGGTGTAACCGAATCGAAAGCCAGACTGAGAATCATGCAGAAGCCCATTAGATTCAACAAAGGGAGCCAACTGCTGATGCGCTAATTTCTCTAAAAAATATTCGTTGGGGCCAGGAGAAGAGAGATGGGCCTAACTTTACTGCCGATTTCCGGGTCAGCACTAGGTTTCTTCAATATGCGGAGGAGAAACGCATGTTTCTAGGCAGATGGAAAGACCCTTAGCCTGAATGAGGATTTCCAGATGGCATTAAGGGGGGGTAAGCCATTCTGACAGTACACTGTAGTGTCTAGCTGGCCAGGGATCACTAGGTGACCCAGATTTGCATTTCTGCAATTCAACCAAGGAGGCCTCAACAGGAATCAGGGCGAACTCAGAGAATACTGGCCGGTTCTGGCTAAGGTCACAGATTGCGTCCTCCCCCCTAGGTTGATGATATACAGGGAACGAGGTAAAGATCTGTGATATTTTCTCTTCAAAGAAATTCAAAAGATTGTTGCACATCTCCACAGAAGAAACCACAGGATGCTGAAGTGCCGAGGGATTGGTGATAGATTTCACCACCTTTAAAACTTCCCTATCAATCAATCAATCATACCATTTGTATAGCGCACTACTCACCCGGGAGGGTCTCAAGGTGCTTGGGGGAGGGGGTATGCTACTGCTCGAACAGCCAGGTCTTGAGTTGTTTCCTGAAGGCGAGATGGTCCTGGGTCAGGCGAAGGTGGATGGGGAGGGAGTTCCATGTCTTGGCAGCCAGGTAAGAGAAGGATCTTCCTCCGGCGGTGGCTCTTCGGATGCGTGGTACGGCTGCGAGGGCGAGGCTGGTAGAACGTAGCTGGCGGGTGGGCGTGTAGAAGGTCAGGCGGTCGTTGAGGTACTTGGGGCCCAGGTCGTGGAGAGACTTGTGTGCGTGGGTGAGGAGCCGGAACGTGATCCTCTTGTCGACGGGGAGCCAGTGCAGGTTCCTCAGGTGGTTGGAGATGTGGCTGCGTCGGGGGACATCCAGGATGAGTCGGGCGGAGGCGTTCTGGATGCGCTCGAGTCTTTTCTGTAGCTTGGCTGTGGGGCCTAGAGGAATTCCTAGCACTGGCAATCTGATCGGCCAATAAATCTCTTCTCTTAATAATGAGAAGTTTGCGGTATTCTTTTAGAACAGTTTACACCCAATTTTATCCTCCGTAGCATATGATTTTCTCCACTTACGCTCCCGTCTTTTACAATCGTTCTTTTTAGCCCTAATGTCCTTGGCGAACCAAGGAGCGGAGGGGATTGCTCTGGATGAACTTACAAGCTTCGGTGGCGCAATTTCATCCAAGGCTTTGTAAACCAGTCATTCAAATTTACAATGCTGTCCTCAAGATTATTAGTGAGGAGGGGCTCTGCATCCTTAAGAATAAGGGTTAGGGACTCCAAAGAGACCCTATTCCAGTTCCTCCACAATACTTTAGGGCAAGAGGTAACCCAGCCCCTAGCTTTCATCTGTAACTGGAAGGGAATCAAGAAATGATCCAATCAAATCACCGGGGAGGGCGTATTCACTGTAACCTCCTGGATATTGGAGCAGATAAGGTCCAGTATATGGCCCCCTTTGTATGTAGGAGAGGAGACGAGTTGGGTCAGATTAAAACCCACAAGTGATAATACAAAATGTGCACTATAAGGACAGGTGGGATCATCAACATGAAGGTTGAGGTTGCCTCAAACTGTGAAATTAGAGTAGCAGGTGCTAGCCTGGGCGATATTACCTCACTTGTGTGGGTAGGCCTAGTGCACACAACAGGAAATGTCAGGAAACCGGCACCGAGGAAAAACTAGTAAACCTGTACCTTTGGGCAAACTAGACACTGAGGGGAAGCCAAGATGGGTTGACTTGTGTAGCTCTTACCAGGATCTGGTTTCCAGAGTCCCTTGCATATTTCAAACTTCGGGGAGTCACAAACCTCTATCCACCCAGCAAGGGAGGGAGCAGAAAGAATGTGGCCATTACTTTTAGGGGGTGGGGGCATGGCATGCCCATTCTGGGCAGACCCCACCCCAGTGTATGATAAACAGCACAATCCAGGACACCTAGTGGGCTTTCTGCCCCCCCCTGGTGGGGCAGATCAGGGGCTATTGTCCCATCTGCCTCCTGGGGGAGGCAGGAAGACTATGGATAATTTTGTTCGGAGATGGGGCATTGGCATGTCCATTCTGGGCAGCCCCCACCCCTACATATGATAAAAACAAAAAATCACTGGTTCCTAGAGGGGTTTCCGCACCACAGGGGGCAGATAAGGGGCTATTGCCCCATCTGCCTCTGGGGGGACATAAAGACTGTGAAGAGTTTTTTTGGGGGGTGGGGGTATTGGCATGCCCATCTTGGGCAGCCCCACCCCATGTATAAAACAAATAAGAATCCCTGGTGTCTAGTGGGGTTTTTGTCCCCCAGCAGGGCAGACAAGGGAATATTGTCCCCATCTGCCTCCTAGGGGGGACAGAAAGACTACAGCATTTTTGTTGGGGGGGTGGGGGGGCATTGGCATGCCCATTCTGGGCAGCGCACATCCCTGAGCTTTGGAAAAAATTATCTGGTGTCTAGTGGGCGCCCATATGCCTCCCAGTGAGGCAGAAATAAAGACTGTGGCAATTGGTTTAGAAGTGGGGGGTATTGACTTGTCCATTCTGGCCAGACCCGTCCCTATGTATAAAAAAATAATTATAATCCCTGGTGCCTAGTGGACTTTCTGCCTCCGTCAGGGCTATTTCCACAATCTGCAGAAAGACTTTGGCTGCTTGGGGCAGGGGGCATTGGCATGCCCATTCTGGATAGCCCATCCCTTGATTATAAAAATAAAACAATCCCTGATGTCTAGTAGGGTTTCTGCCCAGGGGGCAGATAAGGGCCTTTTGCCCCCATGTACCTCCTGGGGGGAGCAGAAAGACTGTGGCAATTGTTTGGGTCGGGGTATTGGCATGCCCGTTTTAGGAAGCCCCTACCCTTACGTATAAAAAATAAATTAAACCCCTGGTGCCTAGTGGGCTTTATGCCGCCCATGGGGAAGATCAGGGGCTATTGCTCCCATATGCCTTCCGGGGGGGCAGAAAGACTACAGCCTTTTGGGGGGGGGCATTGGCATTCCCACTCTGGCCATCGCTCGCCACTGAGCTTTGAAACAAAGTTATCCCTGGTGTCTAGTGGACTCCCATCTGCTTCCCAGGGGGCCAGAAAGAAAGAATGTAGCAATTGTTTTATCGGGGGCATTGGCATGTCCATTTTGGACAGACCCCATCCCTACATATAAAAAAATAAAAATAATCCCTGGTGTCTAAAGACTTTGGCATTTTGGGTGGGGGGGGGTGGGGGCATTGCCATGCCCATTCTGGGCATCCCCACCCCTGAACTATAAAAAAAAAGAATCCCTGGCAGAACCATTCCGTCATGAGCACCGAAGGGTTAACCACTCACAACATACAAAAAATGCACCATGTTTATCAAAAACTGTCCCAATTCCTCCACTGGGAAGATGCTGCACGGGAGCTGTGGCAGGGAAGTGCGTGCCCAGGTCTTGTGTGACAGGGTCAGCACTGGTCCTGAGGATCAGGACCCAGGAATTGTGTTTAGAAGCCTAGGCGCTCACTCGCTTCCTGATTCCTCTGACTAGATTTCATCCACTGCGGGAGAGGGAGTAAGGACTAATTTATTAAAGGGTAAATATTTTACTCCTAGGTTGCAACCTCAAAGCCATATCGATGTGATAGATCAGGAACCAGATCGACGCTCCAGTTATTTATTGTGCACTGATCCTTTCAGACCTGCTATTGTCACTAAAGTTCCTCCAGAAAATCCTATTGTTCCTAGAAGAGTCCCAAAACCTACATTAAAATGAGGCAATAGTTTGGAAAAGGGTATAGGACAGGCTAAATCTGAATAACCTGTAGAGGGGAAGAACCCCAGCAAGGCAAAACCACCTACAGCAGTTGAGGGCAAAAATAGAAAGAAAACCCCTGCCACCCTTAACGTCACTAGTAATCATGGTAGAGGTAGTTCTTCATTGGCCAATTGGTAGCGTGGAGAAGCGTGGCTCAGTGGTTAGAGGCGGCAGACCCGGAAGCTGAGATCGACCGTGGACCAGGGTTCAATTCCCTGCCTCGGCGGGTCTCGGGCTCCAAAATGTCCACGGACTCGACAATTCTTGCTCTGGTGCCTACTCAACTCACGGGGTCACACTCTGTGACTCTGGGCAATAGCTTGCTTAATCTCCACTACGGCCCCTCGCGGCGGGATGCCTGGCTTTCACCTTGTGGACACCCTGCCGGGGTTTCTCACAGGGGAATACCAGGACGGGTTCCCTAAGCAAGCGCCGGGACGCTCATGGGCAGCTGTGCGCTTTACAAGTCCAGCACATTTACATTTACATTTGTAGCAAGGGGTGGAACCACTTGGCTATTACTCCTGTTGCGGGAAGACCTGACGGTCATATCTTGATGCCCTAACACACCTGTAAGGGGGCCATGCTTCATCATTGGGTAATCCTCGTGTGGCTGGGGCTGCAATGCCTGATGGGCCTGGGGGCTCTTTGTTGGAGATTTATTGATCTGAAAATGTTGTTTAGGTGAATGTATGTGAGAGGGCTCTGAGATGGTGTGTCAAGTGAAAAGTGAGGGGTGTCTAAAATAGACTCTGGTACCCTCGAAACATTTTTTATAAGGTGAGTGTACCAGGAATAAGTAAACACAGTGGTGCTTATGCCTGGTCTCAATGTACCCAGATAGCTGTTAACAGAGTGAGGGCAACATGGTTCGTGCCTAGAAAGCCCAAAGGATCGGGTGGCACTTCGTCAGGACCAAAATAGTGACCTGGCACCCCCTTAGGGGCATGAGACCTCCTTTCTAATAAAAGATAGCCACTCAATGTAAGTAATACTGCACCTACCCGCCTCCGAGATGGCTGGAAGTCACTACATCACTGAACTCTTTCCTTAAGGCTATGGACTTATCCTTTACCCAGAATGTAGAGAGGAGCCTTCTTAACGGAAACCTGAAAGAACAGAAGGAAAACATCTCCCCTGTGGGGACCATCTACTACAAGCGATGCTGATGGAGAAGGTGTGTCTGTAATTATGCAGGTTGATCCCTCTGTGGTAGCCACATGGCCGGACTAGGAGCACCAACCAACCATGGAAATTCAGTTGGACCGGCCCGGGAGAGGGGTGCTTGTGAGGAGCACTGCTGCTGCTTTTGATACAGAGGGCCGATAGTGCAGCACTGCTGCAAAACCAGCCCCACTACCAAAAAAGCCTCCCACCACTGAAAAAATACCCCTACTCTTCCTGCCGGCCAGGAAAATGCCCGATGCCTGCTACGGCCAGTCCAGCCCTAGGCAGCCACCAATCAGACTGTTTCCCAGATAATCATTAGCAATTGATTTGAGATCTTCACATTCCTTCTGGAGAAGGAGAGTGAGAGTGGGAGTGAGCCTAACTCTTGGAGTGCACAACAGTTTGATGTAACGCTTGATCCCAAAAATACCAGCATGACTGCTGGGGAAATAGAAGGGGTTATGCAGTCAGACTGGTCACTTTTATCAATTTTGCTGAGCCTTAAAACTGAAATGCAAAAGAGCTTCAAAGTTTCTGAAGACAATCATTTGGGAATCCACGCTTCCTGACAAGCCCTAGGTAAAAAGGTGGATTAGGTCACTGAACGCACCAACGAATTGGAAGTCGCAATCATTCAGGTCAATCAAGATATCCAGAAAAACTCTATTTCTATCCCCCCCAACTGGCAAGGCAGAATCAAACTCTGAGAGAGGGTATAGAAAGACTCAAGGACCACTCCAGGTGAAATAATCTCAACTTTTTGAATGTCCCAGAAGCAGAGGAGAAGGGGGATTTAAAGAGATTAGTAATATCACTTCTTGAATAAACCATCCTAAAGACCACCCTGCTGTGAATCTGGAAAATGAAATACAGAGAGCCCACAGAGACCTCTTTAGGATGAAGCCCAATCGCCCAGTGCCTAAGAAGATCCTAATAAATGTTTTTTCATCTGCAGTTAAAGTACTTATCTTAGGCTTGCTTAGCTTTTAGCTTATGAATTACACAATCTTATTAATATGCTTTTATGATATGACAATATCGAAAAGTATTACACACTTAACACTTAAAAAAAAACACTATTCCATTAATGGGATCACTTTTACCATAAGGTCAGATATTTGCAAGACCACAGAACAACGCTAGTGGGAGTTGGGGAGGAAAACGGATGAACTTCATAAATTTGGAAGCTTAGGCACAAAAAAGATTCACGGCTATGCTCCTCATAATGTGGAATAATCAGATGTACAATTATCGAAAATAGAAGATATTGAGGCCTTAATTGAGTCTATTAAAAAGTTGGAACAGTGAGAGTTAGCCTTTAGAATCATGGCCTACTATTGAAGGGGAAGGGAAAGTGGGAATACTCCCAATCAACTGATACTCTCCCCGGTGGGGATCTCTAAGGCATTCTTATAATGCAGCTAACACTGGGAGGGTTGCCCAGGGGTGGGCACTGAGTGGGGTATCAGAAGAGGCACTAGGTGAGGAGCATTTGGGAAAAAATAAAATAATATTTCTCATGGTCACTTTTTTTTTTACATGTAATCAATTTATTCCAACAGCTTTAACAGTTTCTCTCTTGGCAAGACTTAGGGATGGGGACGGGTAAGGTAATTATGTTTTTAACTTGGAATTCAAATGGTCTTTGTTCTAAGGGAAGACAGAGATGGGTTCTCCAGTACTTAGAGGATAGTGGGGCCCACTTGTTGATCCTGGGAGAGATTTACTTGACGTCAATTGAGAGTAGGTCCTTATTTTCAATACAAAATTTGATTGATCTGTGGGCATTTTCAGACCCGGCAGAGTATTCCAAGGGGATTGCTATTATTTTAAGGAGAGATGCGGAGGTGGAATTGTTGGATTTCAGGACAGACTTGCCTGGAAGATGGTCTATAGAAGGAATTAAATGCCTTGACTATAGTTTTCCCTGTGCGGCTTTCTATGGCCCTAACTCTGATGATCCATTATATCTCTTAACCCTTGAGTGGAGACTATTGGAATCTCCACTTCCGATAATTGGGCGTGATTTTAATACTTTGATGGATACTAACTTAGATAGATCCACCAAGAGAGTGCGTCAACACACTTAAGGTGAGGCAATTAAAAAAATATGTTGCAAGATTTAGATCTTACTAATTTTTGCCACTATCAACTGGGCCAGCAGAGGGGATATACATTCCATAGAAAGAAATACATTCGCTATTCCAGACTGGGGCAGGTAAGAGAGTTTAAACACATACTGGGGCATATTTCTGATCACTCTGCCATTATTATGACATTAGAGTTTCCACCTGAGAGAAAAATCCCAGGTGGACCATAAATCGGGCCTTGATGCAGGAATAGGTCAGGTGTTGCACAAGGAGAACTGAGACTTTTTTTGTCCCAACATTGTTTCAATTCCCTTAGCTATCATTTGGGCTACCTACAAGGCCTTCGTTTGGGGAGTTATATGCAAACAAGAGTCTATTAAGAGCAAAAGAGCTGGTGAAGATTTAAGCTCCATTGAGCGAGAGATCACTTTACAGGTGCACAACCCTAAGGTAGATATGGATCGAGTCCTAATGAGACTTGAGGAGTTTTTGGTAAGATATAAAACCAGGGAAAAATAAAAATGAAAATAGAAGTGGCAGGCTAAATGCTAAAAACCTTTTGAATAGGGGAGAGGCGTGGGGATCTGCTGCACTGGAAGGCGAAACCTCATAAATCAAGGAATAACATTAAAGAATTGATAATAAATAATCAAGGACCATCTCTAATAAAATGGCGAAAACTGAGAAGCATTTAATCAACTTGTTCAAGACACCTTTTATTGAAGAGACAAACCTGGATATACTAAAGTTAAGGGCCTGGGTAAGGGATAGGGATAGGGATCTCCCAGCACTAACAGGTGTAGGGAAACAATCTCTTGCAGCCCAGATTACAGAAGAAGAAATCAGGGAACATCTAAAAATAGGCCAGGAACGGAAAAGTGGCTGGTTCATACCATATCCCTGTAGAGATTTATAAACTATTAAAATAGTCAATCATCTCTGTATAGAAGGACTTGTTTAATTAAGTCTACCTTGACAATGCCCAATCCGGGACACATGGGAAGAATCCACATTATTATTAACCCTGAAACCGGCAAACGACCCTGAGATAGAGGATTCATACAGACCAATCTCACTATTTACTATTTACTAGTTAATATACATTTTTCACCAGCATACCTCCTAGTAGATTGGATAAATTAGTGCCACAAGTTATTCAACCCGACCAGAAAGGTTTTGTCCCAAAAAGACAGATACATGAGCTTACCTACCCCTTAATAGGTTCAATATATCTTGCATCCACTCACTCAGATCCTTTGGCAGTTATTACAATTGATGCTGGTAAAGCTTTCAATAAAGTCTGTTGGGCATATTTCTGGGAGGGTTTGACTGTATTGGACTGAAGCCCCAATTACATTAGGACCCTTCAAATCCTTTATGGATCTTCCTCTGCTCGAATTTTAATTAATGCGATTCTAAGAAATTCAGTATATCCAAAGGCACTAGGCAAGCGTGTCCACCCTTCCTTTTCTCTTCCATATATACATTAAGCTGCTGGCCCAATCCCTTGGGATGGACCCATGAGATGACCTTATACTTTATACTGCTGATCCGTATCAAGCCATCCCCTCACTGGAGTAGTTAACTGAGGAGTTTGAATCCTTTCTGGGTATAGCATTAATAAAGCCAAATCCAAAATCATGTTATGGAATGTTTAATATTTCAGCAGGGAAGTTAAGATAGAGCTTAAATACTTGGGTATCTCTATAGTCCACTCTTTGAACAAAATCCGGAAATATAATCTGGGAAAGGTTGCTAAAAGTATCAACCAAATATTGGTTAACTGAAGGAACTGACAGCTAACAATCGATGGGTGTATGAACTTGGTCAAAATGTCTATCCTGCCAAAACGGACATATCTTTTCAACAGTATTCCTCCTTCTATCCCCAAACATCGTATATTGAAAATCCAAGGGAAGATAACAGCAACTTATTTGGGCCTCTGAACCCTTCAGACTCTCTTGGAAAAAGCTACGGCAAAGAATGAAAAAAGGGGGATTAGCACTGCCCAATCTGAAGTTATACTGCAATGCTTTTCAATGTAAGAACTGCAGGATGATTTTGACCTCTCCGAAAATTTCGACCTGGGGCATGTTGTTGAATACTATGATTAGTAACATGAGAGCAGCTGGGTTCTTCTACAAGTTTGGGGCCCAAAATTCTTTGAAAATGTTAGTTAAAGGCTTAGTTTAGATTCAGGCAGGCCTCGTGTACTAAGTATATCTTAGTCTTTTCCCCTATTTATGATTCCCTATTTACTCTAGAGTGCTAGTAGACAAGTTAAGCCTTCAACTAAAATACCTTGTTATTTTGCCAGAGGAAAACTTATGACAGTTTAAGGGTTGTCACCATGGGAGGAGTTAGCCGTGATGACTTTGGGGAATCTCTCCAGATCTGAATACCTCCAATTGCCCTCTTGGTATGCCACTGAAAGAAGGAAATTGGAGGTTATTGTGACTTTGAGACAAGAGCACGAGATACGCAACATTTGGGGTCCAACTGGTGCTGGGAGCACCTTGACGCTTTGGAGAAAAAGTTGAGGGTTGCGTACCAGATCTGAGAGGGATTGATGTTGAGGACGGATTTACAGCACTAATGGCAAGTATCTTTGAATCTCCTATATGGCACAGTTAATTCTGCCACACTAACAGGAACCACTAACCATCACAGGATTTTTCTGACCTCTCAGAAGATCGCGAGGTTTGCAAAAACACAGGCCCCATTCTGTAGAAGGGGTGGCTGTCCCGAGGCTAATGATGAGCACATGTTTGTTTCCTGCTCCTCTCTCTGTACCTTTTGGGATACCGTGAGTACTATTATATCAGAAATCCTGTCTGTTACAATAGAGGTAAGTCCCATTCTTATCTTATTTGGCCTGTACATGCCATTTCATAATCTCCTTGAGCCTTCTCGGCGGAGCTAGTTATTTTATTTCATGCTACTCACCAGAAGGGAGATCTGCAAAAACTGGCTAAACCCTACCCCACCCTCCCCTCGCTCATGGCTGGAAGTCATAGAACACATGTGTAAACTGAGTGCTGAATGCTCTTCAAGTAGAAGAACAGAGGCAGCATGGGCCTATTTCTTAAGCTGGGAAAGTACGTTGAAACTTTAAAATTTAAATACATTCCCACGATTACACCACAGCGGCCAAAGTGGTTTGGGTTGCATTATCCATCTCATCCAGACTTGGCAAATCTATTGCATTAGGCTTGTGGTTTGTTTGCCCCCGTGCTCCGCATTTGTGGTTTTTGCATGGCAATATGAGGATGGAAAAAAAAACACAGACAATGAGTACATTTTCTCAAATATTGATGTTATCCTATCCTTCATTTCAGGCATTTAGCCAGCCACGTGAATATGAAATGCTTCTTAAAGATCTAGGCGTTGCGAACTCAGAATCAGCACCACTGGGTTTGTCCCTACTTCATGCATACTGAAAAATAGGGCCTTTATGGGAGTAAAATGTTCATATTCGTTTTGTGATTCTCTACTTGATACTTGTTGTTTGAAGTACATTGCCTACTCTTCCAGAGCTCTCAGCCTTGCCTGCCCGCCTTCCTCCCCCTTCCAGTCCTCACTTCCTTCCCTATTTACTGAACTAGGCTATATTCACAGAGAATGAAGATATAATGGGGCAGATTTTTGATAACTGGCGCATCCCCAGGGATGCGGCAGTGATTTTGCGCCGCTGCTCCGCCACCCATGGTGCGCCGCATTTACAATGCGGCGCACCATGGGGCAAAAACGGCACAGATGCGTGACGCATCTGTGCCGTAAAGGTGGGGCATTGCTGGAGTTGTGTCGCAAGCGCGACGAAGCTCCAGCAAGGCTCAGGGGTGCCCCATCTTTACAATGCTGCGTCAAGACCTACGCCTGCTTCAAGCAGGCGCAGGGTTTTGACGCAGCATTGGCCTGAAAGTGACTGAGTGAAATCTTATAGATTTCACTCAGCCACTTTTGCGAGGCGCACCTGCCCCGGGACGCCCACCCTGCGCCGGAACGCCCACTAGCGGCGCAGGGCTTTACAACGTGACGCATCTGCCTAGATGCATCACGTTGTAAATGGGTCGTAGGGATGCGCCACGTTTACGCCGCAGTTGCGTGACGCAAACGTGGCACATTCCCAACATAAATCTGCCCCAGAGTGTCTAGACCGCTTTTTTCAATTGTCTGTAGCTTTAAGTGAGAACAGATGTCTCTTCCAAAGCAAAAAATGTGGGTTTTCAGATAGACGATGGTCTTTCTTTTGGGCCTCAGATCCGGGAGCTTTCAGGGAAATGTTTTGGCATCCTTAAAATGTTAAGGAAATTCCTCCCTATCCTGTCCCTTGACCATAGAAAGACCACTGTACAGGCATTGATAGGCTCTCACCTAGATTATGCTAATGTGCTCTACTTGGAATTGCCAACATTTTTGGTGTCACGCATCCAGATGGTGCAAAACTCCGCTGCTAGGGCCATCTATGGCCTCCAGCGAAGAGTGAGCACATCGGAGTTGCTTAAAAAACTCCACTGGCTACCTGTTGAAAGAAGGATTACTTTTAAGGCTCTTACCCTTGCTTTTAAAGCGCTTCACCAGGTTGGGGCCAGATATATAAGGAGGCGTCTGACATTCTATGTCCCTTCTAGAAGTCTGAGATAGTCCTGCTTGGCCATGGCTTCTGTCCCTCCCATCAGGCGGGCGAGTATTGGAGGATGCTCCTTTCGATGCCTGGCACCGCTGTGTTGGAACTCTCTGCCTGTCTCGCTTAGGAAAATCAGCAATCTGTTGGTTTTCAGGAAAGAGCTGAAGACATGGCTTTTTACCCAGTAAGTCCCTCTGTTTCTTGCCCTGCACTTTGCCCTGGCCTCTTTTTCGGGTTTTTGCCAAAGCGCCGGGACACTCCCTGGAGTAGCCGTGCGCTATAAAAGACCCGTTTTAACATAACATAACAACTTGACACCTTAATGGGCTGAAGCCCTCAACTTTGCTGTCACATAAAAAAGCCACCACTCAAACCTGGCTTCCATCCAAGTCAAGCAAAGGAAGGTTTATAGGGTGCCAATAGTCTGTGTCTCCAATTCAAAATGACTACTGATGATACACTAGCTGGTGTCCACTGATTGCCTAGTACCCTGGAACAAAACCACATTACAGGTCAAAATTGCCCAGGTCAGGGTGGCAGACATTTATGAAATAAAGCAGTGGACCTCTGTCCTAGTGGCTGGATGCTGATATGCAACATAAGTATATCTAGGGGAAGTATTGTCTAATTCCATGTTGTGGTTTGCAACTAAATTGGTAACTTTTTGCAAACGTAAAAATGTAACCAATTCTTCTATTGAGTAGTTAAAATACGAATTTTACATTTGTTAGATCACATAAGTAGATGTTTACACTTATTCCCAATAATTTTCTTTACACATTGCAGATTCGAGTTTTTAATTTATCTAGGCCCAGATGTAGATAATAGCAATTTACCGAATGGTAAATACCGAATTTTACCGATTCTGTATTTACAATTCGGTAATTGCTATGTAGGTAAATAATTCGGTAAAAATACAGAATCTGTAAGATTCGGTAATTACCGCCATTGATTCCTATGAGCCTTCAAGCCCATAGGATTCAATAGCAAATACCGATTTGGTAATTACCAAATTGGTAAAATTACCGAATTTACAAGGGGGACAGGGTGTCACTTTGACACCCTGTTGCACCCCTGTTTCTGGCTTGTGTGCCATGTGACACACAGACATGCCCTTAGGGCATGTCTGTGTGCCACATGGCACAGGAGTACATGCACAGATGTGCATGTACACTGGCATTCGTTATTTACCATGGAATAGTATTCCATGGTAAATAATGATTCAGTAAGGGCCTGTGGCACTGATTACAGTGCCACCTACATATTGATTTACAGAATCGGTATATTTACCGATTCGGTATTTTACCGATTCTGTAAATTTACCAAATCGGTAAATATACCGATTCTGTAAATAAAATGCCCCCTACATCTCCATTTGCAAATACCGGTCGGTAACGGCCGAATTCGGCCGTTACCGACCGGTATTTGCCGACCTACATCTGGCCCTAAATGTACAAAGGGCCTTTTGTGACTCAAAGTTAAGCAACGTCACTTTTTCTCTTGCCAAGTAGTAAAAGGCTGTGACACATGTCTTTATTTTTTTGGTGAAATTGCATTACTTAAAAGAAACAGGTTATTTAATTTAAGATCTGAATTAGCCAATTGCTAAATTATTTTTATAACAGATCTTGACTTAAATTACTCAAAAGTGTTAGTGTGCAGAAAGATGACATATAGCAGCTGTTGCCTGACAGAAGATTACTCTTAGAGTTTAAATTGCATCTGCTCCTACGCTGGTAGAGATGCGAGAAGATAGTGACAGCCTTTCTTTCAAATATGCCCCAAATCATATAATTAACCTGTTTTAAAATAGCGCTGAATAACCTTGAATTTTTCATTTCCAAATTACAAACATTGCAAATACACAGTGCTATTAGTTTTCAATTTAGGCCATCATTACGAGTGGTCTGGAAAATGAGTCAGATTTTCCACACTCCTGGAGTTGCCAACACCAAGGGTATCCGTAAATTTGTTGGTAGGGAAAATTTTTCGCCATTACAAGTTGACCCTTAGGGTCTCCTTAGATATTAGAAATTAGGGGGCATCAACAATCCCGGTTCTAATTCTACTGGTGATAAACACATCTTCAGAATAGTGATTGGAATGGCTTGTTGGCTCAGTCATGGCAAACTACGATATTTCATTTGGCTTACAGTCTCATCGTACATCTATGCATTATAAAAACGGTATCTGGGAGACTATCCTGCAAAAGAAAAATGACATATGTACTACCAAACCTCTTGTAACTGATATGAAAAAGAGATGGCATTAACCTTCTCAAGAAAGCAAGCGAAGATTATAGCAAGGCTGTGCTGCCTGCTAAAGGAATAGGTTATGGACATTCCTTAACCTTACTAATGTTAAATCAAAGGACTTAAATACTATGGACCCTGCTAGTTTGGAAGGACTACATGGAAATGATACCACCATGAACCTTAGAGAAAATGAACAGTCAGGTAAGATGTTTCCACTTCTCTTTTTTTAAGTAACCGGGGGGGATATTCACAAAGACTTATCTCTGATTTATCCCCACAACAGCTGTGTACGCACCAATGCTTCATGGATCCCAGTTCCAGAAGTACCGGACAATGATGGGGACGATGGGGCAGGCGGCCCACATCCCACTGCAGCTGCAGCTGGAATGGCCCGTAGGAACACTATCATTGATAATTACTCCTCATGAGCACATGACATTGTGGCCATCTCTGGCAATATTGGGACAGTACAAAATGTCCAAAAGCACAGCATGTGTGAATTAAACACATTTGCAGGTTACAGGTTTTATTTGCACATTGTCATGTCACAGTTTCCTGCTGTGCCAGATGTGATTTGCCATGTTGTGCACATTTGAGGCACCAGTTGTGTCCTGTGTTCTGTTGTGGAGGTGTAGCTGTTTGTGCTGGTATGTTGTCAATGTCGAGGTGCACTTATGCTTATGTGAGTATTTTGCATGGTGGGTGATTTGCTCCTGCAGCTATGATTTGTCTGCCTCTGGTCCCTTTCATGCTGTGTGCCTGTCATGGTGATTGGACTGCAGCCATAGTACTCGTCATGTGGTGTCTCTTGCATTGTCATTGTGGCTGACTTATATGTATGTTCGCTGTGTTTCGCATGTGTGCATGTGTTGGTTGGGTGCTAGTTGATATGTTGTGTGGGTGCCCCTTTGGGCACATGGTGTATGTGGGACTACTTGGTGTGTGTGTGTGTGTGCTGAAGTGTCCCTGTGGGATCAGGGACATGATTCTGAGTCATTGTGGGGGTGCAGAGTGCTCTGCATAATTGTGCATGTGTGCAATTGTGCCCATCTCCCCCGTCCACCCACTCCCTGGTCGGTGCGCACCCTGTTGATGTGGTGTAGGGTCAAGTTGGACATTGTCCGAATCCCCAACTCCTGTCACCGTCTCTCGACTGGTGACTGTGGTCAACATCTTCTCCATGTCATTCAGCTCCTGGTGTTCTGCTGGCCCCCCTCCTCCGGGGTGCGTTGCTGCTTTCGGGTTGGCAGTGAGTTTCTGCTCGGTTTTGCCATTCACATCACGCCAGGGCCTCTTGTACTCTTCCATTGTCCTCCTCTGCCATGCGACAGCATTCACATGGTCCGAGGTGGTGTGCCATCTTTGCCTTTTTGTTGCCAATGACACATTGGAGGTGACGTACAGTTGATGGTGGTGTTCTGGCTCTTCCGTGGCGATAATCGGGTTTTCCTCCTGGCGACTGTACCCCGTCTTCCTCTTCTTCTTCTCATTGGCCTTCCATGGGCCTTGTATTCCTGGGTGTTACTCTGTGGAGATTGTGGGGTTCATGTTGTCCTCTGCAGTCGGCCAGGGTGCATCCGTGGTACTCCGCTGTCCGTATGCTTTTCTTGTGCTTTTTCCAGCATTACGAGTGGGTATTGCTGGCCTCTTGCTGGTTGTCACTGTTTTCTTATCGCATTTGGGCACATCATGTCTTTTTACAGATTGGGGTTTGTGTTTTTATCTCCGTTGCAGTGGTTGTAACGGGGACATTAGCGCCGTTTTCGGCAGACTATCTCTTGATACAGCTGTGTTGTGAATTCCACGTTGATACGTGGTTAGTCATGTGACATTTTTACTACATGGGCATAATCTTGCGTAGTTTAGGTAAATTTTTTGCTGGGCAAAATTCCCAGAATTCCTCAATTACTCTATGTGGAGAAATTAAATACAACCTAATGCAAAAGTTTAGAGCAAGCACATGGAACAATTTGAACAATAATATTGCAAGTGGCTGCTGTATGTAGTGATTATGTTGTTTGTGCTTTTTTAAGCATGAAATGCGTTATCTCATCCCTATTTGAAGCAAAGAAGCATTTTGTGCTAAAATATATCTTTAAATGCCTGTCTTGCATTTTGCATAGTTTTGTGTAATTTTTCAGAAATTTTACATTATACACATTTCACACACCCCTACAGAACTTTAAACACTTCAACATCTTTTACTTAATGAACTTTCCAAGCTGTAAAAGGTTGGTCAACAAATCTGCTCTATTTCAATTCTGATAAACGTGTATGCTGGGATAAAAATCCACAAGTAGCAAAGATATAACTAGTTTCCCCAGCTTCAATTACCCCAATATTTGTCAGTGAAATAATATAAGATTGTCAACTCCAGCCTCTCCATGGAGGAAAATACCTCCAAAAATAGCACAAGAAAACTTTAAGTCACAGGGATCAAAATTAACTTCATAACTCATTTGGGGTAAAAACCAACAGCAGTGGTAGCCATGGAAGGATCTCCAAATATTGGGAGATTAACTGGTGTTGGAGGAGTGGGCAGTCTAAAGACAGTTTTTTAGAGAAACAAAATAGCATGCAAATACCAATTCTGGAGTAAATACTTCAGCCTCCAAAAACATATTTTACTCCTAATTAGCATTCACATCAAAATCAGCACCTCTAGTGTTTACTTGCTAAGCCATCTTGTCACCATGGCCTCATCTTTCTTATCTGTATTTAAAAAACTCTTAGTGCAGGCAAACAAGTCTAAGGCAGAGTCACATAGAAAATATAGTGTCAATGTATGCTTTAATATATATTGTATCAAAAGGGACCCCACATTTTTGAACCAGGGTTATTTAATGGTTTAGGAGAAAACAGTGGTTCATATAAGGCCAATGGGGTCTGATAACAATGTATTATCCAACACAACACAGAGGGCAGATATTCCTATAACCCACAGTGTCAAACAATTCTTTTAAGCAGGAATAGGACGAGGCACATATGGACATTGTTCAGTAATTAATTTATTCCACAATATTCATATCCGATCGTCCAAAAGAATATAGATATGGTGCTCACAAGTAAGTGAAAAAGAGGGGGTGTGCTGTGGTGAGTAAAGGAAAGCTTTAAAAACATTAATCACATTGATAACATAGCAAAACTCCTTCTAAACAACTTTTTAGATAATGAACAAGGAGTTAAGTTGTACTGGGGTCGGCAGCGTTTCGATCTCGAAAATTCGAGATCATCATCAGGACTGGTGTGTGAGCATTTATCTCTATAAAGTAAGGAAAAAAAGAAAAAAATTTTTGGGCCATATGTAGGAAGCCAAATGGACATCACAAATGCTGAAATTCGCAGAATTTCAGCATTTGCGATCGCAATTTGGGCAGCGTGCTAGGTAGCAGACAAAAACCCACTCGCAAAATAAGGAATCGCAAAATTTGCGATACCCTATTTTGCGAATGCATTTAAGGAATCCCAAATTGCGATTCCTTAAATGCAATGTAGGAAGCACCCAAGTTGTGCGATTTTGGCTTAAGGAATCGCAAATTACCACCAACTTTATGTTGGTGGTAATTTGCGATTTCTGTGAAAATTGCACTTTTTTGCATTTTTCAAAGTGCCGTGTGGCACACATACATGCCCTTAGCGCATGTATGTGTGCCACATGTGCACACATGCTTATTTCAGGGGTACAACAGCGTGTCCTATTGACACCCTTGCAACCTTGATATTGCATTTTCAATTTGCGATTCTCTCATTGGGAATCACAAATTGAGAATGTCTTCCCATTCATTCCTATGGGCCTTCTAGCCCATAGGAATGAATGGGAAGGTATTCCCTATTTGCGTATCTCAATTTGCGATTCGCAAATAAGGAATATGTGGGATTCACAAAATATTTTGCTAATCCTACCTACATTGCATTTTGTGATTCTCTAATTGCGATTCCCTAAAAATCGCAATTTGAGAGTTGCAAAACCCGCTTTACCTACATATGGCCCTTAGAGAATAGCACTAGTGAAGCCCCCCTTTTCTCTTTAAGATCATTTAGTGAGAGCATACAAGCCCAAACGCACTGAGACTACCATCCACTCATCCCTGGGGCTCCCCCATGTCCAAGGGCACTATAAATGCAGCAATTGTTTGGCCTGCTCCTCCACGGCAAACACCAAAGTCTTCCAATACGGCAATATTAAACATACACTTGCCTTCTTTTCTAACTGCAATTCCTGCAATGTTATTTATTGTATTTGTTGCCCCTGTAACCTGCTATATATAGGTCAAACTACCCAGAAGATCAAGGCAAGAATCTCCCATCACAAAAGCACATTTTGCTGCAAAGTCATCACAGCCCCTCCGGTGAAAAAGGACACTCAGAAAAATACTTCACC
Source organism: Lissotriton helveticus (assembly GCF_964261635.1). Taxonomy (NCBI): domain Eukaryota; kingdom Metazoa; phylum Chordata; class Amphibia; order Caudata; family Salamandridae; genus Lissotriton; species Lissotriton helveticus. Next base: position 210,971,883 of record NC_136071.1, on the reverse strand, counting down.
TGGCAAACAAATTACATTTTGAGCCCACATTCTAGACGCGACAACACCCTGTCAACCTTGAATATACTGGAATGCAAATGGATTTTCAAGTGCCCATCAATTGCCCATGGACTGAGCTCACAGGAGGAGTGAAATGCAATTATTTGAACCCTCTCCTGGCTCTGCTAACTGTTTACACAATAGACAGGTCACATTGCAACGTAATGTACTATGCCTTAACATATGCTGAGTCTGTGTGTGTACTCCTGCTCCATATGTTTGTTAGTTTTGTTTCTTCGTGGTTTTGATGTCCAATTTTGCTGAACCTCTTACTTACCCTGTCACCTTTTATGTATTATCCTTTACACAACTGAAACTTATCCGTCCAGCTGCATGCGCTACCAGCATGATTTTACAATAATATGAGTCATCATTTATGCAATCCTTTATTCACTGGAGCAGTTATGGTTAACACTCTTAATTGATCACTTCAAGCCGGAGGTTACACTTGCACCTCTTGTCCTCCAATAATTTAATTCTTTCTTTTATTTTACAAATTTTTTTTGGGACCTTAATTATATGCATGATTGATTGGTCGCAGCTAACCCATGCAATTGTTCCTCTCCTACTTGCTCCATACATTGACAGCCAGAATGAGAATGCCCAGGTGAACCCACTCTAGTTCCATCAGATTTAGGCTTCGCCCTTGATGAGCAGACATGCACCCCGCGAGCATGCTCACCGAATTTCCCAGTTAGCGGTCTTGTGTTTTCTGCCCTATGATACCTCTTCCGGGTTATATTCCTTCACCGTACGTCTCCGCGTTGCACTAGCCATCAGCAGGCTACGGAGCTCCAAGCCTGCCCTCGGCTCTACCGACTATGCGGTGACCCTTTTCAAGTAAGTCTTCTCTACTGAGCCCTTTCAAAATTGATAAGGATCCGTTACCGTTGACATGACATTGGCGTCATTTTTTCCTTGCAGATCAGCGCTAGTTCCACGATCTACGTGATGAGTCACTAAATAATTAAGGGCTTAAATCCCCCTGACCCCGTCTAGAAGCTTCAACTTCCACAGAGCCCCACTTACTTTAAGGGTCGGATGCATAAGCATTTTTTGTGGGTGCAAACGGTAAATCGGCATATTTGCGACTGCAAAAAGGGTCTTAGCATGTACAAATGATATTTTGTGAGTCGGTGCGACTCTTGCTATTCAAAAGGGGCATTCCTTTCCTAATAGCGAGTCGCAATAAAGTGTACCATTGTTTTGCAAATGCATTTGCTGTCGCAAAACAGTCGCAGTATACCACCTACTTCAAGTAGGTGGTAAACCACTCATAAACGGGAAGGCCATTCCAAATGGTGTCGCAAATAGCACCTGCCTCATGAATATTAATGAGACAGGCAATTTGCGACCCCATTAGGAATCCCTATCAGTGTCTGAGACACTGTCGTAAATTGCATTTGGGAGTCGCAAATTGGTTTTCTTCTGATTTAGATTTACTCCCTCAGGACGAGCTTCCACTGAGCACTACTAGCCCTCCTTGTCGCGTACTACCAAGTCTATCCTTTGGATCAGTAATTGGTTGCCGCTTACCACATCACATAACCGGTACCCTTCGTACTGTTAACTCAGCTTGTTCGACCACGCATAATTTTTTACTATGTCGAGGTTGCGCTCCCCTTGTACCTGCCACACTACCAGCCACCATTCTGTAATTATTCTATCTATTTTTGACAGATTACATGGCATGATATATGCACGCTGCACAGTTTTCGCTAGCAGTCACTCATGCAGTAGCTTGTTTCGACACACTGCTAGGAGTTACTTTACATTTCCATAATACCTATCTTTGCTACTCAATTACTATATTTCTCTAATAGATGTCTTTTTCTCTCTTGATCAATTTTTCTATGTAGCCAACCAGTAAGTGTTTAGGACTACTTAGGACCTGGAGTATATAAATTAATAAATGTTTTCCCTAATATAATAGGTAATTCGCAGGAACGTTCTCTACATCTTTTTTCCTTACTTTATAGATATCAGGTCCTCACACACCAGTCCTGATGATGATCTCAGATTTTTGAGATTGAAACGCCATCGACCACTTGTTCATTGTATAAAAAATGTTTAGAATGAGTTTTGCTTATGTTGTCAATGTGGTGAATATTTTTAAATGTTTTCCTTAATCACCACATCACACCCCCTCTTTTTCACTTACTTGTGAGCACCGTCTAGATATTCTTTTGAACAATCTGCTATGAATATTGTGGAATAAATTAATTTCTGAACAATGTCCATTTGTGTCCCGTCCTATACCTGCTTAAAAGAATGTTTGACACTAAGGGGTAAAGGAATATCTGCCCTCTGTGTCGTGTTGGATAACACATCGTTATCAGGACCCATTGGCCTTAAATGAACCTCTGTTTTCTCCTAAACCACTGTATGCTTTAAAGCTCACACAATTATACTAGAATTCATAATAGTTTTAGAAACAGCTAAGTACTTTCTTTCAGCTCTACAGAGAACAGTGTCAGAATACATGTTGTACATGTTTGAAAAGCGTCTTGCCAACCACACAAAACATGCTCTTTATCATAATATATCCGAGAAATGTAAAGGTAAAAACATTTCTCAACATAAAACAATTCAGTTCCCCTATGAACCCTCTTCTACAAGAAACATAATGAGCTGCTCCGGCCAATGGATTTGTATTCTCATCACTTATCACATCCCTGGATGGGAAAAAATCACTCAGATGTGAGGCGAGCTTCACAGGCAGCAGGTGTGCAGCCCAATCCTCACAGATAGAGGTCACTAATCCGTCAGCAGGAAAACGTTAGAAGGGGATCAGTCGTGGAAGATTTGACCAGGTACACCTTCAGATTGAAGGATTATAAGGGACACTTGAAAGTTGAAGAAAACAAATTCATAAAATACCAAATAAGAAATCATGTCGCTAAAAATATTGTAAACTGCATAGGAATTACATTTAGCTGTGCTTTGACTATTTTATATTCAGATTTTGTTTCTATTATCTTTTGAATTCAATATTTATCTAAGTGATTGAATTTAGTTTCAATATTAATTATTTGAATTCATTGTTTGATTAATTTCATTACATTGGTTTAGTTATTTAGTATAATAAATATTTGCATGATACATTTTATTATGGCTAATTGATGGTAAACATCGTTTACAACGCGGTGTTTACACTGCAGTGCCTTTACAACGATGCCATTACAACGCAAGTCGTTACTACGACTTGCACTGGATGGCGCTGTTGGACAAGGAATGTTGTAATTTTATATTCCAACACCTTCCCTACTGTTACGTGGGCTGGTGTTGGAATATAAAATTATAATATTCCACAATCCGCGCCCTCCAACGCAAGTCGTTGTAACGACTTGCTTTGTAATGCCCGCGTTTTCAAGATCGCGTTCTATTGACATACATCCCTAATTGATGAATAGCACGCAGCTATGGATACATTGAGCTCTAAATTCAAGAATTTTGTTTCAAGATAGCCATAATGTTTTAAAAAGTTGATTTAAGTATCCTTAAAAAAAATTCAAGGCAGCTTGTAGGCACTAGAAAGATGAAAGACCAGTGAGATCTAGGGGTCGAAAATCTTAGTGTATGGAGATGAAATGCAGCCAAGAGGATGGGCCGAAAAATGTAGGGGCACACGTTGGTTCCCTAAAGAGGACAATTTGCTTTCAGAGCTGAGGACGATGTGCTTCCTGGTTTCCAAATTTAGATATGTAGTGCACCTTACATAAGCCGAGCTATGCAGAGGGCGCATGTGTAGTTCCCACTGATTCAGGTAAGCAGGCCTTAGCTTACAAAGTTTTGAGCTTAAAGCGTCAGAGGTCTTTCAGACAATAAATCTAGGCGCTCATGTACAAAGATTCTATTTAAGGAATCATAAATTGTGACGAATATCATTTTGCAATTTGTCATTTCTTAAATGGAATATACGAAATGGATTTGATAGAAGTGGTCACAATTCGTGCACAAACTTCTAATGAATCCATAGATATTGTGAGAACCTACCTATTTATTAATAGGTTGGTTCTCAAAATATCAATTCATAGTGGGTTGAAATTCGACCTACCTCATTATTATGCATGAGATAGGTCATACATTGAGACCAGTGGCAAACGAGACCCGAACATTGGGGGCAGAGGCTAGAACAAAACAGAGTTGGTAGAGCTACCATTTCACCCAATGGGAACAGAGACAGCATTAGAATACACATTTGGAAGGCCAATAGATTCAGGGTTAATGTGCCAGCACATGAAGAAGCATATGTCCATGCCTTTTTTTTCTGAAGTAGCACATTAAAGCCAATCTGGCATGCCAATGCATTCCCCTGAGACACCTAGCACAGTTGAAGCTCATTGAGTGTCCATCAGACCTACAGGCGTCGAATGTCTGCAAGATGGTTGGTACCAAGCAAGTCCTGTGCATGTCAGAAATGAAAGCACTGGAAACTTACTGGAAAAGTTTATTTTGTGATTAAAAATAGCATGAACTTCATAATGATAACATGCTTCCAGGGAACAAAAAGATGTATGTGGGGGAATCTCCCAATGTGCCCAATAAAGTTCTCCCACAGACATTAAGAAGTAGACTGGAGGTGTGAAGACTAAACAGGGATAATGAAAATCGTGGGAGCTTCTTTCTAGCTGCCATAAAATGACGTGGGCTCATCAACAGCACAAAAGGAAGAGGCAATCCACAGAGAATAATAAGCTGGATACCTGTTCACAATGTAAAAGCATTCACATGTTGGAATTTGCATAGCATGGACCTAACCCGAGAGTAACCGAGCATTGCACATTATGGGAGGTGATGAAAAAGTATGCCAGATTGTTTTCATCAAAATGTGGCTTATATCTTTTTGTTATACAAACACTTACACTAGTATCTCGCACATTTAAAATTAAGTGATTTCCCAAAACTGCATAGTTTTCAGTCAATGTCAGGATGAATGTAAATAGAGGTCCTCAGATTGACAGCGTAGGCACAAGACGACATTCCCTTCCTTAGTTGATGACTAGACGTTGAGTAAAAATTCAAATATTCAATTTCACCACTGCTTGTGAACACTCATTTTCTGTTGAAGTTTTAACATAGCCATTAGGCTGCACTCCTCATACTGTCTAGTGTGTGAACCGAATACAAAATATTTTTGTATTTGAGTTTTATATATGGGTAGCATCTAAATGAGTTGTCTCTTGTTTAAGGTTGAGGTTTAACTATTTGCATATAGACAATGGTTTAAAGTTAAATATATACAAAGCATGCATCATGGATTACTGTGCATTCTGATCCAATAATACTATTACCATTGAGGGGTTCTGGTGATATCTTTGGCCTTATAGTTTGTAAATGTCACCAGAAGTTTGAGATGGCGATAGCAAGGTACTTGTTAAGAATTTTTTATATTGCAAGCTGTTTTATTCAAAGTGCAGCTAACAATAGGCATTGACTGGAATTAAAATGTGGAGGCTTTGTTTACTTGTCAGAAATAAATTCTTGATAAAACAATAAGCAATGGTGAGCTCAGTACATTTACGTGCTTCAGTGGCTTTGGCGTTTACAGCATAATTATGGATTTCGTGAATTTGTCACATAATTTAAAAAATATGCAGATTTCACCAAAATTGTTGTTTCCAGCTCCAAAGGCTGAAAATAATACCGCCCGCCAAAGTTCTCCATATTTTGCATTTTTTCCTGCATGATTTTGAAAACCTTGGCCCTCCAAGCTCCATAATCCCAGTAACCTGGACAATGTAAAACCTTTGCACAGTGGCGACAAAATCTGTATTTCACATGTAACCCTGAAATATTTCCCATATTTCACAGTTCCTTAAAAATATGTGGGTTTAACACCACTGCTTTTTATGCAATTAAAGCACCAAAACAAGCAATACATGTTTTTTTACTCAAAGATGTAATGACTTCTCAATAATCTCCATTGTAGCCATCAGTGTGGAACAGAGATGATGGTGAGGATGAATATCTTTTTAATGTGGTATTTTCTGTTATCTAAGTTAGGGTTCAAATGGTTGATGAATCTCTTTCAAGTTTTGGTGTGCAATAGTCGTTTAAAACACACTGCTAAGAGAGCAATGAGCCTTAATTGTAAATTACAACGATACAGCCAGTTCCCAAATTGTTAGCACTAAATTAATTTAATAAAATACACACACACCTAAGCCAAACTTGCACTCATTCACTGTTTCTCCAAATGAAAGAAGGTTAGACAAAGACACACCAATGTAAGAATGTGCATTCCGCAACAAAAATTCCTAATGGGAGGTAGTGTTGGCAGCCATATTAGTGAAGGAGCTGAATCCATGTAAAAATTACATTCATTCTTGTTATGGTGAGCATCAACAGCATAAGACACATCTTTGGATTACATTGAGACAGCCAGAAAGAGACCTGGGACTATACCCATGTGTGTGGGAAACTGTGTGCATGGCCATAACCCTACTGCACAACTCTCAAAGGATTTCTGTGGTTTCAGGAAGTGCACAACACCTGCCCCATCATTTAGCGCAGAGCACATGTTCCTTCACCTGAACAGATACCTGCTGCTCTCTCATAGGAAAATGGAAGGTACAGCTATCAGTACAGGGGAGTACACAGACCTTTTGTCCACCATAACTGGAGTCCTTCCCTTTGATTGTGGTGCCAACAAGCCATATATTAAAGATGAATGCAGATGCACCAAGAGGCTCCTCACAGAAATCCCTCTTATTGCACCCTTGAAGCTGACCTGCCCTCACAAGCTTTATACATTAATCCTCCATCCACTCACTTTAGGGTTTCCCTGCTTCAACCATGCCAGGGTAGTGACTATCGAAAATGCCAAATTCCTTCTGTATGTGAAGGGTTTACGTTTGATGTTCTGCGTGAAACACAATTTAAAAATTGACCATACCAAGTTTTACAGTTCTAAAACTGGATTTTCCACATGTGCAACACCTTCACTCCAACCCAGTGCTTAGTAGCCTAAATAAAATGTGTGGTGGTAACAAAAATGTTTCTTTGGGAATTAGTATCAACACCATCCACAAACAGCACTTCGCAGTGACACAGTGAAAGGCAGACTTCTTATAAAGGGAGAAAAAGGAATGGGAGAAATATGCTGTAAAGTTTGCTTTAGTCAACGTAGTCAATGCCTCTTGCTTCTACACCCTCAAAATGCTCAATGTAATCTTCAAATTGATCCCAGTCAGGACACATGTGGGATGGTCACCCAGGCCCTCATTACCAGCAAGCTGGGCATGGCAACGCACTCTGTCAGTATCACTGTCTAACTGCTAGAGGATTTTAGGCCATAAAAAACCCAACAGCCAGCCTCACACTTAGGATTTCCCCCGTGCTCACATCACCCTGCACCAACAAAGACCTCCACTGTCTCACCATTAACTAGCCCACATGCAACACACTTACCAGACACTTATGCTTAGCCAGAATCCTACTTCCACATGTTACCCACATAAAAAGAACCAGCGTTCCCCTACCTCGTGCCCAAGCCTGGAACAACCTACCCTTAAACATTTGAGCTGCCTCCTCAGGACTTGAGCTCCGCAAGAAACTGAAAACATGGCTCTTCACCTAGACAAGTCTCAGTCATAGCGGACATAAGCGCTGCTTTCTCAGCATGAGGATACTCACCAGGGTGAGCTGTGTACTTCACAAATACCCTTAACATAACATGAAGTTTGTTTTAGCATTATTGTTGTGGTGTTGTTAATACATCTCTTACTCTGGTATTTCTTGTTTCACAAGAAAATGTTCTTTTCCATCTCAGTCACACTCTCCTTTTTCTTTCTCACCTTTCTGTCCATATTCACACACATGCTTAATGTTCTTTCACTGCTATCTACCTTGTTCTTCTTTCTCTATTCAAGTGCTTCTCTCACTTCCTTCTCTTTCACTTTCATCCTCTCTCCCACCTTCACCTCCTCACTTTCTATTAGGAAGAGTAACATGGGTGAAAGACGTGTGATACTTCCACGAAATATTAGCTGGTCCTGAATTTCTCAGTACCCACAGAACCTCAGGTTTTACATTATAGGAATGAATGTTGCAAGAACTCAACTCTGACTGTAAATTGGCTCACCACACTCTATGTCTGGACAGGGGCTGAATGTCTGAGGTACGTAGTTCAACTATGATCCTGTAATACAGGTGCAATCCATTTTAATTTAGCAGACCTAGTGCCCATGTCTGAGGCAGCAGTATATCTGCTAAAATTGGGCTTTCAGGGCACATATCAGTGCATTCCTGAAGCCAATAAAAAACCACAAAGTGTAGCAGGGTAGGATTTCCATTTTCATCCCAGCTTCTTGTAGGCTTGTGCTTCTAGTCCAATCAATAGGGCCACTGGAAATATGTGATTGTGCGACTGTGGTGTTTTTTGCATAATTATGGTTTTGCATTGTAACATAATCCATAATCTGCTGCATAATCTCAAGATTATACCAGAAAAAAATGGTTCGTTTGTAGCTCAAACAGTTCAAAAGGTGCAACGAGGTGCAACCAATGCCCAGAAAGTGTTAACAAGTGTACAAATGCCAAAATAATGAAATGATATTTTCATAAAATGTACCGTATTATGCCGCATATTTTGCTTTTTCGTGCCGCATAAATTAGTTTACTCTTCCGCATAATTTGGCCCTTCCCTGTTGCATAATTCTAGTGGCCCTGCCTATCAAGAAGCTGAGAGGGGTATTGAGGTGGGTGTTCCCCTTTTTAATCCTGCCCTTGCTGCTCCATCTGGCTCCTGGTTGGGAATCATGGGCACTGGTTCCAATGCCCAGCACCAGATATCTGCCATACTGCTGCCATGGAGCCTCCATGTTGCCAGCTAAGGAAGCCAAAAATATTTACAACAAGGGGTGGTGATGGACAGAGTCTCTGAATTAAGCAGAATACTCTCACCCAGTCAAAAGATCAGGGCTAGATCCAACACCGTTTTTTAGCTCATTGCACCATCCCAGTTTCAGAACCTGGCTGTATGCAAATTAGTCTGTCCCTGGCCCAGTGCATCATGGGAACAGGGCAGACCAGACTACAAAAGCCAATTCTTACACTGGGAAGGAAACAAGCTTCCGGGGACCGGTTTCTGGCATTTCAGCCGTCTTCGGCCCGGCTTGCTTGAATCCTGATGGTGCAATGAGCAAGGGACTCACATCTGAGTATACCCTTCCACGCTTAGGATGGACAAAAATATTTACAACAAGGGGTGGTGATGGACAGAGTCTCTGAATTAAGCAGAATACTCTCACCCAGTCAAAAGATCAGGGCTAGATCCAACACCGTTTTTTAGCTCATTGCACCATCCCAGTTTCAGAACCTGGCTGTATGCAAATTAGTCTGTCCCTGGCCCAGTGCATCATGGGAACAGGGCAGACCAGACTACAAAAGCCAATTCTTACACTGGGAAGGAAACAAGCTTCCGGGGACCGGTTTTTATGAAATTATTTTGGCCACCCTTAGTGTGGAAGGGTATGCTCAGACATGAGTCCCTTGCTCACTGCACCATCAGGATTCAAGCAAGCCGGGCCGAAGACGGCTGTAATGCCAGAAACCGGTCCCCGGAAGCTTGTTTCCTTTCCAGTGAAGAATTGGCTTGGTAGTTTGGTCTGCCCTGTTCCCATGATGCACTGGGCCAGGGATAGACTAATTTGCATATAGCCAGGTTCTGAACTGGGATGGTGCAGTGAGCTAAAAAACGGTGATGGATCAAGCCCTGATCTTTAACTGGGTAGGAGTGTTCTGATTAACTCAGATACTCTGTCCATCACCACCCCCTTTTTGAAATTATTTTGGCCACCCTAAGTGTGGAAGGGCATGCTCAGACATGAGTCCCTTGCTCACTGCACCATCAGGATTCAAGCAAGCCGGGCCGAAGAAGGCTGTAATGCCAGAAACCGGTCCCCGGAAGCTTGTTTCCTTTCCAGTGAAGAATTGGCTTGGTAGTTTGGTCTGCCCTGTTCCCATGATGCACTGGGCCAGGGATAGACTAATTTGCATATAGCCAGGTTCTGAACTGGGATGGTGCAGTGAGCTAAAAAACGGTGATGGATCAAGCCCTGATCTTTGACTGGGTAGGAGTGTTCTGATTAACTCAGATACTCTGTCCATCACCACCCCCTTTTTGAAATTATTTTGGCCACCCTAAGTGTGGAAGGGTATGCTCAGACATGAGTCCCTTGCTCACTGCACCATCAGGATTCAAGCAAGCCGGGCCGAAGACGGATGTAATGCCAGAAACCGGTCCCCGGAAGCTTGTTTCCTTTCCAGTGAAGAATTGGCTTGGTAGTTTCGTCTGCCCTGTTCCCATGATGCACTGGGCCAGGGATAGACTAATTTGCATATAGCCAGGTTCTGAACTGGGATGGTGCAGTGAGCTAAAAAACGGTGATGGATCAAGCCCTGATCTTTGACTGGGTAGGAGTGTTCTGATTAACTCAGATACTCTGTCCATCACCACCCCCTTTTTGAAATTATTTTGGCCACCCTAAGTGTGGAAGGGTATGCTCAGACATGAGTCCCTTGCTCACTGCACCATCAGGATTCAAGCAAGCCGGGCCGAAGACGGCTGTAATGCCAGAAACCGGTCCCCGGAAGCTTGTTTCCTTTCCAGTGAAGAATTGGCTTGGTAGTTTGGTCTGCCCTGTTCCCATGATGCACTGGGCCAGGGATAGACTAATTTGCATATAGCCAGGTTCTGAACTGGGATGGTGCAGTGAGCTAAAAAACGGTGATGGATCAAGCCCTGATCTTTGACTGGGTAGGAGTGTTCTGATTAACTCAGATACTCTGTCCATCACCACCCCCTTTTTGAAATTAGCTAAGGAAGCCAGGCAAGTAAAACAAAAATATTATTTCTTTATGTGATTCTGTATGTGTTTGTGAGTGATAGAGAGTGAGTGGGATTGAGTGAAAGTGTGTGTGTTTGAGAGTGTCAATGAGAGTGAAAGCTAGAATGAGAGTTTGAGAGTGTGCATGAATAAGTGAAAGCGAGTATAAGGGAGTGAGTGAAGGTGTATGATTGCGGTACAATTTGTTGTTGACTGGAGGTTGTGAGACGGAGTGGAAGCGAATCATGGGTGTAGCGATCAATGGTGCATCAGGTGCAGTTGCATCAAGGCCCAGAGTTATTGAGTGTGTGTGTGTGTTAGTAAGTGAGAATGAGAGTCAGTGAGTATGAGTACGTTTGTGTGTAACTGTTAGTGGGAGTGAGTATGAGTGAAAATAAGCAAGTGAGAGAATGTGAGTTACAGTAAGGGATGGAAAAGAGACTATTGCCCAGATTATAAAATATTCTTTCACAACGTTTTGTTGTGTGAGAGGGAGAGAGCTGGAAAGCACCATAACTACAAAGATATGCACCATCGTGGTCTCTCCCTAGCGCTGGCACACAATTAGGCTACCGAGCGCCTCATACACACCTTTGTGCCACAGTGCAAAGGTGTTTAGCACAGGTTTTGTACTGGAAGGGTGCCCTTCCAGTCCGAAATACTATGTTTTGACTAATTTTAATTTTTTTGTACGTCAGATTTGAGCTGTGCAGTCAAGTATACATGAAACTATGGAAAAGTTAAGAGAAATTAAAGCATTTCTCCTTTTTGATGCCTGTTTTCAAGTGCCATTTATTTTCTGATGCAAAGCGCTGTCTTCTATTGTTAGTAAAAAAGGTTTTACATCAAAAAACCATAGGTGGTTGCTTGGTAACGCCTGTTTATAACCCATGGAATGCCCGCTTGACACAGAGTGACACAAAGCAACGATTTGCTCTGCTTTGTGTTACTTTCAGGCAACTTTCCAGTGCAAAACAGCATTTGCACTGGAAAGTAAATACATAAAAAAAAGAGCAAATTGGATATTCTGGGTCTAAATTTGAGCAGGAATGAGTATGAGTGAGGCAAATTGTGGAAACAATTGGGTATATTTCTGGGCGGTAAGACCCACCAACACTTTCAAAGATCCCCAGCTGCTACTGATGCCAATACTAACTGATGAGATGTGGCCTAATGGCCTGAGCTGCCCACTTTGGAACTGGGTATTGCGGTTTAATTCTTAGCGACAGCTCATCATCCTGTGATCCTAGTCAAATCACTTATTATCACAATGCCTTGAAAACACATCCTATTTTGTGTAATATTATTGGGTGCTCATGTACAGCACTTTGATATCTTTGGTCCGGGTTTTAAATATATAAAACTGCACAAATAAAAAAAATAACAGGCAGAAAAGAACATTTTACCCTGAGGATTGGGACTGCGATATATACGGGCTCTCTTTGCTATCCATCCACCTCACCCCTATTTTGCCAACATCCTTTTGCAAGTTCTTATGTTTTAGTCAGTACTTGGCACTTTTAGAACCAAAACCACAAGTTCCCCCATTTCCCTTGTTATTGATAGAAAAGTCTGGACTGCTGGATAGTCATTGCATTATTTTAGAAAACTAAAAAAAAGCTTTCTTCACTTTTAGCATTGATTTAGCACTTATTACCCCTCACATGAGTAGTAGGCACTATATAAATGCAATTAGAAATCAAGACACTTTGGGAGTTCTACCTTGCTTGCTTGGAAGCACAGGAAGATGACAGAGATTGCCTTTAAAGTGGAGATGCAGTCTCATATACCAGGCACGGCCCGTGCCGGGCGTTATACTGGGGCGGTGACGTCAAGCAGGGGAGGGTCAGGGTGGGGGGTTGTAAAATGCGGGATATGGACCATTAGAGGTAAGTACCGATAAAAATAAATAAAACAAATTTTGTTGCCCACTCTGCATCGCCAAATGTGATGCAGCGTGGGCAACGAAATTCGTTCTATTTATTTTTGTCAGTACTTACTTCTAATGGTCCATATCCCGCATTTTACAACCCCCCACCCTGACCCTCCCCTGCCTGACGTCACCGCCCCAGTATAACGCCCGCCACGGGCCGCGCCTGTCATATACCTGTATTAATGGGCAAGTATACTCTCTCTTTAAGACAAAGGGTGATCAGTAAAGAACACTGCCTTCGACATTTTCAACCCCCACTGTAGAGTTGTTGTCCTGGATGTTGTGAATCACCTGTGACCCCCCCCATCATCTCTTATGTGCACACTGCAAGCAGCAAGATAAGCTGGCTGTGGGATAAAAGAAAATGTTTATTCCAACGCACTGTTCTCCAGCTGTACTTCGCACAAGCTTTTAATAATAATAATAATAATAATAGCGTTTATAAAGCGCCTGGTTACACTTAAATCAGTGTGTCCCAGGGACATACACCCCGACAGTTTCAGCTTGGGCTATGGAACACGATGGGAGGGAGTACTGGAGCCCTTTCAGCCTAATGGGTGTTGTGTGCCTAATTGAGACCCACTATGATTAGCTGCAATGACAGGCATGGTGACCACCATGTCTGTTATTGCTTTTTTATGATCAGGCAGTGATCTCATGGACCACTGCCTGCTCGTAAAAAAAAATGTTTTGTGAACATTCACAAAGGGGAAGTGGTCCCATGAGGATACCATTCCATTGAGGTATGGCTTACCACCTTCTTTGAGGAAGTGGTAAAATATGAATGTTTTGCAACCAGATTTTATGAATCAGAGCCTTACTGACAGATAAATGGCATGATTCGTGAAGGCCCTAATTTTCAAAATACAAACATGTTGCATTTGTTTATTAGTAGAGTTATTGTTTGGGTTATACATGTGATACAGACATACTCATCATCCAGTAAATCTAGCTCCCTGTAAGAAATTGGGTTACTGGTTGAGGGTGATGAAACCCTACTCAAGCAGGAACCACAATCCTTGCAGGGTGAAGTCACGAGTAAACCCCAAATTAACCTGTGATCAACACTCTGGTAGTCTGGCACAGAACAGCCAGGCTTAATTTAGAAGCAATCTGTAAAGTACTTATGCAGCACTGTAAACAGTGATAAAATGAAAACACTACAAAAAAGGATCCCAGTCCAAATTAGAAAAATAGATTAGATTTTGATAAATAAAACAAGATTAAAATGACAAAAAATCCACTTAGTATAACCTGAGATATGCAATTTTTAAAAATGTAAGTGATAATAGCAGTAAAAAGTCCCTAGCGTCAAGCTCAGCTTTCTGGTTGTGCGAGACAGGAGAAAGACACAAGTTCAGGCCGAATATGATGGAGCACAGGTTGGATACAAGGACCGGTTTTGTCCCGCTGAAAGTTACCTTCTCATTGCAGCGCAAAACGTTGCATTCACGGTGGAGGGGGGAGCAATGAAGTGTCGCAGGCGGTCGTCAATGCAGGGTAAAAAGGAGGTCTAGTGTTGCAGGTGCTTGTTGCTGTAGTGCGAAGATCCTTTTGTCGTCACGCAAGGTCGAGTCAGTGTTTCGCAGTGGCACTTCCCAGAGTGGCTGATGCTAGCGAGCAAAGGGTTGGACTAATGGAACTTTGCGATGGCGGACGGATATGCCAACAAAACGTCAATTCGGCCTCTCTGAGCACACACCAAGGGGCCAGGAGAGTAGGGGCTCAGTTGGGGGTCAGGAGCCTCATCCAGCTGGATCTAGGTTGCTGGTTCAGGCAGTTGGAAGCCTGTTATGTCATTTTGGCTCTGGGCAGAAGGCCAGCAGACTAGTGGAGGCACTCTGGGAGTCCTGGGTTAAGGCGTAGGTTAACATCCCACTTAGTCAGCCAGGAGGGCAGCAAGACAGCAATCCAGCAAGGCAGCAGTCCAGCAAGGCAATAGTCCAGCAGAGCAGCAGTCCAGCAGAGTGCCAGTCTTTTCAGCAGCACAGCAGTCATTTTGCCTTGTAGAGTCTCCACAGTCCAGAAGTGTACTGAAGAGTTGGTCTAAGAGGGTCAATATTTATACCTGGCTATTGATTTGAAGTGGGAGTGGGAGAAGCTTCTAGAGATTTCCCTTTGAAGTCCATAGGCTTCCTGGCTTCCCTGTTCTTGATCCAGTCTAACTACAGTTGGTTCACAGTCCTTTGTGTGGAGGTAGGATGCAGCCCATTCAAGTGTTAATAGGGCTCTCCCCAGCTCCGCCCTCCCATCTTGCCAGTGATGGCCCATCTAGGCACACTTAAGCTCTCCATTGTGTCGGGCTGTTTAGGAGGAATACACAAAGCCCAACTGTCAGATACACCCAGTCATGTGAGCCAGAGACGCGCTACAGGTAGCAAATGGCCAAGGCAGGAAAATGAAAAGTTTCTAAAAGTGGCATTTTTAAAATTGTAATTTAAAATACGAATTTTCCATAAGATAGGATTTTTTATTGCAATTCCAAAGACACCAAACATGAACTGTGTACCTGTACCCAGTTGGAAATTACAGCGTATTAAATATAGTAAGGTCATAAAAGTGTTATCCCATGGGAGCGTCAAAGCCTTGCTGTAGAGAAAAAAAATGAAAGTATTTTTTCACTATCATAACATGTATAAGTAGAATTTTTTAAACAGACTGCACTCTGCCCTTTGATCTATCCATGACTTTCCATTGGGGTAACTTACGATGTGTTAAAAAGGTAGGGTTGGGCTTATCAAAAGGGTTTATTTTGAAAAGTCGAAGTGCAGTTTTAAACTGCACACAGAGGCTACAATGGCAGGCCTGGGACATGATTAAAGGGCTACTTAAGTGCGTGGCACAATCAGTGCTGCAGGCCAACAAGTAGCATTTAATTTATAGGCCCTTGGTATATGTAGTGCCAGTTTCCTAAGGACTTATAGTAAATTAAGAAAGCCAATTGGGGATAAGCCAATATTACCATGTTTTAAGGAATGAGCACAAGCACTTTAGCATTGGTTGGCAGTGGTAACGTGTGTAGAGTCCTAAGGCCAGTGAAAGCGAGGCCAGCAAAAATGGAGGTGGAAGACAAAAAAGTTTAGGGGAAGATCACCCTAATGCTGACATGTCTAATTGTCCCAAATTATAAAGATGATATCTATCTAGTAATTAGAAACACCACTCCATATGTTACATAGAGGACGCATGTGGGCTCATCAAACAGCAGAGCTATACCTCAAGTTACATAAATGTTATAAGTGGTCCTTCACAGCGGTTTTCTCCCTCTTCTACATAGATGTTACACACCTCAGGTAATAGAGCTATGCCTCTGCTTGCACAAATGTTACTGGCATGCATTTTAAACAGCAGCAATTTTCATTAGGTTGCAAAGAATATGCAGGTGCACAGTGTAAACAACAGAGAAGGTGCCCAATTCACAAAAGTAAAATTAGACGTTTGGTCTAAACTTATCCCAAACGGATAAGCTTACGACTTTGGGAATTCGCATAGGGCATTTACGAGTACTATCTTTTGGACATAAAGCTATTACTCATAAATGCACTTGGCGAATTCCCAAAGTTGTAAAATTATACGTTTGGTCTACGTTTAGACCAAACATCTAGGTTTACCTTTGTTAAACAGGCCCCTGGTCTTCTTGTGCAGATGAGTGTGTAAACTTATCCACAACACCACGTAGTAAAGGAAAATTAGAAAGTGTGGAATTTCCTGACTGAAAGTTTCTGGTCAGAGGATGCATGTATTCTACACATGAGGCACCTTGGCTTCTTCGGCCTGATTCCCAAAGTCACATGTAGGCACATGTATTCAATTTGCACATCCAAATAGCTAGAGTGCAAATTGTCTTTTGAAAATCACAAAATGTGAATCATCACTCATGGCTGAATGTACCTATGCATATTGCCCTTTTATGGTGAAGCATTAAATATGAATACATCTTCTCCTATGTAATAGGTGTGGCCGTTCCAGAGGGAACATTTGGAAACACATTGTAATGCAAGGTTTTGTGTTTAGGAAGTATTTCAAAAGGGGAAACAGATGGAAATGTATCTAGAATAGCACAGGAGAAAATCTTTTCTCTGTCTGGGATGTGGGAGTGTTGAAGAATGGGCTTCTCCACAGCAAAAAAATATTGTCTATAGGGAAAAAGGAAAGTATAAAAAAGTAATTTAAAGTGCACTTATGGTAAAGGCATTCATCCAGCACTATTTTACAATGTGCAGTTATCATCTATTAAATTACTTTTGAATGCACCTAAATAGGAACTAACACAACTTTTCCAGGATTACTCAAATGAAGGCCATAAAGATAAAGAAAGTGTGGTTCACCAATTCTTTATTTAGATTGGTTAACAACTAAATTACATTTGAACAGTGGTAACGTGTATCATTTTGTGGCTGTAAAAAATATTAGTGCTGGCATACCTAAAAAGTTAGATATCCTCATAAGCGTACAACTGAATGTACTGTAGCACATTTGGAAAATTATGGGGATCTTTACAAAAAATGTCAGAGCGCTGTGCTACGCCAAATTTGGCAACACCACGCTCTGACATTTTTAAAATGCAGGGATGCCCTGTATTCACAAGAATATGATGCACACCTGTATTTCTCCTAGCCCTGGCGCTAAGCTCCTTAGCACCCGCGCAGGCACCCTGCTGCCATGTTGAAAGGTGCTTGCGCTGCAAGGGCGATTGTTTATGAGCAGGAAGGGACACCTTCCTGCAAATCATTAATCAGTCATGATGCTTGGCTCACAGCACAAATAGAAAGAACAAAAAACAAGAAGAAATTAATAATTTCTCATTGTTGCGCCTTGCTAACACCAGGTATTCCCTGGTGTTCATTTTTAGCACTGCCTCAGCCTTGTTAATCTGAGGCCGTGTCAAAAAGCAATGGGTGTTGCAGTGGAATGCCCACTACAACACCCATTGCATGCCCCTTTGCCGAAGAGGATGATAGAAAAAAGGTACATATTTGCAAGGTGGTGCTAAGCCACGTTAAGGGGCTGAGGGCCACCTTGTAAATATGGGAATTGACACAAGGTCACCAGAGCATCAAAAAAAGTGATGCTCCGGTGGCAATAGGGGCTTGTATATATGCCCCTCAGTACACTGTACTAATTATCTTGCAATGAAAATGTTTTGAATTATCAGATCCCAAATACCTACTTTGGTTGTTTTTGTCCATTTAGAAAAACAGAAATGTTGAATATCTAAGAAGGTTCATCCAGATAGCAGTGTTTCACAGTGGATTAAATGCTGCTGCTAACTCAACTTAAAAGGTGATACTGAGAACCAATGCTTGATTTGTACTGGTGGTTGCAGGTGCTGGGCACTAGCACTCACTTTTGGAGATACTGACATACTTTTCATGGTTCAATCAATCAATCAATCAATCAGGGGCTTATAAAGCACGCTATTTACCTGTGAGGGTCTCAAAGCCTTTAAACCACAGAAAAGTGGAAACAGGAAAAATAAGGAGGTAGAAAAAGATAGGAAACAGTGACAAAGGTAGACTGCTGGGGTGAAAAAGAACCCGCAAGATTGAAATAATGAGACAGCCCATAAAGGGTTGTGGAAGGAAGAGCCATAGTTAGAATTAAGACAAGTCATCTTTGGTATTCAGGAAGCATCATGCGCCGCAATCCTGCAGCATGGTCCTAAGAAAAACCTCCCACTCTTTTTTTTAAAACAAATTAAGCTGTGGTTACTAAAAGAAATGTGGAGATGTTCAAGTGAATATACTTCTCTGGATTTTGTATTAAGTGCATATAGCAACTTATGCTACAACTTATGGATGAAACAGCTGGTGGCAAATCATTAGTAGTCTGTTTTTTCACTGTTTCTTATGTGGTTAATGCGCCAGTTGGTTATTCTGTCACATATGATATACATCACATATGTGCTTTGCTTGTGACATTGACCAGTCAGAGTCTCAATCAAAAAATCAATCACAACTTGTAGAGCGAGTCTAATCACCCATGAGGGTATCCAGACACTGAGATCCTACTGCTATCAGTCTAAGAGCCATGTCTTGAGTCCCTTTCTGAATTCCATAAGTGTTATAATCGAAGATAAATCCTCCACCAATGATTTGGTAATCAAATGTATATTTATTGTGAGCACCAGAGAAAAGTTGGTGTTCCCTCTTCAGCTGGAAAGTAACTGCTTATGGAACACCATCATGTCACTGCACGTAGCAACACTAGAATACAAATGGAATGTAACCTATCAAGTGCTATACACAATAAAGTATAAACGCTAAATAAAACATATCCTCTTCTCTTCATATTCTCTCAAATAATAACATTAACACTGAAAGAACAATATGAAACTTAAGTACCTAAAAAAAAACTTGTTCAAGAAATAAAACAACATATGTAACATTTAAAGTGTTAGACACAATAAAGATAAATGCTAAATACAACAATAAGCAAGGATGCTTTTCGCAGGTGGAGGGGAAGGTCATTTCAAGACATACATCCAGATTCATCAAACAAAATTGCGATCGCAATAGCTGCGAATTAGCTATTAGGATCGCAATTAAATGAAATGCAATTCATGATGTGAAAAATGAATAAATAGCGAATTCGCAAAATCCATAATGCGAATTCGCAAAATAAATCGCAGAATCTAGGTGGAACCTCCTTAGCGAATCGGAATTAGCGAGATTCCAAGGGTTCTGTGAAATATATTGCAAATTTGCTAAATACTCGCAAAGCCAATTCATGAAAAATCGCGAATAGTGAAAAATCGCTAAATCTCTATTTGCGAGGCGCAATTTAAGGAGAACCCAAACCAGGTGGTAACCATGAAGTCAATAAAAAAAAACAAAAAAAAAACCCTAAACTAGCCACAGGTGCTGGCCTGACCAAACACACTTAAGGAGACACAGTAGGAGCATGAGAACTTTCACAATGCCAGGACTCTACATGGTGGTCAGGCGGCAAAGGCTGCAGGCTGCAGCAAGGAACAGACGCAGGATCCACGAGCGAATCTTCCACCTGCGGATCACTCTTCTGGACAAAACTGCAAAGCAAATCTACGCAAAGTACCGCCTGAATGGTGCAATGATTACAAAGCTGATCCGGGACCTAGACCCCCTGATGCAGCACCCAACAAGGAGGACCAATGCTGTGCCCACCCATGTCCAGGTCTTGTGCAGCCTGCACCTCCTGGCCTCCGGAAGCTTCCAGGGGATAGTTGCCGTTGCAGGGGGGATCTCCCAGAGCACCATGTCCCGCTGCCTAAGGAGTTTCCTGGAGGCAATGCTGACCCGGCTACACCATTACATCACATTCCCGACCACCCAACAGCACTTGAATCAAACCAAGCTTGATTTTTACAACATTGCGCAATTCCCCCATGTAATTGGATGCATTGACTGTACCCACAACCACATATGCCCACCTGCACAATCAGAATACATGTACCGGAACCACCCCAGAAAATGTCTGTTGTAGCTTCGAGGGATGATCGAGGAGTAAAAGGAGATGTGTCATCTTGCATAAGATAATCAAGTAACTGACCTGCTCAGTTCCAAACACAAATGACAACACAAAACTAAAACAATGTAGATTCTTTTATATCTGTATAACTGTACTGCATGCAGCATTTTGAGAAAGTGTCCCCGGTAGAGTAATGTTGAGGAGGAGACTGACAATGTCCTTTCGTAGGTGTAGCATTCATGGTTGTAGTTGTTTGGTCATCGGAGAATTACCTGGTCTTTACAGAGTCTAAGTCACCAGCAAACAATGTTGGCATGATACTTATTCTGCTTGAACAGACTTTCAATGACCAGAATCAATAGAGTTTCTACTTCTGATGGGGTTTGCTGCAATTACATCAGGATTCATGCTGTACAGAATTAGAGAATCTCTTGTAATTTGTAAATGTATTTATATTTTTCCTCTTGGCTATTTAGACCATATTTACACACAAGTTTACAAAATATATATTAAAATAGACATTATTTGTTAAGTATCAGCAATAGTTCTTTCAACACTCAAATCAATTTAGATCCCATTTAATGGAACTTTTTTAATTGATTTGAGTATAAGCTTTCTCTGCAATGTTCCACATCATTTGTCTTCAATTAAAAATCCAATTGTTAATATTCTCTGGTCATTAAAAAGCCAGACAATAAAATACTGGAAGACAAATTGGGGCAGATGTACAAAATCGCGTGTTTATGATTTCCTTTAGCGAATTTGAGCAATTTGCTACAAACTGCGATGTACAAAAGAGTGTTTGACATTGTTAGTGATTCGCAGTGGGTCACAAATGGACCTGCCTCATCAATATTCATGAGGCAGGTCACAATTTGTGACCGATTGTGAATGGCTACAATCACAGGGATGGTGGCCTGCTGGGGTTGCTTTTTAAATAAAGCAATTTTTTTTTTATTGTAATGCAGCCCGTTTTCCTTAAAAGAAAATAAGATGCATTTAAAGAAGAAAGATGAAAAGCTACGTTTTTATTTTTTCAGAGCAGGCAGTGGTCACAAGTGGTCCATGTGACCACTGCCTGCTTTTAAAAAATGTTGGCACCCACATTCACCAAGGAGAAGGGGTCCTTTGGGGACTTTTTCCCGTTTGCAAATGGGTTATCACCAACTTGAATTTGGTGGTAACTGCAAATATTTTCAGACTGCATTCCCAGTCGCAAAAGATTCATACATACCAGTGTTATTCGACATTAGGAAGGGATGCCCTAAACACGCCCTTTCCTAATATCAAATCCCAAAAGCAAAATGCGATTCAGTAACAAGTTACTGAGTCTCAGTTTGCCTTCGGATGTTGCGACGAGTAAAATGCTTCATACATTTGGCCAAAGGTTCTTCAAATTTCCTAACAAAACCACATCTTAACAAACAAACCCTGATTGCCCTACCATTTTCCCAATAATATCTAATAATGACAATTGTCCCAAATTAAAAAGAAGAATGTACGGGTATCCTCAGTTGTGGGAGTATATATATATTAATCCAAGAGCATAGCAGCATTTTATAGGCAATACATTGAAAGCCAAAGTGTGGAAAAATGCCTCCTTTTGCATGATCACACCCTTTGTTTTGCTGCTAGTGTTGGTTTTGAACTCTATGTACTAGGGCCCTGCTGCCTAGGCCAGAGTCAGGTGCTCTGACCCCCTTACACATATTGAATTAGTTATAATCCCTGATTGGCACCTTCAATGAACTGTTAAGTCTCTACTATCTAGTATCTCATTTGTACAGGGCCTGTGAGTTAAATGACAATAGTAGACTGCAGCGCTCAAGGTGCTATCACTAAAAGGGCATGACTCTAGACCTGATACAACAGCAGTGCTTAATTTGTGCAGGTGCTTTCAGGTGCTCAGCACCGTAACTTAATTGCCAGCACCGGGGCCTATGACTGTCTGCCACATGGAAGTGGTTTCAGGCAATTTAGGTACGAGCACAACAACTTCTGTTTCTTATTTCAATTTACATTTCCAATTATTAGTATTTGCCTCCAAAGCCATTCTTATAGCTTTGGGGACCTGTAATTGTATGAATTGTCACACTTTTGAGAGTGTGATGATTAGTAGAGTGTTGGTGCTGTTATTGGCAGTGCTGCCAGGGGCTACAGGTGGTGCAAGCTCTAGTGACCTCCTGTCAAGTGCACCGGCACTACATTTTCTTTACAAATTAAGCACTGCACAACAGCCTAACTCAGCAGTTTTAAAACTGCCATTTGGGCCTGTCAAAATCAACATTTTACCAGGCTTAAACATTCCTTTTGAATAGTAGTTGGTCACCCCTACCATATACTGTACCAGCCCTAAGACAGGGTACATAGTATTTCAAAGTTTGACATATGTATTTATTTAACGTTTTTACATGACACTACTGTGAAAAGGCCCAAAGCCTATTTTTCACTGTAATGCTGGAAGAGAGATAGAAAATACTGAATTACTCTAATACACACAATAAAGCTAACTTCAAATTGACACTAGCTCGAAAAATACTTCAACCACTATTTTCCATAGATTATCAAAATTCAACCTAAATTTTGTTTCACTCCTGCAGAAATGGTGACTTTAGAAAGTCAATATGTTTATGCTTAAATCCTCTAGTAGTCTTTTCAGTGTTATTTCCCAACTGTCACCTAGCAGCCTGCTGACCTCCTGCAAGGAGGTGTAAATGGCTTCTAAGAAAGGGAACAAAAGGGCCTGGGGTGGGGGAAGGTGTGACCTCCACCTGACAGGATGGACTGGGTGTATGCCCAACAACTGCACACAAGCTTCACAGGGGCACCCCACGTCACAGGTACAGGGACATGTAACTTACAGCTAGGCCTGCCTTTCCATTGTCCAGGCAGTCAGGATGGGACCAATACCAGTTGGGCAACATTGTTTCAGAACTGGTTTGTAAAGGGAGTTTCTCATTTCCCTAGATACACCTTAGGAGTGTGCCCAGAGGTCTGACCAGGGAATAAAGGTTCTGCCATGTTGGATTTTGGCACAACTATGCACTGTGACATTATTTTATTTTAGGGACAAAGCCCCAGGAAATTATTTAAAAGAAGGTAGGATTGCTTCTGGGAATTGGCCAGGTAGACTCCCCACACATAAGCTAGTGCCAGACATAAATGTGGCCATCAGCTCACAATGGTGTTGTATTTTATTAAACAGAATTACCTCCTGATCATTAAGCTCTTCCTGATTTGGCTCTTCAGTAGTGTCCCACAGGGCCTGCTCTTTGTGTCTAATGTCAACTTCCTCAAACATCTATAGGAAAACTACATTGCCCTCTACACTCATCTCCTCATGTGATAATATTGTTATTAGTATTTTAGCTTAGTACTGAATGGTGAGCAGTCTCAGGTGAAAGCCTTCGTGTTATAATTTCCGTTGCGTGCTTCCTCCTTGAAGCATGAATTCTTCATGTGCCAATTGATCAGCAATTAATATATTGGGTGTATTACCTTCATGTATATTTTACCTTTGCTCTAATCTAGGAAGAACACATATGTTTGATGAAGACTGGAATTAGTGACATGTGCCAAGGACAAAAATGCAAACCAAGATTTTTCTTTAAAACCGGAAAAAAACTGAAAAAGAGTTGCATTATCCAATACAAACACAAAATGAACTATGAGGAAAAATAAATTATCACTGTATACTTGAAGAACACACAAATACAGAATCTATCGCATGGCAACTGTACTGCAACGACTACATTAACCTTACCACTTCATAGCATTTCATATCACAGCAAGTCTAAGGACCTGATTATGAGTCTGGTGGTCCATGGACCTCCAGATTCACGCTGGCAGTGGTTCAACCTCCGGATTATTACTCGAAGGGCCATATTATCAAGAATGGTGATAACATTATAGCTGCTTTAGCGGCAGGAAACTGCAGCTAAAGCGGCGATAAGGGGCTTGATAATAAGCCCTGGAGAATTGAAATAGAAGCCCAGGTTCTGGTGTGAAGGACCACAAACCTGGGCTTCTATTGGAATTCTCTTGGGCATATTATCAAGCCCCTTATCTCCCCTTTAGCTGCAGTTTCCTGTCGCAAAAGCGGCGATAATGTTATCGCCGTTCTTGATAATATGAAAATCAGAGTCTTTCCGGTGGTGGACCACCAGCTGAGCCAGGGTACCTTTGTTACCTGGCAGTGGGTTGTGGGAGAGGCAATGCAATAGGCTGAGCAAGACTAATGTATTACCGCTGAGCATATTATGAATTCCTTTTCATAGCAGTGAGCTCACCATGAAAAGGCTGGTGGTGGAGGGCAAAGGGAGCCCTACAGTGCCCCAATGCCCCCCGCCATGGGCATGCATTCAGGGAGGCACAGCATGTGCCCCCCTATCTGCTTGCACCCCCAGTTCCAGCATGGCATGGACTTCTACAGTCCATGCCATACTGGAACATTTTTGCCACTGCCATTGCAGTGCCCTTTTTCGGGACACCACTATGGGAAAGGCAAAAGGACCATATGCCTGTATGAGTTTAACTTGTAATCAGGCGGGCAGTATTTGCATTGCTTTGGTGGTGATGAGCCAGCAGGGATCTGGTGCAGCACTGCCAAAGTCGTAATCAGCCCCTAAGTAATTAAGGGGCACATTATGATGGAGGATTTTCCGCATCCTCCGGGCCGGCGGAAGCCACCGCCGGCTCGGCGGATGCGGAAAATCCTCTGCGGACCCACCAAAGACCCACCGCCACATTAGGATGGCTGGTGGGTCCTGGTTTCAGTCCGCTGCTTTTCCGCCGCAGTTGGCTTACAACCGCGGCGGAAAAGCTCTAATATGGTGGCGGTGTCTCTCAGACACCGCCAGACATATAAGGATGGCGTAGAAGAGATGCTTTTCCGCGGCGGGTTCTCCGCCGTGGAAAAGCATACGGATCTTCACTCTGGGGGCCCGTTGTGGGCCCCCTGGGTGAAGGGAGGTGGGGGGGTGCACATGGGGGGTACCTATGGTACCCCCCTGCATTTACATGCAGAAAGCGGCAGGCACCGCGCAGTGCCTGACGCTTTGTGCATGTAAATGCACTGCATGTCTTTTTAACATTGCGGCGGGTGCAGCTTGAAGCCGCACCCGCCACAATGTTAAATATAGAGGATGTGACCGCCAGGGTGCCGGTCACATCCTAATTGCACAGGAGGGAACGCCGCAGCACATGCGGACGTTCCCTCCTACACAGGGATCACGGACGGACGCAAGTCCGTCCGCGATCGTAATGGGCCCCTAGGTGTAGAGTTTAGAACTGTAAACATACTATTTGATGGAGTAGTTGACTATATACAGGATGATGAATATTTATAGGTCGATATTGTCAACTAGATATAGAGACAAAAACCCACAAACCAAATGAGAGATATATTGTGCTTCATGTCATGTGTGATGTAGGCTGGGATGCCAAAAGACAATAATTTGATCAAGATGTCTTCAAGTTTATTTACCTTTTAAAAGAACTCATTACTACTTTTTCTCACCTTCATGTATCCTATTTAGCCTGCCTTCTTAAATTTCTGTGCCTCTATTTTAGCGGATCTAGAGGCAGATTGCCTCATGTTGCAATGCATATTAATAGAAGCCCACTAAATTGATTTAAATCAAGTACATTTAATTGACTAGAAAAGCACCCATTCTTGAACATTTTGTCACTTTTCCCTGACAATGGTTGGCTTGTTTCTGAGCATGGAATGTGGCCAAGCACATTTTCTTTGGACGTTTCCATCTGTCTGTACCACACTGTCTGCACAAATCTACGCTTGGATTGCTAATTGACAGGAGTCCATATGCTGGTTCCAAATTTACTGTACTATCCTTTGAGCGCGGAAAGAGTGTACTTTTTAAGTACAATTTTTAATTTATTCATAGTAATGTTTGCTGAACCACTGTGCTTTATTTCACTTAGAAATGTAAAGTTTTTTTTCAAAGGAGAATGGAATTCGTAGCGGCGAAATTAGGCTAACAAGCTTTTGCGGTCCAATATTAGTAGTTTATCGATCTCGAAAGAAGGAAAGGCTGAAACTTCCTCACAAGGATTCACCTCAGACACATGATCTGCAGCCTGCAAAAGATGCCAGCAGCGAGCGATGAACTCGCAAGGTCACCTTGTCAGATCAAAAGAGGCCCATTTCTTAAAGAAGGCTAATGCTGGTCAAAAATTGCCTTTTGCAAGGTGTTGTATTTAATAAAACAAGGCTCAGTAACATCCTGCTGTGGGTATGAGGTGGTTTTGGGGCAGGGCTGGACTGGGTGGGAACAGCAACCAGCCTTGGCAGATTGCTGCTCGCCCGGCCCTGGGTGCCGGGTGCTAGTAAGAAGCACCACTTCTGCTTTTGTTACAGTAGCCGATATGGCAGCACGGGTGCAAAACTGGCACCAAGTGACAAAACCGGCACCCACAGCCACACAACCGGACCCCACCCCTCCGGCCCGGTGCTCAATACCCTGTTTTGGGGGTAGAGAGGGAGAGAGGTTCGCCATAAGGTGCACCGCTTCAGTGATCTGTCTTGTTTAACAAATGATGAAGTAATAATACTAATAAAAATGTTAGTAACAGCAATAGTAATAGCTATAGTAATGATAAAAACTTGCTGTCTGCCTCGTTTGATGCATAGTCACCGATAAGCATTAAAATTGTAAGCGAATGAAAATATTATTGGCAGACTTTCATTTTGTCCACTTCCGGCCCGGTGCAATGGCACAAAGCTTGGCATACTGTTAGAAACCAATCCATTCAAGCTTCCGCTGAAATGTATGTGGTTCGTCACACAGTGCCATTGCTATTGGCAAATTAACAGGTTCTTGCTCCTCTCTTTTTTAACTAGGGTCCCCATTGATGGATCTGTATAAATTTAAAAATAGAATAGGCTATACATGCTAAGTCGCTGTCACATTTTGCGCATGCCTGTTAAACGATGTCAAAGTTATTAGTAAATCAAAATGTTTTGACTCCCTCCTCCTTCGCTTTGCCCTCCCCATTGAATTTGCATGAAACCCGAAATCCCTCCACTAGGTGTAACTTGACCACATGCGTGCCACATCCCAATAGAACAATAATCCTTTATAGATTCTGCTAATTTTGCACAGAACCATATCACAGTGTCAATAATAGTAGTGGGATACCTTATTCTATATCCTCATCATGGCATTAGATTTTGACCTCAAATCAGCAAGATGAATTTTTGGGCCTTGTCCGGTATCCATTTATATCCCTAAATAATTATAACATATGAAACTTTCCATGTCCAATTCCAAGATTTGCCATCTATTTGTCATGCTAACCCTATTGGAAAAAACAATATCACTGAATTATTTAAATTAACCACAACGTTGTTCCTCACATTAAACTTTTTAAGCACAAATCGTTTTAGTTCAATTCCTGCGGTTGTATCATCTAGCACAGGGTTCTCCAATATCGGTCCTGGAGGGCCGGATCCATGCCAGATTTCTAAGATAACTACATTTATCTAAATGTAGCTATGCTAAAAACCTGGCATGTATCCGGCCCTCCTGGACCAACATTGGAGAACCCTGAATGCTAGACTATTGTCATATTGTTTTGGATGTTATGAGAAGCCAGTTTACGAAGGTGGGTCTTATATTGAAGTACTTCCCCATTCATATCAGCTGTATTAAGATTAAAAAATAGGGTGAAAGAATGCACTTCCGTTTCAACCTTCTATTAGCTTGTATTCTGTTAGACAAGTGGCCATTACAGATTATCTTGAATTTCACAAAGGTACCAATGTAAAGAGATTGATTAGCCCTCATAATCGGGATTCCCCAATTCGGCAATTTAGACTAAAGCAGTGCTCTGTCAATCCAATTGACTGCAATTTAACAATCAATAAAGCAAGGATGCACTCCACACCCCTGCAGTTTTAGTATTTGGTGGATCAACAATGATAGATCCAAAATATTAACTGGCATACTGCTATGGGGCATAACTCCCATCTTATGGTGTGGAATTGGAGCAGCCATCAAGGCATAAGATTCTAGTTCATACAAAAGCAAGAAAGCAAAATGTCTTGCCTTTACACACATTAGTGCTATTAATCTATAATTTGTGGAAATTGTAGGGTCTCTCCTCTCTTGTAGATCAGCTGAAAGAAGGATTCCCTTCCAAAACATGAACTTATTTGGTTTTAAAGACAAGATATATAGAGGGCTTTACCGCTAAACAAATGATCCTAGATCACTTTTAAACAGGTTATTTGGGTTTCATCTACAGTCAGACTGTCCCTCTAACCTAGACTTTTTTTAAAGGTCTAAGATTGGGCCTGTCCTCTTTTCGGAGTTCAAAGGGAATTCCAACTCGCTGCCCATTTGAAATTGAATTTCCTGATATAGGCATTGAAAACATAAGCCGCAACTGATCAGCCTGTACAAGCATCTGAATCTTTGCCAAACAATTAACAAATACTGACAATTCCTTAACATTTCTACATAATTCACAGATCCTAACCCCCTCTTTCTCATAGTTTCTCCTATTTGTTCCCAGACAGATAGTTTATTGACCTTCTTTAATGAATCATTAATTTTAATGTTATCAAATCTGTAGAATCTTGCCTCCTTAAAGTCCTCACTTCTTTATTCAAATGCTTTTTTGCTTTTAGCAATGTGGCATCAAACAAAGAACGGAAGAACTCAGTGGCAGTAATGAGTTTGATATTTAACACCAAATGGACAATTCTTCCATGGATTGGTTCCCTGGTCCAAAAGTCAAGAACATGGTAGCAGCACGCCTGGATGTTGTGCAAAATGTACTACTTCATAATTTAAATTCAGTCCATCTTAACCTCTTTATTCTTGCCAGTTCCTCTTGATATCCCACTTTCAGCTGAATTTATACCTAAATGCAGCTGTCCCGATTGTTGGCACGTGTTGCATGATCGCTTTCTAGTTGCATGTGAGTTTGAAAAACAATAAAATGATGATAGAAGGGAGCTGGCGTAGCGATGCAATCTAAACAAGTGAGAAAAGTCAATTGGAACATCTAGAGACTTTCTGCCATTTAGAGCTTGCATATCAAAGACTTTAGGAAATTTAAAGCTTGCATATCAAAGACTGTAGGGACACCAATAGTTTAAGTACTAAATGATTTTTCCTCAGATCAGAGATAATGGTTGGCTGTGTCTACCAATTCCAGTCCTTCTGAAGGAAATGTTTAACTTAGATAGGTTATGTGCCAGATTGAGATTAAAGTCTGCTGTTTCTATAAACCAACATCTTCCCTACCACATGATACCCTACATAGATATTGAACTAAATCTGCAATGTTTTGCTTGTTGTATTTCAATTTAAATGTACATTTAATGTTATGATTATTCCTATATTTCTACCAGCTTGTTTGCCTGTGATTCTTCCACCGGCACATTATGACTCCAGCTTGGGAGCTCTTTGGCTGAGCCATTTAGATGGTTGGTGATATAAATTGCCAACCCTCCTTCTGCACTCCCCTTAACCTTCACAATGTGGGCTTTTATCATTACACTTTGATATCCCAAGAGTCCTGTTGTAGACACACCACATCATGGATAACAAGAAACTCCTTTACCCCCTTGGTTGATGTTACTGTTTCCAGGCAACGACATTCTATGGTAGCAAATTCAGGTCAGGATTACAAACACATTACACCACTTTACTTCTGAAGTCAAGCTAAAATTACTAGGGACAAACGGTATTTTTTTATCACAGTTCTTCTGCTAACCACCTCTAATCATGCTTAGCATTAAATGCGTTTATTGGCTAAATTGTGGACGGAGCCCTGGCGTGTCTATCCATGCATTTACTCAAAGAAATTTGCAGGTGGTACACACTAGGTTTGAGGAAATGCACGTGCCTCAAGTCCTACTAAAGTTGTAAAATTGGGGTTCCATTCTCTGATAAAAGCATACTGCCCATACCAAGGAACATTGGGGGGGATTCTGGAAGGTATAGGAGTCTTTGCACCTTATGGACCTAAATCCCACAAGACACAAAGAGAACTATGAAGCCCAACTCACAGTTAGCAATTATCTGATTAAGACTGGTGAATTCTATCTGATCAGCGATTATTGAAGTTAAATGCTGCACAATGTTATTTGATTCAAGTAGAAGTACAGTATTACTTCTTTTGAGGATGGATGTCTTAATTTCCACAAGAGACATTTTCAGGGTCAGACACGATACCAAAAGGATGAGGGCATCAAGTAAATCCACTTTTGATTCTAAATGTAATTACCTGATTCCCTTTTGATCTACATCTATAATTATTTAATACTTAAGGAAACAGATGCAGACTGCAGAAAATGACCTAATCACATCTGGATCAATACTGTTTCACAGTCACATACCTCTATTTTGTTTAGATTACCTATACGCATACTTCTTATGATATACTTCTTTATTTCCTTATTTACCATAGCTAAATGTTTCACCATGTGGGTTTGGTTGGACTCTTTTATTTCTTCCACGATTGTACTCAGAATATCTGTTAATATGCTCTATATGTCTATAACTGGGTACTGCTTTCTTGATTTTCTTTAATTGAATGTAGTAAATCTCTTAAATTCAGGAGCCTCCTATCAATCAAGGACAAACATGCTGCCAGTGTATACAACAGTTTAACCTGTGGGTCTAAACGTTATGATTTTCAATTCAATGCAACACCACTCGGCTCCAATGATCAATAGAGTTAGTTATGTGTTGGTTAGAGACTTTAGAAGACCTTCTGCATCACACAATGTTACCAGCTTAATCCTTTTGATTTCCAGACCAACTCTGAAAGCCGCAATTTAGTTGGTGGATGGGTAAAGATCCTGAAAGGACAAGTGATACACAAAATGACGAGCTGTAGAGTCAGCTCTAACAGACCGTAAGCATCTGCAAATGCTGTGATATCATAATGTCTATGGGATATTTCTGCAACAGGGGGATCACGTTGAGCCCCTTTTCCTTCTCCAGTGGAGCCATCTCCACCAAGGGGGAAAAAGGTCATCATTCGACAGGAGTCCTGAATTGTTGCTTTTACAATTAGTATCCCAGTGTGTTCCAGGTGCACTCTCTGAGTGAGACCTCCCTCCAAACACGTTCTTCAGCCCCTCCACAAATGTTCAAGGATCTAGGAACTTTGTCGAGTCTGACAAAATGCCTTCAACACACTACCTGGTAGCATGACTGTCCCAATGCCTTCTTTCTGGCCCTCTTGCTAGCTGGCAAGATGGCGCACTTCCTGTGCAATGACTGCATTAAGTATTGCCCCAGTGCTAGGCCAATCAGAGGAGGTAGTGGTGTTGTCTCGCTCCCACACATGCTTCTTCGAAGCCTCTCTGAGTCACGTATGAAGTCGGAGTGGACATAGGGGGCGAGACAACAAATCTAGCTTTAACCGCTCAAAACAAAAACTCTATACCTGTTGCTGCACTGCACTATGGCAGATCGTATAGAAAGATTTGTTAGCTGATTGTAGTAATCAGGTGTTAAAGTAACACTAATGATCTGCACCCTTTATGCAGAGATACCAATCCATGTAGAAAATGCAAACACGTTAAATAATACTGCCCCAGAAATTGGTGCATTGCCAGCAGCAACTGCTGCTGCCAGAGGGCGCCTGGGCTCCGCCCACCTCGATTTTCAAGTTATGTGGATAGTAATTGCCAAGAACAATTACCATTCACATACATTCATTATTTTCACACACAATGATTCAGTGCCTCAGTATAAAAGCTGTGTGATGTACAACTGCCTGACCCCCTGCATTGTGTTGAATTGTGCTATAAAATCGATAAATAAATAAAAGATTGTAAGTGCTAAATAGTAATTAGTGTAATTACTCATACAATCATTCTGATAGTGCATGTATATCACTGACATACAGAAGGCGTGTGCAGGGGCATAGAAAGGGCCGAGGGTGCGGTGGGTGCGTGCCGCCCCCGGTGTCATCACTGAGGGGGGTTACAAAATGGCCAAAATATGTGTTTTAAACACGTATTTTTGCCATTTTGTCAAGCAGGGGGTGACAAAAATATTTCCGCCCTGGGTACCAACTGACCTTGCTACACCACTGGGCGTGTGATGCCATATCAGTTTGTATCACGACAACTTGTGAAGTGGCAACAAGATAAGCGTCTTTGTTTCCCTTCACAGCAATGTGGCATTGTCAGCAAGGTATTCGGCCCGCTAGGCCCCAGTGTGGATGAACATTGGGAGCGCTGAGGGCCCTTTACCTGGGGCATTTGTGTTGGGCCTAGATGAAACTGAAAATAAGAGTCCTCCCTCACCCCCTGCTTGGTGCTGCTCTGTAATTGAAGCACACAAATGTCTCAGTTTCAACAAATTGCAGCTGGACAAACGCTGCACGCTTCACTGGGGCCAGCCTTGATCCCAGATCCGGTTCAATGATAGATCCTGGAACCAGGATCCTGCTCGGCCCCCTCTCATCTCCTGCAATGCTTGTGGCCATTTCAATAGAGTGTATTTGCACAATTGTGAGTTGGTTGGTGTGCACTCTAGGGGCATCTTATCAAGACCGGCGTTAAAATTATCCCCGCTTTAGCCGCTAAAGAGGCGATAAGGTGCTTGACAATATGCCCTTGTGAATTCCCATAGAAACCCAGGTTCACACCAGAACCTGGGCTTCTATGGGAATTCACAAGGGCATATCATCAAGCCGCTAAAGCAGCGAAAATGTTATCACCAATCCTTGATAATATGGCCCTTAGTCTTATCTTTGGCGCGGGAGCAATGCTTCCTGTTTTACTGCTACCCTTTTTTTTACCCAAAGAGTAGTTTATATGTTTAAACACTTTGCAGCAAATGTCTCAAATACTGGTTTCATTCACCATGAACCCCGGTGCATTCCAATCTGCGAGAAGGTATTGCCACATGGAGGCCCTGTTCATTGTGGCTGCTTTCTCCATAATTGCAGATGAATGTGTTTAATCACAGGATTTTGCATATGCAGCCAATCTAGTGTGTTTCATGAGCCATAATGATCCCACGCTGTTCTCTAGGTTTTACTGAGCCAAATATTCAATTTTATGTATTTGCCTTTCAAATGATCCGGCAGTAGCACTTTTCGGAGGCAGACACATCTGAAACAAACCAAAAAATCAGCAGCTAGATGCGGTTATTGTTCCTCATTACACACATTGAACGCTTTCATCACATCATTTTAGTGTCACTGAGCAGTGGAGTCATGGACGTAGCTATCAATAGTGCAGCAGGTGCAGTGGCACCGTGGCCCAGGGGGGTTTAAAGGGCCTACCACACCACAATTATGACTCTTTTCTTTTTTACTACTGGACCTGGGGGCAGAGGACCATTGCCGTGATTGCTTTAGGAGTAGCCTTATGGCTGGTCTTGCAACTGGATCATAAGGAGCAGTAGGTGTTGTATTAAGTATAATGAATATTAGGGGTGGGTGTAATTGGCGTACATCTCTCTAGCGTAATTTATCGTAATTACAGAAAAATCATGTGTAATTAGGCTCAATTACGTGAGAGACATAATCCAGCATCTAGTGCTATTTTTTTAATGCAAAATGCACCCTTGCATCCATAAAGGGCCCTAAGATACATTTTGCACTGAGAATATAGCACTTAATGCTACAGGATATGAACCGCAGCAGCCAGCAGCCAGCAACGTCTCTCCCTCTCTCTCTAAGTTTGTTGTTTCTGTGCACCTGAGGTCTGATTTTTGTCCCAAATTCCTCTTAATTACTCAAGCTTGAGTAATCTTGTAGCTTCAATAATTTCACATCACAAGAGTAATGCGCAAATACTAAAATTACTCCGATTATTCCGGCATAATTAAAATGTTGCCCAAGCCTAAAGAATATCCCGCAATTCTCATTTCAGCCAAATCTGGGAGTAAATGTCCAAATCGGGTTTCTGTGTATTGCAGCAAATGCAGAGACTTGGGTATAAGTTGGCAAAACCAGTGCCTAATGTGTAAATGAATAAGTGCCAGAGCCCTACGTTTTGCTCAGAAGGTCATGATTGGCACTATTGAAGGTTGTGGTGCCGAATAACAAGGTTGCGTGGACTTGTTTCCACTTCATGCCTTGTTCATCCACCGCCAAACTCTATTAGGTTTTGCCTGTACATCGCTTGTGCTGTTCTTGCGAAATCTAATTTAATAATGAAATAAAATCTAAAAAGCGGCTTGCATTACGCCCAATATTTACCTTTACTTACTATTCGTTGATTCCCACTTCTCTCTAATGTACATGCTTCTGAATGGTCAGCACATTGTCTGCTTTCACTTTGCAGTCTTCCTGGTGCGCTTTGCCTGTTCATGTCATTGCATGGAGCTTGGCCCATGTACAGCGTCCACTCACAAGTGACTGGCTAGTGGCCAGTCTCCCTTCACCGGCTACGCAGGCAGAAGGAGCGTTTTTTATTTTATTTGCTTTTGAGCACTTCGTTAGGGTACATCTGCAGGTTGTCTTCTCCCCCCAAATGTGTTAACCCACCACCCCCTGCCCATCGCCGTTGTTTTTAATGAACTCCCTCCGCTGCTTTTAACCCACCACAACCTCCTCCCTGCTCTCTGTTGTTTTACCCGCCCACCTGCATTGGCCACCTCCTGCACCCTCACTCATGTCCCTGAAGTTATTAGAGTGCTTTATATTAGACATAGACACAATTATTTTTTTTTGCAGACCTTCTTTTTTCCTTCCCGGTGTGGTAACCCACCACACCCCACCCACCGCAGTTGTTTTTAACAAACCCTCCCTCTACATTTAACCCACCATGCCTTTCTCCTTGCTCTCTATTGTTGTACCCACCCACTGCTTCAGCCACCTCCCACTCCCTCACTCATGACCCAAATGGTATTGGAGTGCTTTACAAGAGCACCATTTACATTTCACACAGAGAACATTTTTTTTCAATTACACACAGGGTATTAGGTGACTTGCACAGGATGATAGGATGTTGAGCTAACACAGAGACTTAAACTCAGTTCCTCAGTTCCAAGGTCGGCAGCTCTGCCTCTGACATGCATTAGTTGTGTTAACCCACTACCCGCATACTCCAAAACAAAAGTAATAAAAGCATTGACAAATGCAATACATTTTACTTAGGTGAAGCCTATTGGTATTGCCAATGCTTGTTCCACTCTTGCAGGAATGTGCTATTGCTCTTTAGTAAAAAAAAAAAAACATGCTGTGCAATTTTTCATCTTGTTTTTTTATATAATGGATAGGACACTGAATATGCATGCTCCAGGCTTCCACCTACGTGATCTTCCGCTGGGGATTGTTGTATGGAAATCGAAGGCAGAATATTGTGTAGTGTAGTTCCTATTATCCCAATAGGCTCTGCGCATTGGAATAATATCTTCAATAGTATAGACGTAGGATTGTGGTTAACTAGGTCTTCTAGTGACGATATTAGATTTAAAGTTATGTGTGCCAGCTAGCTCAGAGTTCACTAGAAACTTTCTCGAATAGGCAAGGAGGAGTTTAACCTCCCTGGATAGACAACAAGGGATTTAGTTTCTGACAACCATAGAACATGACAACTTTGCTCTCCCCTAATCAAGAGTATATCTCTAGAGTCGTGTGAAAACAAAAGACAACTATTTTACTCAGTCAGTACGAGCATTCTTAGTTTCACCAGTTTGTAGAGAAATAAGAGATGGGCGTGCTTCAATAAAAAGATGTTATTTATTGATCAGTCTCTTTTCTCATACAAGACAAATGAATCGCTATTATTGCAATACTTATAGTTAAGTAAAGTGCATACAGTAAAAACAGGATTATAAAATAATACTGTAAAAGCATTTATATGGTTTCTTAGCCATATGATACTTGAAATGGATAAAAGATATACATACATATATACATTGACTAATCGTTCTCAACTGGTGCTTCTAACTACGCCTACTCCGGTGTACCTGACCTAAGCCTAATACTTGGGAGGGAGTAAGTAAGTAGCAGTTTAAGTTAAGTTTGTTTTGCCAAGAATCTGACTCAAGAATTCTCTGTAAGGCGTTAGTCAGTTCAGTACCTGGGATTTAGAAGGCTGGAGGGTTGGTATCTCTGTCACAGGACTCAATATCCCAGTTACCCGCGAGGGCGCCTGGAAACGCCGGAGGCTGGATTTCTTGGCAGGAGAAAAGGCAGCGTCTCTCTCAGCGCGTCAAAAGGGAGGGGCAGCGTCCGTGGGCTTTTCTGCATCAGCTGGGCTCTCCGGGA
The DNA here is from genome assembly GCF_964261635.1 of Lissotriton helveticus. Taxonomy (NCBI): domain Eukaryota; kingdom Metazoa; phylum Chordata; class Amphibia; order Caudata; family Salamandridae; genus Lissotriton; species Lissotriton helveticus. The sequence goes on along the minus strand of NC_136071.1, from coordinate 210,935,409 downwards.
AGTAGCGCTGCTCCAAGCTCGTCACCACCGTGTCTTAGCTTAGGGCAGCGTCGGTATATTTATACCTGAAAGGTGCCGTGTTTGATGTAAGGATGGACATAAGACGTCAGCAAGAATGTCATAAGGACTGGTCATTCTTACATTCTTTGCAGGAGTTCTCGAGCGAAATCAAAACAATAGCTGCGGGGGATTTCCCAGGTCTGTTGGAGGTTTGATTTGTTTTGAGAACTCGGTGTGCTTTCTAGGGGGCTGAAGGGATAGTGCTTGCTTAATGTGACAGCATGCGCTATGACCTAATCTGAAAGCGGGTTTCTGTGCCGGTGTATTGACATTAGTGAATTAATACCCGGACAAGGGTCAGAAATAGGAGTATCAATATGGGTACCTAGATAAACACACAACAATTGAAGAGTCACAATATTGTGACCAGAATACTGAGGAACAAAATATCAAAGAGGTAAGCGCACAAAGGCGGTATGGCTTTACTTTTCTTAACTCCACATCTACGGACCTTGAGGATATTTATATGCTCAAGGTACACAGATGTAGATTTAGTCATAGAAAATGTATGAAACTTACCTTTCGATATTGTGTCCCTCGATATTCTGGTCACTTCAATATTCTGTATTCGATACTCCTGACCCACACCTCCCCAGGGTTTAAAAGAAGAACATTTCACCACAACAAAATGTAACATACTTTTTGCAGGAAAACGACTCACCACATAACAAAGTGTTGTTGACTATATGTGAAAAATCTATAAAAAATATGTTGAAATAAAAAAAAAGGTTACAGGCTGTGTACAATATTTACAGATGTCATTTAGAATCTAGAAATAAGTGACTCCAATCGGATATTGCCATATAAATTTAAAAAAACCACCAGGGGTTGTATTATGAAAGTGCCCCGGGGCGCAACAGGCGTTTGCACCTGCTTTGCATTCCCCCGCGGCATTTTGGTATTACAGAAGGGGTCGCAGACACTTGTGCTGACCCTTCTGTAATACTGATAGTGCTGGCACACTTAAAGTGCCAGAACTATCTTTAGAGGGCGTTCCCTCATTTGCATGGGGGCATGCCCCATTTAAATGAGAGAATCCCTTTGCCTCTGCCCCTGCGCCGTATTACAGACGAGGGTGCAGTGGCAAAGAAGCTTTCATGAGGCGCACTACCAGCGCCACTGACTGCACCCGCCTGCAAGTGGATCTCTAATCCCCTTTAAAAGTGCATACGGGTTGCCCCCTGCTCTGTAAAAACATGGAGCTGCTTTAAAGCAGCCGCTCAGTTTTTCACATGAATATGCTGCCCTGAGTTCGTGGACACCCTGGGAGCAGCTCATTCACCAATGCAGTCGATATCATCTATTTTCCATATATTGATATTATGTATAGACATTACCCAAAGGTGTTAGGGGCACTCAGATACAGCACCATACAAGATTATGAGTTGTAATGTTTCTCTCATAGGAAGATCTCTGGATTACAAATAGGTATTGTTGTTACTGCATATGCAAAAAAGAAGTTAATGTGTTTTAATATATGTAATATGTTAAAATATATGCTGCACGATGATTTATGGATAACAAGATTTGGAAATTGAGCATGTTCTCTCTTTTTTATTATCATTTTCAAATAAATGTGTGGCTTTTCCTGAAGAAGGCATTGTGTAAGCCGAAACGCGTGTCGATTAAATAAAGATATTGCCACTTTTTAACCCCTTTTTTAATAAAAAAAATGTGATCTGTTGTGTGATGTAATTGAATGTACCTTTTTATGAATATATTTTTTGTATAAAATAAGGAATTATTAAAACAGTAATATTTTTTAATACATTTTCCTAGTTTTCCTTTGTTTCTTCCTATGTTACATTTATTATGCATATTGCTTGTTTTATCTTGATTGCCTAGGAGTTATTGTCACTACTATATGTTCCCTGTCCTAAGAATTGAACTAATTACTGTTCAGGGGGTCCTTGTTTCCTCAATTTACTGTTTTTAGGTCCACGTTCACGTACCTTGAATATATATATACAATCAAGGTACATAAATATGGAGTTATGTATAGAAAATTTACAGAAACTTACCTTTCAATGGTTGTTTCCTTGATATTGTGGTAACAACAGTCTGCCCTGTTGATGTCTGGGTTTCGATATTCCGAGCCTATGCCCTCAAAGGTTCTTTGTGCCACTCAATCAACCACTATACAAGCTGTGCCTTCAATTGTAAAGACTACTGTACTGGCATCCAACAGTACTCATATTGTAATAATTTAGGAGACTAGTGTGTAATAAGTAAAGGGGTGTGCATAATTTCACTAAGCCCTACAGTTAAGGACATGAAAACATTTTAGGCAATTGCAGTGAGTTGTCTTGCCTGTATTTCCTACATTTTACACTCAAAGCAAACCCCTCAACAGTGGGGGCTCCTCCGCAAAGCAGAGGAGCATTGACCCACTGCTTGAGTGCAGTGTAGAGGAAAAATAAAATGATAATAACTGAACGCTATTATCATTTCATTTTTCCATTGCTAGGTGTGGGGAGGGGCAGGGCTGGCCAGAAGGAGGAGTGTATTTCCCTCCCTAAGTGCAGATGACTGTTTGGCCGGCCCTCTTGGGCCGGCCAAACAGTCATGCGCACTTTGCATCTTCCCCACCAGGCTGTAATGCACAACGTGGTGCCTAACATGCACAGGCTCCCTGTCCTCATCTGAGCACTGAACCACAGTGCTCAGATTAATCATTGCTGCCTTGCAGTGTTGTGATTGGCTTAGGGGAGCCCAGGTGCTTCCTGCGATGGAGGATAGGCAGTAAGTTTTCTTGGTAAACAACCTTTACAACGAAACTTTTACAACGCACTACCATTACAACACGGTCATTACAACGCAAACTATTACAACGCATTGCGCTGGGGGGCGCTCTAGGATAGGGAATAGGTTAATTTACTATCCAATAACCTTCCCTAGTGTCCACGGGGACTGGAGTTGAAATAGTAAATTAAACTATTCACTATCCAACACCCAAAAGCACTATGCGTTGTAATGGACTGCGATGTAAAAACCGCGTTGTAAAGGCAGGTATTGTAACAGCCTGCGTTGTAATGTCATACATCCAGTTTTCTTTCATTTTTAAAAAAAATGTTCTACCACCACCATTTCTCCCCGCCCACCCCCCTGCCCCAGTTCCCTATCAACCGCCACTGGCCTTCAATTTGAATCCATGTTATCAAAGGCAGAGGCCAGGAAACTGAGTTCCTGAAACACATCTCTTCCCTTCACTCTATAGCCGCGTATGTCCGTTGACTTTGGGATCAGATGAAGAGACTAATTGGAAACAGGAGAGGGGGGCTGTGTAACCAGTTGTCTCCTGTGTTTTTGCCTCAGCAAAGGCTTCATCAAAGTTTTCTGTGTACAAATAATGGAGTACTGTGCCTCCTTGAATGGGTATGGTGCTGACAATGCCTTCGCTGTTAGGGTTTCATTGAAAGTAAATTTTGTCTGAGTCCTTTTCAGGAAAGGCATTTTGGACAGGGCCCTTTGATGATTCTCCAGTCATTCCACATGCTGCAATTTTACACCCTTTTGTTTTTTTCCTTGTTCCTTGACCTAATTAAAAAAGATGGATAGAATGTTGAACCTTTAGCAGTGGTAATTAGTCTTGATGGTATTCCATTCATTTGCTCATTGTATCACTATAGACAGAGACCATCTATATGGGAATCAGTCTTGACACGGTCCAGAAGTGAGACTCCATCTCAAACTGGGAGAATCTGTAACACCTGTACAGAGATGCAAGAAATTCCTTACATGTTATGGCCCAGGTGGGCATCATCAGATACGGGGATATTGCCCTTTGTTGCATGGCCTGGCTGTTCGGGCATAAATATGAAATAAAACATCTCGAAGTCTCAAAATGGCCTTTAACCCCCTGGGTGTGGTCGGAATTCTGCGCCTGTGCGGCACATTCCGATCGCGGGCGTGGTCATGGCGGCTCCCGGCCGTCATCAGCACATGCCCACCGTAACTGATGACGACCGGGAGCCGTCATCAGCACCGAAGGGGTTAAGAAAGAAAGTGCAAAGATTCAGAAAAGCAACAGCTCCTTGAAAACAGGGGTTATGATCCTTGATTCTAAATTGGTTCAAGCACAAGGGGGTATATTGATGAGCCCTTGTGCCACAGCAGCATAATTTTTTGTGATGCTCTGGTGTTGCAAACTACAAAATCATAATTATGAGTTCACACAAAGCCACTTTTCGCTACTTTGAATGGCCTCATAGCTATGGAGTAAGGCAAGGCAGTGCAAATCGCTGTGTTTGCCTTACTCTGAACTAGGGAGGCATTCCATGGGCGCTGTGATGGGTGTACCCAAGTAATACCCATGGATTTTGATGTTTCCCCAGATTTACAAAACCATGTAAACTTTGGGATGCGCCAAAATCTTTCACCCACCCAGGGGAGGCGCAACAAGGAGAAATAATGTTATTTCTCCTAGTTTTTTCCTTTTTTCAGGTGAGCTGCATTCTGCAGCAAAAATAGAAAGAGGCCTAGCTTGTTCAGGTTCCTCATGTATTGTATGATTGAGGGTGTGTTCTTGTTCAGCTTGGCTTTCGTGATGGCAGCTTTTATTTTGAGGAACTCATAGAAGTCTACCTCCCTTAGGTTGTAGATGTTTTTTAGGGCCTCGAAGGTCAGGGGAGTGTCATTCTTTTCCAGCTATACCTTTTGGGCCAGAATCACCGATTTCATTATAGAAGTGGTAGGAAGGAACATACAGCCAGGCTTTGTAGGACTAGCGACGGCCTTCATGGCCCCAGACATCCAATCAAAAGAGGACGGCGACCTGATAGACCTCCTCCTCACGACAGCAGTCAAAACCATACTGGCCAATTGGAAGAACACAGGGAAAGCCACATTCAAGGGTTGGGTCAACTGGATTACCTTCCTGAGGGGGGCAGACAACATAGCGGCAGCACACACCCACAACCACACGGCGAGAGACGAAATGTGGGCATCCCTTGACAGACACCTGGGAACTTACGAACCCCCGGGAGACGTCCAGATCCCATCGCCGACCACCTGTGTTCTTGGCACAGCAGAACCAAGCGACAAACTATCTCTATCTCCACGCCCTTCCTTTCCTTTCCTTTCACCCTATTCTTTCATCTTTTTATTTCCAAGGGTGCAACGAATCACAGCGTGTATACAATCGAGCCTGCCAAGCCCGTTGTATCCCCTACGGAGCCCGCGAGGCAAACGTTACCACTGTACTGTATGTATATACGAAAATTTGCTAATAAAATCTGTTGAAATATTTATTTATTTTAAATGGAAAGAGGAAAAAACCTCTGATGGATTTTGTTTTGTGCAGAAAGGACATTTCTGCATAGAACAATCCTGCCAACAACACAGGCACCCTTAAACTATGGTGCAAGGGTCCCTGCATTGGCGCTAAGCTCCCGGAACGGCACCAGCGCAGAGGGAAAGGACAGGAATGCACCGTATTGTACAAATACAGTGCATTCTGCCCTTTCACTTTGAGGTTAGGAAGGGCAGCCCTACACCAAACCCCCATAACTGAGGCCAAAAGGTTTTATCTGACAAAGTGAATCACTGCTAGAAAAACTTTCTCTGTTGTTCATTTGCTCATTGTTCCTGAGGCACTGAGCATGAATCGAACACTTATCCCTATACAAGACAAAGGGTGAAAAATCCCTATACAAGATAAAGGGTGAAAGAATTTCTGCTCGAGTAAGCTGAGAACGACGCAAAGAGACCGAACTAAAGCAGAGATGACTCACCAGTTCTGACAATTAACTCTGCGGGCTGCTTCTACCAATTCCCTCACCTTTGCCTTCAGAGTAAATGTTCCATTAGATTTGCCCGACCCTTCCTTTTCTCCTCAGTGGATTTGAGGCACAATGAACCGGAATGATTTGGATTTAGCAGTTGCTCGTCGATAACTCCAGGTTAATAGTTCTCAGCTAATCCATCGATTCGGACGAGAAACAGAGCACGCGGCTTAAGAGCGCGAGACAAAGCTGCAAATCTGCAAGAAAATGGCGAAGTGAAGTAAACGTGCAGGACGTGAATACTGAATGGAACATTACAGATTATATTTTGATTAGTTTTTTGTTTATGAATGGGATTATACCTTTTAAGTATGATGGCCGGAGGATTTTCAGGTGAAAATACGCAGCCTGGCTACTCTATTTCCATCAGCCCAAATGCTTTCTCCTATCTTTTCTCAATTCAGAGGCGTGAGCGTGCACGTACATTCACAATTAGTAGCGCAAGGATGCCGTGAACACGGGCGCAAGCGGGAAAAAAACGTCCGCTTTGACTGTTGTTAGGGTGGTAAAATACGACAATTGTCAGGGTTCAAAGAGCCCTTTAGGGCTCTGTTCCCTGGGCTCCGGTGCCACTGAACCTACTGCCCCAAATGTTCGCTCCTGTTAACAATGGGCACATGTCACGTCTTCAGGCTGCCACTGGGCTCCCTGGCATCTGGCTTTCTGTTGCAAGAAATAGCTGAGCCTTCCCAGTGGCTGTTGTCACTAGATACAAGAGCCTAGGGGCCAGATGTATCAAGCAAAATTGCGTACGTAAACTGTGAAATTTGCAGAATTTAACAGTTTGTGATCGCAAAATCGTATTATACAATGTAGGGAAGAAAAAACCCACTTGCAAAATAAGGAATCGCTAAATTTGCGATACCCTATTTTGCGAACGCATTTAGAGAGTCGTAATTTGCGATTCCCTAAATGCTATTCTAGTAGCCATCGCAAATTGCGATGTAGATTTAAGGAATTGGAAATTACAACCAACTTCGAGTTGGTGGTAATTTGCGATTTCCTAGAAAAGCACACTTTTTTGCATTTTTCAAAGTGCCATGTGGCTCACATACATGCCCTTAGGGCTTGTATGTGTGCCACATGTGCACACATGCACATTTCAGGGGTGCAACAGGGTGTCCTTCTGGAACCCTTGCATCCTTGAAATTGCATGTGCAATTTGCCAGTACCTATTAGATACTCGCACGCATGCAATTCCCATTCATTCCTATGGGCCTCTTATCCCATTGAAATCAATGGGAAGTGATGCCTTATTTGCGACTCGCAATGTGCGAGTCGCAAATAAGGAATGCGTAGGAATCACAAAATATTAGCAGATTCCTACATACATTGCATTTTGCAAGTCTATAATAGCGAATCAGTAAAGTTTGCTATTATAGACTCATAAAATGTAATGTTGATACATCTGGCCCTAGGTTTCATAAAACTACAGTGCTGCACAATCTTTCCTTGCGCTCACAAGCCTTTTTAATGGTAAGTAAATCGACGCAATGCTTTGTGTCACTTTGTGCCATGTGAGCGCTAATCTTAGGTAAATACCATGCGATGAACCATCATATCATCTTTCCTACAACAGTGACCATTAAAATGGCATCGCAATAATAGCCCTAATATCCCGGTCCAATGAGCACTAAAAGAGAATAGTCTAAATAATGTCTTATATGCTTTGCCAATAAATGGTGCAGTTGTGGTTCCAGGCAGATCATGGTTCTGAAGACCCTAGATTGCACCACTGACAAGCCTTCAGGTCACTTTCAGAAGCCTGCCAGTGGCACTAGTAGTTTACCCCACAAATCATTGTCCATGATAGCAAAGAACTCTGTGTACTACACATTTATTTATTTTTTAGGATTTTGATACAGCACTTACGATTTTGACAAGGCCACTTCAGAGTATTATGGAATGAACAAGGTAAATAACATAAAAGTATAGGGAGATGAAGAAAATTCGAATGGATTAAATGTGCAGATTCATCAATGGTAAATCGTGAAGAAACTCAGAGAAATTAATTTTCAGAGGACATAATATTCATAGAATACATTGGCTAAGACACTAGGACTAAAGATTGATATTGAATGTATCTCTAACATGCATGCCCAATTCTGCTCAGCTTTTAAATTCTCTTGAAAGTGGCATGAAATCACACGTGTCAAGACGTGCTCACATGGCTTCCAATGTGGAATGTATTTTCTGCTAAAGAAACCCCATTGAAAGATTGCCACTGATGTGCACACATGAGTCGTGATGCATGCACATGCATGCATCATGAAGTGTTTATGTGTATCTGTAGGAAGCTGGCTCTGTATGTACTATACCAAAGTAAGGTATAGTGTGCACTAAGGACTACATGCGCATCAAACTGTGCATTTGCATTTCCTAAATTGTGATTTTTAAGGAATCGCAATTTAGGAACCGCAAATGCTTATGCATGTAGGAATTGCGAAAAAAAAATCGATTCCTAGACATTCCTTATTTCCGACTCACAAATTGAGGTTTGCAAATAAGGAATTGCTTCCCATTCATTCCTATGGGCCTAGAGGCCCTTAGGAATCAATAAGAATTGCATGCACAATTTGCGAGTACCAAATAGGTACTCGCAAAATGCGCAGGCAATTTCAAGGGTGCAAGCGTGTCAAAAGGACACCCTGATGCACCCCTGAAATTGCAATTTCAACACATGTTGCACACACATGCCCCAAGGACATGTATGTGTGCAATATAGAACTTTGAAAAATGCACTTTTGTGCATTTCTCAAAGTTCTCGCAAATTATCATCAAGTTTCTTAATAGTGAAATCACAATATTTTTGGGTTGTTGCATTGCATTTAGGGAATCGCTATTTGTGATTCCCTAATTGCAATCGCAGTTTAAGTAATCTAAAATACTAAATCCAAGACCAATTGTTTTGTATAAAAAGTTATCACTTTGTTATTTTATTTTAGAACCAAGAGGAACTCAGTTGCAAGTAAGTATCAGTTTCGAGAATAGCAATAACACTTTTCAAGATGCAGTAGGAATTGTTTTACAAGGCAAGCAAAAATACTTTCCAGTGTTTGAAATACTTTGGTATTGTCAATTAGCAATTGTAAAACTTAGCAATTGTAGAAAGTAAACATTTGAATGCACTAGGAGAAATGCAATGCAATCCTACGGGAGGAAAACAGTTACATGCATTAACAGGTAAGTACACAACTTACTATTCCAGTCTACCGGGATTTAGACTATCACAGGGTAAGTGTCAGGTAGAGGTAGGTCCTGCACCACCAGTGGCACTGAGGCAGCCAGGTGCAGAGGACACTGGACCCAATGTTAGTCAATGGAGACTATGGAAACTGGTGCGCAACAAGAAGGGGACCCCCTCTGAAAAATACGTACAAGGTCAGGGAGGAGAGGGGAAGTACAACAAAACAAGAAAAGAGACTCCCTCTAGACCTATATTACTTTTGTTTGATTCAACACGAATGCAAAAGTGGGCTAACTATCCGTGTTCAACAGCAACATAGTACAAAAACCTTCAATATTTTCATCTATTAAAATTTTTTTATTTTTTTTATATCTTTTATCAAAATTATTTTCATCACTATTTTTATATACTTTGCACATACAAATATTCTCAACAACCTATACACATAATTGTTATCAATGACTCATATAGTCATATATCAATATTGAGTCAAAAAGGAACAATAAACAACCCCAGGTAGAGAGAGACAACAATCACCCTATCAACAGCCTCTCATTCATGCACACCTCTTACACTTCCTTCACACCACACTCATCACTTCATACATCTGAAAAGTACAAGACAATAGATGGTATAATAGTCTTAATGACCAAGTAGAACTACTGCATATAGCGGGATCAGAATAGCATTGGTTGACGCGTTTTGGTGGCTTGTAGTGTAATTCGGCGCCACCTTCCTCAGGACCTGCCAGATATCAGACCAAGGTCGCTCAACCCGGGGGTAACTTAAAAGGTTATAAGTAAAGTGAGAGTACTGCCCACATAAATTCATTTTTTCACAAAGTTATTTTGATTGGACCTTAACACTAAATGTACAGTGTACATATATTTTAATTTCATTCTCTTAGAACACATGTTGAGATACCACAATCTATACCAATAATAATGTGCCAATCACCATCACCAAGAGACAGTGTGCTCATCTAGCCCCTACTTACTAAGAGCTAAAAATGAGTAAACAAAATATCCCATTAATTCTGTCACCACCACCAATTAATCATATAAAAACAAGGACAGAGTACAGACAACCATAGATACCACACCAACAAATACTAATTAAAACCACCTTATCAGAAGATCAAGTTCTATAGATTAGAAAATAAATTTCTGTTTGGAAACTTACTAATGACTCTTCTCCACTGACACTTAATTGATATACTCTGATGTGCCAAAAGTTTTTTTTTTAAATTCCTGTATTCTGTTAAAAATAAACAGAAAACAGTTACACTACTTGACTGACTCCAGAGAAAGTGTGCTTCTTACCTCAACCAAATCCAGTTGGATGTGTAATAATTATAGTGACAAGCGATAAGTTCTGATCCTGAAAACATGCAGTCCAATGCAAGAGAAATGAAAAAGAATATTGCTATCACTACAATGGAGTCCATTTACCAACATGTCAGAGCACATTGGTGCTCTTAGTATGATGCCTATTTTGTTTACAGCAATAGTACCTTTTGTTGCGAATTTTAGATACGCACTCACTTCTCTATTCATACACGACTCCCATCGTTTTAAGGCAGCGTATGCTTTCCGGACTACCTCGGTTTATTTTTCAAAGCTGTAAGAGACATTTTTTATGTATGTTAAGCATGCATACATGATTAAAATGTAGTAATTGTTCCACCATAGACCCTCCAAGACACACAGAGTGCTGCACCTCATTCCAGCACTTAACACCTAATGAGTCATACAAAGAGCCATTAGGAGGATGGCTAACCACGTTCTTATCTCTACAGTTGTTTTATACCCCTTGCTCCACGGTGAAAAAGTGCATATCTCATTGTATAGAGTCCTAATACTTGTGTGTACCAATTCTGCAGTTTGCGACAGTACATATTGTTACCTAACCCCTCTCACTTCAATGCGCTGCATTTTAACAAGCCAACATACAATGCCAAACTTCGCGGTGAGCTAAACCCTTGTCCTTACCTTCTTTGTCATGGCTGTGTGTCTGGGTATATTCACATCAGTAATGGCCGAACGCCGCGTGTCCGACAGAGTCACCCGCTATAGTGAGTGCGATGGTTTTTAAACACAATGCCAGGATGACAAAAAAACGCGCACAACCTAATCCCGTCCACATGATTACAAAACAGACACTAGAGAAGGACTCACGTAACATATATGGTGCCGCCATCTTTGAAAGGCAAAGTATTTCAGTATACAACATAACAACATCGTGAGCGCGACGATTTGCAAAGACACCGCCCAGACACCAAATCACGCGCAGCCCACTCCCGTTCAGATGATCGAATAATAGTCACTAAAAGTGGGCTCACATATCAAATTCAGTACCGCCATCTTTAAAAGGACAAAGTATTTCAAATAAACAGCGTGTTGACATGGATTTATATTTGTCATCAGCTCGCCACTCGAAAAATGACCACTCCACTATCACCACAACTGCAATGAGTGTGACAACAAAAAAAGCTGCATAGTAAGTTCAACCAAAGCACATATGTGATCTCCAATGTGCACACTGCGTTAATTATACACTTCTCTCTTTCCACAGATACAGAGAAGTTATACATGAGCAAACAGTGTTTCGTGTATGGGGGAAGTTATCAAACGTTCAGTAGTCACATCAAAATAACATGAACCTCACCATATTCCAACTTCCATCCATTAGGAGAATTATAGATCTCTTCTCTTTACCCCAACAAGGAGAAGGTATCTAGACAACTCTTCGGCAAAATGTTCAGGGAGCGAACCTCCACCGTGATGCCCAGGGAACAATAGCCTATGGTATCATAACTAAAGTGCCCGACAAAAGTTGCAAGGATCAACAAATCCAGAATCAGGACAAATGAATGACCTCAAAACCAGTGTATTGACCTTTGTTCACCTGGTGTACCACAATTCTGTGAGGAAAGACTGAAGTACCTAATCATGATCTATACAGTAATGTCAACAGAGTTCTACCAGGGTTGTGTAACATACCACGGAATATCTTCATTTAATCCCTGTGTGACACTGTCCAATGTAAAAATCCAGAAGGTTGCCCTCCTTTTGCGGATAATATCAATAGGTGATCCTGCCTTACTTCTGATCTTTTCCAAAATACACCATCTGATATCTTCCTCAGAATGATCTTTATCTAGACAATGCTGGACAAGAGGAGCTGTTATTTTCTTTGTTCGTATAGCAGATTTGTGCTCGCTGAAACGTGTGTGAAATTCTCGTGCAGTCTCACCAATATATGCTAACTTGCACGGACATGTCAGTAAATATATATTGTCCTGACTTCTGCAGTTTGTGAGATCATTTAGCTTTATATTACGTCCTTGCCAAGAAAGGGATTCAGTAACAATCGCGGCATCACAAGCATGGCATGACCCACATTTGTGGTTGCCTAGTACGACTGGAAGTCCCGTGATGGTGGTCTGTCATAAGGAATTCTTCGCAATTGGTCTAGTGTGGACCAGAATGTCACGCAAATTCCGATTTCTACGATAAACCACCAGAGGTTTTTCCAACTGGGTTTCATTTTCATCGCTATTCAAAATCCTCCAATTCCTCTGGATGATGTTCTTAATTTTGAAATTTAGAGGTGAATGGTTGACAACACACACAACCTGATCCTGTGACGTGCAATGTGTTCCTCCTAAAAAGGCATCACAATTGTAGTATTTGGCCCTTTTGTATGCATGTCTCACTAATCTGAGAGGATAACCTCTAGCTAGTAGGCGTGTTTTTAAAACATCTCCATGTTTATGGAAACCCACCATATTGGTACAGTTCCGTCTTACTCACAAGAACTCTCCAAAAGGGTTAGAGTCCTTCTGACATTTCGGCTGGAAGCTCTGATACTGCAATATAGTGTTTTTTGCAGTAGGCTTCCTAAACAGACTGACTTCAAGGGTGTTATTCACACCTGAGATTAAGATTTCCCAAAACTCCACACTAGTCTCACTACTTTTAGCAGTAAACTTCAAATTGCTGTCACTTGCGTTCAACCAGAGTATGTATTCAACTAATTATTCAGAGACTGGTGTCACTGAACAAGGGGTAGATTGCAGGTAGGTACCCACAGTTTTATGGCACAGGCCCCGGGGATTAAAGCAAGCACAGAGGGGCCACAAGGCAACAACAACCCTACACCACCAGTAACACAGGGGCTGCCGGCTGCAGAGCTCGAATCAGCAGCAGTTATTCGTCCCTTATAATGGGGAATCTCTGTCGCCCAAAGAGGCTGCAGGCTTGGGCCAGAAGGCTGGGTGAAGGTGACCACTGGCTGGGCAGGTAAGCTGGGGCGTAGAAAGAGTCTTGGGCACTGTCGGGCGGGCTCTGCAAAGTCGGGGGGCTGAGGTTGCAGGGGTGCCTTTTGGTGTTGGATTTTCGTTACAGGAGCTGGTCCCAGCTTGGGGTCCCTTCAAGGTGAGGGTGCAAGTGCCCTCCTGTGGTCCAGGAGGGTCATCCAATGCTGGATTCGAAGTCAGGATCACTGGGGAGACGTAACTGGACAGTTGAGTCACTTAGACTCGGGCTGTAGCCGTCAGGTGCAGAGTGGGTAGGGATCGCTGATCCGCCTGGATCCAGAGTCCTTGCAGTTGGATTGTTCTTGACAGGGCCACTGTCCTCAGGAGATTTGGTCTTTGTTGAAGATTGGGCAGTTTTCCTCTGGTTCTGGAAGTCGCTGGCCATGGAAAAGGTGTTGTCTTCTTTCGCACGGTCTTTGAGCAGGAGACAGGCTGGTAGGGCTGGGTTCAAATCAGTAGTCATCTTCTAGGCTCGCCTGCACGGACTCTTCTTTGTACTTTTCTTGTTAGGTTACAGGAATCTAAGGATCAAGGTTCAGGGGTACCCCTAAATACTGAATGTTGGGGGCGTAACAGGCACTGGCGGATGATAGCCAATCGGCTACTTGCCTTTTAGAGTGACTACACCCTTAGCCTGTTGTCTCTATTTGGCTAGAATCCTTCCATTAAAGATGGAGGATTTTCTAAGGAGAGGGTCACCTTGGTCCAGAGCACCTTAGGGGTGGTACTGGCAAAGATGGCAAAGATGGGATGCACCTCTCCTGACTGCTAATTGTACCTCCGACCTTGCCGCCAAAAGTGGAGCTGGGTCAGGGGGGGGCAGGCATCTCCACTAGCTGGAGAGGCCCTGGCTAGCATATTAAAGGGCAGGAAGACTTTGAGGCTCACCACCCTAAATGCTGTTCCTGCTTGGGGGTAGGTGTGAGGCACCTCCACCCCAAGCAGCCTTTGTCCCTGACCCACAAGAGCACAAGGGCTCCCACCTCAGGGGGTCAGAAACATGTCTGTGTGCTACAGGCTGGTGGCAGAACAGTCAGATGGGTTCAAGGGAGTGGGTTGTTTTTCATGGGGCATCTCTAAGACTCCAGCTGAGTGCATTTTGCAATAAATCCAATACTGGCATCAGTATGGGTTTATTGTGCAGAGACGTTTGATACCAAACTTCTTAACATTTAGTAAAGCCATCATGGAGCTGTGTAGTTCGTGATAACATACTCAGAGCCCATGCACTCAATATGGCTTCACTGCACTTAGAATGTCGAATAATGTACTTAGACACTGTAGGGGCATATTTCTCATGAAGCTATGCTCTCACCTGTGGTATAGTGCACCCTGCCTTAGGGCTGTGAGGCCGGCTAGAGGAGTGACTTACCTATGCCATGGGCAGTGTTAGGGAGGCATACCACACAGGTATGTGTGCCATGTCGACTTTGTAGTTTTGTCTGTACCAAAACACACAGTCTTCAATGGCAGTGTATATGTGTTAGGTGAAGGGTCTCTGAGGGTGGCGCAAACAGCCCACAGAGCAGGGTGCAGTGTATTTAAAAAGTAGGAAATGTAATTTCAAGTTTTATGTCTTCTTTGTAGTGAAAAATTGTTAAGTTAATGTTTCACTACTGCAGGGCCTACCTCTCTTATAGGATAATATTGGTGTTACCTTGTTATGGTATGTTATGCTATGTTATGGTATGGTATGGTGTGTTATGCTATTTTATGTTATTTAATGTTATGTTATGTTATTTTATTGCAATTTATACAGCACACATATACCCTAGAGTGGCTTGGCACTAGCTGGACTGGATCACGAACTGTACATTTTGTATATTTTGATTTCCATCCTAAAGGAAAACAAAGTGTGGATGGTTCTGATGTACCGGGGAGGCTGCTCCAGAGTTACCTGTGACAAAACTTCTTCCACCCCAGTTGTCCTTCCCGAATCTGGGGTTTGTTCTGGTGCCCAAAGAGCACAATGGTCTGTTAGGAGTATACCGTTGGAAGATGTGTCTCAGAAACTCAGGACCTGTATTTTGTAATGCTTAGAATATGACACAGCTTCGAACAGGAAGCCAATGAAGTTTCTGGATTCCCGAGGATATTGAGTGAAATTTGGGCGGTCCCAGTACCATTCTGGATGCAGCATTTTGTACCGTCTGAAGTCTTCTGAAATGTTTTTCTTGAAGATTCATGAAGAAGCTATTTCAATAGTCTAATCTAGATAGTACTAAAGCAATGAGAGCGGTTTTTATAGTATTACCAGAAATGAAGGGAAGAATTTTTTTGATCGACCTGAGAGCATGGGAGGCTGATGAAACCACCGGGGACACCAGGTTCCCATAATTTAGCTTGTTATCAATTTGAAAACCCAGATTCTTGGCTTTGGGTGCAAGGGTGAGAGGGACCCATCTCATCTGGCCACCAGGAGGGAGACCACGTGGGAAAAAGGTTACCAAAAAGTACAACCTCAGTTGTCCCAGAGTTAAGCTTCTAACAGTGCCTGGTCATCCATGAGATGAATGCTCTCATACAGTCCTGGAAATGGGAGGGACACTAAGAGGTCATTGCTAAAGATTGGCACTACTAACTGAGTGTCACCAGCATAAGAGGTAAGTGAAAAGTTCTAGCTTTTGATTCATCTGGCCTGTTTAGAAACATAAATGTTAAATAGTGTAGGACTATGCAAGGATCACTGAGGGACCCGCAAGGAAATGTAAAAGGAGAAGACTCATAGCCGCCCATGGTCACAGTGATTTTTGTTTCAGAGGAAGGAGGTCAGGAGGGACAAGGCCTTGTCTTTAACCTCTAGTTCAGCCAAATGGTTAATTCGGATTTTGTGAACAGCTGTATCAAAGGCTGCAGATAGGTCGAGGAGAATAAGCACTGCAGAGCCTCCTGTATCCACGGCAGCTCTTATCTCCTCAGTAGCTTTGATGAGGGCGGTTTCTGTGCTATGCCCTGGTCTGAAACCGAACTGAGTCGGATCCAGGAGAAGGTTTTCATGAATAAATAGAGATAGCTGTGAATTCAATATTTCTTTCCATGATTTTAGCAGGGAGGAGGAGGCAGGAAATGGAGTGGTAATTGATAGGGTCTGCAGGATTCAGACTAGGTTTCTTTATTAACTCCAGTTCAGAATGTGGAGTTGAAGATAGATGAAAGATTTCACCTCCGATGCCAGTTTGAGTATGCTAGGTGGGCAAGGATCTTGTGGTGAACTGGAATTTGATCCATTAAGTATTGCAGCAACTTGTTTGGGAGAGGTAGGTGAGACTTCAGTAATAGGAGCTTAGGTCAGTCCTGCCTGGAGGGTCTAGTCTTTGATATGAACCAAATAGGAGTTGTCAAAGTTCTTAAAGATTTGGTCTCCTTTGTCTTGAAAGCTGAAAGCTATGGCGTCATAGAAATTATGACTATGTTTGACCACATTTTACCGGGAGCAGAGGTGAGCTTGGTGATGACCTGAATTAATTACTTGGTGGAGTTTGAGGCTGATTCAATCAGATGGGTGAAGTACTTGTTTTTTTCTTTGATTAAAATGTTTTTATAATTGGCCAAAGCTATTTTGTAGGAGTGTTTCTCTTGCAAATTAAAACGCCTGCACCATCACCTTTCCTGTCTTCTGCAGGCTTGTTTCTCAACTCTGAGTGTCTCGGAGAACCAGGGTGCTGTGAGAACTTTTCTACTTGTGTGAGACAATTTAGGTGGGGTGAGTTTAGAAAAGGTGGAATAGAGCCAGTGGGTGTAACAGGCCACTGCCAGCTCTGCATCAGGAGCAAAAGTAGGTTGGGACTGTAAAAAGGGATTGAGTTAGCTTGTTTTTATTGATTTTACTCCAAGCCCTGAGGGAAGAGAGGCCACCTGATTTAGGGGAAGCCTTAGGTTTACAGATAAGTCCAAGAAATGATGGCCTGGTGGTCAATCCAGCTGAGAGGGAGTAAAAGAACAGGGGAGGATTGCTTATAAAAAGACCCTCTAGGGTGTGCCCTGCTCGATGTGTGGGTTGTGTCATGAGTTGACTGACTTCCAATGAGGTTGTGAGTTCTAAAAAATCTTTGTGTCTTTGTCTAAAGAGGATTCTAGGTACAATTTGAAATTGCCCAGCATAGTAAGATCGTCCTCACAGAGAATGTTTTCTAACAGTGTACAAAGGTTGTTCAAAGAAATTGTTTCTTTGGTCCAATGGGCGATATAAAAATAGTCCTCTAAAAGTGAGAACACTTTTGAGTCTTAATTTAAAAAAGAAGTCTTTACAGACTAAGGTTAGAGCAGGATCACAGTAAGCGGTGATCAAATTATGGTATATCAACACAAGACCTCCGTCCCTTCTAAGTGGTCGGTCTAATCTAAATAGAGAGAAACCTGTGGTGAGGGCGATGCCAAAGTCAGGGTTACAGGCAGATGAAAAGTACATCAAGACATTAATAAGCTGTGTTTCCAAATGGGTACAGGTAAATTAGTGTGGGCAGAATCTGCAGAATTTGAGGTACGGAATTCCACTGAGTTGCATAAAAACTCCACGAGATTCCAGAGTTCACTCCATGGGAGGAAATAGGCACATCACGCTGCTTGTGCTAGGATTTTGTGCCAGGGTAGGTTATGCGCTGCAAAATCAGCGCGGAAAGCAGCACACAGTGCACCAGAGGATGCAGCTACTTGAATTGCTGCTACTCGAGTAGATTTTCTACTCAAGTGGCAGCCTTCTGACCGCAAATGGTTGCAACTGCATGCGACCGCCCACTTTAGAAAAATCTTGCTGAATGGCTTCCTAACAACCGCAAATGGCACTAGGGGACATCAAATCTCGCTCTCACTCACCAACTTACAATTTAGGATCTGCATATGAGAAAATCTTCTGTCACATGGCTATCAACAAAATTTGGCTGGAACTCTGTGTTAGTAAAGAAAATATTCAGTTCAGCCTGCGGAACTGAATATTTCACCCACCCCTATATGTAACCAGTTCAACTTTGGTGTCTTTGGAATTGTAATAAAAACCCTCTCTTTTGGAAATATCAGATTTAAAATTAGAATTACAATTGTGAAAATGCCGCTTTTGGAAAAGTTGGCATTTTCCTGCCTTAGTCAATAGTGCCTGTCCTATGTCCTGGGTCACATGACTGGGTGTAGCTGACAGTTTAGGCTTAGTGTATTTCCACCAAACACTCCTATACAATAGGGAGCTCAGATGTGCCTGGATAACAATCACTGGCAGGATGTGAGGGCGGAGCTGGGCCTAGCCCTACTAATACTTGAATAGGCTGTGTCCTGCCTGAACACAAATGTCTGCATACACGCCTGTAGTTAGTTTGATGGCAGACAGGGAAGGCAGGATGCCTGGGGACTTTAAAGGTAAACCTCTAGAAACTTCTCCCCCACTTCAAAGGCACAACTGGATATAAATACTTGACATCAGACACCAACTCTTTAGTACACTTCTGGACCTGAAGATACTCTGGCAGGAAGAAGGACTGCTGTGCTTCTGAAGGACTGCCACTCTGATGGACTACAGCCCTGCTGTACTAATTCCTTCCTAGACTGCTGCCTTACTGCGCTGATCTGCTGCCTTTTTGCCTGGGTGAGAACGACTGGACCTGCATCTGTTGAACCTAGGACTCCAAAGTGAATCCAAAGGCCAGTTGGCTTGCCTTCTGACTTCAGCCTCAGGGACATAAAATTCCAACCACCCTGACCCAGCACCTGGACTCTGCCATCTGTGAGTCTACCCTGCCAAGTGGTGCCACCCCAGTCCTTGGCCCTTGAAAGTGTGCCTAAGGTGCTCGTCAGCCTCTGTGGAACCAACAGAAATGACGCATCTTCTCTGCTGCATGGCGCAACCCCAAGAAGATCCGACACATTGCCACTTCTGAAAATACTGAAGACTCTCACTGAACCGGGGTCTCCAAATAGATGAAAGACTTTTGTCACATTTATATCATTTGGGTTCTGGGCTTACACATGTTATTAGTCAAGGAGCTCAGAAAGTGGCCCAAAATGTATTACTTAATTGGAATAAATCAACATGTGCTCAACCGTCCAGTAGCTTAGCACAGAGCAGTCAGGCTTAACTGTGTAAAGTATCTGTGGAACAATTCAAACAGTACCATTGTGAAACCACACCACTAATGGTTCCATCACAAGTTTTGAAAAATAGAGTAATTTGTATTAAATAAAACAAAAACAAAATGCCAAAATGCCACAAATCCAATCAGTAGAACTGGAGATAAGCAATTTTAAAGATTTTAGGGAAAATAAGGCAAAAAGCACAAAGCGCCAACTTTATAAGTTCAGGCCAACTGCAATGGAGCATGGGCCAGCTACAGGGACCCAGTTAGGCCCATGGAACAAGAGTGCCTTAAATTCTGGCTGCAAAGCGTTGCGGAGTCCAGCATCGAGAATGTGTCATGCAGCTGAGGTGATACGAGGTCCTGATTGTGGTTGGGACATGCTGATTTGGTTCCTTGGAGCTGCAAGACTGAGATGCAAGGTCCTACATCAGCATCGAGGAGCTGTCGATGAGAGGGCTTGAAATGCGAGGGCCTGTGTTGGAGGTGTGTCGCGCAGGAGCTAATTCCAATGAGGCTGCAGACTGCGAAGGCGATGCGAAGTCCTTGCGCAGGGAAAGTCAAAGCAACTGAGGCGATGCATTGGTCCTGCTCAAGGTTGCACCGTGCAGCAGAGGAGATGTGTCAGCTCTGCTGGATCCACATGTGGGCTGGTAGAGCAGCTTCAGGCCCACTTCCAAGGGTCCAGGACTGGTGTGGCACAAATGTGCAGGGTTAGGACTCACAGTTTCAGAGTCCAGGTGCTGCTCACAAGTGGCAGCCCTTGGAATCTCTTTGATGGTCCTGGATATGAGTTACAGGTCCAGTCTTTCTCATCCAGGCAAGCGGTCAGAAGGCAGAAGGTCAGCATAGTAGACAGCAGTCGTTTAGGGCAGCAGTTCAGCAGAGTGGCCGTACTTTCAGCAGCACAGCAGTCCTTCTTACTGGTAGAGTCTTCCATAGGTCCTGAAGTGTACCAAGGAGTTGAGGGTCTGAGATACGATATTTACACCTAGTACCCACTTTGAAGTAGAGGACGCTTCTAGAGGTTTACACCCCCTGAGGTGTCAGACATCTCCTTCCTGCCTGTCCTGGCCCCAGCTTGTCTGGGGTCACAAAAGACTAGTGACTAACACTTTGTGAGATAGCTCAGTCAGACCCTTTGTGAAGATTGGTGGGTTACTGCTCCTCCCCCTTGTTAATTCAGAGTGTCCCATCCTGCCAACACCAATTATCATTTTGTCTCACTGTCTGGGAGCAATACACAAAGGCCTACTGACAACTACACTCAGTCATATGACCAGGGTCAGTCTGGGAAAGCAAAATTGAGTTGGTAGCAGCGGGGGGGGGGGGGGTTTGAGGGGTGTGCGTGGAAAACACTTCAGCTGCGTTTGTTACAGGGTGCCGATAAAACCGGCCTCTGGTACAAACATGGCCCCCCAGGGGTCCAAAACCATCACCCACCCTGGCGGCCCACCGGTAAAAAACACCTGGTGCCCGCTATGGCCAATCCAGCCCTGCATGTGACCAAGAAACTGGCTGCTGGCACCAAATGGGTGGAACAGAAAATGCAAACTTTCAAAAGTGGCATTTTCAGAATTGATAAAATATCTGACTTAAAGATGGCTTTAATAACAATTCTATAGACACCAAACTCGACATTCCACTACCAGGATATGTAAAACTTAAAAGTACATGTCCTACTTTTAAAATATGCTTCACCCTGACCTCTGGACTGTTCAGGGCCAACCCTGGGCGTGACTTATATGTATTAAAAAGGAAGGTTTGGGCCTTGCAAAATATTCAGTTTGCCAGGTCGAAATGACAGTTTAAAACTGCACACACAATTTGCAATGGCAGCCCTGGGACATGTATAAAGGGCAACGTAATTGGGTGGCACAATCAGTGCTGCAGGCCCATGAGTAATAAACAATTTACAGGCCCTGGGCGCAGGCAGTGCCATTTTACTAGGGACTTACAAGTATATTAAATATGCCAATTGGGTGTAAGCTAATTCTACCATGTTTAGAGAAGAGAGCACAAGCACAAGCACAAGCACTTTAGTACTGATTCACAATGGTAAAGAGCACAGAGTCATACTGTCACCAAAAATGAATTCAGCAAAAATAGCAGGTTTGAATGCAAAAAGTTGTGGGGGTGTTCCTGGAGGAGAGGGCCAGGTCCGGCAGCATTTGTAAATTTCCACCTGTATATGCTAGTGCAGGCTGATATTGACAGATTTAAATCTCTGACTATAATTTTATATTTCTTTCCATCAATAGGGTCCAAAGTATTTTTAGAAATGTTTAATAAAAAAATCAATTTCGCTCCATTCCTTATAAATAGGTTTCGGGACAGAACAGCTTCACTCTTTCTTAATTGGGTCAAATCCAACATGGGTGGCCTATCAAAGTATGCCACCATCTTCTCCAAGGAGGAGGACGTCCCTTAGTGCATATTGTGTAGTTCCATATTCCAAGTATTAGGAAGAGGAGAATCCGGAATTTGCATGGAGAATTCTCCCATGTAAATAAAGCATTATGAGCCAGCATAGAAAACCTACAGGTGGGTTTGGTCAGCTTTGTGTAGGGAACATACCTTATAAAATCACATTATATGTTTTTATTTATTCATCATATTAAATGAACAACTAGCACAATCCCTATTTGCCAAACTATGCACTAAGACAAGTGCCAATACATTATTCTAATACTGCACTAGCCCTCACAATTAACCGAGTTTATCAACATGTCCAGTGTTAACAGATTTCTACCGCAGCTCTCCCAATTCTCATCTCGTTAGTAATTTATGACTAGAGAGAAACAGCCATCAATTTTTCACAATGTTTTGCTAGGTTTCATGCAGCATACACAAACACTGTCAAATAAATGTCAAATTGAACTAAAGGAGTTTGAAGAGAGATTTAGCTCAGTGATTGCAAATCTGTTAATTTTTTTCAAGTAGAAATGCCTTTCAGGACTGCATAAAACTCTTAGCTGTCTTCCACAAGTGACATCACCAATCATAATTATTTCTAACTTCAAATAAGTGAATATATAACCCCATTGCACTTTCATCATGACATGCTTCCAGGGCTGGAATAAACTATAAGCCCTGCCCAGCACTGGCCATCAACCCTCAGTTTTACAGAACCATTTTAGAAATATATATGCGAAAAAAGCAACGGGGCTTAATTTTGAAAGCTAAACACTTGCAAATAGATTTATTTGGGAGTGCAACCCTCTTTCACATTTTGGTGCGTTGGTTTTGCACTCGTAAAATTATTTACTCATACAGACGTTTATATCTGAGTAGATTTACTACTGTGAACGGAGAGTGGGTATGTCATGACATGACTGTCCTGGAGGTTTCTGTACCATCAACAAATGTACTTGTGTGTGGGTATTCAAAAAACATTTTCCCACATATTCTCATATTGAGAACCATCTAAAGTTTACGCCTGTTAAAGGCAGGAGTAAATTCCTTTCGTAGATATGAAGGAGACAGTAATAGCTTGTCTAAAATGAGTTGGTCATAGGAGGAAAAGGGTCTCCAAAGTGAAAAAAAAGTATTTTTCCTGTGTAGAAAAAAAGAAAAAATGTGTCTAACTTTTTCACATGGGGAGTATATGTCCATATATCCCTGCATATGAAAAAGTAATTCATAAAACGAAATCCAGCATTATGTTTCAGTTTTCTTAGACATCCTACCACAAATTCACCATTCACCATTCCTGACCTTTGAAGCCATTGCATCCAGTAGAGATATAGTGAGGTTAGAGTACCAGGTAGTGCACATACCAACCGTTGCATATTTAAAAACATCAATCATCTCAATGGTGAATAGCAACACTCTATAAATCTTGTTTGTTTAAGCTTTTTAAACTCTTTGTGCATTAACAATTTACACATTGTACAAAGGGCAATAATCTCGTCGTGTCTAATAATTGACCACTGAATAGTACTACATAACTAATGCTAAGGCTATCACTATCACAGTATAGTCCTGTGCATGCACAACCAGCAAAGTGCATTCTTGCGTTTGCAATGTAAACTCACTTCAAAAAGTCGAAGAAGCTTGAAAGATTCCTGACCAGTGAATTAACAGGAAAAGGGCACTATGTAGCGAAGGTACTGTTTTGACATAACAGTAGACATCATGAAACGCGTCATTTGAACCAGGAAAGGTGGTGATGCAACTGTAATATCAGAGCACAGACTCTGACAGTTGCTATCATAGTCCAGGGAGCTTGCACCTACCAATGCCAGGCAGTCTGCAGCCGGACTTAAAAACAGCTCCTCTCCTTCACCAGACCGCTCTCATTCTCTTCCCATTCCCCTTTTCCATAGGGGTGCATCATTGCCGGACCTGACAGTGACTGATGGTGTGGTATGCACTGAGTTCAGGTTGATTCGACCTCACTTCAGTGGTGGAACAACACTTGAGGGGGGCCCCCCTGCAAGGTACATGGAGTGGCCCCTCCCCCCCTGCAAGGTACATGGAGGGGCCCCGTTCCAGATTCAGTCAGGAGCTCTCGGGTCAGAGTACTGTCCTGAGGGGGAACCCCGTAGCTCGGCAACCCCCCCCCCACCTGCACCGCTGGGGGACCTGTGTTACGCCACTGCGTCACTTCTGCAGGACTCAAAGTTTGTGACGGTTCTTGACATGTCTGAAGGAAATTCAATAAATATAAAATGCACCGGCTCTTCTGCAGGAAGCATTTCCCTTCTTATTTGTGATAGCCTTTCGAGCACAGTGATGATCACAGGTAGAGAGTGTAGACTATCCCCTGGCAGCACCTTCCTGTGTGTTCCTGAGGCCTTGCTTGATTTACTCGAACCCAGTTCTGTGTGTGGTTCCATTCTGATGCTCAGACATTGGGTGAGAGCAGCATTTAAATACCCAGAGGTGGGAGCATTACCCAAAGGGGAAGTTTTATACTCTGGAAGAAACCATTTAGAGAGAATTAGATTGGTTTGGGGTTCCTATGAATATCTTTAAGTATGCCGTGTTGGACGCGTTCACATCGAGGAAGTCTTGAATGAAGAACACAGGACAATTCTCTCTCTCTTGCAGAAGTTTTTTACACCTGCTTGAAATTTAGCTAGACTAAGACTTGCAACTAGAGCTCGAAAAGATTGCCTCCTAATTTGAATGCCTGGACCACTGGAGGCCATGATATGCTGTAGTACCTGGAGTTATCAGCTGATGGGAGAACAAGCAGGTCAAGTCTTGAAAACCCCGACCTAAACTGTGGGGGTCATTAGGATACCGGCAGATTCACCGCCATCGTGCGACCATTCTCCGCCCACAAGATGAGGATGGCAGGCGGTTTCCTGGCAGACAGGAAGCCCGTCTGCCACAGGTCCGACACATGTAAGGACCCGCCCCGCATCCACAAAATGGTGGTGGTGCCTAACATGTTAGGATGTCGCTTCCCGTCAACCTGTCTATGGTGGTTAAACCGCCATTCACAGGCTGATGGGGATTTACTTTGGGGGCCTGGTGCGGGCCCCCCTTTTGCAGGGGCATTTTAGTTGTGCACTTGAGGAGGCACTATATGGAGTTTAAATGGTATATTCAGTCCAGCTGCACAGAATATAGTGATGTTTCGAAAGAGTTGCTCAAGGAGAACTGAGTTAATTAGAATCAGCCTTGAAGAAGAAAGAGTTCCATGCCACTATTATCAACCACACAACCTACGGCTAGATGTAGGTAATTTACAATTACCAATTCGAAAATACCGAACTTTACGGATTCGGAATTTTCGAATCGGTAATTGCAAAGTAGATAATAATTTGGTAAAAAAGACCAAATCGGTAAGATTTGGTATTTGCCGAATCGGTATTTACGGATTCGGTATTTGCCATTCATTCCTATGGGCCTGGAGGCCCGTAGGAATGAATGTCAATTACCGAATCGGTAATTACTGATTCGGTAAAATTGTGAAGAAGTCAAGGGTGGCAGGGTGTCACTTTGACACCCTGTTGCACCCCTGATTAGTGCTGGTGTGCACATGTGGCATACATACATGCCCTAAGGGCATGTATGTCTGTCACATGGCACAGGTGTAAATGCACATTTATGCATTTACATAGGAATTCCTTATTTACCACCAACTAATAGTGGTGGTAAATAACGAATTCTTAAAGCCCAGAAGCACTGTTTACAGTGCTCCCTACATATCATATACCGATTCGGTAAATACCGAATCGGTAAATACCGATTCGTTATTTACTGAATCGTAAAAATAGCCACCTACATAGGAAAAGGCTTTTACCGGTCGGTAACGGCCGATTTCGGGTGTTACCGACCGGTAATAGCCCGTAGAGTGTTAATTTGACTGCGGAGAAAGATATTTTTGGAGACCAATCAGAGACCTGGAGGAACCCTGAGGCAGTTATCAGATAAAGAATTTGCACATGGACTAAAGAAGTTCCTTTACTCTCTTTGTAAAATTCAAAGGATTCAAATATTGCCCTGTCAGTGTTTCTGTGACTGCAGTCCAACTTGTGGAGTTTAATGAGGATACAGCTCATCAGCATATAATGGTTAGTTAGCCCAAACACGGGGAAATCCTCAGAGATAAAAGTCCAAGAGAAGGCATCAATAAAGTCCTGAGATGTCCTCGAGTCCTGCGTAAGACGTCAGAAAGTGCCTTCTGCTGCCCAGAACTTGCAGCGTCAGGATTTATCGCTCCAGCGATAGATCCAGTTCAGTATGGACTAACTTAAACCGTTGGGCGTCATTTAGCATTTTATGATAATTACTTTTTGCGTTGGAGAATTCTTACTGATTAAGTGGTTTTCAATTACTAATGGAGAACAACATTTATAAATTGCATGGTGTGCTATTTTATAACTAGCTTCCAGCTAGTGATAAATCAAAGTACAAAACAAGCAAAGGCAATTTTAGTTGAACAACCACTAGGCATACAGGGTAAAAATAAGCTCAGAACTCATTTGGGTTCGTTTGGACACGTTGTGCCAGGTTTAAATGATGCACTTGTCTCATTGTAAAACGTCTGACTGGCCCTAATACCTGGCGCTATCCCACCAGTGGATTCACAAGTCAGCGTCACTTAGGTCATAGGTTCTTCTAGTAGTCCAATGAGTTTATCTTTTCCACACAAACTGCTATCTTAATGCTTATATCAGGGTTCTTTTCTTACATGTAAATGAGTAAAAGTATTTTACATTTCTATAGGTACTTTACAATGTTTATAATTGTGCAGCTTTCTAGTTGATTAATCTTTTCTCTTTGACTAAAATGTGATCTGGACCTCAAAGTATTTAAAGGTGTTTAAAGGGCTGTGACCTGACAGCTTTCTTACCTGTCTCTAAATATCAACGTTTCTGCTTGGGGAAGAGTGCAAAAAATTGTGTTTCCACTGTGCAATTCTCAGGATCAGCTTTTGTGAGAGCCCAGCGACAATGACTGGTTGAGACTGATTGTGAAAGTAAATTGTGACAAGTATGTTGCCCCCAGTTCTAGGTACTAATTCAAAAACTCGTATTTTCTTTGAAGTTACTCCAAGTGCCTCACACATGTTAAATTTACTCCCTTAGTGCGTACTGACACTAGGGGCTCTTGTACTAATAGGAAAGCACAATTTGCAATAAATACTCACTTAAAATTTTCAATTTGTTGTTTGGTGTGTACCATAAAGCCTTAGAATGATTACAAATTGATAAGACTCGCAATATCTAAAAAAGAAATTCCTGATACCAAATCAGCATTATTCACAATTTAAGAATGGCATTCACAAAGTGCCAATATCCCTCTTACTGTTTCTGGTGGCATCAACAAATCATGTAGAAAGCCAGAGTGTTTGAGTGGAAAGCACAGGAGTAAAATGGCAAAAGTAAAATGGATGAATGGCATAAGCTGACACCGGGTAAAAAAATGAGGTTAAAGAATATGTATAGGGGGGTATGTGAAATAAGACTGTACATTTTGGTATAGAACTTACCTAGCAAATAACCCTCTTTAATGTCTCTTCATGCAAGACTACTGTAGAAGTATTACGAGTATGGTGATGTTCCTGCGGGCTGCCATGCCATGACCACGCAGGACAACCGCCAAAATTAAAGTCAGATCTCCTGCCAGATTACGAGCTTAATACTGGCAGGCAGTGTGTGCTGCAGTGGTCCCACAGCGGTGCCTTTCTTAGGCTCAAAGGAGAGCCATAGAAAGGCAGTGCCATGGGGCCACTAAAGCAAGTTCCTGCATGGGAAGAAATGCACCATGCCATGCACAAAGCCCCCTGAGTTTACTCACCGCCACCCTTCCCATGGCAGGCACACTGCTGCGGATAAGGTAGCCGTGAGGCAACTCATAATATGCTTGGCGGTGCCGCAGTAGCAGCGCTAGCATATTGCTGCCTCAGACTGCTGCTCCACCACTGCGGAATCATGGATCCCCGGTGGTTGCAGCTGTCCAGTGGCGGTCCTACCCTCAAACTTGTAATACGGCAGGTGGACTGCAACCGCAACTAGGGTGGTTGTAATTAGGCACTCAGAGTGAAGAGTGCTCTCATGGAATCGGGTGGCAATGTCCAATATTATATATTCTGAATTGCACACCACTTGGATATTGAAGGATTGATAATGTTTTCTGATTCTTTTACAGGTGCTCAGTAGCAGAGGTTGGGCGAATACGTGTGTGTGTTTTATCCACACCCCCAATTATATATGGGGAATAAGCAATTTGCTGAAGTAGACTAAATCCGTAGGGCTATTTGGAAAAAATATGGGCATTAATTCTGAAGTGCATTGCATCCTAAACTTGGCAAAAACCTGAACAGAGCACTCTGCCGCTGACCGCGCGACACGCAGGGGAGCATGGGCGGGACAGCGCCCTAGTCCCACACGACGGGCGAGCAGAGCTTGTAGCGCGTCTACCCCTTTGAGCCGCCCTCCTCGCCAACAGCCAATAGGGAGGGCTCACCTGGGGAAGGGGGCGTTCCTTGGAGTATAAAACAGGCCCAGCAACTATGCTCGGCCTCTTTTTCCCGCGCCTGGTTCCCTAGGCTCTGCGCTGATCGGTCGTTTGCTTTCCGGTCGTCCTGCGCCTGCCTGCCACGTTGGTCTTGCGTCGGGTTTTTTCAAAATCCCACTAGCAACAACTGTTCAAACAGATGAAGGGAGCACACAACCTAAACATATGCAGGGATGGCTTGGATGCCAGTGGACCTTGCAAGCATTGACTCCAACCCACAAATTAAATCCCAAATTACATCCTTGCCAAGTCTGTATGTCCCACATACTTCTTCCCCTGTTTGATCCAACTAGTTAGTTTGCCGTCTGAAAATGCGCTCTTCTCTTCTTGTACTCTTTTGTAGAACTCCCAGCACCTCTCCTCACCTTCATGGCATAGAGTGCAGTAATTGTGAAAGTTTGGGTTGGGTTTCAGGTGGTCTTTTACATCTGCTGCCTGGTTACCTCTTGCTTCTACTTGAGGGTAATATGAATATATTAATCATGGTGCAGTTAATTAAAACCTCACATGATAAAAATAGTACACTGAAAAACAATGCAGAGAAAGTGATAAAAGCAAAAAATAAGTGATAAAAGTTCAAAATAATTCACAATACGTTAAGCCAAAGTACGTTTTGAAAAGTATGTTTGATCATGTCTCTTCCAGGATGTACAACATTTCCGAGAGCACTGAAGAATCTGGGGTCAACTAATGATGCCATCCAGTGAACACTGATTTCCATTGTGCCATTACAATGAGAGCTCTTTATAAGTACAATGTCACAAACTAAAAGACCAATTTTTAAAGGGTACACAAATCCCTATTGTGTTGTTGCCATAAAATTCCTTTAGAAGTGCAACGCCACAAGTTTAATAGATCAATTCTTGACAGTGCAGTGAGGCATGTGTGTAATGGCCAGCGGTAGCAGCTGCAGCGCTAAAACACTAATGACGTCCCATAAGTTAGTGTAAGTGCCAAGTGCTTGAAAAGTGCATCACGGCTTGTGTCACACAGGCCCCGCTCTGGATCTTAGGGGCCAATTATGATGGCGGGCAGACTTGAGTCTGCCCACCATTGTAGCGGGATTGGGACCGCCCACCTGTAATGCCGCGGTCCCACACCCCTAATTATGATGTGACCGCCACAGCGGCGGTCGCATCTGGAAATGTAACATTGCAGCGGGTGCTGCTGGCTGCAGCACCAGCCGCAATGGTAAATGGCCATGTTGTGCATTTCCCTGCACAACGTGGAAGGCACCGGGCGGTGCTTGCCCTTGTGGAAATGCAGGGGGGTTGAGGGTCTACCATGGGTACCCCCAGTGCAAAACTGCCCCCCACCAAAGAGGGGGCCCGTAACGGGCCCTCCGAAGCCAGCCTCCGCCAGTCTTTCCATGATGTTTCCACCACCATAGAAAGGCTGGCTGACGCCAGCATTGTGATTGGGCGGGCGGTGCACCATATCCCCAGCCTTATCCGCTCCACCAGGCAATCGCTACAATTGCCTGGGGCAGAAGTGTGGTGGGTGCTCTTTGTGGTGGGGGAAATGGGAGCCAGATGGCAGAGGGACTGCCGGCTTGGCGGTGGCGGTCTCTCCGCCATCGTAATGAGCCCCTTAGGTGATGGGACTGCCCGCCAGACGTGCGGCAGTCCCACCAGCCCAATTAGGATGTGCCCGCCATACTGACTGGTGCATCCTGGCCTTTTACCATTGCAGATGATGCTGCTGGCTGTAGCACCGTCCGCAATGGTAAAAGAGCAAGCACAGCATTTCCCTGCACCAATCGGTGCCTGCCACTTGGTGCAGGGAACTGCAGGGGGGTACCATGGGCACCCTCCAAGTGCACTTCCCCCACCACCCCCGCAACGGGCCCCCAAAGCCAATCCCCGTCTGCCTTTTCATGGCGTCATCGCGCCCTTGAAAGGGATATATATCACCCACATCCTAATATGGCGGACAGTGCCTGCTTGGCACCGCCACCATATTAGTGGTCCAGCACCGCCCGACAGGCAATCATAACGATTGCCACCAGTGGAAAAGCGGCGGACGGACTTTGCCTCTGCTGCGATACCCACCGCCATCCTAATATGGCGGTGGGTAATTCTCATCACTATGGCGTAACAATCGCCGGCCCGGCAGAGTCTATCGTTATGCCAACATAATGAGCCCCTTTTCGGTTCGGTTCAGTTTCGGTCACAAAATGCATTCAGGTAGGGACTGACTGTTTAATGTGCTATCAAGTAAATTCAGGATGTTCAGTGGCTTTTTACGCATGCTCCTGTGTGTCAAAGTATTTGAGGCCCCCCTATTCGAGCAATTTCTCTTCATGGGCGATGAACTTTGCCAAGTAGACTATTACCTGTGCGCTTGGGCCTTCTAAACAGAAAAGTAGGGTGAGAGAGCACAAGTTTGAAAAAAATGTATAAGTACGCCATATTTACAAGCACGTAGTTAGTTTAAACATGTTTTGCACACGAGTGTTTTATATTCAGTAGTGAAATGTATAGAATGTTAAGTAGAGTAACTATAATTATAACGGTGTGAGATTAATGTAGAAATGTTGGAATATATGTGAAAACCTCATGTTCTCATGTTAAAAGAATCATGTCCGAATTAAATGTAACTTTGAAAATCCAGTATTATGTGTAGGCCTTAGGGCAATTCACGGCAAACCTGAACGTGCTGCTAAAATTAATGTGAGATAAGGTTGACATGGTTCTTCCAAATGTACTATTGAACTTAGGGTTAAAAGTATATGCTTTATAGATGTGTTATTTTAGAAACGTATGCTAGTTAAGAATGTTTGCTGTTTAAATCAAGTTAACGTTTTAAGAGTGCAGGGACCTGCTGCATGTAAATCAAGTAGGCCAGAGCCGATAATGTCATGTAGTTTAAATTGTCATGTGCTCGTTAGGGAAGAGGTCGAGAGGTGTCCAGCACAGAGCTTTGAGAGTGTTTTATGACTAAAGATATGGTGGAGTCTGGAATTTGAGGCCCACTGCAGGATGAGCTGTATGCAGGTGCGAGGGTCCTAATCAGCTCGAATGAAAGGGACTTTGTTCAGTGGCGCCTTGCGCAGGCCTGTAGGAGTTTCCAGGAATTTCAGGGGGTATCAGCGCACTGGAAGAAGAAGCCTGGGAACCAAGGTCAACTATAACGAGGGTCTTCAAGAGTACCATCATGGAGTTTGCCGCGCAAAGATGTACCACGTGAGGGGCGTCCCAAGGGGCGTTCCTATCAGAAATGTGATTTGGTATTAGGGAAAGAGACCCGGGAGGAGAGCAGAGCAGATGATTTTGGGAGCCTAAGGAAGCGGATGGGTAGGCAGATAGGCTGATCAGGAGAGACCCATTATCAGAGAAGAGACAAAGAGAAGTGCGTGATCTTCTTAGGAAGTCACCACGGCTGACACCTAGAGGGTTAAGATCTTGCTAAGTAGGGATGTCATTTAAAATAGTGTAGGGACAGACTAACCTAAATTTTCTTTTCTGTAATGACTTTGAGATTGCAACTTATATCTATTTTGACAACCCTTATGGTTTTTGAGCTTGTACTTATTATTTTGTTCTTCAGACTTAGATTATTCAAGAAGTTCATGTTTATAGTGATACCAATTTACCTTTTGAATCTCATTTTGAGAAGTTTGTATCTTCAGTTATCTTTGACTTTATATTAAAACTTTAAAACTTAAATTTGGTCAGTGGTCATTTAGAGTGGTGTAAGTTCTTAAATTGATTGACTTATTGCGAGATTACCTTTTACTCAAAGAAAGGTACCAACGATTCAGTCGACATAGTTTGGGATTTGGTAAGATAATTAGTAACCAGTAATCCCGCGTTAGCAGTTGGTAGCAGAGTGAGGATGGTTATCTTCTTGAGGAAGGTAATCTAGAGAGGTTAGTTTACCCCAAGGCCCGAGACGCCGAGAGACGAGCAGCGGAAGAATCGTGTGCCGAAAGGTGCAGACGGTGCGAGAAAAGCAGCAGTATCGGAGAGTGAGTATAAAAAGGGTCATGCGTGAACAGATTGCGGTGTTTTGTGTTGTATTTGTATTGTAATGTCTTGCGGAGTTGAATGCCTGTAGTGTGAATGAGAGAAGGTTGTGAGCGCGCGCAACCTGGTAAGCTGGTAACCTGGTAAACGGGTGAACTGGTGAAATCTTAAGTTCAGGCCAGAGCTTAAGTGGTTTTGGGTGTATCGAACATCCAGGGTAGTTGTCGACCATAGTACGGAGGTCACGAGGTACCATTGACCGCCGTGGATCCAAGATAGGGGGAGTGTAAGAGTGAATGTATGAGTAACGGACGCTGGTCGAAAGTTACTGCGTGTGAGTAACCTATCGGAGAAGGCGATTGTCTGGAAGTAAACGGAAAGACATTTTGCCAAGTTAAGGTGACAACTACAGAAAGACTGTGGGCGTACAGTCAAGAAAGGTGATCGCTTGGACGGAAGTAATCATTTTTCAGAGTATGAATGGGATGCGTGCATGACCGAGGAGACGAGCTGAGAAAGGAGGGGAACTGCTGCGAAGGGGGACGGGTGACGTCGGCTAGAGCCGCGCTGTGATTGAGCGGTTGGTGTGACGTTAGCTAGAGCCGCGCTCTGGTTGGGCGGCTAGAGTGACGTCGGAGGAAAGTCGCGTACGGATAGGCCAGTTAGTGAGAACGGCGCTGAGATTGGTGGAGTGTCATCAGGAAGTAAACAAACGCGGAGAAAAGAGAAATCATGAAGTGTTTTAAGTGTTTGAAAGGGATTTTTAAACGTAAACGAAGTGAACATTATTACGGGGAAGAGGCTCCCCCAGAGGGTACGCCAGCTCATTATATGGCAACGAATGTTGGGCTGCATACCATACTATGGATTGGGGCTTGGAATAAGCTTACGGGAGGAAATGAGGAAATGCAGTTCCCGAAGTATGGAACGTTTAAGTTAGAGGTGTTACATCGGCTAAAGGCAACCATGTCCTCATTGAAACCCTCGCCCAGACCAACACAGTTTGAGGCTCTTAATGCATGGATTAAGGCTGCACACGACCGAAATTTGAACAGGCGTCAACAAAGACTGACACGATCGGTAAGGGCAGTGCGAGATTCCAAATGGGATGAGGAGGAAAAGCGTTGGAGGGTACAGACTATTGAGGTGGAGAAAATGTATCCGATGAGGGAGGTGTCAGGAGGAGGAAATCTCATGGAAGAAGACGAGGAAAGCGAGTCGGAGGACAATCTAATAAACAGATTGTTAATGGATAGACCACCTCCGAGAGTGGGGATGATAGAAGATAGAGGGCTCGCAAGGGAAGATGGGAATGACATAGAAGGATATACACCACTCCCTATATCGGAATGGACACCTATCAAAAGTGGAGAAACACCTCCAAACAACACTGTACAGAGTGTAGTGGGAAGGTTTGTGGTGCAGAAAACGCCAACCACCGAAAGGGCTGAGTCTGTGGGATTACCAGACGCTCTTCAGGTGCCTGTTACCATAGGACCCATAGTTTCGATCTACAACCCTGAGAGAGATAGAGGGGAACAACAAAGGCAATTGGATAGAGAAAGGATCGAGATGGAAAGGAGGAATAACGTGACAAATGCATGGAAACAATTGCCAGGATCAGTAACATGGAATACCCCATTAGACACAACTGTCGGTCCCAATTCAGAACAGGGAGGTCCGAGAGGACCAATGGATCTAAGGGGACCACGGCCAAGACCCTATTCAGAATTAAGAGCTGATTTGAGGGAATGGGACGGGTCCATAGTATCCCCGAGTAACAGGACAAGGACGGAACCAGAGTGGGATACCAGGGGCAATGGGACAGTATCTCATTGTGGGGCCAGCGAGAGTAGTCAGGGCCGGGAAGGCCAAAGTCAGGAGAATAGAGGGGAGGCATGTCCTACAAATCAGAGAGAACAGCCGGAACAAAATACTAGGATTGTAGAGTGTGAGGAAATGTCCCGTCTCTGGGAGAAAGGGGGAGATGAAATGGTACGGGCTTTTCAGAATAGGTTTAGGTGCCTTCATCATACACTCGGGGAAGATGTCCAACATTGGAGGAAGGAGAATAGTGACAGGTCCCGCCATGCTTCGAGTAACCAAGAATCACAGGGAAACAGTGAAGAGAGGGGGAGCAATGGGATGCCTTACTATGCACCTGGAGAAAACAGGCAGATCGGGGAAGGCGGAAAAATGAGAAACAAGGAAGTATTTCATCATCCACCCCGAGAAGATGGAAAGGCATGGGACCTAGAGAGATGGGAACAGGGGAGGACTCCCTTTAACTCACCAGTGCCTAGGCGCAGGGCTAGGAGCTGGGACGGGAGGGAGGCAGAAGGTACTTCTGGACCAGAGGTGCTGAAAGCTGCGATAAAGGTTAAAAGGCTTGATGTCTCCAGCCTAAAATCCGATCTTGACGAGATTATAGAAGGAACGGTGCCTTTAGAAAGGATCGATTTGTACGAACAAGATGAGTTGCTGTTCATAGCGAAGGATACTACCAGGAGAGCTAGAGCATTCCACGAGAAACTGTCTAATTTGGCCGACAGATATGCTGTAGATTTATCTAGGACAAGGGCACTACAGAGTAACCATAGGTTACAATACTCAGATCAAGATCTAGATGAGAAAAGGACTACTGGATTGAAAACTCACATAAGGGAGTTGATAGCTGGGATACGAGTGTGGAGAGATCTGGATAAATGGGAAGAAAGGTGGTCGAAAAAGGGCACGGTTAGGCGAAGTACAAATGTGATGACCCCTGAGGGAAGGGTAATGCACATGGAGGCATTCCCTTTGCGAGAAATATCAAACGGAAATTATGTACATGTGCCCTGGAGTAGAGGAGATTTAGCTGCATTTACCAACTCATTTCCGAAGTTGCGGGACAATCCAGTAGAGTGGTATAAGCAGGTAGAGAGGTTTGTTAAAATTTCGAAGGTATTGTGGATTGATTTGAACACGTTGTTTGACATCGTGGTCCCATCTGATCTGTGGACCCCTTGTAAGACTAGTGTCGAATGGCCAAATGCTGAACCATTGAGGGATGCTCGGACTAATGGACCGTCTGAGATTGTCATGCGAAAGTATGAAAGGGTAATAGCATGGCTGAAAGATAAGGTACCACCACAGGACATAGATTGGGTAAAAATAGACCGAACAAGGCAGGAACCCAAGGAGACAGTTCACGAGTTTTATGAAAGATTATTGAAAACATTCAAGCAATACAGTGGACTAGATGTAATGGATCCCAAAGATATAGGGCAGTTTGTGTCAAAGTTTGTCTTGGGGTTGAGACCTGATATTTGTTTGATGATACAGCAACATTTAATCTGTTGGCAGAACAAACCACTAGATGAGATTTTACGATATGCGAGGTACTGCAGTGACGAGATAGATTCTAAAGCCAAGAATCTAAAGGAGAAATTGATGGTGGTGCAAATGCAGTCCGCTGGGAAGGGTGGCCAGCAGAAGCAGGGGATGGGACGAAAACCAAATGGTCAGAGCAAAGATAATGAAGAAGGGCAGAGACCTAGGATAGACTTTGCCACTTTAAAGAAAACGACAAAGTGTCATCAGTGTCACCAGGTGGGGCATTGGCGACGCGAGTGTCCCTTTAACCCTGAAAATGGAGAGCTAGAAGTAGAAGAGCAGGTCCAAGAAGACCCAGTGCAAAAGGTGACAGTTCCGAGCAGTAAGGTGGCCAAAGGGGGGACTTCGGCTCCACGGGCCCAATTCCCACAGCCACCGAAGATAGCAGCTGGAGGAAAGGTCTTTAAACAAATGCCTCTGTTTATCGAGGAAGAAAAATGTTATTACATTGATCCATTGACAGGACAACGGGTGAGCAGTGAAGACGACTGTACCCTCGGGGCAGTTCTAGAAGTGGATCAGAGAGGGCCATTTGTTGAGGCAGAAGTGGCAGGGTGTCCCACTACGTTCTTAGTGGACACTGGGGCTACTCGTTCGACTCTGAGATCAGCGGTAGTTCCAGACTTGCCAATGTCAGGGGAAACAATTCAAGTGGTAGGAGTCGCAAATAAAAGAATGACTAGTCCCTTGACAGAACCAGTGTCTGTGAAAATTGGAAACCACATGAACGAACATCAGTTTGTGGTTTGTGACTCGAGTCCGGTATGTCTGTTAGGAAGGGATTTGTTGTGCAAATTGAACTGCACCATATACTGCACCCCGCAAGGAGTGGAGGTACAGACTACCGACGAAGATGCTACTTTTAAGGTGGCCAATTCCAAATCTTGTGTAGAACTATATCCTACTCTGACAATAGAAGATCTTCCCCAAGACCTACGAGATGCAGTGGCGTCAGAGGTATGGGATTTCACAGGAGAAGAAATAGGATTGATTAAGGGGGTAGAGCCGGTAAAAATATTGGTAAAACCAAATGTTGAGTTTCCGAGAACGCCTCAGTACAAATTGTCCCAGGAAACGATTGCGGGAATAAAACCTGTGATCGAGTCAATGATACAGCAGGGAATACTGAAAGAAATCGTGGGTAGTCCTTGTAACTCCCCGATTATGGGTTTGCAGAAACCTAGTGGGAAATTCAGGATAGTACAGGATTTACGAAAGATTAACAACATAGTCGTTTCATATTGTCCCGTGGTACCGAATCCATCAGTGATATTGTTTCAAATACCATGTCAAGCAGAATGGTTCACAGTGATAGATCTTTGTCAGGCTTTCTTTTCAATCCCATTGGATGAAGAGAGCAGGTATCTTTTTGCTTTTAAAATGGAAGATCGCGTTTTAACATGGTGTCGAATCCCACAAGGATTCACAGATAGCCCATCCATCTTTAATCAGTTGCTGAAAAAGAATCTTGAGAATCTAGTACTGCCACAGAATTCGGTTCTGGTACAGTACATAGATGACCTACTTGTTGCGTCAGAAACAGAGGAAGCTTGTAAAGCAGACTCAATTGCCTTACTGAACCATTTAGCTGAAAATGGACATAAGGTATCTCCGAGCAAGTTGCAGTATTGTCTGACAGAAGTACAGTATCTAGGGCACAGGTTAGAAAAAGGGAAACGTAAGGTGTCCCCAGAGAGGATTGAGGCGATAATGAAAATGAATGCGCCTACAACTCAGAGAGAGGTTAGAATGTTCCTAGGAATGGTGGGTTACTGCCGACAGTGGATAGTTAACTTTTCACTGAAAGCAAAGCCCTTACAGAAACTGACGCACAAGGAGGTGAGTGATCCGGTACCATGGGATGAAGAATGTCTGGTGGCGTTTTTACAGCTGAGAGACGATTTGTGTCGTGCCCCAGCTTTGGGAATGCCCGATTACGAGAAGTCATTTTCACTGTATTGCTGTGAGAGAGAGGGATGTGCTTTGTCAGTCTTGGCACAGACCCACGGTAATGCCCGTAGACCAGTTGCATATTTTTCGGCTACATTAGATCCAGTAGCCGCAGCGTTGCCCGGATGTCTCAAATCCGTTGCTGCAACGGG
Organism: Lissotriton helveticus; assembly: GCF_964261635.1. NCBI lineage: Eukaryota > Metazoa > Chordata > Amphibia > Caudata > Salamandridae > Lissotriton > Lissotriton helveticus. The sequence continues at coordinate 210,897,575 of NC_136071.1, read as the reverse complement.
TGTCAGCATTGAAAGGAGCGAGAGTATTGTGATGGGACATCCAGTAGTGGTGTATGTACCACATTCAGTTGAATTGTTAATGACCAGGACGAAGACGCAGCATCTGACCAATAGCAGGCTCACGCGTTACGAGCAAGTTATACTTGCCGCAGAAAACGTGACTCTCAGGAGATGCTCTGTCTTGAATCCTGCTACTTTGATGCCATTACCTACGGTAATAGAAGGCGAAGGATGTGAAGACCACGATTGCCTTGATGTGACTGAACTATGCACGAAACCCAGACCAGATATTGTGGATGAGCCATTGTCAGACCCCGATGAAATTTACTTTGTTGATGGCTCATGTTTAAGAGACGATACTGGTCGGTTGAGAGCAGCTTATGCTGTTTGTACCATTACTGGAGTTGTGGAAGCCGCTTGCCTGGAAGGAGTACATTCCGCACAGGTAGCAGAGATTATTGCCCTAACTCGTGCCTGCATAGCAGGAAATGGAAAGAGAGTCACCATCTACACGGACAGCCAATATGGTTTCGGTGTGGTACATGATTTCGGGCAGTTGTGGTCTCAGAGGGGTTACATGACCTCCTCTGGTTCGCCCATTCGAAATGGAGAATTTGTGCGATTGCTGATAGAAGCATTACAAGGTCCTGTTGACATCGCAGTAGTGAAGTGTGTAGCTCATACTAAGAATACAGATTTTGTGTCACAAGGTAATAGATATGCTGATGAAGTCGCACGCTATTGTGCGGAACAAAGTTATTCTTTCTCAAAGGTGGAAATAGAAGGTGCAGAAGAAAAGACTGAATTAAGTATGATGTTAGAAACTGTAGACACTTGGGAGGATTTAAGAATAATGCAGGAGAACGCACCTGAAACAGAGAAAAAGGCATGGGAAATAGCAGGTTGTGTGCGAAGTGAAATGGATTTTTGGGTTTCAGCAGATGGGAGAGCTGTGTTACCTGAAGAATTAGCTAATCCCATGGCGAGAGAAATACATGGTCCAGTACATCTAGGAAGGGATGCTATGATGAGAGTTTTTAGGCAGACTTGGTATTGCCCGAAATTCAGAATAGCAGCAGAATCAGTATGTAAGCGATGTGTTACTTGCCAACAGCTGAACGTAGGCAAACGAACACCAGTCACACTGAGTCACATTGGGAGGTCGGGGGGGCCTTTCAATAGAATGCAACTAGATTTCATCGAAATGCCAAGAGTCAATCGCCTTCGGTATGTGTTGGTGATTGTATGCGTATTTTCCAGATGGGTTGAAGCGTACCCTACACGTAGGTGCGATACACTCACAGTGGCTAAATTGTTGCTCAGGGAGTTGATACCGCGCTTCGGGGTGCCTGCCTCTTTGGAATCTGACAGAGGAAAACATTTTAACAGCGAAATAGTGAAGATGTTGTGCTCCACACTGAATATCGATCAAAAGCTGCATTGTAGTTATCGACCAGAAGCTTCAGGAATTGTGGAACAAGTGAACGGCACGTTGAAGAATAGATTGGCTGAAGTAGTGGCATCCACATCTTTGAGTTGGCCAGATGCTCTTCCTTTAGTGCTCATGAGCATGCGCAGCACACCTGATAGGAGGACAGGTCTCTCTCCCCACGAGATCCTGATGGGGAGGGCCATGAGACTTCCTACAGTTCCAACTACTGCTCTATTGAATATTACAGATGATCTGATCTTGGATTATTGTAAAGGACTGTCTGACGCCATCCATTCTGTGTCCCTTCAGGTGCATGCAGTTGAAGTTCCAGCAGCGAGGAACCTGTGTCATGACCTGAACCCAGGGGACTGGGTCTTAGTTAAAAAACACGTCCGGAAGAACTGCCTAGATGTTCGCTGGCGTGGGCCCTTTCAGGTAATCCTGATAACGAACACCGCGGTGAAGTGCGGGGGGCTGCCAAATTGGATCCATGCTTCCCATACTCGCAGAGTTCCAGCACCTCTAGAAGGAACAGCTCCCATCCCAGACGAAAGCCCGGAAGTGGAAGAAGAGTCGCAAGAAGGGATAGAGGCGGCTGAGGGGGTGTCAGAAGAAGTTGGGAACGCAACGGATTCAGAAGAAGAGCAAAGGCAGGACGGCAGTGAGACAGAAGACGCAACTGAAGGAGAGAGCAGAAGTGAATACGACTCAGACTCAGATCCGTATCGGAGCGACCAAGAACCAAGTGGGAGGACAAGGAATAGGAGAATAAGGCTTGGAGCTGCCACTTGGCCAACTAGGAGAAGAAGGCTAAGTTTGAGGTCGGCCCAGGAAGAAACGCTTACTCCTATATCCGAAGACTCAGATCCAGAAGAAGATATCCAGGATCAAGCCGAGGAGGGTCTTAGAAGATCAAGGAGGGTGCGAGTGCCTAGTAGAAGATACTCTACTCCCGACTAGACCTACCTCGTTGCAGATGTCTGGGAGACACAGAACAGGGAGGATCAGGGAAGTGGAACTGATCAGAACTGACCCGATCATCACAGTGCAAATAAGGTTTCTACTACCAGGAGCGGAGACCGAAAGGTTGCTGACACTCAACATCGTTCATCCTGCTCTCCTGAGTGGAATAAGAAAATTGATTTTAGAGACAGTTGAGTTTCCAGTTTGCTGTTCACGATATCCAATATTGGAGGGAACTCTTCTTCGTTTGGAAATGCTTGAGCGAGTAGTAGAAATGCTAGGAGCGCTTATTGTTGTGGATTAATACCATATTGTGAATGTCTTCAAAGGGGCGCAGAACTGGAAAGGTGAGGAAAGTGATCTTGATTAGAACGGACCCCTTTGTAATTGTGGATGTAGAACTGATAGTACCAGGAGTGGAAATTGGAAAAACGCTAACTCTCAATTTTGTCCGTCCACTTGTCTTGAGCGAAATAAGGAGAATAATCCTAGAAAAAAATTGACTTTCCATGTTGTGGGACGAACTGCCCAGAACCTGAGGGAATGATACTTCGGATGGACATTTATGAAGACGTAGTATCACTCCTTGAGTCATACATAACTTCAGACGAAATTAAGACTTTTGAAAATAAATTGTAAATTTGTTGCAAGATAATCTAGCGCCGAGTGGAAGAAGAAAAAAAAAATGGTAGGGGTTTCCTTTTAGCGGATGGAGAAGGGCTAGGGTTGTCTATTTCTACTGGACTTTGAATTGTTTTGCGGAAACAAATTGTCAAGCTTCCAAGTGTTCAAAGAAAGACATTGCAAGAGAGAAAGACTTTGTTTGAAAAGAAGAGGAAGTGAATGCTGGAAGAAAGTCAAAAACTACACTGTTTGAGAACATGGAGGCTGGCAACCCGAACCGCAGGGCAAAATGTATAGCTGTTACACTTTTAGGAGTAGTGGTTTCTCTTATAATTTTAGTGGTAACTGTTTCATTCCTAGTGGGACACGAGGGGGATGAAACCGCAGTCAAGGAGGATACGGGAGTGTCAACACCGAAAACTACCATTATTAAAGAGAAGGGAAACATCAATGAGAAAGACAAAGCATTGTTAGATGCAGAAATAAAAAGGCTTCACACCGACGAGTCACAGGGAAATTACAAGTCAAATGCTTATGCTAAATTGCTTTATGAATATGTTGATGCCATGGAAGTAAAGGATTGTTACGTTTGTATGCAATTACCAGCTTCAGTGGAGGAGGGTATCAGATACCATCATCTTCCGTTGACATATGGAATAACGTGCAGTTTATTGTTGAGCATGTTTTATGGACGAGAAGGATTCGAGTATTATTTCTCGAATTTCGACTCGACATTGCCAGAGGTTCCGAATTTCAAGCATTTGAACAAATGGGACTACTACAAAAGCGAAGACAGACTACACAAATGGTTTATTCCATGGAAAACGTTAGATACTTCACATGCTCGAAGGAACAATCTGACTTGTCAAATATCAGAAGTTGAGAAAAAGTTTATAGCACAGGTAGATACTAGATATAGGAGGCAGAAGATTTTGAAGGCATCAGGACAATGGGAAACAGATTGGACCAAGGAGGAAAGGGCACATCAAAGAAAGGGTAGTATTGGTCCAATTGCTTTGGATAAGGAGAAAAGGGGGAAACTGTGTATTCACAGGAGTCACTCCTATTATGAGAACTTTTATGTAGGTCAAGTCAATTGTGAGCATGCCTTTCAACTGGAGTATTACTCTAAGAACTTTTTGAAAGGGATGCAAGCAATACCAAATGTATATTTTGTATGTGGAAGAAATGCCTATGTGAAGTTACCAGATAATTGGTATGGATCATGCTATCTGGCTGTTGTCTTTCCTAAAATATATCATGTTGAGAATTTAGACACGCCTAAGAAGGAAATATCAACTAGATGGAAACGAGGGCTGGGTGCAGCAGAGGTAGTTGGAGATGTACTAGGTGCTGCATTCCCTTTCTTAGGATTAATAATGAATGACATTAAGATCAGGAGGTTAGCTACAGTCGTAGATAGGCTATCTGCCAGTACTGCAAGATCCTTGATGCTGATAGAAGGGGAGATGCAATCGATTAGGGCAATGGTTCTTCAGAACCGACTTGCTTTAGACGTTCTGTTAGCAAAAGAGGGAGGAGTCTGTAAGGCTTTGAAGGTCCAGGAATGCTGTACTTACATTCCAGACAATTCAAAACCTCTAGAGAAGTATATACAAAACATCACTGCCATACACTACGAAATTGAGGACCTGGCAAAGGTAAATGTGTGGGAAAAAGTAGGTCATGGAATGGGTAAAGTTGGAAGTTGGTTTGCCAACTTAGGAAAGGGTATCGTTTGGTACATACTGAAACCCATCATCATAATAGTGATTTGTGTAATCCCTTTGTGGGGATTGGTGCGTTTGTATCAATGTTATAAAGCAAATAGGTTGCAGAGAACTATGAGGAAACAGGAGGAAGAGTTGACAGAAATGCAGGATTCTCAATACAAGAGTCTGAAAGCATTGGAGAGTATGAAAAGAGGTGGCACAACCATGACTTCACTTTGAAGGGTTCTACATTTTTAGTGTCTTGGTGATGATGACCCCTGAAGGTCATCAAAGGGGGGACTGAGAGAGCACAAGTTTGAAAAAAATGTATAAGTACGCCATATTTACAAGCACGTAGTTAGTTTAAACATGTTTTGCACACGAGTGTTTTATATTCAGTAGTGAAATGTATAGAATGTTAAGTAGAGTAACTATAATTATAACGGTGTGAGATTAATGTAGAAATGTTGGAATATATGTGAAAACCTCATGTTCTCATGTTAAAAGAATCATGTCCGAATTAAATGTAACTTTGAAAATCCAGTATTATGTGTAGGCCTTAGGGCAATTCACGGCAAACCTGAACGTGCTGCTAAAATTAATGTGAGATAAGGTTGACATGGTTCTTCCAAATGTACTATTGAACTTAGGGTTAAAAGTATATGCTTTATAGATGTGTTATTTTAGAAACGTATGCTAGTTAAGAATGTTTGCTGTTTAAATCAAGTTAACGTTTTAAGAGTGCAGGGACCTGCTGCATGTAAATCAAGTAGGCCAGAGCCGATAATGTCATTTAGTTTAAATTGTCATGTGCTCGTTAGGGAAGAGGTCGAGAGGTGTCCAGCACAGAGCTTTGAGAGTGTTTTATGACTAAAGATATGGTGGAGTCTGGAATTTGAGGCCCACTGCAGGATGAGCTGTATGCAGGTGCGAGGGTCCTAATCAGCTCGAATGAAAGGGACTTTGTTCAGTGGCGCCTTGCGCAGGCCTGTAGGAGTTTCCAGGAATTTCAGGGGGTATCAGCGCACTGGAAGAAGAAGCCTGGGAACCAAGGTCAACTATAACGAGGGTCTTCAAGAGTACCATCATGGAGTTTGCCGCGCAAAGATGTACCACGTGAGGGGCGTCCCAAGGGGCGTTCCTATCAGAAATGTGATTTGGTATTAGGGAAAGAGACCCGGGAGGAGAGCAGAGCAGATGATTTTGGGAGCCTAAGGAAGCGGATGGGTAGGCAGATAGGCTGATCAGGAGAGACCCATTATCAGAGAAGAGACAAAGAGAAGTGCGTGATCTTCTTAGGAAGTCACCACGGCTGACACCTAGAGGGTTAAGATCTTGCTAAGTAGGGATGTCATTTAAAATAGTGTAGGGACAGACTAACCTAAATTTTCTTTTCTGTAATGACTTTGAGATTGCAACTTATATCTATTTTGACAACCCTTATGGTTTTTGAGCTTGTACTTATTATTTTGTTCTTCAGACTTAGATTATTCAAGAAGTTCATGTTTATAGTGATACCAATTTACCTTTTGAATCTCATTTTGAGAAGTTTGTATCTTCAGTTATCTTTGACTTTATATTAAAACTTTAAAACTTAAATTTGGTCAGTGGTCATTTAGAGTGGTGTAAGTTCTTAAATTGATTGACTTATTGCGAGATTACCTTTTACTCAAAGACAGGTACTAACGATTCAGTCGACATAGTTTGGGATTTGGTAAGATAATTAGTAACCAGTAATCCCGCGTTAGCAAGGGCATGACGTGATTCGGTAGGTGTTGAAGATATTGCTCAATAGATATCTACGTACAGATTGCAAGTGTGGGCAGATGCATAATACGCGTAGGAGGGATTCTTCTTGCCCATGGCATAGTCTGCCTAATGATGAAGCTGATATTGGATTCTACACTGGTAATGCGTCTCTAGATGGGGATAGTCCAAACCTCAGAGCTATGAATCTGAGTATTTGGAGCCCTTTGATTGTTTCAAATAGGTTGACTTGCGGGTTCGCTGATTTGTATGTTTTATGCATATCTACAAATGCTTGTGTATTTTAAGGATCCCTTGTCTTTGATTCACAGTAGTAATTGTATTTGTTTGTTCATAGCAAGCTTTAAGGCGTGGTGGGGTAGGTTTGCATCCCTAAGAGGCTGGGTGTTCACCGCTTCTCGGGCCTCGCTATTGGTGTGAGCCCAGAGATTCATTTTGCCGCCTTGTTTTTTATTTTTTGTAAACTATTTCATTTGCATTTAACAACATCACCATTATCCCTGTCACATCAATGTCAAGATACATTTACATTGACTATTTGCCCTTCACATAGCTAGAAGTTGCAATACATCGCATAGAGATCAGTGGGCGTCTTTTGTTCTTTCTATACGCATGCAAAACAAGAGAACACACAAGATCTTGTGGAGGCAGCAGCCCATTCAGTATAAGCACGATCACTGACGTGAGTTCTTTCCATCTCGGATCTACATTGTTCTCCCTGGAGTTTAGTATTATATCTGAAATGCCAGTGGAATCCACTGTAGCCTCCCACAGAAAATTCATGGCATGCAATGGGGAGGCGGTTTCATGCATTTAGTAGGAGACAGAGGATAAGATCAGCATGAGGAAACAAGGGGGAGTAAACATGTGCGAGCTTGCACGCAAAAAGAGGAGAGACTAGAGGACCACAGCATTTACGAGCATGTACGCCAGTGCTAGTTAACCAGGTCCTCACCGTAGGGCTGCAAGTCGACTACCAGCGCTGCCCAATGTGCCACTATAGGATATTTGCACTGTCCACATTCTTGTCTGAGTGTCACAGACTCCACTTACCCCCATTGAGTGTCGCCTTGTGCCAATGAGCTTTACTTGGTTGTGTACGGGATTTTCAATGCATGGCTATGAATCTACTTACAATCAGCAACACCAAATTAATAATTTTGTTTGTGGATTTTCTAGCTTTTGGGTGCATAAATAGTCACAACAATGAGTCCTCCAGTGTGCACACATCTGTACGGTCTGCCACCTCTGTTAGTGCAGAAGAAACCACTTCCTAGAGTTTCACAGCCTCCGGGCATCTCCAGAGCATATGCACCATATCAGCTCGTATTTGCTGACATCTAGGACAATTAGAGGAGGACCCAAACATTTGGTGGAGTGTTGCTGGTGTACGGTGGGCCCTGTGGCAGATATTATGCTGTATGTACTGAAACATAATTTGCTGCAATACTTTCCTAAGATATATGAGTGCTTTTTCCAATTCTATCTCTGTTAGTTCTCTTCCCAAATCCCCATCCCAGTATCTGTGGGTTGCAGCCAATGGGTCATGTGTGGTGTAAACTAAAGCACACTCAAACCATGTGATAAGTCTATGACCACCACCTGTTATGTTAAGTGTATGTATCAGAGAGTGTTGGATAGGCTCAGTGTCTGTGATGTCCCAAAATCTCTCCAACGCAGCCGACAATTTGCCATGAGCTAGAAAATGACCCTTTGTAAGCTCATGCTCTTCCTGTAATTGATCATAGGGCAGGAGTGCCCCGTCTTGGAATTAAGCACCAAGAGTGCCCAATACCAGTGCCTCCCAGACCTCCATACTCACCCTGCCCAATATGTCACTAAATGTTGTGATAGACCTCAATGGGATCTCCGGCGTGCATGGAGGGGTATGCAGCATAAGGCGCAAGCTACGATAAAGGCTTGCATATGCTATCTGGAACAGCCCATTAGAGTTTGGTTGTAGTCTGGCATGGGGCAGGAAGGTTTACTGGGCCACCCTGTGCGTTGGCAGTTATGGCGAGACCCAGTTCCTCTGTGAGTCGACCTGTCAGCCAGCGTGTCAGGCACTGCAGGTGCAATGCCAAATAATAATGCTCAAGTTCTGGGCTCTCAACTCACCTTTGTATGCAGGCAATTGCAGCTTAAGTAGTGCAACACATCGCCTCCCCTTGTTCCAGATGAAGCTCCCCAGAGCTGAATGTAATGTATGGAATGGAGATTTCGGAATATGGAATGGGAGATTATGAAAGTAGTAGAGCAAGCGAGGGAGCATAACCATCTTGGGTAAAGACACTCTACCCTGTCCTGTAAGTGGCAAAGTAATCCGGAAAGCCATTATGGACACAGTGAAGCTATTGCTCTGGTAAGATTACCATCTAGTAGGTCCCTTGTTTCATGATAGATGTTTATTCCTAAATAACTAAACTTGTGGAGTTCTCATCATAGTGGGTGGGAATCCACTAGGAAATGCTGTTGGGGGCATTCTGTGTGTAATGGAAACAGGTAGGACAGCCAAGTTTACCCCTAGGCCAGAAATAGCACGGAACTCTTGTAGTATGGCTTGCATTATTGTTATACTCTTTAGGATGTCCCATATGTAGACTAGTACATCGTCCACATACAATGAGACAACATGGACGTCATCATTAAGCGCGATGCCCCAAGCCTGCCCCTGCTGCTTAAGTCTCTGGGCTAATGTCTCTATTGCCAGGGTGAAGAGCAGTGAAGACAGTGGACAGCCTTGCTGAATCCCCCTGCTTACTGGGAAAGGAGGACAGAAATATTGACTCATTTTCACCCTCCGTCATGAGCACAATGTGTAGAAGACTGATTAGGCCATGCAGTCTCCCCGTAATGCCAAAGGCTGTCAAGGTCAAGAACAAGTATCCCCAATCCACTGTATCAAAATCTTTCTCCAAGTCCAGCACCATGCACCCAACATATGACCACCTGACCGAAGAAAGCTCCATCAATCTGTGCAATCGGCGGCTATTAAGGGTCTTAGACTGTCCAGGCACAAAGCCTTTCTGGTCCGGGTGCACCAGATGCGGCATGTGCTCATATAGCTGACCTTACTCAAAATCTTATGGTCGGACTCAGCATGGGCAATTGATGGTAGGAGGAAAGCTCCAATATGTCTTTATCTGGCTTTGTAAGTGATACTAAGATGACTCATGCAATGTGGATGGGAGCTGACCCTCCGTCTGGACTTCTTGATACAACTCACATAGTTTTGGAGCAAGGTGGTGTTCATATGCCTTATAGAATTCGAGTGGTAATCCATCTAGCCCAGAGGCATGTAGTGTGTCAACTGCAATCTTGCGATGCCTTGCAATCTTGCGATGCCTCCACTCCAGTCAGGCAGCGTTCCTCACCAGCCAATGCGCATTGCAGGCCCGAGGTCTTCCTCGTGGCCATCAGACCACACAGTCCAGAACAGGTTCAGCCCCCCAGATGGCTTCCCCGTGCTCGGGGGATTCTGCAAAATGAGCTCTGTGGTGTCCCGTCTGCCTCTGCCTCCTGATTCAGCCCAAGCAAAGGCTTGGATGGAGGCAGGCAATTATGGATCTTGGCTCTCCAGACTGAGCGATTCTAAAGCCAGTCCACCATCCTGCCTAGGCTGGTCATGACCCCCTTTCCTCCTTGTTTTTGTTTAGTGTCATTCCAGATAGGAGATCTTAGTGAAGCTGGCCTTTTTTAGTGATGACATGCATTTTATACTTATAAAGCCACAAGTGGTTCCGTTGGGTAAGTGCTGCATGGTACTGGTTCAGAACCTGATTATTTCTTTCACAATCAATAGTGAACTTTTATAAATGTACCACACCTCAGTAAGTTTTTATCAAAAATATATATTTATTAAATTATATGTTCTGTTTTTCTATTTTTCTTGCCAATTGTGTAAACAGTTTTATACAAAAAGATAATACCAATGGGGGCTGTCTGACAAAGAAAACACAATAACAAATACATAGACATTTCAATGGGTGACTGTGGTGACATATAGTCCAAATGGGTAACCTTTCAAATTCAAACAATAATCAAGACAAGGAGTTCCTATTCAAGGATCATCAATCAACCAGCTGTTCAAAATGTATCTGCGTACCCCTCTGGATGTGCTCATCCAGGTTGCCTCTCAGTTACCACTTTCCCCTCTTTTTCTAACCATCTCCAAAAGTTACTTTTTTGGTTTTCTCTAGGTGCACTGTCATGCGGTTCTGTTCGCAATAGAGGGCCAGCGCATTCAATAGACTTTGTAAACAAATTAGAGGTAGGTTCAACAGCACTATGTTGTTAGCATATTGTAGCAACATCAGCAGTTGGTTACCCAATTTTGGGGAGTGAGAATGCGCTTCATTCAGTCCTTTGCTGAAGTTCGAGATAAAGATGTTTAACAGTATTGGTGTGAGCACACACCCCTGTCCTGTGCTAAACCTTGGCCATTACTGATCGCCAGAGAAAGGCCCTTATTCGTGCCGTGGTTCACCTTTGCCCAGGTTTCTGAATCCAGGACCTGCATGGCGTATAAAAGATTTGATGGTATAATCCATGATGCCAAATTGTGCCACAGCAAGTTCCTATCTACAAAGTTAAAGGCTTTGGAAAAATCAATCGACTTGTATAAAGCAGCTGTTTTTTTGGGTGTATTTTCATAATAAGGGTGGAGAGAGCCACCAGATTGTCAACCCTGCTTGATTTTGGATGCAAGCCTCTTGGGTTTAGTGGAATCAGTTCTACCTCATCCGCCCCACATTCTAATTCTTCTCACAGAATGCCAGCAAAAAATATCGCAATCATTTGGTGACTGTCCAGACTTGAATAGGGACCTTTTTTGTAGCTGGGATGAGGAACTTACCCGCCAAGAATAGAGCATGTGTAATCATTAAATCCAGTAGCCAAGATGTACTGTAAGTAGATTTATTAAGTTGCAGTTACAAGTTATTGAGTTTATGTAATGCAGCCCCACCAGGAGCAGACTGCCTGCTGCTCAGCCCATACTCCAACTGTCACACTCAAGTATCCAAGCACCCAAGCATGCCATTCATGTCCATCACACCAACCTTCCATGCATCACATTCACACCGGCTGAGCAGCTAGGGAGAAAGTAACAAGATAAATACAATACAGGTTACTATAAATCCTCCCTCCTCCCACAAAACAAAATAGAAACCTCAAATTAGATAAAGGTTCATACAAGAAAAACACAAGAAAGAGAAATTTGCAACATTAGAGAGTTCGCAAAAAGAAAATGAACACAAAAGTGAAAGGATCACAGAATCAATACTAGGAAATACCACAGTAAGCATGAGAGAAGATACACAGAAGATACGCAGGAATAATTACAAGAGAAAATGAAGTGGATGGTATAGAAAGAAGTAAAAGAGAAAGAAAATGCAAAGAAAATGATATGTGAAAAATATATGCATGAAAAATAGAAATGCCTAGAGGAGAAGCATAGGCAATATGCAGGATATTATTTTACCCATCCTCCTCCAATATAATTTTTTTTAAAAAAGGAACAGTAAAAATGGGCGAAGAACACCCGAAAAAACATCCTCAACAACACGGGTGAATGGATGAACCCCTGAAACAACAGGGGACACCCACACCCAAAAACATCCTATATATAAAAGTTAGGGGAAAGAAAGAAAATAAGGTAGACTCCTATCCATCCAGCCGCAATGACCTAGGAGCAGAAAGCAACGCGTGTGGCACATGGGGACTTCTTCTTCGTACAGCGAACGTGGGTGACTTACACCATAAATATCCCTAAATGCAAAAAAACAAACATTTGCATAAATGTTTTCTGGAGGCAAAAGTTAACCAGCTGGAAGAGCTATTTGCTTCACAAGCCTGGATCATATTTGTAGATTGATGCTGGTAGTTGATTTGGCCCAGGGACCCCATTTCCTCTAATTTTATTAATCTAGGCTTCCATTACAGTTTGTGAGACACTGAGGTTTAGGAAGTTACTCTTGTTGCTTATGTATATTGTTGATGATTTTCCAGAGTAGTACAAGGAGCTAATGTGGGCTGACCATGGCGACATGACTGCCTGCTGAAGAAGTCCTGCCGCATTCTAGCTGATTGATCACAGCCCATAGAAGTTTTTTATTCTTTGATTTACAGCCATGGATGACATCAAGCAGGAGCAGATGCTTTCATGCAGGCGCGGATGACTTTTTTGAAGGTGATGTGCCCGTGCTATTTAGCTTTTTTGCACACATTCGCAATTTGTGAATGCTTTTCATATAGAAATTGTAATTCACATTAACAAATCCTATTTAAGAAATCTCAAAAATGGGTGCTAATTTGTGATTTCTTAAACATTCAGTTTGATGCGCAAAATTAAAAAATACTGGGGGCCACATTTATGAGAAATGACGCATCGCTGCGTGAAAGCAGCGATGCGTCACTTCTCAGTGCGCACTCCTTGCGACATGATTGATGCGTCATATTTATAATATGATTCATCATGTCGCAAGGAGTTACAGATACGTCAGTATTTCTGACGTATGTGTAGGCGCAAAAGTGACGCATTGCTGGAGTGTGTCACAAAGTGACGCAACTCCACAAATGTGTACTTTCACATGGGCAAGTCCCATGTTGTTAATGCCTGCGTCAGTCTTACGCCTGCCATGAAGCAGGCGTAAGATTTTGACGCATTAGCGGCCAAGAAAAGGCGCAGTGAAATCTTATAGACTTCACTGCGTCATTTCCATGACCATTACTTGCGTGAAAACGCCCCCCTTGCATACATTATACCTGGCACAGGTATAATGTGGCGCAGGGGTTTACAAAGTGACGCATCTACCTAGATGCGTCACTTTGTAAATATGGCGCAACAAGGCGCTTTGTTTATGCCACTGGTGTGTCTCAAAAAGTGACGCACCGGGGGCGTAAAAGAGACGCACAGCCTCATAAATGAGGCCCTACTTTTTTAAGGTTTAGAGCATAAGAAACATTTATTGCTGTGCTTGCACGCCGGTTTGCGAGCCACTTGTGAATTGGTAATGCTTTGTACATGTGGCCTCAAAATCCTACAACTGCCTAGATTGGGAAACATTATTCTGCTGTGTTTATACCTGTTATTCGGTAACACATAAATACATCTATTATGTAGACCCCTTTACCACCATATTACTGCCTCTGCTTGAAAATCTTTTCAATTTCCTTTATGTTGACATTCAGAGAGCACCTAACACCAATTCTGTAAAAGACCAAAAAAATCATAAGACCAGCAATTAGCGACCCACGCTGTAGTGTGAACCTTTTACAATGTAATTACCTAGTCAGCCTGGCCTCCTCTGCGTCTCTAAAATAATTTAAGTGGTCAAATTAGACATAACAGAAAGCAGATGGTATCCAGACTAGGAAAATGCCTTCATTAGTTTTAATCAAATTGACGGCAAATATCCCACATTACAACGGATGGCATCGTTAACAATAAATGACAATCATGTATCTAAGACTGCAAAGGAACAATCACTTAACCAGTGTGTTTGCTCCTCTGTACAAGATTGCTAAGACCTTTTAACTATATAATTTATCTTTTCACTGGTGTGAAGCGAACGATGACTCAATGTACTCATGTTAAGACAGGCCTGGCAGCTTTGCAGCCCTTTGGGACTCCCTGGGTGTCAGAACAGGTTTATTTTACCATTAAGAACAAGAAACAAAACACAGTAATTAGGAGGTTAGAAATGTGACTTTTCTTTGTTTTCTTTCCTTTCGCAGGTTGTACATACTTATGATTGTACACGTGAAAATAACTGTGTACAAATAAGAGCTACAAACTGAACAAAGATCTTTGTGCCTCATTTATGTTCTTTTTGCCCTAGGGCAGCACAGCAGATTTGCTGCTGTGCTGCCCTATGGCAAAAGAAAAGAGCAGGAATGCGCCTATTAGATACAGCACATTCCTGTCTTTTTCCCCTGAACCGGTTCACAATGGACTGCCGTGCACCAATGCAGGCACCCTGATGTAAGGGTACCTGCGTTGTGGGGATGCTTATTTTTGTGCAGGAAGGGACACCTACCTGAACAGAAAACAATCACAAGACGCTTTTTCCAAAGAGGAAAAATTAGGCGAAATAAAGATATTTCTCCTCTTTGTGCCTCCCGTATGCCTCCCCTGTGAGTGCATACGTTTTTGGCGCTGTCTTAGACTTACGACGTCTCGTAAACCTGGGGCAGTGTCAAAAGCCCTGGATGTTGCTGGGAACGCCCCCTGCAACACCCATGGAACGCCCCTTTCATGCAGTTTTCTGTATGAAAGGAGCACATATTTATAAGGCCATGAAAAGCCATGCAAGGTGGCTTTACGTGGCCTTATAAATGTCCTAGTGGCACATTGCGCCACCGGAACGTCAAAAAAGTGGCGTTCCAGTGGTTTTCATTTTTGTCAGCCCAGGGGACTCTTTAAAAATGATGAGGTTACATGCAGCTTTACAGAGCTATTATAAAGTAGCAGTTCCAAAGCCCTACCAAATTAATACTTCCTCGTCATGTTTAGAGGTGATGGAACCACAAGCTTTCCACTGGTGGACCCTTAGCCTGCTCCAGAGATGGAACCCATTGCTGGTACTATGTCCCCACATGGCAACCAGGTGACATTTAACTAATTCTTCACATCAATGTTACTAATAAATAATGCATTTTTATTTACTGGGAATTAATTTTTAATTTGAGCTTCAGAAAATTATTCTTATTTACTTTAATATTTAATATGTCATTTAGTATATTACAGTTAATTAAATATGCAATACAGAATCCAGTTGATAGTGTTGTAGCATGTTTTTCTTTTGTTCTAGATTTAAAATAGATATGCATAATTAATTTACAGTAACATCTGATTTAAAATATTTTCACAAATTGTTTCCAAGTTTCAGAAACTTTGTTAATTTCCCCAATACTTCACCATATGGAAATCTCCACAGTTACTGCGAAGATTCACTAACAAAGGTTACAATGCATTGATCAGGCAATGACTGGTATTTCAACTTCCACAGAGGCAAGTAAGCAGTTATAGTCTAGGTCCTGGAAAATCATCAAGTGTCAGTTGGGGAGATGTAGGTTGTTAATAGGGTTTTCTGGAAAAGAAATGGTCAAAGGACAGCAGAGCACCACAATAGTGGATATAGTGTTTACAAAATCTAGGGTGGTACCTTCTGTACAGGTGATTGATAGGAGTAGTGTGTTACCTGCATAAAATATTTGTGAATGAGTAAGTTGAAAGACAGCTACAATTACCTTGTGTGTTTCATCGTGTAGGAAGAAGGAAGAAAAGTAGCAGTAAGTTTATGAGTAAACCTTTTTGAACAAGACTTATTGTTTAAATAGCCTTTTAAATAATACAGAATTCGTTTAAGGGTATTGTACAATGATGGTGATTAGACACATTGGGCCCGATTCACAAAAGTAATCTGAGACAAAATCCTAACTTTACAACTTTCGGTAACACAAAAGGCATTTAGTAGTAGTAAAGTTAGGAGTCCTAACTTTAATACTTCTAAATCCCTTTTGTGAATACCGAAAGTCATAAACTTAGGATTTTGTCTCGGTTTAGTAGTAGTAAAGTTAGGAATCCTAACTTTACTACTACTAAATGCCTTTTGTGAATACCAACAGTCGTAAAGTTAGGATTTTGTCTCCGATTACTTTTGTGAATCGGGCCCATAGACAGGTTGCTCGAGGTAATGCTGAACCATGGACTTCAAATTCAAACATAAAGGCGTCATGTGGTTCAGTGGGAGTGACTGCATTACTTGCATATTTGCATTTTTTTTAACACATAACGAGAAATGCTTTTGGAAAGCTGGTTATAATTTAGGTAAAAGCAATAAACTAGGGATGTGTAATGAAATAAGATCATTGGGGCATGTTTTGGCCTTTGCCAATATCTACATATTTGTTGCTGTGCTGTTTATGATACTTACAACCATTTTAATGCACATGACTTGTAGACAAAGAGAGTATGATAAATAATATTTTAGTAAAATATCAATGATAAAGTGTGCATACTGTTTTCAGATGTATTGGGTGGAGCTTTGTGGAAGAGAGATTCTATGACAAGTCTCTCTGACTATTAACATTCCTTTCTACTTGACCGTAACTCAGTTGGGGAGTGGAGTCAGAGAACCTGCCAGATCTTCTCCTCTTTGTTTTTTGTGCGTTATCAGATATACCGGGTTTGACCCCAACACATTGTGCTATCACATCAAAGCCGCTTTAGCAATCTATTTTTACTACTGCGATACATGTAGTTTCTGCCCAGTTTCAAGAAGGCATCATTGGCACTGGTGAAGATATAATCAGACAAAGAGTTATCCCATGCAGGAGAAGTGAAGGAAAGCATAGCCGTGCCACCTGTAACAAATGGGGGCTAGCTCCGCTGTCTGTGTTAGGTGAGTAGTAGCTATCTGTGACACGTGAGGGATATCTCTGCAGTCTGCACCTTGCAAGAGATCAATCAGCTGAGCAAATGATTGTTCTTCCAAAGGTGAGGGACTGCTCTATTGTTTGTGGAAGTGAAGGATTGCTTTACTGGTCATGGTAGGTGAGGGCTAGTACTCTTGTTTGTGGCTGATGGGAGATAAATTTATAGTATCTATTGAGCAATTAGCTGATCAAAGCTTAGAATTGCAGTCAGTGCCGAGTAACACTAGGCCTGCTTCACATTTCTACATAGGTGACACTTTATCCTCTATTGCTGCTTTTTGTGTTGTCAGAACTCTTTCCAGGAACTGCAAGGACAATCAAAACTTTCTTTACCCAGGCACTCACAGGTATACTTACCTGCAGGCACAGGCAGAGCATTCGGTTCCCTCGCACTAATTTATATTTTGAGCCCAGAGTAGCGGAGAGAGTAGTTGATATGAGGCTGAGCTGGGGAATTGTCAGTTACTCATTTCCATACAATGTTTGGGCTTCTAGGAGGAGAGCTGTGGAGTGCTAACACTCTTTTCCTGACAGGGTTGGGATTCTGGATGAATAGGTACTTCAAGGTCTGAGACAAAGGCGATTGGTAGATTTTTAATACATGGGCCCTGGCACTCTCCAATCAAAGGCGAGTGGGGTCAGGATTTACCCTGACTCTAGGCTGCCATTATGGCTGATCCTTCAGTTTATGCTTTATAATGGATGTGAACATGATCTAAAACATTAGGGAGATGATGCAACGCACAAGGCACACAACTATGCTCCAGGATCTCTGGAGAAATCTAGATGCCAGTGACAAAAGTCTGCTAAACTCATGCACTAGTGCTCCAAACACACTTACTTGGAGCCCTGCATGCCCACATACATTACCTCGTGTAGAAGCTTTTCCTCAGTGGTCAACATTCTCCAAGCTTTGGGTCCACTGCACCCTGTATCTGGGTCTAAGCAGTACTTCAACAGATGGGAGCAGCTCCTACAATGAGACAGTTTGTCTACACAGAACTTCCCCTGATGCTGGTAGCAGGTGGAAGACCCGGGCTACCCCCTCCCATAGAGGTAGGACAACTGGAGTCAAGTGTTGCATCACAAGCACTGGGTGGCTGGTGTGCATCGCATCCAACGTACACATAATAGCTACTAGAGGCCGGATTCGAAGTCAGGCAGATTGAAATTAATACATGCTTGCATGCATTCATTTCATTATGCCTCGTTATTATTGCTTATTTTTTACCGGGTGTGGAAGAACTGATTCCCGTGCAAACAAGGGTTTGGAAAGGAATCCCAATTACAAGTTGTCTGATAATTATACACCTCACAGCTTTCCTCTGATTTTTATAGCAGGTCAAACTTGAAATTTATTGGGGTATAAGGTCCAGTAAAAAGGCAAAACATGCCAAATTCACTATGTTAAAATACGAGTCTGCTCCATTTTCACGTAGAAAACTCAGAATAGGAGGTATTTACAACTAATAGCAAATACCTCACTCAGGAACTCTATGCCACCCTCCTTGGAATCCAGGTCTCAAGTCAGGCAGTTTCTGTTTTTTAAGATACTTGTGAGCAAAAGACTTACTCTAAACACCGCTTTTTTCAGTGAATTTTAGTTTTTTATGATGATATGCTAAAATCAACTTCCATGTTTTTACATTCTACTATGATTACCCCTCTAAGGCCCTCCAGTTGATTGTGATATGTGCAGTTAGTCCTGTTATCTCACATATCACAATCATAAGTTTAGTGCTAAATATTGGTAGGTCAAATCTGCTCATATTTTTTGTGGAAGAATGTCTGGTATTTACCAAAACATGCAGATTTTTATGTAGGAAGAACCAAAATTCACATCTTTTTCTCCAAAAGCTCTCAACTGGATGGCATTATCTCACCCAATACATTCCCACTTAGCAAAGTGGGATTTTATCAGGTATTAGAACATTGGAATGTTGGGAGCTCCTTTGAAAACAATGGAGTGCTCTGGCTTATAATGGCTGGTATAAGCCTGGAGCTCCAACATTCCAATGTTTCTTTGTTCACAGCTCTGGCTGTGAACAAAGGCTTCAAGATGCCTGAGGGGATTCCAATCCCCTCACACTCCCATAAGGATTAGTTCTTTTTTGTTAGAACATTCTGCCCTCTGGTGGCAGAATGTTCTAATAGTCTTATAGCCCTTCGTAGCTGGGCTATACCGGCTATTAAAGTCCCTCTCCCTTGTTAAAGGCCCTCGCCTTCGGCTCGGGCCTTTAACGCTCGGGCCTTTAATAGCCGGTATAGCCCTCTACAGCGGGCTATAAGGCTATATTATAGATGTCACCTAATTACCGGGCCGCTCATAATGAGGCCCACGTGTGGCCAACCTCTGATTGTACACAGCAGGGCCATTGTGGAAACCCAAAGCAACCCTGGAAATTTTGTCGGACCTGCCTCAAAGGGGAAGGGGAGGGGGACAGTAAGGGTTGAGCACTGCTGCTTTTGACACTGAGGGTCGATATTCTAGCACCGCTGCAAAATCGGCCACCAGTAACAAAACCAGACCCCACCACTGCAAAACTGGCCACCAGCCTTCCAGCCTCCCGGGGAAACACCCATTGCCCACTATGGTACACAGCAAGGTTAGGCTGCAGGGTGCTAAGATAATCGCTCACTCACGTCCTTCCCCCTGACATGATCACTTATCCTTAACTTTCATCGGTATTGCACTGTTTACATATACGGCTTACTCTAGTGAAAGAGTTTTGTTATTTATGCTTAGAGATTGTGATCCTTACCAAGATAACAACTTAGTATAAGCAAATGTAATTCATGTATTGGTTGATTTTTTTAAGAGGTTTAAACGCAAAGAGCTGACTACGATGCTGTTAGTATCAGGATCTGTTTGTGTCAGGAAATGGCCACGGGGACCAAAGTTAAAGAGGCCCCCATTGGTGAATCACACTCCAAAAAATGTGGCCCAAACGTGCATATCAAGGCAATTTTAAACGTGCAAAGACAAGAAATAAAAGTGTTTTCTTCGGTATCAGCGACTGCATGTATGCTGCAGGCAATGTTTGTGGTAATAGCAGATAAATCAACCGTAAAAAATGGCCCACTAAAACATAAAACAGGCCCACAAACGGCCAGAAAACAGCCAATACACTGATCTGTTAGAACAGCCCTTCGGGCACTGCCAGATTGCCTGATAGCCCAGTCCACCCCTGGTTAACACTTTAGAGGCAAATGAACGGCAGTGTTGGGTTTTATGTATGAATATTTCTTGACAGGGGTGTATGGATAAATAGATGGTGCATTTTGGCATTGTTAGAAATGCTATTATCTCCTTGAATATTAGTGAAGGTATATTGTGATGATAAGTAATGAGAATTATATAGTGTATAAACTATATTTTGGAAAAGTGTATTTTATACTACGTATGGTATGAGTTCAGTGACTTTAGGCCTTATGTACAAAGGTGTTTTAAGGTAGCAAAGTCTGTGGATCGCAAATACACAGTGTTTTTAACTGCAAAACATATTTTCAAAATGTATCAGAAGACTTTTACAAGACAAAACAAAATCTTTCGGACTCATAAAAGGACGTTTGTGAGTCAGTACAACTTGCAAATAGGAGGGGAGCCTGAAAGAGGTCCTCCCTCCTATTTGGGATTCACAATGGCAATGGCAAGTGACCACAATTAATGTTGCAAAACATTGATTAGTTACCAAACCCCAGGTTGGGATAATTTGCAAAGAGGAAGCCGGCCCTGTTGGGCAGATTCCGCTTTGGAAATTGTGTGGGCAGCCCCAGAGCAAACAAGAACTGGTCCCCAAAGAACCACCACCTATTCTCCATGATATGTTCCAGAGCATGAACGTTAAATTAAAGTATCAACTGTCTCTTTAATGGACTGGGCTGCTTTTTATTCACAATTTAATCAATCAATCAATCATGCCATTTGTATAGCGCACTACTCACCCGGGAGGGTCTCAAGGCGCTTAATAACAATTTACCTGTTTTGAATGCAAATATAGGGATTGTGTGCTGCCCCTTTCGGGCACTTACTGCTGCATTTGCAGCCAATCACAAGGAATCACAAATGATGACCTTCTTAATTGATATTATTTAAGCAGGTCATTTTATGAGGTTCTACAAATGCAAAATTTGCTTTGTGACCTACTAGTACATAGGTCACATCACAAATTGAAATCCCATTTACAGGTGGTTTAAGTTTGAAAATTGCAAAAGAACAAACAGCCATATGTTTGTTCTGAAAGATGAGAGTGAGACTTTACTTTAAACTTGAAATTTCCTGTCTTTTTTCTTGGATAATGAAACAACAAAAGAGAATAGCAAGCATGAAGAATCTTACTAGATTCTTTAGAAAACCCTCACTCACCAACCTAGTTGTTGACATGCTTCATCTTCGGGCCCCACCAGGAGAGGCCGATTGCCTCCCCTGTGTGCTTTAACGCCAGAATTACTGCGGAGCAGGATTATTTGAATGGGTAACAAGTGAAAGTGAAAGTGTGGTGGTTAAAAATGTCTAGATTGTGTCCAAAAACAATTTATTAGATGGCCAATCAGACACACTAAAACAGGGTATGGGTTGGAAACACTGGATAGATTGTTCAGCTATATGCTATTGTGTGGGGTCGACATGTTTCTGCCTAAATGGTGCTATTAACCAGGCATTCTTCAGGACCAAAGATCTGTACCTCAGCGGTATGGGTGCGCTAAGGCCCACCCTAACCAGAGGACGTGAAATGTGAAAAATGTGCAAAAGTACAATCCATAATTGTCAGGGGTTTCTCTATTTAGTGAAACCAGATTGCACATGAGATGTAATAATTTATCACACCATGGGTCTCGGGAGGGGGGTGGAGGCAAATATGGCACACCGCCATTGCTGCCAGGCACCCGCTCAGTACCTGCTTCTACCCTTGTACACTGGACCCAGTGGTTTTCTTGGATGTGCAGTAGGGAAAACAACCTTTACAACACAGTTGCTGCCATACACTACCTTTACCATGCATCCATTGCCATGTATATGCCTTTACCACGCATGCCTTCAGCATGCAAATGTTAACCACTCATTTGCCTTTACCACGCATGCCTGTACACCAAAAATGTAAGTATTTTGCAGGTAGTTGTATATATGTATATATACATATATATATATCAGTTCAAAGACGCTGTCATTGTTTCTCCAAACACAGCAGCCACGGACAACATGAAGGACTTTTAAGCAGCCAAAATTTATTGTGCAAACAAAATGGCGATCTGGCAACCACTCTACGCGTGTCAAGACTTGCTCCCTTGTTCACGAGTGCCAGAGATTACATTCCAAATATCATTAAATAAACATGTGACTTTTGAAATCATAAACAGTGAGGAAAGGCTGCTGTGGAACAAGCTTGTTCCTTAATGTTTCAATAGTTCCTTTTCAAAAACATTGCATACAAAATCATCTTGCATAATTCTGCTGTTCAGACTGTACTTCGATGAAAAATACACGTACCATTAACCACAATGCATAAAGCGCCTGACCTCTACATAGCATGCTAAAAATAAATTGGGTCAGAGTTTTCGTGAGACTCAATTATAAAACCTCCTTAACTGTTACATTTCAAAGACGTTTTCAATACAACTTTATCGATTTAAGACTTGACAGTGTGCCAGCAGGTAGTTATAGTCAGAACCTAGTTTCCATAGGAATAGCGTTTTTTTATTTGCCAATAACTTTGGCGCCTTTTGACAAATCTTCAATGAATTTTCAAAACGAATGGGGCGTTCCGGTCAGCTCCTGTCTTGAAAGTTTCGGGGAGATTTGTCAAGCATGGGCCAAGAAAAAAGGGGGGTCCCAAAACGCGTCTTCCCCATGTTCATTTCCATAGGAAATTTTAGAACATGCTAGCCGTTTGCTATGGCAGGGCCAAGCACGGCTCCCGCCCTGCAATAGCAAACTCTGCTTTGGTTTTTGGAAGCGAGAGCAGGTAACCTCCTCTCGCTTCCAAGAAGCTACCAGAGATACCACCTCTAATTTGATCAACGTTCAACCCAGAGCCAGGCTGTGATCGCCACTTTAAAGTACATAATGCAAAGTGCAATTTCTTTTCATATACCAAATTAAACATATTGTTTGTTTGTGCAAGGATTGTGTTTAAGGGCAATAGGGCACTATCACTTTGTGTGTACTTATATATACACATATATACACATATATATATTCACTGAAAAAAACATAGGTTTCAGGGGTGTTATAGTTAGTTGGACATTTCACTCTTACAAAACCATAGAAATTCCCCTGTTATTGTTAGTTCAGCTAACTCTAACTTGCGCGCTCGCAATGCACTGCTGATTATGTCACATATTACATCACTCATGACATGGTCAGTGACATCACTCATGACATCACTCATGACATCTCAAATGACATCACTGATGACATCATCCTTGTGATAGAGTGGAAGACCTCCTCTCACCCTAATATAACATTTGATACACACACTCAAAAATAGAAACTAACATTTTCAAAACAATGGACATACCAATACCAGTTACAACATACCTATTCCTATTCAGTAATTCCAAGATCTACACACACATCCACTCATTCAGCAACAGTCCTATACAGTCACTAATACATGTACTCACTCATCATATGTACTCCTATATATCCTGCTAGACACCGCCACTCATCCATAGAGTTACTCACACACATAATCACACATGCAAATTAAGTATCAAACATCCATTTACTTGCATATACAGTTATACACACACCCCCACAGTCCCGCCGGCTCGCAGCCTCCTGCGGATCCGGCATTGCTTTTCCACATGGGGAGCTGCTAAGATTCAGCTACCGGTGTGGAAAACCAAAGCACTTTGCTACGACTGGGTGGGAGCCAGTAGGTATATATAGTTAGGACCTAGTTTCCATAGGAAATCTGCAACATTCTATTGGGAATAACTTTGGCGCCGGTTGATGAATCTTTGTGAATTTCTCAAAGAAGATGGCCCGCATCTCTACATTTGCATATATTTACATTGTATATATTATGAATCATATATATTTATATATGTATTTGTTTGTTGTTGTAATGTTTTGGTATTAGGCAATCATTACATAGCAAGGTTTAATCAATGGCATTCATTTTTGGCACTGAACATTTGTGACTTACTCAATATGGCGACTGTTTTAGTCTGTTTTCTATTTTCATTTTGGCATGTGTCAATTGAAATCACCTGTGTATGACCTATACATTGGTGTTACAATTCGGGGCGCGTTATGTGAACAAGCTCCTTCACAGAGCGAAACGCGCCATGGATGACATTATGTCCTTCACTTTTTTTTGTGTGGAATAAATATCCTGCCTTTTCACTTGAAAAAGACTTGCTGCCATTCTTTGCCTTTTTGATGCTGTGATCATGAAGAGTCATTTGGAAGAGGTCCTTACCTGGCTGTTCTCACCGTGGAGTGGTGAGCAGGAACATTGTTGCATATATATATCTATATATATATATATATTACCTACTGGCGGTCGCCAGTAGGTATATATAGAGAGGACCTAGTTTCCATAGGAAATCCGCAATATTCTATTGGGAATAACTTTGGCGCCGGTTGATGAATCTTTGTGAATTTCTCAAAGAAGATGGCCAGCTCCGCTCCGTTCCGCTCCGCTCCTTCCCTGAAAGTTTTGGGGGGATTCGTGAAGTAGGGGCTGAGTAAAAAGGGGGGTCCCAAAACATGTTTTCCCCATGCAATTTTCCATAGGACGATTAGACAAGGCTACAGCTCGAACGGCTGAACGGAATTACAAGAAATTTGGCAAAATGGTAGAGTCTGATTCGCAGATCGCCCTTCTGTTTAAAAGGTGTAAATCCCTCCAGTAGTTCCTGAGAAAATCAAGAGAGAAAAAATGTATATATCTATAAGCGCGCACCGTTCGCGCACCTTCCCGTGCACGAGCTGCATGCTGATTGGCTGCCACTGTCTGTCAACACTCCAAAACAGAAATTGATGGCAGCCATCTTGTGCCTCGGTAGACTGAGGCACAAGAAAGCAGAAAAACAAACGTGTAGAACTCAAAAAGGGGGCAGGGTAGAAGCACCCTAACCCCCTAGGCCTGCTCAGGGGGTCCCACAAGGACCCCCAAGGCCCACATTTATATGTTTTCATCAGTGATGTCATTTGAGATGTCATCAGTGATGTCACTGACCATGTCATGAATGATGTAATATGTGACATCCTCAGCAGTGGATTGTGGGTGCGCGAAATATAGTTAGTACAACTAACTATATAGAAGCAATTTCAATGGTTTTGTATGAATGAAATGTCCAGCTAACTATAACACCCCCAAAACCTATAGTTTTTTGAGTGAATTTCAAAGGTTTTTTAAATGCTAATTCCTAACTATATAAGGCCTGAAACCTATGTTTTTTTCAGTGAATATATATATAAATATATATATATAAATGCTAAATCCTAACTATAACATATCTGAAACCTATGTTTTTTTCAGTGAATATATATATATATATATATATATATATATATATATATATATATTCACTGAAAAAAACATAGGTTTCAGATATGTTATAGTTAGGATTTAGCATTTAAAAAACCTTTAAAATTCACTGAAAAACATAGGTTTCAGACATGTTATAGTTAGGAATTAGCATTTTAAAAAACCTTAGCAATTCATTGAAAAGGCCATAGGTTTTAGGGGTGTTATAGTTAGCTGGACATTTCACTCGTACATAACCATTGAGAGTCCTCCGTTATAGTTAGTTGTACTAACTATAACTCGCGCACCCGCAATCCACTGCTGATGATGTCACATATTACATCATTCATGACATGGTCAGTGACATCACTGATGATATCACTGATGACATCTCAAATGACATCACTGATTACATCACTGATGACATCATCCAGTGAATTTGGTTTGGTTCGATATTTAAATATATATTATATATATAGCAGTATGCATTGAAGACTTAGTGAATTTCTAAGTGCCAGGATGAATGATTTAGTAGCACTGTGATTAACTGTCTAAGTGACTAATTTAAAGTGTCTCACTAAATATATGGAATAGTGATAAAACTGTCCGAATATCTGTTTCATTGTATCTCTTGTTGTGTAAACTACTTCATACGTTGGTTAATAGCTATGGGAAAGTCTATACTAGTAATAATTATTTAAGTGAGTATTTGTATAGGATAGTGAATGTGTGTGTGGTTGGATGGGAAGTGTGTGACTGTCCAAAGATGTATAATTAGTTGATTTAGTAGGTATATGAGTTAAGACTGCACGTGGAAACACTTGTTTGGGTGAGTGAATCTCTTTATGGGTGTGGTGATGAGTAAATGTATTTCTCAATGATACATGTCCAACAAAGTAGAAATATAAAACGCAGTGCATGTGACAGTTGTTGTTTATAAATAAGTATACTTAACACTCAGTGATTGTATGAGTGACTGTATCGAAAACTGTATACTTGTAATAGTGATTTTATAACACACTAAGTATGAGTTACTATCTATATGAATCAATAAAGTGGTGTTTGTATAAGTGTGTAGCTTAGTAAATGTAAGTATGATCAATTGTTTGCATAATTGAGTAGAATGACTGCATAAGTGAATAGGATGTGTGCTGGTGTGTAATGTCGATGTAGGTGTATAAGTATAATTGATAATGTTCTATTGATCTTTGTGAATCTATAGGTAAGTGTTTAGATGTGTGTGTAGATGTAGGAATCACTGAGTGGGTTTTTAGAAACTTGTTTTGGTGTGTCAATGGTTTCAAATATGGTACTCCATATTTTATAATGAGTGTTGAAAGGTTATACTAGTGTATGATGAGGTGTATCAGATTGTCACGTATATGATGTCATCAGTGATGTCATCAGTGATGTAATTTAAGATGTCATCAGTGATGTCATCAGTGATGTCACTGACCATGTCATGAATGATGTAATATGTGACATCATCAGCAGTGGATTGCGGGCGTGCGAGTTATAGTTAGCTGAACTAACTATAACGGGGGAATTTCAATGGTTTTGTACGAGTGAAATGTTCAGCTAACTATAACGCCCCTGAAACCTGTGGCTTTTTCAGTGAATATGCTAATTCCTAACTATAATGTGTCTGAAATCTTTGTTTTTTTCAATGTATAACCATACATATATCACAGTGCTGCTGGAGAGCTCACACATTTCAGTGCTTTCAGTGGAAGTGGTTGTGTGCTCGTGAAGAAAGGCAGCACGCTTTGTACTCAACTGCTGTTTTGTATGTTTTGATTCTAAAAAAATGTGTTGCATAGATCTAGTATTAATTCATTAGCAGTTTGAAGTATTGCTTATTATCAGTGCTGCCTATTCCACAGCAAGATTACACTTCCAAATGTATAGTCCCTTGCATACAGTGGTTTTTAGTGACTGGAATATTGACAGCCGGTGGAAGAATGCATAATTTGTTGCTAGCTGAAACGGCTATGAGTCTCAATATTCAAAAGCGGCACATTTTTTGTAGTATAAATGGTTTGCATGTCATAGTCATAAAACATTAGATTTAAACTTCTTATTGATTAGCTTGAAGTTGTATTTTGTTTCAGGCTAATGTAAATTCAGTGCGCACAGTGACCACTTAGGTTTAACAATCCATAAAGAGCGTTTAAAGTAGAAGTAATTTATAGGGATGTCACTCATGTCAGTGTTAAAATGTCTTTCGGTTTTTTATTATTTTCATTGGTCTGCAATTAGTTCAATAGTATTTAGGCTGGGAAACAGTTTTATGTCTAAGATACTGTAAACATTGATAGTGTATACTGCTTATGAGTATGGTGAAGTTTTTTTTTCATGTCTGTGATTTTATTAGTATTAAGAACAGCAAAAACATGTCTCTCTGTGCCATTGGGTCAGGTGTGGCCTGACTCATTCAACAGGTTTTTCTCCAGCTACTGTGGTGTGCAGTTAGTATGCTCTCTTCATTAGGGAATCGGGAGACAGTTTGTGATATATATATATACTTACCTGAAAAATACTTATGTTTCTGTCGTAAAGACATTCATGGTAAAGGCATATGTGTGATAAACATTTGTGTGGTAAAGGCATATGTTTGGTAATGGACGCATGGTAAAGGCATGTGTGGAAATGACGAGGACTAGGCAAAGCACTACGCTACGCTCGCGTAGTTTGCGAAGTTTGCGCAACTTTGCACTACGTGAACTGCACGTAGCACAGTGCGAACCGGCGTAGCGTAGAGCAGCGGTCATTTTTTGCTTGCTCGTGGTCCCCAACGTCAAGTTGGCAACCGCGAGCAAGCAAAATGACATCCTGGCGAGACTTTTTCCTCGTTCGGGATCAGAAACATCAAGTTGCCAATCGCGAGTGTGGAAAATAAACCTCCCTGCGAGATTCTCAACGTTGGAAGGTCTGGTTTCTCATTGCGAGTGGTCGCATATGCTCGAGACCGCTCGCGGTGAGAAACTACCAGTCCGCCTTGAGAAAGCTGCCACTCGAGTAAAAATCGCCTCGAGCGGCAGAAAACTACAGCTCGCACTGTGCAAGATGCCGTTTTCAATGATTGCAGTGTCGGATGCTTGTCCGCACTGTGCAATCATTGAAAATGGCATCTTGCACAGTACGAACATGCTACTACACAGTTCGCGTAGTGCGAAGTGCACTTCGCGTAGCTTCGCGAAGCGCTACTTCACAAACTACGCCCAGCCCTAGTAATGAAACGCGTTGTTCCATCACACATCCATGCAGTAGCCTCAATCAATTGCCACTATATCTATTAACATTAGGTCCCCTTTATCTTTAGTCTTTTAAGGGAACTTATATTTTTGCTTTTTTATGCTAAGGATTTTTGTTAGTTGATGTTTGAGTTTATTTGTTTTTTGTTTTGTCTATGTATTAATGTAAGTATCATATCGTGCTTCAATTTAGATTTCTGATGATGATTTATTGAGAATCTTATAGTGGCTGTATAGGTGTGTGATGGTTAGATTATTGATACATGATTAGACAAGAGGATGGGTCATAGTGTGCATGGGTGTCTAATATTGAGATTATGTTTGTCTGATGTGTGTGTGAGTGTGATAGTGAATGTGTGGTAGAGTGTGGGTTGTTCATTAAATAAGTTTGGCTGTTTATTAGTATGTAAGGACTTCATGGTGGTTGAATGAGCGCATCTGATGACGGGTGTTTTGACATGTGATAGTGTGAGTGCGCGCTTAATGGTGTCCAATGTGGGATTGTGTTCAGTTGTCAGTATGGAGGTAAGGGGAGTTGTTTTATGGTGGGGAGCATGATATGGATGTTTGATGGTGTGTATTTGAGTGTGTGATTGTGGAAGATGATATTGTGTGTGTTTGTGTGGATGTGTTTGGTCACCTGATTTGTGTGTGTGAGCAACTCAATGTGTATGTTATTGTGTGGTGTACATGTGTTTTATGTTGGTTTTATTTGGTGGTAAAGTAGGCATGTGATATTGCATCTGGGGGTGCTTGATGGTTGGTGTGTGGTCATAGGATTGTGCATGGGCAGCTGAAGGTATATTTGACGCAAATGGTACTTGTATATTGTTGAATTATATTGTGTTTGTGGGTGTATGATGGTAGACCTATGAGCATCTGATGGTACCAATGTGGTTCTTTGCACTGATGGTGTTTGGGGTTTCAATAATGTGTATGGAGCTATGAGATGGTAGGTGTGGTCACATGATGGTCTGTATGGGCATCTGATGGTGTGTTTATGCATAATGGTGCATGTGTGTGTAGGTGTATGATGATGTGGGTGTATGACTGTAGATGGATGGATATTTAATGGTGGCTGTAGGTGGGGGTGTAATCTGGTGATGTCCGATGGTGTGTGTGCGTGTGCAGTATTTTATGAGTTGTAAGTGTAGTGTGATGGTGGGCACACGGTGTTTGTGGGCATGTGATGGTGCATTTGTGTGTAATAGTGCTTTTGAGTGTGGCTGTGTAGTGCTAGTTGTATGGGCATTTGAACATGTTTGTATGTATGGGCATGTGATAGATTGTGTAGAGTGTTTGCATGTCTGATGGACAATGTCCATGTGTCTGCCAGTTAATTTCCAAACGTGAAAGTGGGTTTTAGCCTTCTGCTTAGAGTATGATTGCTTACATGGGGTTTTAACTGTGCATGTTAGTATGTGATGGCATACATGACATTTCTGTGGCTTGTGTGGGTACTCAAAGCAATGCAAGTATTTCTGCTGGTGTGCCTCAGTGTGTGATGGAATTTATGGGTGTCTGACCATGTGCACAGTAGTGTGATATAGTGCATGGGTGTTGGAGTGGAAGTTAATTAAATCATGGGTTTTTAATTGCCTGTGTCTGTGAGGGTTTCTAAGGCATTCTGGACAATGCTCCCTTCTTTGATTCGTTTAGCTCCCCCTCCTTGCCCAAGTCTCAGAGGCTGAGGCTGTATTCCGCTGCTGTTCTCAAGGACAGAAGAGGAGCTTTAGTGTGTTCCAATATTTAAGCAACGCAAAAGATTAAAAGAATGTATTATGTGGATGGAGTTTTTTTGAATTGCCAGTGTTGGCCAACGGTTGTGGCAGCAGTAGGTACCTTAAGCGTCTTACTGTTTTGTCCTAGAATAAATGTATAATATTTCTTATTCCTACCTCACGCAGGGCTATGAGGGGTATATTTCTACTAGCGAAGGACAGGAAGAAGAATTTGCAATACCATACTGCATCTTGCCTATCGGTGGAGCAGAAAATTTACTCCTCCACCATTTGCCAAGACCATGAACTTGGGGGCATATCCCACACACTTCCGTGCCCAAGAATGGGAGAGCTAATTTTTTCAAGCACCCCTGCCTTGGCCAAGGTCTGAAGGGGGATTTCCTTTCTTCCCTGCCTTACTCTTAGTTGGAGGAGTAATTTTTTAAAAACATCCATCACGGTGCCTAAGCAATTGTCCCACGCCCTGACAATGTCAGGACAAGTAGGGACCCCCTGATCCTAAGTTAAGGTAGTGGAAAAGGATTCAAATTTACCCCTTAACTTGAAATCGAAGTGGGTTGTAACTCCCCCAGGTCCTAATGAATGGTCGAGGTGTATTAAAGACAAATTACAACACCAGGGCAGCAGTGCAACTACAATGTTGCACTCGGACCTTTAGTAGATTTCGTTGAAGATATCATCCCCTGGCACTGGTAAAGCAATACTCATTAGATATTCTTATTTTGCTTAGATATCACTGGAACAGCTGGCCCAAAATTCTCCCAACTAAAAATAAATAAATGAATAAATGAGGGAGAGACTGTCGAGCTCCTAAAACTTGATGGAATGTCATCCCTCGGTTATTAGATGTCACATTCTACAACGACCAAATGGGAAAACAATGTTAAATTGATGTGACGGTTTGAGAACCTTCTTATAACTTTGGACCATTTGACAAATTTGCCCCAAATTTCATTAGAATTGCGAACTCTTTTTCCCCGAGGTTGGTGCAAAATGTTCAAGGAAGGCAACATTTCTGAAAGACTGATTACAAGTGCGTGGGAGTTGGAATTAGAAAATTATTGCTCCAGATGAAATTCGATTCCCAAAGCTTCCGAATTAATTGGTGGGATATTTAATTCAATTTGGAAATGTAATTCAACTGAGGCATGCAAGTGTTGGCGCTTTCCACCCCAAAATCTGCATTATCCTTTGGCTACCTCGCATTTTGCCTCAGCTTTACCTGTTGATCTGTACATAGGGGAAACAATTTTGCGGACTTCATAGCACTTAGGTGTGGTAAACATTGGGCAGATTACAATTCTGATCTCAAGGGTCGTAGTTATCCGGCCTACTTCTATTCAGTACCTAGGCATCCAAAACCACAATTTACTGGGGCGGGAGGTGTCAAAGTAACTACAGAGGAGCAACTGTACCTCTGTAATTTACAGGGTTGTTCTAAAAGAATTGTTTTCCCTATAACACTGGATTAGGATTCTCTACAATAAACACATAACTTCACAAAGCGAATCAAGTTTTGTCTGCAGCGTGTGCTTACTTGTTGCATCCACGTGGTGCCTTTTGTTGGTTTGAAGCTTTCCTGTTCAGCCATTACACAGATATTATGCACAATCAGGGCGGCTTTAGTGCACTGCAACTGGTGTGGCTGCACTGGGCGCTGACCTAAAAGGGGGGGGGGCGCTGACCTCAGCAGGGTGCTGTTTTTAGTAAAACCTTACCATTTAAAAGCACCTGCTTAAGAGTTCCTTGTGCATCCAGCTTTCAGGCAGCAATAAAAATGTCAAGATAACTTTTGTGATTAATGTTCCTGCTAGAAAGAAAGATCTCACAAAAAATGTAGCGCAGACGGTTAGTGTGTCTGCTGCAAAGAACAGATTTCAATTTTATGTGGATAGCTGAGTGAATTAGTAAAGCCAGCAGTGGTCTGAATAGTAAATTAGAAGTGCCGATACTCACTAATTACACTGGTTGGGCAGTTAGGGACGTGTCTGGGGGCGTGGCTGTGAGCCAGGCCTTTAACAATAGCCACATTTTTTCAGCATGGATCAGAGGTTGGTGAACTTTAAACTATTCAAACAAACATCGTATAGCTCAACAAAATGTTAAAGATGTAGCACTGCCGAGAGGATGTAGTTTTGATAGTTGTAAACTGTCAACATGAGACCCACATTCTAATGCTTCTGGAAATGGGCGTGAGAGGGAGTAAGTGACAGTTTGTCTCTTCAAGGTCTGCCACTACATGTGTACATGTGACAGCGGGCATAGGCACATACGCATACATTCAAGAAAATTCAAGTCCGCATTTGAGCTGACCTTCAATTTATTTTTTGTTATGCAAGTGGCTGCGGTCCTGTTTATGTGCCCCTTGCATCAGCTCAGTACCTTCTTACTCTGCCAGGTCAACACACACTCAGCTCCTAACATGTAGATTCGGAGACATGCAACATCAGCTTCTATGTAAAATGTGCTGGGCCTAATTTATGGCAGTTGGAGATTGCGCAAATTTGGCCCATGGGCATTATAGCGCTTTACATGACACTCTGAACACTTGTATTAAAGCTTAAGGGCTAGATGTAGGTAATTCTAATTTACCGACTCATAAATACCGAATTTTACCGATTCGGTATTCATGAATCGGTAAATTAGAAGGAGGGAGATGTAGGGAATTTTTTATTTAGAATTACCGATTCTGTAAAATTCGGTATTTACCGATTCGGTAAATACCGAATCGGTATTGCCCATTGATTCCTATGGGCCTTGAAACCCATAGGAATCAATGGGCAGTACCGAATCGGTAAATACCGAATCCAGCAAGGGTGCAGGGGGTGTCACTTTGACACCCTCTTGCACCCTGAACAAAGGCACGTGTAACATGTGGCACACATACATGCCCTAAGGGCATGTCTGTGTGTCACATTGCACAGGTGTGCATGCACAGATGTGCATGCACACCTGTATTCGGTATTTTACCACCCAATAGGATTGGGTGGTAAAATACTGACTCTTAAGGGCCTGTGGCACTCTTTGAAGGGCCACCTACATCTTATTTACAGAATCGGTAAATTTACCGATTTGGTATTTTACCGATTCTGTATATTCACCGAATCGGTACATTTACCGATTCTGTAAATGAGATGCCCCCTACATGCCAAATCCTAAATACCGGTCGGTAACGGCTGAAAAAAATTTGGGCTCCTACATCTGGCCCCTAGTGAGTTGCCCAGAATCACAGGATGATGAGCTGACTTCGGGATTCAAGCCTGGTTCCCCAGTTATACTGTCTGCAGCTCTGGCCTCATCCTCATTCTTGTTGCGATGCCAATTAGAACCTAACACTGCAGGAGCAAACCAGTTCAGGAATACACTAACTGTTACCTGGCAGGGGGGCACATAAATATGCTCTGTCTGAAAGGCTAATTTTCAGTAGATTTTTGCTTTGCTTGTTCCCGTACCTCAGGGCCTGAGCCCTGCTGGTTCTGTTAGTACTGGTACTTTCCTTGCCCAAAAAGAAGTTTCAGTACTCATGGGGAGAACACTGAGAAGTGCCGGTACTCAGTACCAGTGAGTACCGGCCCCTTTAAAGCATGGAAAGCCAGCCTTTACCAGTGCTTTAAAACAAATTAAATGCATTTGAGAGAGGGGCTGTAGAGTGAGGAGGGACACTTTTGACAGGTGGTAGTGAGGGAATCCGAGGAGGATGTTGGGGGGGGGGGGCAAACCTATAGTCGCACCGGGCACAACCAGCTCTAAAGCAGGCCTTGAGTGCAATTTCACAGTTAAATGTACATGCATGCAATATGTATATATCAATGAATGATTTCTATCCTCGAAAAAGTTTAAACGCTTCCAATTGACTCAGATTGTGTATCGTTCGTGATGAGCAGAACATGCCAGCAAACTACAACATGAACACATGGGAGTTGTGAATGCAAATTTCCGAAAATTCAACATCTGTAGGCTCTTGAAATTTTTATGAACTGCGTGATCGCTGTACCATCATTACAATTAATGACCGCTACATTTTATGATCCTGTTTGCATTCATCTGCAGGCAAAAGTATAATTACAGAGAGGGTATCACCGCCTTCCCCCCACGGCTTCAAATAGTGATGTGTTGAAGACCAACGAAAGGGAATTACACTATTTATGGAAGGCTTGTCATAAAACAGAAATGGTGTGTGCAAAAAATCTTTGGCCAAGCCCTACACAGCAGTGCTTGTTTAATTTTTTGCATTTCGGTTTTCGATTTCGTTGCGAAATGCCTGTTATTACGCCACTAAGCCGCGTTGCGTGTTTGACATCTCATTTGGTGAAAAAAGTCTATTGCAGGAGCATGGGAACGATTCAACAAGAGCAACTGCTGTTCACGTCATGCGCCATTCTGTGCTATTTCCATCATTCCAGTTTGCATAACTACAGGCAATTGTGTGCCTTTGTGGAGCATATTACACAATTTATGTAAAGGAAATTATGCTAATTTCTACCAGGCCTAGGAAACATCATATGTGCAATTTGATAAACACAAATCTGTTCATTAACTGATACATGGAAATGTTTGGAATATTCTTAATGTACATTCCTGAAAGAAGTTTCGGTTCATCTTTCATTTGCTATCAGTAGGAACCACCTCAACTAAGTTAATTACTAAGTGTAAAGTAGCAGAGAAGTGTCACGGACAGTTGTCAATGTAGCACGAAGAGCAGACCAGGTGTCCCGGAAGGCCTCACTGTAGCATGAAGATCCTGTTGCCATCTTGAGTGGGCAGGCGTACTGGAGCTTCGTAGTGGTGCTCTCCTCAAATGGTCGATGCTGTAGCGTGAAGAGCCACGTTGAAAGAACTTTGCGCTGACAGGCTGATCGAGAGACAAGGCTTTGGCACCAACAGGCCTGTTGTGCATGAAAAGAGCCCACAAAATTCTATTCAGCCTCTCTAAGGCCACACCAAGAGTCCAGGACCTGAAGGGCACCACTTGGGGGTCAGGGGTTCGCCCCAGCTTGATCTGGGTCCTGGTTCAGGTGGTTGTGAGTCTGTTATGTCTGTGTGGCTCTCAACATGAGGCCAACAGACTAGCTGTTGGATTCACTCTGGGAGTCCTGGATTCCAGTGCAGGTCCATTCCCTCTGACTGAGTTCAGAAGGGCAGAAAGGCAGCAGCCCAGCAAGGCAATAGTTCAGCAGGATAGCAGTCCAGCAGAGTGGCAGGCCTTTCAGCAGTGTAGCAGTCTTTCTTCCTGGCAGAGTCTCCACAGGTCCAAAGGTGTACTCAGAGGTGGAGTCTGTGGTACAATATTCATACCAGATGCCTCCTTTGAAGTGAGAGAAGTTTCAGGAGGTCTCTCCTTGAAGTGCACAGGTTTTTTGCCTCCCCTGCCCTGGCTTCATACTGACTACAGGCGAAATGCAGCCTTTTTTGTAGAGGTAGGACACAGCCTATTTAAGTGTAAGTGTCTAGCTCCCCCTCCCACCCAGGCAATGATGGCTCATTAGGCACACCTAAGCCCTCTCTTATGTGTGGCTGTCTAGGAGGAATACTACTTTCCAAGAAGGAGGGAGTGAGAACTGAGTAGTGGTTCACTCACCTTCCCAAACATCTTACCATACAAAAACAACAGGAGGGATCTCCTACCATGCTTAGCCCAAGGGGATCACCCTTTGGTATTAAAGGGCTCTCACCCACTCGGATTCCAAAATCGCATGCTTTATCATAGAGTCCTCATCCAGATACCTAGTGTATCTGGACAGACTCAACCTTGGAAGCCAAGGGAGATCTTCGGTCATTGTGTGGAATCCTAGATTAAAAGTAATCTAGAGTGTCCTGAGGGTTAATTTTTTTTCAAAGGGCACCCTGGCTGAGTTAAACACATGGTGGGGATGCACTAAGGAACTTAGGGCATAAAGTATGGCATTTTGGTGCAAAGCAGCGCAGGAAGACATCTTGCAGTGCTCCCCAATGCCAATGTGAAACGGCAGGAAGGCACTGTAATGAAAAAATTACGGTACATTTCTGTCCTTTCCGACTGCGCTGGTGCAATTTTGGAAGCCTAGTGCCAACATAGGCATCCTTGCACCATGGAGCAAGGGTGCTTCCAATGCAGGCAGTATTGTTTTTGTGCAGGAAGGGGCACCTTGCCGAGCAAAAACAATCCTACAAGGCATTCTGGAAGGAGGAAAAAACAAGGAGAAAAAAAGGTATTTTTCCTCGTCACACCTCACCTGGGGAGGCGAACAGATTTGGCGCTTCCACAGGTTCAAATCACTTTGTAAATCTGGAGCAGCATCAAATTTGATGGGTGTAACGCCTCCAGTTGCAGCGATTTGCACTGCGTTGCCTTGCTCATGTTTTATGAAGCCACTCAAAACCACACATGGTGGCTTTGCATGGCTTCATAAATCTTTATGAGAGCTCTGCATCGTACATGTACTACTTTACATGGTGCAAAAGTGACACAGGGCTCTCATAAATAAGCCGCTTAGTACCCTGTGCATCCATTTGTCAACATGCTTCAGACATCATACAAATGCCTCACCGTGCTCAGTGGCTTTCGTCAGGACCTCACAAAGGGTTTTGTTAGTTTTCTCTTGGCGTGCATTCAATTGTGAAATTTCAATTCACCATAGTCATACATGCAATACATACTGACCCATTTGGTCTCTACGAGTGTATTTCTTCAGTAGCATCCTATTTAGAACTCCATGAGGGTAAGGAGGCAGGTGGATTTTGTACTAACACTTTCATCAAAAGTCTCTTCCTGGCCGTAAACCTATTTCGTTCCTCCCTTCCCTGAATCTTGAGATGCTAACCAGTGCTAACCAGTGCTAAAGTGATTGTGCTCTCTCCTTTTAAGATGGTAAAATTTGATTATGCCCAATTTGCACATTTAATTTACTTCTAAGTCCTTGGTAACATGACACTACAAGTACCCAAGGCCTGTAAATGCTACTAGTAGGCCTGCAGCACTGATTGTGCCATCCACTTTAGTGTCCTTTTAAACCTCTTAGGCCTGCCACTGTAGCTTGTATGTGCAGTTTAAAGTTACTTTTTGACCTGGCAAAATAAGCCTTTTGCCAGGCCTAAACCTTCCTTTCTAACACATGTTAGCCCTCTATGCTGGAATCAACAAATCCCTGCTACGCAAACTACAGACCATCCAGAGCACTGCAGCCAGACTCGTACTCTGCACCCCATGACATGAGCACATGACACAGCTCCTGCGAGACCTCCACTGGCTAACTGTCGAGAAGAGAGCAACTTTTAAGCTACTCACCCACGCCTATAAATCCCTTCACAACATCAGACCCACGTACCCAAAAGACACCTCCACTCCGCCGACCTTGCCCTAGCAGAGACACTGCGGATCTGCAGAACCAGAGCAGGTGGAAGAGTCTTCTACAATGTCGTGACCAAGGCTTGGGACGAGCTCCCAGTCAACATCAGACGCTCCCCTACCCTGCACACCTTTGTGAAGAGCCTCAAGACCTGGCTTTTCGACTGATCCAGAGCTGCACCCACCCACCCCCAGCGCCTTGAGATCCTCATGGGTTAGTAGTGCGCTTAAAGCCCCTGATTGATTAATTGATGTAAGTCACCCTTAAGATATGCCCTAAACAGTTGGACATATACGTTTAACATTTACATATCCTGGCAGTAAAATGTGTTTTTCACTACTGCAAGGCCTACCTCCATTCATTCAGCA
This sequence comes from Lissotriton helveticus, assembly GCF_964261635.1. Taxonomy (NCBI): domain Eukaryota; kingdom Metazoa; phylum Chordata; class Amphibia; order Caudata; family Salamandridae; genus Lissotriton; species Lissotriton helveticus. The sequence continues at coordinate 210,859,468 of NC_136071.1, read as the reverse complement.
TGAAAATTCACTCTTGGTCTCTAATCCTTTCAACTCCGAGAAAACATTGAGTAACTATTGGTATCAAAATAGGGGAAGGTGTGCACATGTATTAGTATGTGCCTGACATTGTGAACACTTGTGAGTCATGAAAAGCTATCAAAACTAAAGCAGCCATATTGAAATAGTAAAAACCATTCTATTAAAATGTGTAAATCCCTTTGTTGTAAAATCCAGGTGATGAAGTGTTAATCTATCCATGCTTTGGAATTCATCTGACAATCAAAAACCAAAGCCTGTTTGTTACAAGGTGCTGTTAGTAAGTGTGTAAAAGATAGTGTAGAGGCTTGTTGGTCCAAAACATGGAACTACCGCCTACTCATCTAAAAGTTTTGTGTAGCTTTCCATTTTTTTAAAAAATGTGGTCCATTTTTCCTTTAGGAAAATGAGCTGATTTAAAAAAAAATCCTTTATTTTAAAACAATCACAGACATGCTGGTCTGCTGACCCATTGTCTGTGACTCTAGCCAATTGAAGTGGGTCGAAATTTGGGAAACATAATGATGAAGTACATTGAATTCAGACTCAGAACTTTGTGAATCAGCATATTAGAACATAGGTCAGTTTTCAAGAGTCCTTTTTATTCACAAATAATCAGTTCACATTTTGCAACCACTTTTGCTGAATGTACAATTTGTAAATCAGGCACTAAGTGCTGTCTCTAGAACATAACCCAATTATTAATGATATTTGCTTTGTGTTTAGTTAGTATGAAATAACTTGATTATAGATTCAGCTACTCTGTTGCCCTTTTGCCCTACTGCCTTAATGAACAACCAGACCTGCATCTTGAACCCTGGACCACCTGAAGGTCACAAAGGGCCAGGTTACTGGTGCCCAAATCAGAAGCCTCAGGGACCGCACAGACTCTAACCACCTTTAACCCAGCACCTTGACGCAATCTGCCGTGAACTGTGCCACCGAGTCCTGGAAGCTTAAGCTTTTAGGTTGACCTGAAGGAGCTGTGCTCTACGCATCCTCGATGCAAATTTTGCAATGCTCCACTGTTAGGATTTAAGATACAATTGTTCGGCTGACCTAACTTGCTCGCTGTGTCTGGCCCACATTCCATTGTGGTCAGCCTGAACTTGTGGCTTTATTCCCATCTGGTATGACCAGATAAGCACAGTTGGTGCTTTGCATTTCTAGGCACTAATTTCCATAAAATCTTTCAAGTTGCTTATCTCCATTTCTACTGATTGGATTTTTGCAGTTATGGTATCAAATATTGTATTAAGTTGTCCTCTATTCCTCTAAATTGGTGTGGGATTGTTCTTGTGTTGTATTTTAACGTTATAAGCCAACAGGGACAGGGTAGGTAAACCAATAAACAAACAATTTCCTTTTTGTGCTTCACCCTCTGTATATCCACTCATAGTCCAATAGGGCTGCACTGAATGCAACATTTAACTTGGTTATCTGTGTTACCAATTATAACTGTTTCCTTAAGTTATAATTTTGTTTACAGATTATGAAAAATTACTTGTTATGAATTGTTTGATATTAATTGCAAACAGTTTTTAATAATGTTTGTGTGTTTTTATGTGTGACTATAAACAACAGAGGATTTTTAAAGAAATTCTGCAAATGTGGTGCAATGTTTAGAGGGCTTCTGGTGTATATTAAGATTCCAATTACGTTCTTCTGGGGTTTTGAATCTTGTTATTGTATATCTATTGACTTGGATATTGTAAATCCTTTTGAATAACTATGGGCGAAATTTGAGAATTCGCGGTACGCGAATTCGTGCGAAAGCAAATCCGCGGTCCGCATAATCCGCGAATTTGTGCGAATTTGCAGATTTTTTTTTTGGGGTGTTCCGGGGTGCTTTGCGTTTTCGCGGGACTCTTTCAGCGCGCCGACCGCAAAGTTGCCCATGCGGTCGTACATGGGCGCGGCCATCTTGTTTGCGGTGCGTATTTCCGTTTCTGGGTGCTAGTTGCATTCTCATGTTGTGCGCGGGGCGCGATTACGTGGTCGCACCCGTTTTGCGTGCTCGCGGGGGAAATATCGCGCAAACTTACCCACGCGGTTCTCAATGGGCGCGGCCATCTTGTTTTTCATTCATTGCTATGGTTCTGGGCATGCTTTTTCAATCCTCCTCTAATCTTTGCAATCCTTTGTGTCTTTGAATTTTTTTTGATCTTTTTTACTCATTATCTATCCCTCTCTTTTTCTACATCTACATTTTGTGTTTTTTTTCTACTTTTGGTTACTTTAAAACGACTTTTTTTAACTCTTCTCTTTTCTTTACTTTTTCCCTATTCTTTCCTATTTTTTTTCAGCTGTCCAGGACCATGCCAAAGGGATCCGTGAAGAGGAAGGGGAAGGGTCCCGCACCCCGTACCTGGCTCCCATGTGGGCGCTTAAGGGGGGAGGCAGTAACAGCCCGGGAAATTCAGCGCAGTGGAGGTGGCCACACTCGTATTCTATGTCCAGCGCCATCTCCCCAAGACCGTCGCGGCAGGCTGCAGGCCCGGTTCCGGGTACGGGCCACAGGAGCGTCACAAGGTATGGGGGAAGGTGTGCCGGGCCATGTATCGGGAGTCTGGGGTCCGGCGCACCTACAACCAGGTGACGCACCGGTGGTCCGACATCCTGGACCGGGAGCAAGACCTGCTCGACCTGCTTGGAGTCGAGATCCCGGGCCTTGGTGAGAAGTAGTAGCTAGTATATAATCACTACTTTGTTTTATCCTGCTCTGTGTTATGGTTAGGCTGTCCTGTTTTCAGTTTCTATTTTTGGTAAATTCTGGTGGTTTTTTTTCAATATCTTAAAAAACAGTTGTTATCAGTGGTTACACATTTGCGCGCCATTAAAAACAACAGAAAAGGTGTTTTTCCGGTGTTTATGGAACGTTTTGCTTTTATTATTGCTTGCTTTCTGCACTGAAAGAACATGGTATATAGACAGTGTACTTATAGTGTATATGAAGTCCAAATAGATATTTGCAAATTAATCTTATTGTAGTACACCTTACAATACTTCTTCAGTGAGTCTTTGGGCCATGTGAGCTCGCTCTTTCCTTCCCGTGTAAATTTCCTTGAAAAGGCACTCTCAGCATTCTTAGCCCATTGGGATGAGAACCAGCAGCTAAGAGACACAGTTGGGATGACTCTTTCTTTGATGCCACATAAAGCACGAAATGATAAATATTTGCGATTTAGTTCCTGTGCATTAGAAACCAGTGCACCAGAATGGACTAAAAAGTCAATAGCATCCCTCGTTAACTCTTAAGATTGTAGAGATGCTTTCAGCATACCATCTAACAAGTGGCAAGGATCTACTACAGGGAATCACTTCAGCTCGGGTATCAATTTTGACAGGTCATCACACAACTTTTTAAAAAACGTAGCTGAATCACTGCAAATACAAACAATATCACTCCGATCTTTGTTGTACTTGGAAAGAACCTTTTTGGCAGAGCATTACAAGTTACACTGCGTTCCATGTTTTCCAAAAGTCTGGTGTCATGTTTTCACCACTATCCCAGATGCTTGGTGATATATATACTTGTCACTATACCTTGCATTGAATGTTTAAAGCCTGAGGTGTTGGCAATTCACCTACTATCAATACTGACCGACTAGAAACTATGGTCTGATGTATTAAGGGTTTTTACCCATTCTCTGTGGGTAAATGTGATGACACATATTAGGAAAGATTTTTATGAAACCAGTCATTTTACCTATCGGTGAAAGAATCAAATGCAGCCAAAATATCAAATATGAGTTTGATATTTCCTGATTCTCTATAGTTTATAAAATAATTAAACTAGACCTAAAACATGAAACTAAACCCTGCATCTTTAGACCAAAGGCAACAAAACTGAAAAAGTAAAAGGAAGAAGAAACAATATTTTAGTGGCATCCCTAAAGAACAAAACTCAAGCAGAATAATGTTAGCCAGTCTTTCTTACTGCTACTTGTATAACAAAGTTACATTGTATTGACCCCTTCAGGAAGAAAAAAATGACTTTCACTCTCTTTTTCCTTTCTTTGAATGGCATTTAGTTTGTGGTTGTCCGTGTGTTTTTTCAGTGTTTATATGTTTTCACCGGTGAGGGCTATTTTTCTATCAGTGGGGTTTTATCAGTTATTATAGGTTTAAACCTAAAACCCCACAGCCTAGTTATGATATTGCAATTTGTTTTTTCCAAAGAGCAAGAATGCTGCCGATTACATTGCAGGTAAATTATGTTTCAAAATCTTCGGTGATTGCAGGTGCTCTCCTGCTCACTGGCGGTGCTACTATGCGTACTTGTTTTCAATTTTGTGCGAATTTGGCCTGGGTGATGATTATGTATCAGTGTACTTTACAGAGCTGCGTAATGCTAGCCATTAGAGACTTAAGTCCAGTCCTTCCTTTGTACTCCTGCCACTAAGAAGAGATAGTGGTGGTGATTATGACAGACTGTGTTTGTCACTTTGCGTGCTTCCGAGTGCTGCCAGCCAGTCCTAGTAGAACCTTTTTGTAGTTGGTTTAGTGAGTTACATAACTTTCCAAGTAGAGGGTCCGCGAATCCAGCAATACTAATATCCTAGTAGACCACATCAGATAGGTCAATAAATTTAGTGCAATTGTTGTCTAATTCCCCGAAATAATTTGTTATTGTTTTTTTTAAATGTTTGATTTGGTTGACAACAATCATCCATGTTTGTGTCTTTCTTTCATGTTCTACATCAGCTTCCCCCAGGGGCAAGAGGACACACCGAGGAGGTAGCGGCGCCGGCGGAGCAGGAACAACACCAGGAAGGCCAGGATTGGTCCGATGAGGGCTCCTCTGCTGGCCCCAGTAAGTTTTCCTGTTAATATTAATAATTATACTTCCCTATCTATTACAGCACCTCTTTTTTCCAAACGTTCCTCATTCTATTTTTCCTAAATCGTCTTTGATCTTCTTGTAGACTGTTTCTAAATTCTTATCCTGCCTCTACTATGACTCCCTGTGGTGCTACTAGATTATTATTAGTCTGTCTGTGTAGCTAACTAAGCTTGCAGAGTTGGCAAAAGGTGTTAAACAAAACTCCTATTCTATTCAGCAATAGCTCTATGCACTGAGTGCAGTCCTCTGGGTTGTCCATAATGTCTATTGAAGTCTTCTAAATGTTTATGCTTTGACAATTCCCAACAATACCATGTCAATGGCCACCAAGAATAAGATACTAGTTTACTTTTTGATTGGATAGGAGGACAATCCATACTACTACTGTTGCAGGGACTATTCTGCACAAACAGAACTATGGACAAGAAATAGGGCATTGGTTATAAATTATAATAGGCGCAGTTAGACTTTCCACATACCTCAGTCATAACAGAAGTTGAACCCCCAATCTCCTTACTGACTAGCTAGTGTGTCAGAGTCATTATTTAGTTCCGAATGCAGCGATGATCCCCAATGATTATTCAACCCAGATCATAAGACTACGGAGTCAGAGTCCCAACATCTCAGAGCCACGGACTCATGCTTGTAAATTGCAAACCCTTTCGCTCACTCACTCATGACCAATAATCATAGTCTATGTAAGTTTTAAAGCTTTATTAAAAGTAAAAACATTTATTAAAATCAACTTCAGTTCATATAAGATAAACGGTGAAGGATTCAAAACTGAAAAGTGGCTGATTTCACACATTAATTGCGGGAGAGCCGTCACCTGGTTGGAACTTAAAGTCTTGGTGGGGATGAATCATTGATGACTCCATCCAACATGATATGATGATGATCTTGCTCTTGTTATTAGAAGGGAAGCTTGTCTGTTGTGAGAAAAATGGTGCGTGTAAAAAAGCAAGCATTCATCAGTTGTGCCAAAAAGTGTAGCATCACATGTTATGGCTAAGCATAAATTAAAAACACCCTTCCCTGAAGAAAGGGAACTTTGTAGTTTAGACTAGAGTGACAAATTATTAAATTTGTTTATGTAGTACTAGTAACATTTTTTAATTCCTAGACAAAATAAGGAGTGGTGTATATGGCATCTAAAAACACCTGCAAATAGCCCCCCAAAAACACGCAATACTGCTACCATGCAGGCCGCCAATGTAAGCCAATGGCAAAAATGCACCTCAGAAACAGGGCCTAATTCCCCTTTCCCCTCAACCTACGACCAAACTGCTATTTTGACACAAAATTAGACCTTCCCAGCAGTGTTCCCAGACCCCTAAACCCACTCCCAAAAATCTAGAACACCCGCAAATAGCTTCCCAAAAACATGCAATACAGATACCTTGTAGGCCCCCAATGTAAGCCAGTGGCAAAAATGCACCTCAGAAACAGGGCCTAATTCCCCTTTCCCCTCAACCTACGACCAAACTGCTATTTTGATACAAAATAAGACCTTCCCAGCAGTGCTCCCAGACCCCTAAACCCACTCCCAAGAATCTAGAACACCCCCAAATAGCCCCCCAAAAACACACAATACTGCTACCATGCAGGCCGCCAATGTAAGCCAATGGCAAAAGTGCACCTCAGAAACAGGGCCTAATTCCCCTTTCCTCTCTACCTACGGCCAAACTGATATTTTGACACAAAATTAGACCTTGCCAGCAGTGCTCCCAGACCCCTAAACCCACTCCCAAAAATCTAGAACACCCCACATTACCGTCCTAAAAACGTGCATTACCGCGACCTCGCACAGGCATTAAAATCGTGCCAAAACACACTCTGAAACTAGGCCCAAAACACCCCTTTTCCACCATGGATTTTCTTCACACCACTTGCAATGAAAACTAGACATTCCCAACTCTCATCCCAGCTAAGCAAATCCACCAAGAACCACCTACAACACACTCCAATTGCACCCTGAAAACATGCAATGATCAGAAATTAACATGGGCGCCCATGGCAGCGGTGTCCCTTCCTCGACTTTGCCTAAACACATCCTTCCCATCAATCGATTCCTCCCAAATTTCCTGCACAACCACCAATTCCCCCTCCCTACCACTCACAGAAGCCCTGTTCCCCTAGCTCAAATGGAACACCCCAAACACACTTTCTCCTTGCGCCCCCAAACCACCATTTGGATAACATGGCAAATCGCGCCTTGACAAATAATTGCTGTTTTCAGCACTTCCACTATTTCGATCCTCTTGAAACTTACCTGGACACTTGTTCCAGCGATTCCCAAGAATCTCAGCAAGGCAGTCACTATACCTTGCATTGAATGTTTAAAGCCTGAGGTGTTGGCAATTCACCTACTATCAATACTGACCGACTAGAAACTATGGTCTGATGTATTGAGGGTTTTTACCCATTCTCTGTGGGTAAATGTGATGACACATATTAGGAAAGATTTTTATGAAACCAGTCATTTTACCTATCGGTGAAAGAATCAAATGCAGCCAAAATATCAAATATGAGTTTGATATTTCCTGATTCTCTATAGTTTATAAAATAATTAAACTAGACCTAAAACATGAAACTAAACCCTGCATCTTTAGACCAAAGGCAACAAAACTGAAAAAGTAAAAGGAAGAAGAAACAATATTTTAGTGGCATCCCTAAAGAACAAAACTCAAGCAGAAAAATGTTAGCCAGTCTTTCTTACTGCTACTTGTATAACAAAGTTACATTGTATTGACCCCTTCAGGAAGAAAAAAATGACTTTCACTCTCTTTTTCCTTTCTTTGAATGGCATTTAGTTTGTGGTTGTCCGGGTGTTTTTTCAGTGTTTATATTTTTTCACCGGTGAGGGCTATTTTTCTATCAGTGGGGTTTTATCAGTTATTATAGGTTTAAACCTAAAACCCCACAGCCTAGTTCTGATATTGCAATTTGTTTTTTCCAAAGAGCAAGAATGCTGCCGATTACATTGCAGGTAAATTATGTTTCAAAATCTTCGGTGATTGCAGGTGCTCTCCTGCTCACTGGCGGTGCTACTATGCGTACTTGTTTTCAATTTTGTGCGAATTTGGCCTGGGTGATGATTATGTATCAGTGTACTTTACAGAGCTGCGTAATGCTAGCCATTAGAGACTTAAGTCCAGTCCTTCCTTTGTACTCCTGCCACTAAGAAGAGATAGTGGTGGTGATTATGACGGACTGTGTCTGTCACTTTGCGTGCTTCCGAGTGCTGCCAGCCAGTCCTAGTAGAACCTTTTTGTAGTTGGTTTAGTGAGTTACATAACTTTCCAAGTAGAGGGTCCGCGAATCCAGCAATACTAATATCCTAGTAGACCACATCAGATAGGTCAATAAATTTTGTGCAATTGTTGTCTAATTCCCCGAAATATTTTGTTATTGTTTTTTTTAAATGTTTGATTTGGTTGACAACAATCATCCATGTTTGTGTCTTTCTTTCATGTTCTACATCAGCTTCCCCCAGGGGCAAGAGGACACACCGAGGAGGTAGCGGCGCCGGCGGAGCAGGAACAACACCAGGAAGGCCAGGATAGGTCCGATGAGGGCTCCTCTGCTGGCCCCAGTACGTTTTCCTGTTAATATTAATAATTATACTTCCCTATCTATTACAGCACCTCTTTTTTCCAAACGTTCCTCATTCTATTTTTTCCTAAATCGTCTTTGATCTTCTTGTAGACTGTTTCTAAATTCTTATCCTGCCTCTACTATGACTCCCTGTGGTGCTACTAGATTATTATTAGTCTGTCTGTGTAGCTAACTAAGCTTGCAGAGTTGGCAAAAGGTGTTAAACAAAACTCCTATTCTATTCAGCAATAGCTCTATGCACTGAGTGCAGTCCTCTGGGTTGTCCATAATGTCTATTGAAGTCTTCTAAATGTTTATGCTTTGACAATTCCCAACAATACCATGTCAATGGCCACCAAGAATAAGATACTAGTTTACTTTTTGATTGGATAGGAGGACAATCCATACTACTACTGTTGCAGGGACTATTCTGCACAAACAGAACTATGGACAAGAAATAGGGCATTGGTTATAAATTATAATAGGTGCAGTTAGACTTTCCACATACCTCAGTCATAACAGAAGTTGAACCCCCAATCTCCTTACTGACTAGCTAGTGTGTCAGAGTCATTATTTAGTTCCGAATGCAGCGATGACCCCCAATAAATATTCAACCCAGATCATAAGACTACGGAGTCAGAGTCCCAACATCTCAGAGCCACGGACTCATGCTTGTAAATTGCAAACCCTTTCGCTCACTCACTCATGACCAATAATCATAGTCTATGTAAGTTTTAAAGCTTTATTAAAAGTAAAAACATTTATTAAAATCAACTTCAGTTCATATAAGATAAACGGTGAAGGATTCAAAACTGAAAAGTGGCTGATTTCACACATTAATTGCGGGAGAGCCGTCACATGGTTGGAACTTAAAGTCTTGGTGGGGATGAATCATTGATGACTCCATCCAACATGATATGATGATGATCTTGCTCTTGTTATTAGAAGGGAAGCTTGTCTGTTGTGAGAAAAATGGTGTGTGTAAAAAAGCAAGCATTCATCAGTTGTGCCAAAAAGTGTAGCATCACATGTTATGGCTAAGCATAAATTAAAAACACCCTTCCCTGAAGAAAGGGAACTTTGTAGTTTAGACTAGAGTCACAAATTATTAAATTTGTTTATGTAGTACTAGTAACATTTTTTCATTCCTAGACAAAATGAGGAGTGGTGTATATGGCATCTAAAAACACCTGCAAAGAGCCCCCCCAAAACACGCAATACTGCTACCATGCAGGCCGCCAATGTAAGCCAATGGCAAAAATGCACCTCAGAAACAGGGCCTAATTCCCCTTTCCCCTCAACCTACGACCAAACTGCTATTTTGACACAAAATTAGACCTTCCCAGCAGTGTTCCCAGACCCCTAAACCCACTCCCAAAAATCTAGAACACCCGCAAATAGCTTCCCAAAAACATGCAATACAGATACCTTGTAGGCCCCCAATGTAAGCCAGTGGCAAAAATGCACCTCAGAAACAGGGCCTAATTCCCCTTTCCCCTCAACCTACGACCAAACTGCTATTTTGATACAAAATAAGACCTTCCCAGCAGTGCTCCCAGACCCCTAAACCCACTCCCAAGAATCTAGAACACCCCCAAATAGCCCCCCAAAAACATGCAATACAGATACCTTGTAGGCCCCCAATGTAAGCCAGTGGCAAAAATGCACCTCAGAAACAGGGCCTAATTCCCCTTTCCCCTCAACCTACGACCAAACTGCTATTTTGATACAAAATAAGACCTTCCCAGCAGTGCTCCCAGACCCCTAAACCCACTCCCAAGAATCTAGAACACCCCCAAATAGCCCCCCAAAAACACGCAATACTGCTACCATGCAGGCCGCCAATGTAAGCCAATGGCAAAAATGCACCTCAGAAACAGGGCCTAATTCCCCTTTCCTCTCTACCTACGGCCAAACTGATATTTTGACACAAAATTAGACCTTGCCAGCAGTGCTCCCAGACCCCTAAACCCACTCCCAAAAATCTAGAACACCCCACATTACCGTCCTAAAAACGTGCATTACCGAGCCCTCGCACATGCATTAAAATCGTGCCAAAACACACTCTGAAACTAGGCCCAAAACACCCCTTTTCCACCATGGATTTTCTTCACACCACTTGCAATGAAAACTAGACATTCCCAGCTCTCATCCCAGCTAAGCAAATCCACCAAGAACCACCTACGACACACTCCAATTGCACCCTGAAAACATGCAATGATCGGAAATTAACATGGGCGCCCATGGCAGCGGTTTCCCTTCCTCGACTTTGCCTAAACACACCCTTCCCATCAATCGATTCCTCCCAAATTTCCTGCACAACCACCAATTCCCCCTCCCTACCACTCACAGAAGCCCTGTTCCCCTAGCTCAACTGGAACACCCCAAACACACTTTCTCCTTGCGCCCCCAAACCACCTTTTGGATAACATGGCAAATCGCGCCTTGACAAATATTTGCTGTTTTCAGCACTTCCACTACTTCGATCCTCTTGAAATTTACCTGGACACTTGTTCCTGCGATTCCCAAGAATCTCAGCAAGGCAGAACAAAATCGATCCACTGTAAGGTGTACGACTTTTCTCCCAAACACACGCGCCCGCAAAACATCAAAAAAGGCCAAAATTCGGCCAATTCTGAACCAAGAAACGCCAAACTCCCTTAAAACCTTGCCAACATCATTATGAACGAGCCTGCACCGGGCCCTGAGCCCTAGACTCCGGGAACCCTACCAAATTCAACCCAAAAACCCTAGTAAACCGCACTGACCCCCAAAACAGCCCTAAATCCTAAAAATAATTAGCACATAGCAGGCCAGGGCCATGCAGACGGTCAAGGCAGGCACCACTGATTGAAGCAACCTGATGTAGCATACCTAGGCTCTTTGACACAGACAGACAAAGCATCTCTAATTGTATGCAGCAAGTCACTTAACCCCAATTTTACATGAACTGCTGTCTGGACTCTGCCTGGCATAACAACACTACACTGGCTCGACCACTCCATACCACGACTAGACAGACATGTAGTTCTGCTGTAGTAGTTGTTGTTGACTGGTTTACCTGTTTGCCACTCACAAATTGGCCATAGTTCTTCCGTAAACCGACGATGATGATCCATCCGTCCCAGTGAGTGACTGTAAAGAAAAAAGATATATTATTTAACCCCTTCCATGCTTATGACAGAACGGTTCCGTCATGAGCGACGGTTGAGCTGTGCTCATGACAGAACCGTTCCGTCATCGTTCCATTGGCTCAATGGAACGTTCAGCACAGCGCAGGAATCTGCGCCGCGCTGAAGCGGTTAACTTTGATCATCAACACTCATCATCAATCATCTTAGTATATTGGCAAACAGTAGGTCCAAGGAAATTTTGCATATTGGAAAATGCAACGTAGTGGCCCCTGCAGTTGAAGTACAATTTGAATTAAACAATGTAAAAAAAAGCAGAGTAGACTTGAGTTACATTTAGTGTGTAAAAGATTAAATAATAACAGAAGAAATATGATTCATTTCATGCACAACAAACAAACAGCAATTGCTTTCATCAGAGCCAGACAGCCATTGCTGTCCACTGCATGCCATCGTCTCATTATTCATTACCTGGTGCACTTTTTGTCTGCATCTTGTTCTGAAAGTGAAGGCCCACAGGGCAGCCTCTCCTGTCAATTTCAGAAGTAACTGTCAGCAATCAGCATGTAGTCAGTAAATCCAGTCCCACTTGAGGGGACTCGTCTACGAAGACAAAGTTTCTTGATTCTGCGTAATCCAGCTATCTGCCTTGAGGGAAATGGATAGGGGGAGTTTGGAGGAGGAGGATAGAGGAGCTTTGAACTTGTTGAACTTGTTGTGAACTTGTGAACCTCAGAAATGCAGACTGCGGCACCTTCAAATCAATAAGGAAATAAGATGAAGACAGTGCTGCTGATAGACTTGTTGTGATTAGGTGATTAGAGTTGTGTTGTGGTAAAAGTTGCAAAACAAAGAAAGAAGCACAGGAATAAAAGTGAATAAGGACAGAAAAAAAGGAAGTCATTTTCAGGCCTCGGTGTCAGGGAAGTACAGCTCGTCCTCAAATTCTGTGAATTGAGACATGAGTAGGTCAGCTAACAGAGAAGAACTTCCGTCACCTAAGTCAGCGTCCTCTTCTTCCTGCGTGGATTCACGTATTTTGTAATCTGGTGGTATGAAGTGCTGATTCATCTTGATCATTGTTAACCTCTCCACATTTTTGGGCGAGAGGCGGGACCTTTTTGAAGTGACAATGGCACCAGCAGCACTGAAAACTCGTTCCGAAGACACGCTTGCGAGTTGGCAAGACAAATAATTTATAGCCAGCCTGCTGAGCAGTGGCCAGTGAGGCCTTTTCCCACAACAATGCACCAATGGGTCATGATCAATGTAGACCTCTGTTGCATCATCCAGATAGGCCTGCACCATCCACTCAATGGCCTCCCTGGGTGGTGCTCCACTTTGCGTACCATGTGTTTCCTTTACATCAACACTAACCCTGGGCGGGCAACTTCGCTACGCCCACTTCGTGGGCGTAGTGTTGCCTACTTCGCCCTTTGCAAAGTAGGCGAAGCAGGTAACACTACGCCCACTCCTTGGGCGTAGCGAAGTTGCCCGCCACCCGCCTCCCCCCTGCCCTCCCGAACATAGCTAACTTAATTAAATGGGCAAAGATAAATAAATAAAATACACTTAGGGTCTTTTTCAACCCAGTCCTGTCTGTCAGGCATCTGTGGGGGGTATCTCAATATTTTATGTATGGACAGCAAACTATCTATTGAAGTGTGTTAGCCCCTTCCATTCATCCCTGCCCAAGAAGTCCCCATCACAATGCAGATGAATGGACTTCCTTGAACCTTATGATTTTAATGTTTCTTATGTGGAATGGCACATTTTTTTAATTCATTTTCAACTGATTAATTGTGCATTGTTGCTACCTAATATTTTACTGTACTATGTGTAATAAACTGTTTATATTTTTTTAAGAAACTTCTTTTTGATTATTATTGTTTGTATTTTGCGTGCCTAATTGGTAAAATTGTCTGGAGTATATGGTTTTTATTATGTTTGGTTCTTTGAGTTATAAAGGGTATATACAAGAGGTCCTGTAAAAAACTAAACACTGGGACTTGTGTATAGTTTTCTGAGCTATTCCTCCTCGTCCCTAATTGGACTATTAAGGAGACCTCCCTTCTTTTAATATTTTCACTTTCTAAAAGTGGCATTTCTAAAAGAGTAACGTTAAATCCTACTTTACTAGCAAGGAGGATTTATCATTAACATTCCACAGATATGAAACATGAAGAAGCTAATCCTCTCTGATCAGGAATTACATCTTAAAAGTGTATTAAGTAATTCCCAATGCTAGCCTATGAGAAGGGTAGATATCACAACAGTGAAAAACAATATAGGCAGTTTGTCACTACAAGGACATGCAAAGCATAAAAGTACATGCACTACCTTTTATTTACATAGCACCCTGCCCTTAGGATAACTTAGAATAAACCTTAAGGTTGACCTATATGTGATGAAAGGGAGTTTAAGGCTTGGCAAGAAGCTTTAAATGTCAAGTTGAAGTAACGGTAAACTGCACACATGGGCACTGCAGAGGCAGGCCTGTGACAGGTTTGCAAGACTATTTATGTGGGTAGGACAATCAGTGTTGCAGCACTACATGCAAAGACAACCCTGAATGCAGAACCGCTGCAAAAACCTATACAGAACTGTGGTTCATACTGACCGGATTTTAACCATAAGCGTGCGTCTATTTAACAAGACAAAGAGTACTAATTATGACATTTTCAAACTGTTGGAAAACCGGTTGGTTGACGTGCAGTATTGAGAAGAAGTAAACGTGTGTAGCATTTTAAACATTGCAAACTTCAATTAAAGAAAAAGGCAAAAAGACAAAGACATAGCAGATTACACCGAGCTTAAGCCCTGAGGAGAACTCCAAGAATAATATTGGGGCTTGAAATGCGTCACACCCAGTCATAGCACTGAGGAGAACACCAAGAATAATATTGGGGGTTGAAGCACATCTTACCATTCACCATTTCGGAAACACATGTATAGGATTAGAATCCGCTCTAGGGGACAGGTTTTAAAACAAAAAAAAACAAAAAAAACGAACCTTAGCAGCTTGAATACTAGTTCCCAGTAGGCAGCAGCCTTTAGAGGGATTTATTATTAAAAAACAAATCATGATAATTGTTGCTGTATTTCAGAAATTGATGACTGGTTTGATGCTGTAATATACAATTGATTTTGACTATGTATTGTTTAAGTGTTTTGCGTTTGACTATTGTCCAAGTTTGAATGTAAGTTTATCGTAAAAACAAATAGTGTTCTCCCTTTCTTGGCATAAAAGACAAAAATGAAATGGTCTAAAAAAGTATAGAATTATGGTTGAATAAACACTAAGTCCAATGTAATCGGTAATTGTTTTGAGTCTGTTTAAGTAGAGAGCAGCATTAAATGCAACAGCTAGATAAAACATTTGTCTACAGCAGGCCCACTAGTAGCATTTGACTTACAGGCCCTGGGTATATATTATACCACCTTCAAGGGACTTACTAGTAAATCAAATAGGCCAATCAGGTATACACCAATGTCACCATGTTTAGGAGGGATGGGTGATAAATTCTGTGGAGCGGAGTTTACCGGCGCAATTGCTCACTCTATCACTCGGATGGCACGCTTGCTTCCAACTAAGTGCCTATTGACCAAAGGAGGGGGCCATTACCACCATTGTGTTGGAGGTTGGCTCGCTCCTTAAGTAGGAGGAGGAGCAGGGTACATGCCACTGGTTGGATCGTGCTGGAAGGGGTTGGCTCTTGCAGTGGTGGGTTGTTCTCTGGTTGTAGGTTTGCTTGCATTGGCACACCTCATGTCTCTCCTAGTGTCCCCTGGCTGGTCTTTCTCTGATTGGAAATGATGGAGCAAACGTGCCCCCTCTGCTTGCCATCCCTTGGAAAGCAGCATACACTTATCCTAAAGACAGGGGCCCAACTCCCAACCAGGTCCCTGAATGCAGCACCTATACTTGACCCAGGTAAGATGAGGAACCCGTGCAGCTCAGTGCTTCTGTTCAGTCTGCTGTGCTGATCTGGTAAGGTCCATGCAACTTGACCCTCTATTTATATAATTAATCTGGAAAGGTCATCAGTTGGTGTCCTTAAGAAATATGTTTTGATTCTTCAGGGTAGGTGGGCAAGTTCTACGTATCTAGAGAAAGTGGGGTTAATGTATGTCCAAAGAGGATGCCCGACTTCTCTTGCAGGTTGCCTGTCCTGCCACACACACATCTGCACTCCTCTCTGAGAATTAGGGTTGTTGTGCCTTGCTGTGAGGTGGAGGTGCATGCTCTTGCAGACATGTAAGCTGAAGGGATGTTCAAAAAGTGCTGGGGAGCTTGGGGTCATGCCAGGGCAGGTGATATACGTAGAGTGCAAGCAGCGTGGATGCAAGGTGCAATCCGTGGTTACGTGGAGAGGAGGCCAGACAGATGCAGAAATTGTAGGGGATTATTATGGAGGCTGGAAGGACAAGGGTGGATTCTAGGGGGTGCTGAAAGGGCACAGGTTATACTTTTAGAGGCAGCAGAAACGTCTCTAGCACAATGCCCTGCAGCTATTGTTCTAAAAATGGGAGCCTACCTGTAAGCTGCCAATCAATCTAGGAAGGAGCGATCTAGGTGTTTAGATAAGGTTTTGGCATATCTTGGAATCTAAAATAATTAGGGAGATCGGTCTTTCATTTTTTGCTAGGTTAGGAATTTTGCAGTATTTGGGGATTAGAACTATAGTAGCTTCACTAGCTTATCCAGAAGAGGCACCAGAGTCCACAAAATGTTGAAAGAGATCCAGTAACATAGGGAGTAATGAGGGAGCAAACATCTTATGGAAGTTTGCTGTAAAGCGGTCCAGTCCCGGGCTTTGTTCGCTTTACAGGATTAAATAGCTAGCAATATTTCGTCTGCACTTATTGGGGAGTTGAGTTACTCTCTGTCTTCAGGAGACAATGGAGGAAGATCAACCTTATCTAGTTAGGACCTGCAGGACTCAGGCGAGATCTGAGGGTCGTCATGATATAAAGATTCATAAAATTCTTTAAGTACATCTAGAATTTCATGGGGATCGGTTTGAATATTATTCAGTTTATTTTTAATGGAGATAATCTGTTTTTGGTTCTGTTTGTGTTTCAGGTAAGATGGCAAAAATGTTCCTGCTCTGTTAGCCTTGCAGCGTCTAAGACATGTGAATTTGTTAATCCAGACCTCCGCCTTCTCACTTAGTAATTTATTGTATTTATATTTTTATTTCATTAAAAGAATGAGAGTGTCGGGGTCGAGATTCGACATGTGGATTGTATCAAGGTTTTTGTTTTCATTTTCCAGAGAGCTTATTTTATTGTTGTGTTCCTTATTTAACTTTGCCTGAACATCGATTATTTAGCCCCTGACAGTGGCTTTTAATGCGTCCCAGAAGGTATGTATCTGAATATCATGGGAGGAGCGTCCTTTGATATAGTTAAGGATTTCCTTCTCGATTTGTGACTTATTAGTGTCATCTTTAACCAACTCAACATTAAAACGCCAAATATTATTTTTGGGTTTAGGATTAGTTCCCATGATTGTTAGTGATATGCAGGAATGGTCCCGGATGAGAAAATAGTCAATTCTTGAATATGAGGTATGTGGATAGGAGAAAAGGGTGTAGTCTTTGGTATCTGGGGTTTGTAATCTCCAGCAGTCCTTCAGGTGAAATATGGGGCCGAGATTAACTAAGATTTTGTTAGATTTGGAGTGATGGAGTGGGGATTTAGATTGTCTCTCTAGAACTAAGTCATGGGGGACTGACATTTCCAATCCTTATTGTTAGTTCATCACCAGAGATATTTTTAAGGATGTCACTCAGAGTCCCAGGAGTCTGGAGAGTCAGCATTCAGACCATAGAGGTTGAGGAGTGAATATACTTACCATTCTGGCTGAGTTTAGTGTAAACTATTCTACCAACATCATCAGATGAGTGAGACTCTAGAGTAAGATTACAGTTCTTCAAAACAATTTTCATGACCAAATTCTTTTTACTTGTAGCGGATGAGCATATGACTCACTGGTAAATTTATTATTAAGCAAGGCACCCTCTTTTTGACCAATTTTAGTTTCTTGCAGTAGCATTACATCAGTTTTTTCTTAAAAAGTGGTTTTCATTTTGTTTAACGTTTAACTAGGTGATTTAGACCCTTGACGTTCAGTGCTATGATTTCCAGGTTTTTAACGGAAGTTGTGTTAGCCATCATACACTTAACAATAAGTGGGGGAGTTCAGCGTTTCAAGATCCACCTGAAGTGGGAAAGCTGAGCAGCAGTGAACCAGTAAACATTTTGGGTCAGGATCTGTTGGTGCATAAAGAGCTGAAAATTTGATGAACATGAGCCACATTAGATCGCTTACACAGTCCTGGGTAAAGTGGCATGAACTATGAAGATAATATAAAAAACAAAACATAAGGACACTGTTAGATTTGGGGGTCTCCAGTTGGCAGAGGTAAGTACCTTTGACCAAATAGGGACCCTTGCATAAAGTCAGGGTAAGGGGGTACAATCCTAAAAGAATCCCTGCTCAACCCCTTAGTAGCTTGGCATGAGCAGACAGGCTTATCTCAGAGGCAGTGCGTAAAGCATTTCTGAACACATACAGTAACCCAGTGACAATACTACAGATGGACATCACCAAGGTTGTAGTATAAAAATAAGTATTTTATATAGACTTAACACAAGACCACAAATGACAAAAATCCACAATACTGCACTTTACAAATGGTAGAATTAGCTTAGTTCTCTTTAGATGTAAAAGGCAACACTTTAAGTTCAAAGTACCTTTAGATGCATAACGCTAAACAACAAAGTGTTGAAGGGAAGGTGATGCGTTGGTTCCTTACACGCAAGAATGGTGATGCGTCGGTTCCCTACTGCTGCGCAGGGGACTGTAATGCGTCGGTTCTTCCCTGCATGGGGAGGTGATGTGTTGGTTTCTTAATACGCTTCGGTGGCGATGCGGCCTGCAACTCCATGATGCAATGAATATCTGGTGCAATCAAACAAAATGGCGTCTTCTTCTTGATGCGACAACAATGTGTGCAAGCCCAATGGCCGTGTGGGGACTCAACGGTTCTTCTGAGCCGCAACAGGCCCTGCGACATGCTTCTCTGGCGATGTGACTGCATCTGCTGCCACGGCAACACTCCGGTGATGCGAGTTGCTTCAGATGATGCCATGGCGGCAGTGGCGGCATGCTTCTCCAGTGATGCAACGGCGTCTGCTGCGACATCAACCCTCTTCTCCGGTGATGCGACGACAACGGCTGCGGCGGCGATACGCTTCTTCGTCTTGAGTCGCGCTTCCAACTCCCAGCGACACCCAGTCTCTCAGAAGGCCCAGCTCACGCAAGAACGGTGATGCGTCGGTTCCCTACTGCTGCGTAGGGGACGGTGATGCGTCGGTTCTTCCCTGCATGGGGAGGTGATGTGTTGGTTTCTTAATACGCTTTGGTGGCGATGCGGCCCGCAACTCCATGATGCAATGAAGATCTGGTGCAATGAAACCAAATGGCGTCTTCTTCTTGATGCGACAACAATGTGTGCCAGCCCAATGGCCAATGGCCGTGTGGGGACTCAACCATTCTTCTGAGCCGCAACAGGCCCTGCGACATGCTTCTCTGGCGATGTGACTGCATCTGCTGCCACGGCGACACTCCGGTGATGCGAGCCGCTTCAGATGATGCGATGGCGGCAGCGGCGGCAGGCTTCTCCGGTGATGCGACGGCGTCTGCTGCGACGGCAACCCACTTCTCCGGAGATGCGATGACAACGGCTGCGGCGGCGATACGCTTCTTCGTCTTGAGCCGCGCTTCCAACTCCCAGCGACACGCAGTCTCTCAGAAGGCCCAGCTCAACAGCTGGCACTTCAATTCCCAGCAAGGGAAGGCAGGGGAGGTGGTTGGTGAAGTCTGTTGTCTCTGGGACCTCAGTAGGAGGCAAGTTCTATCTCAAGCCCTTGGAGATCCTTTACAAGTTGATTTGAAAGTAGCACAAAGTCCTTTCTCCTTTCCTTGGCAACCACTGCAGGCCAATCCCCTAAACAGTGCTCAGCTTAGGGATAGTCTCCTCCTCAGTTTCTCTGGTTCCTCTCCTCAGCAAAGATGCTTCTTGTTTCCCAAAAGTGATCTATAGTTCTTGGGTCTGTGTGCCAATAGTTATACTAGCCAATCCTTTGTCCTCTGAAGGCACAGGGTCCCGTACCCAGTCCAAACCAGTTCTGTGCAGTCCTGGAGCACTATGTTGACAAGACTCCTTCTTTCCTTTGACAGTGTGGGCCAGGAAAATCAGACACACCACAGGAGGTGGATCCAGCATTGTGAAAGGCAGGCACAGCCCTATTTAGATCCCAGGTACAACTCCTCCCACCCATCGACATGAAGATGGGTCGATTCAGCCCTGTGCTGACTCACTCTGTCTCCTGGAATCTCCCAGACCAAGTCACTCAAACTCCAGAAAAGGAATACACAACCGAGCAGAGGCAGGCTTGGATAGTTAGGCAAGAAAATACCCACTTTCTAAAAGTGGTGTTTTCAAACACAGAATGTCAAAACCAACTTCACTAAAAGATGTATTTTATCATTCTGAGTTCAGGCATACTAAACTCGAATTTCTACCTAGTTCCTCGAGTCAGTTAGGATTACAAGGTGTTATAATTAAACTGCCCTTTCAGGCCTATGGGGAACAGGTAGCCTTGCAATAGTGAAAAACGGAAATGGCTGTAATTCACTCTCAGGACATGCCACACACATCAGTGCATGTCCTGCCTTTTACCTACAATGCACCCTGCCCTTGGGCCTACCATAGGGGTGACTAATATGCAGAAAAGGGAAGGTTTAGGGACTGGCAAGTGGGTGCACTTGCCCAGTCAATATGGCAGTACAGACTGCACACAGGCTCTGCAATGGCAAACCTGGGACACACTTTTACAGGCTGTATCTGTGGGTCTCACAACCAGTGCTGCAAGCACACCAGCAGCATTTGATTTACAAGCCCCGGGCACACACAGTGCACTGTACTAGGGTCTGACAAGGAAACCAAACCAGCCAATCATGGAGTCACTTATCCATACATCAATTTAACATAGAGAACATATGCACTTTAGCACTGATCAACAGTAGTAAAGTGCCCAGAGTCATAAAACAGCCAACAACAGGTCAGAAAAAATACAGGAGGAAGGCAAAAAGTTCAGGGATGACCCTGCAAAAGAGGGCCAAGTCCAACAGACACATAGGAAGATACCTGAAAGAAAATGCCTGCAAAAACAACTCAAAAAGATCCCAAACACCCCCCTCCCACCCAAGCCACAAGAGGTAAATAGGAGGAGATGAGAACATGACGTCAACCAGTGGTCTCAAGATCAGAAAAACAGGAACCGTTTGGAAACCAATTGGAAGGAGGATTTATGATGATATGGAACCCGGGAATAAAAACAGTATCATAATCATATATGAGCTCAATCATGCATCAGTAAACTGGTTATAAAGAATAGCTTCATGCGAGAACATCCTTATAAGTCATCCTTATAGGTCATCGAGAACAGCCTTAGAGGTCATAACGTGTAACAAATGCATTGAGCACAAACGTATGTAGTGGCAAAAGATACGTGATATTTGGTATGTGACATGTGAAAGTCCGAAAGTGTGAGAGCAAGACAAGGTGTTTATGCTGTGATTCAAGGTCTGATGTAGGTGTTGGAGCACACAGAGATATAGAAGTGAGTAGTAAACTTACGGAAAGACCTTTTGTATGCAAGCACAAAATGCGTCGAAGGTCATGTGAGATGAATGTGTCTGGTAGGGCTCCTAAACAATTAAGTGGAGAAGAATAAACAGGAAGTTACAATTAATCATGTAAAAGCTATAACTGAGCTAGTAACGTTCAGCTAGATCAGGTTGGACAGGTCACAGACAATCAGCATGTTTGTCGATATGAACCAAGGAAAACAGAAGGAACAGAGCCTTTCCTCGTCTTGACGGTTGTATTGGATTGGTCTTGGAAAATGTATATTTTGTGGCTGTTCTAGGCGTATGATTATGGCTGTGGATGTAGTTGATGATTAGTTCTATATGCTGGAAGTGAAGCCGATTGCAGGTGATCTGATGAGCTGTGGATTTGTTTGCTGGCTTGAAAGAAGGGACACTGTGAGCACGCTCAAGCTCAAAATCCTTGATTAAATTTATGCCAGTAATTTGTGAAAGCCATTTCATCAGACATGTGAGACAGGAGGGCTCAGAGTCCTCCAAGCCCTCTGTGATGCCAAAGATACGCAGGTTGCCCCTGCTGTTCCTGTCTTCCAGCTACCCGACCTCTTAATGGAGGGTTTTTGTGGACGAACGGAGTAATTTGAGTTTCTATTCTGTTTTAGAGGATAGATCTTCCACGGAACTGATCCGTTGTTCTGCATCCGGGAGTTTGTCAGTTATTTTGCTGATGTTCGCCCTTACAGTACTTAGTTACAATTGCATGGCATCCGTGTCCGTTTTAGTAGACTTGGTCAACTCATGAACATCAGCCAGTTCCTAGAGAATCATTGTTATGGTTGCGATGATGTCTGTTTTCCCTTTTATCATTGATTCTGGAGCAAGGGGATTGGGTAAGATCACTTTAGGGTTGCTTTGGAGTCCTTTTCTGCCATGGTGTATGCATTTGGGGACATTTGGAAGTGTTTGAAGGGTCTTTGAGTTTGGAGGCACTCTTTTGTGAGAACAAAATGCAGTCAAAATATGCTGCCCCTCATGCTTGTAGCTGGTAGGTGGTAGATGATACTTGTTAGCAGGTAGATGATAGCTGGTAGATGATACTTGTCAGCAGGTAGATGATAGCTGGTAGCTTGTGCAGAAGATGACACAAGATGATTAGAATGAGCAAAGCTGCAGGCCAACGCACCTGATATTGCTGCAAGGTGTGAGACCGGTGCGTAGAAGTAGCTGGGTTAGGGACTGAGGTCCTGCTGTTTAGACACTGCTTAGTCAGTGTAAGCTGAAATATGCCACCTGTGTGGACGGTACCTGGATGCGCTTTTGTGCCGCATGTTTATGCTTAAAGCGTTTATGCCCCAGAACACTCAGATAGGAGTAGGAAGTGAGCTTTCAGAGTTAGTGCGTTAGTGGATTGTACAGCTGCAGACGGAAGATAGACAAATAGATGGTTCCAGTACTCGCAGCATTAGATGGTGCAGTAGCAAGCACAGAGCAGGGCACCTGTGGTGAGTACTAGGCACTCTCTGCCTGTTAAGGCACAATTCAGAATCACTTCAAATCAGCTAAGAATAACTGACACATTCTGATGCCAGACAAGAGGTAGACCACGGAAATTGAACGTGGACTGGAGGCAAATCAAAACCTCACACTTTATGAACTCTGAAACGCCAATTTGGGATCAGACAAATTGGTCAGACTGGCACAAATCAGCACAGCTATCTTTATTTAGAGAAAACACCCATGAAATTAGGTACAATAGCACTGGATCAGTGGGATGATGTTCAGTCTGTGTTTCATGCTCAGATTTACAATTGATTGATCATAGATAAGATCCTCATAAGGGCCATATTAGGGTCAGGCATGCAGGCATGGTGAGCATTCAACAAGTTTGATACTGCAGAGTCATCGCTGAGGGCAATGCAGGAGATGTGACATAGTAAAACGCTCTTGTGTTAAGGTAGGAAAAATTTGAAGCTACCTTCAGATATAATGGGTGCCTCCAGGTTTTTAATGTCAGGATCGTTGGCAGCGACCATTTTGTATTAATGGTCTCAAGGTTGGAGACGCCACAGAGTTCCAAAATAAGATGGGTTATAGGACGGTGTAGGAAAGAGTTCTCCACTTTACCGCATTCTCTGGGTCTTCCGATCACCGTAGATATCATTGGTGAGCATATTTATACCTAACTGAGCATGTAAACCCTCATCAAAGGTTCCCAGTGACTGGAGTGGCTGAATTACGCTGCCATTGCCTCGTTGTCCAAGCCACACCCTTGAGGGTACCCCATTCATGCTGCCATCATAAACCTCCGACAGTCAGTCCAAGGAGGGGCTGTGAGAGGTTTGACCATGTGTCCGCTCAGCTGAGTTATAGTGGGTAAACACATGGCCAGTTTTCACTGTCTGTCACCACCAGGTGAAACCTCTCAAAAAGGAGCAGCAAAAACTATAAAATGCCACCCTTATCATGGGAGAAAACTTCCATGGTGAGGAGGGCATTTAAAAAAAAATTACATTTAAAATTGTTAATTTGCTGTGTGGCTCTGTCATGTTGTCAAAGCTGTCTGTCAAACGTACAATGCATTGACTGGAACAACCATGACAGCCATTCCTGTCAATGCTAGAGAAATCCGCTGGGTCAGCAGACATCTCAGATCTTGGCAGGCGGGGACGTCGTCATCCTTTTGGAGTAAAACCGTGTCTGTCAACATTCAAATCAGGCACTAAGTTAGATGGAAGTCACCTATTCATAGAAAAATATTAGTCAATCTGGCCCACGGTACCATTATGGTAAACAACCTCGACCCTGCATCCATCACCCTGCGTGTTGTTACAACGCAGTCGTTACAACGACCACATTGTAACAATACATACCATAACCCCGCAAGTCATAACACTGACTTGCGGAGACGGGAGAAGTTGTTGGATTTAAAATCCAACAGCTTCCCTACTGTCCGCACAGACTGGATTTGGAATAGTAAATTATACCATTCCAACATCCAGCGCCTCCCTCCGCAAGTTGTTGTTACTACTTGCGGGGTAATGGTATGCGTTGTTACAATGCGGTCGTTGTAACAACCGCGTTGTAACAACATGCGGGGTAACGGGATGCGGTGTCAAGAGGCATATTCTACCATTATACCTTGTCTGTTGACTACAGAGGCAGGGTTAAAGTAATCCAGCTGTGATTGAGTCTTTCTCTTGAGTTAAAAAATCCTGAACATCTTGGGTAGTTCTCTGAGATAGTTGAGAGTAAGAAATGACATTATTCACTCTGCTCTACCAGTTTGGCTGCAAATCATGGCCCACTATCAGGATTGGCTTAAATGCAACACTGTAAAGCAATGGTCCTTAACCAGTGGTCCGCAGACCCCTAAGGGTCGGCAACACCTACTCAAGGGGTCCGTGACTGCTTAGAAAATTAAATATTATTTGAGGGTGAATGAAAGGATGTGGCCCAACCACTAGAACGGTCGACCTCACATTTGGGGAACCAGTTTTGCGTCTGGGCAGGGATGCTCAACATCCTGTGATTCTGGGCAAATCACGTGATCTCCTTGTGCCTAACAAAATGAACGTGTGCATCTTTAACACAACTGCTGCTCCTGCATAGCGCTCTGATACCTTCAAGTTGAATTAGCGCTATATACAGCAAAACAAATCTAAAATGGACAATTGGCTTTCTTAATTGCTCCAGCACTGGAATAGTCTGGAAAAAAAGAGAACATACATTCTGAGGAAGTGATATGCAAGAGTTTAACATGCTGCTTCCTGTTTTAGGAAATAAGATACATTTTGGAAAACCCTAACCTACCCATTAAAATGTCATTGTCACATATTTGTATTATTGAGTTAAATAAAATATTTAAAATTTGTGTATTTGTTTGATGTATACTTCTTTCTGTCATTTTATGTATGGGTTTGACATTCAAATCATAGAAACTGTTCAGGCTGTGACCCCTGGCTTTCAATAGTAACTCATTGGAAGTCGAAATAAGAAACCTTGCTGAATAGCATATCCATTTCTGAATGGCTACATTTATGCAGCTTATTCTTTCCAGCTGTAAGTGGAAAGGAAAGCATAGTACAGCAGGCTTTTGCCATAAACATTGAGTGATGTTAACAAATAGAAAATGCTATGGTATTTACCGCGTTCCTGCGAACTTGAGGCTCTTAGTATAGCAGCTAAGTACTACTTACAGGTCAAGTTTTCAAGTTACAGCAAGATAATTCATGGCTTGTTCAACATGGTGCAAAGCAGAGCCTACTTTGCATGACTCATAGGTTGATAAAAATAATGCTTTATCTTCTGTCATTGACATTACCCAGGGACAAAATGGAGGGAGTGAAACACTTGGGTAACCAGACGTCCATTTTGCAGACGTTTCCTGATGATTATATTTATTACTTGACCACCAAACCTTTTCTAACCGTACAAATGAATCTGAATATGATCTGGTTGGCAGACATGCTGCCTAGATATTGTGGCCAAGCAATAATGCCCTGCCAATTCTGCACGCTTTGTTTTTTACTAGAAGCTACACTCATTCAATAGAATACCATTTTATCAAGATAACTGCTGGTAGACTGTTCAATACTAGATAGCCAGGAAATCTAGCAGCACTGCCATTTAGGTTATTGCCCTATAAGAAGAATGCACAGCAAACAATGCAGTGGGGTTAAAAGACAAATGGAATTACATCACCAATTTGCCTGTTGGCTTTGATTAAAAGCAAATACATATTACAGTTTGGACCCATTGGTATATTACAACTGTATTCCACTGGAGTGAACGTTTGAAAACAAAATCAATAATTGAACACATAAAAATTCACTTGAAATACTGTCATGTAGGGTGGGAATTGGAGATAGCACTCCTTAAAATGATTGTAAGGAGGGAAAGGAAGAATTACAGAGCAGCTCTCATGCAAGTTGTTATCAATGCAGGATTTTTAATCTGATTAACAGCGTAACATTGAGAATCACAAAGGAACTTATAACTCAGAACTAAGGCTGGGCGTAGCAGGCGTAGTGCCTCTACGCATATTTCCACGGAGTTTGAAAAAAACTCAATGGAAATATGCGCCCTCCCAAATTAATTAAAAATGAAAAAAGAAAGCACTTACCTGCGTGGCTGCCGCCTCCTCTGCCTGGCCGCTCACAACGCTGGTTTTTTTTCTTAGAAGGACAGCGAGGAGCAGGAAGGAGAGCGGCCAGGCAGAGGAGGAGGCAGCCACGCAGGTAAGGGCCTTCTTTTTTCATTTTTAATTCATTTGGGAGGGTGGAGGGGCTGGCTAACTTCACTACGCCACAGAGGGGAGTTTTTGCCTAAACTCAGCATTTGGAACGGAACACGGAGTATCTAAAAATCCGCAAACTCCGTTGGTGGAGCGGAGTTACCCACCCAGGGTTACTCAGAACATTTCGAGTGCGGAGTCTCTGCACTCATGGCGGAATCTCCGCTCTCTGGGTGGAATTTCTGCACTGGAGTGCTCACTGTGGCGATTCCACCCCGAGTGCATAGATTCCTCCACGAGTGTGGAGACTCTGCACTCATAACTTTACACATCGTGAGTCCCTTTGTAAAAAGGGCCCAGAGTTTTGAATGTTGTTGTCCTCCTTCCACTTGACAGTCGGAAAATAAATCTATTATAATTGTTTCAAGTTGATTTTGTATTTTTCTCTTATGATATAAAACATTTTCTTAGTATTGATATAGCATTACTTCCTTCAAGAATATGTATCTGATATCCATCACTTTCAACCTTTTCTCATATCCCTTAATGGTTGAAACTGGGGCAATGACTTCCATAAAATGAAACTGCCAACTTTTTAAATAGAAGTAGTGCAGAATTATCTAGCACATTATACATCTCCAACCATTCTTGAAAAGCCTGCACTCTGGCTAGAATTGTTAGATAAAGCTCATACCCAGATTACAAAGACTATGTGCATGGGGTGTGCATTACTTTATAAACACAAACCCAATGCAAACTGCTGTGTTGATATTTACAGTTCAATGTAAATTATGATTTTGTTAGGATTATAACCTAAAGTAATGCAAAGCTGTGCAATGTGCTGCCTTGTGTTATTTTTCATCAAGGGGGCTTTACATGGATGGTGCTCCGGTGTTCCCAGTTTTGATGCAAAAGTTGCATTCTCCAGCACACATACAATAATGTGTGGATCAAGGTGAATCAAAACTTGTGAGCATGTCAGCATTCTGAGTCTTCACGTGGGGAAGCAGAACTGTGCTTTGGGATAAAATGGCATTAGAGTGCAGGGACTGAGTTTCTGTACCACATCAGTACCTCTAGGCCCAAATCCAACTAGCTCACAGTGCCTCACCTGAACTCCTAACGTTTTCAGAGAAGCAGGTGATTTTGGCAAACCTAGAACATGAACCTCTAGTCCCAAGGGCATTGTGGAAACAAATCATCACTTTAAGTTTCTCACTCATGCATGTCCATAGTAAAGAAAAGAAAGACACAAAGGAAGTTTATAATGTATTTATTGAAACCTTTGTTTTGAAGCAGGTGTGCTGTGATAAGTAAACAAATACAACTGAGCAACGTAATCAACAATACTAGCAGGCATCATAAAATGAGGACATCGACCATGGCAACTAATATATCTATCTAGGTCTACCCTCACTTTGTGAGCACAGGGATATATTAGTGATCTCTGGAATTAGCAACAGACCTCAGATGGTTTGCATCATAGGTGTAAACTAAGTTTACACAAGGCTACTGCCTCCTTTCCAGGACTGGTCTCTCCATTGGAATTCTCCTCTCTCCCCCCCCAAGGGGATGAAACATGGTTTGTATGATAAGAACTACTGTGTTGGAATTGTGGAGCTGTGATGCAATGTTATATCTAAAAACGTTGGGAGATGTTGCTGACCAGGCAGAAGAAAACAGTACACCATGTTGTCTGACTTTGTACACAATGTTCAGACTAAATCCCAAGAAGAGACATGGAATTCGAAATAATATGCACAGCATATTTAAAAAATAACAGCATGTCACAAAACCAAATGTATTATGTATAGCTGTGAAAAGCAGTGGCAGCCCAATCGCCTAATGCGCGAAACTAAGGGAGAACCAAGGTGGGCCCTAAAGGGAAATCGCTACACCCCATCCTTGGTCGGGTAAGTAACTTAGCGACTAACTAAATAATGAAAAACACAAGCACAAGCTAAGAAAATTCAATGCGATGCCAATAAACATATTATTGAATACTTATATTCAAGATCAATAAGGTTGAGCCGGAGGCACCCAGGATTTCTTCCACAAGATCAATGTTTAGTGAATCTAGAACGGATTCCTTTTCCCTAGAAGATGATTCCGTGGTTGCCCAATTCAAGAGCTCCAAAGAACAGAAATGATCCTTGTTATCAGCCTATGCTGAGGAAGTAGCCTGGTGACCTGCATCCGTGTTATTAGAGTCAGCGTTTGGTCATTCTGGTGCTAAAGCACCCATCACCTCCAGAGGCTCGTACCATGCATCTTGAACCAGCCACAGGTTCATGGGACAACTTAAAAAATGGGTCGTCATCAGACTCATCAACTTGTTCATGTCCACAGGAACAGGCAATTGCAAAGTCAAGCAGACATCAGAGACCATTCAAAGAGGCACCATAGGCAATGAAATACAGGTAGTACACAGGTAAACCAGGCGGGTCGGAACGGTAATGACCAGTCAGTGTTCAAATCGTATAGCAAAGGGAATTCATAGAGTCTTATTGCATGGTCACGGCACAGCTGGACAGGTGGGTTTCGAAATAGAACTTCAATTGCAAAGTAACAAAAATAGAAGCAAAATGCCACAAATGAGGAAAACACCAAGGGTATGGCCCTGAACACATTGTAAAACAGGGAATTGGTTTCAGACGGGTATTACAAAAAGTAATCCACTCCTGTAAGGTGCTGTTTAAGCCAGTCCTGAATGTTTTTAAAAAGTGTGCTGTACCAGGGGTATTAGAAGCATTAATGATTTGGTGTGCAGGCTCGTTGAAATGTAATGGAAGATTTGTGTCAACAAGGACTGTATTTCACTGTATATCCTTGCAACCTGCAGTTCAAAGATTTCTCGGGCAGATGTTAAAGACACATCTTTCTGAAACAATAAGACTTTGAGTCATCTTAGCTTGTCTGTCTTCAAAGTTAGAATTGATGGCCACAATGAACTATCAAAGACCGTATGACTAGGTAGAAAAAGCACATTATTGCAGCAGGCCACTACCTGGAAGACTGAAAAAATATAGGGAATCCCAGGCTTCATTCTGCAACAGT
Organism: Lissotriton helveticus; assembly: GCF_964261635.1. NCBI lineage: Eukaryota > Metazoa > Chordata > Amphibia > Caudata > Salamandridae > Lissotriton > Lissotriton helveticus. The sequence continues at coordinate 210,829,901 of NC_136071.1, read as the reverse complement.
ACTGGTGGCTCAACATTAAATAACTTCCATGAGGGGGAGAATTGAAGGGGCTAGTATTTCTTTTAGAAAACAGGCCAAATACACCACTGAAGCATTACATGCACCGTGAATAGTAACATGTTTGCAAACAAGTGAATGACTGACAAAAGAGTTGCAATACCTCGTTTTTAGCCAGCTCACATTGGTAAAAGAATGGTAAAGACCACACCTTGTGAATACAGCTCTCCCCAAGGGCTTCATATCTAACCCCTGGGAAATGTTTTATACAAGATGTGAACTAGAAGGTTGAAACTGGCAAATTTATTATGCAATGTATTTCCCACACTGCGGAGAGTATCTCTGCTATTGTGAATGAGAGTTGTTCCAACTGATGGAGATGCAACATTGTGTAAGTGAAGTCTTTCCTGGCCTTGAGTCATTGTTTACATGTCAGGTTGGAATGTAGGAATAGGTGTTTAGAATTTAGGTACCGCCATAGCACGTGGCCACTTTTGAGGATCTGAAGTATCCTACTAAACTCCATGATAGATCTAAGCTGTCTTTGCTACTGGATTCAAGCTATCCTGGCTGATGAGGGGTACAACCCCTAAACCGGTCCATCAATTGTGTGTCTTTTGCTTCCTTGACCTAAGTGCGCCAGTTATGCACATACTTGGTGCCCGGGCTCACTGTGCCACTGGATTCAAGCTATCCTGGCTGATGATGGGTGAAACCCCGAAATTGGTCCTAGGATGCTTGTTTCTGGTCTAGGGATGACCTGACTTGGCATTTCGGGCTGGACTGTACCCATGAGGCAGAGGGTCAAGATTGATTTGCATATAGCCAGGTCTAAACTGGGGTGGCACGGTGAGCAAAAGAATGATGGATTTAATCCAGATCTCTTGACTTGGATAGCAAGTACTTTATCAAAATTATCTTGATCAATTTGTCTTAATCATGCAGCAGCTTCCATTTGTGATAGTTTACACATTTCATTATATGTGGCATGAATAAATCTTTTTGAATGCAGCAACTAAGGACCCAATAAAAATGTATATCTTCCGAAAGGAAGGAAATATGTTGTTTTACTGCAGACAGTGTGGAATGTTTCAACCATTGTTGGCAGAATTTCCCTACCGAATAGGTGGGGACTAGCCCTGATTCTTGCAAATGGGAGTAACGAGGGTCGGGTCTGCTTGCCTTAAACCCCACTGTAGAAATAAAAAAACGATCAAAACAATTGTTTGTGTCCACTGGCCACAATACCCACCCATTTGGACCTGAAAGTATAAGGTTAAATGTACCATTCTGTAACATACTATTGACCTGTTCAACGATGTTAAATGTTGCCAATTATCAATGGAAGGAAAGTTTGGTGAATTCACGTCTTTATAATATGTCTGTACTAGACAAGTAGTGTGCTGAACTGCATCATTCAGAAAAATCATCTATGTTGGAATTAAGTAGGCTCAAAGCAAGGCAGCTGTTCCCCGAACTTGCGACTGTTTGGTAACCCAAATTGATTTCATGTCAATGGTATACTTCCAAAAATCATAGCCTTTCATGGCTTATTTTTTTATTTGTATTTTTTACATTTTTTTAGTCCTCATTTGTGCGATATTTGTAGTTTTTAGCAAGCCAAGTCTCCTCTTAAGAGAGTGAACCGCCCAAGGTAGAAGAGGCAAGACCATGTCTAAAAATGCCAGCGAATTCTTTAGAATTCTTTAGAATCAAACTTCTCGTGGCCACTCTGATGGATCCTTTTGGAATCAAATAATCGCGTATTGGTAAAATCATTGGACAGCCCTTCCTACCCTATGCCATATTTTGGTCCCACAGGTCCCAGTACCTCGTGCGTTTGCTCACCCCTCTGAGTTTATCTAAACTCCTGAACTTATTGACTTGGAGAAGCCAGTCATCTATCTTTGGAGGAGATGAAAGAATCCAAGTTCTACATATCTCACGTCTAGCCAATAACATCAGGGTAAATAAGAGGCACTTCTGATTCTTATCTATAACAACATCATGATCGTTACCCTCTAAGATACCAAATATAATGGTAAAAGAGCTTACCTTTATATTGGTGTTTAGTGCTTTATTAGTTATTTTACCAATCTCCTTCCAATAGGTGTCAAGGTGTGCACATTGATGAAACATGTGGATATCATTTGCCTTTATTTCACCACACTTGGGGCATTTTCTCGTCACCTGATTATTTATTTTTGATAGCCTCTCTGGTGTCCAATAAGATCTGTGTAGGGTAAAGAGATGATTTCTCCTGAGTGGTGCAGAAACAGTAATAAACCATAAAAAAGTGCAAGATACTTGCCATTGCTGTTGCAAGTCTTGAGCCGGGAAGATCTTCTTCCAGTTATCGTCTGGTGTATTAAAGTCTGCTTCATCCCTTTCAGTCAAGTACCAGTACCATTTGGAGACTTCTTTTGGAGCTGGGTCTTTTAGTATTTCATCCTCTATTCCTTCCATATTGACTGGCATTTTCTCTTGTTCCTTGCACCAACTTGCCAACTGATAGTATTTAAACATTGAAATAGTTGCGTTGGTCCTCTCCAGTAATGCGGCCCAGCTTATTAGGTTACCATGTTCTATTAGCTCCCCCATCTCAATATCCCAGCTTTTTTGAAAGAATCTGCGAGGGAGTCTTTCATGCATTCTGGAGTGCCCGGGGAGTTCCAAATTGCAGCAAGGTTGCTTTAGTACGGAAGTTTCCATGATTTCCTTATTTCATATCATACTTTGTATGCTGACTTTAAGACCTTTCATTTGATTTTTTTAAAGTACTTGGGATGGCCAAACTTATAGAGACAAAAATCATTGTTGGTTACAGCTTTCCAATAGGCAGAATAGGCGGTTTGCGATTTGAAAAGTATCCTAGTGCTTTTAAAGTTAAAGGCTTTATATTATGTCATAAGGTCTGGACGAGCTATCCCCCCTCGGTTTTTCTTTTGACATAACTTTTTCCATGCTATCCTGACTCCTTTAGAGGCCCAGATGAAGGTGTTTATTTCGCACTGAATCTTTCTTAGTATCTGTGATTTAAACTCCAAGGGGATGGCATTAAAAAGAAACGTATATTTTGGCAGAATGACCAATTTAATGACATTCGCTCTCCCAATAAACGTGAGAGATAAACAGTTCCATGCCTTTAATAGCTTCCTCATCTCCTTAACTTTTGTAACCAGATTCACTTGGGCTATTTTATCAATGTTTTTTAAAATTTCTATACCCAAGTATTTGATTTTGCTGTTTGCTTTTAATACTGGTGTTGTGATGTTTCAATGTAGCACCTCGGTCTTCTGGTGATTGATTTGACATCCAGATATACTCCAGAAGTCAGCTAATATGGCTGTTATACTATTAATAGAATCGTTAAGGTTGCTTGTGTATATCATTAGATCGTCCGTGTATAACGCAACTTTCAAGTTCCATCCCTTAAAACTAAATGGAGTAATGTCATGGTAATTCCTTATCTTCTCGGCCAGGGGTTCTATATATAAATTAAAAAGGTGGGGGGAGAGTGGACATCCCTGCCTGGTGGCTCTTTTGATCAGAAAACTTTTTGATAACCTACCGTTAATAAGTATTCTCGCCATGGGACGTGAATAGATGTTCATAATGGCTCTTAAAAAATGATTCCCTAGGCCATAGTGGAGAATAACTTCTTGTAAGAAAGACCAATTCACACAGTCAAAAGATTTGGCTGCGTCAAAGGTAAGGACCGCCAAAGATAGTTTCTCATGCACGGCGATGTCAATTGCTCCGATTATTTGGTGAGTAAGGTCGTGCAACTGTCTTCCCCTCATAAAGCCCTTCTGGTTGTCATGGATAAGATTATTTGATAATGAGCCAAATCTTCTTGCCAAGATTTGCATAAATATTTTGTAGTTATTGTTAAGGAGTGAAATCGGCCTGTATGATTCACAATTAAGAGCGTCTTTACCTGGCTTTAAAATTAAGCTAATGGTCACCTGATTCCATGTTGGTGGAGGTAATGTGCCCTCCAAGTAAATAGTATTAAACAAATCAGCCAATTCATGAGCCAAGGAATCTTTAAAAGCTAAATAAAGTTCATTTGGAATGGCGTCTAGACCAGCGGCTTTTCCTCTCTTTAATTTGTTTATCGCCTCTGCTACCTCCTCAGTTGTGATGACTGCATTTTGTGATTTGCATAAGTCTTTATCTAGTTTAGGGAGTTGTAAATCATTCCGGTAAGAACTTATAGCTGATGGGGAAGGCATCAGGTCTTCATCATATAGTTCCTGAAAAAAACGTACAAACGCATCCTCTATATCTGACACGTCCTCTACTCTACTTCCATTGATGCCTATTTTTAAAGCCATAGTTTTATTCCTATTGGAGTCAGTCTTAAGCTTCCAAGCTAGGAGTTTTCCACTGTTTTCTCCATACTCATAATGTGAAAAGCAACCAGCTTGCCACTTTTTCCCTACTCTCTCCTCCAGGAAAAGTGCTAGATCATTCTTCTTTTCTAATAATTTTCCCTTAGCTTTCCTTTTTTCTACCTCCAAAATTTCTGATTCTAACTTCTCCTGTTTCTTTAATATTTCAGATTCTAGCTGGGAAATTCTCTGCATTCTTCCTTTATTGTCACTTATTGCTGAGCTAATTAAGACCCCTCTAAGTACCGTCTTGTATGCATCCCAGGTTAGATTAGGTGGAGTTTCCCCCTTTTTGTTCTCCTTAAAGTAATTCATGGTTGAAATTTAGATTTTTCCTACTATTTCCAGGTCTAATAGGAGGGTACGATCTTGTGTCCATCTTTTCTCACCCTGTGTTTGATTAAGTTGAGCCTCTAATTGAACTAACAAATGATCTGATAGGTGAGCGGGTAGGTGTACAACCTTTTTAACTAGTTTACTAAAGAGTTTATCAACTAAAAAGAAATCAATTCTAGAAGTGTGACCATATTTGTGGTTCCTGTAAGTAAATCTGTTTTTTAAATCTCCTTTAGTTTCCCAAATGTCAACCAGACCCAGGTCTTCTCTTAACCTGTTCACCCCCTCTCTCATTTTAGGAAGGTTTGATGCTCTGTGGGTGTCTTTCCTTTGCGGGATTTAATAATATATTAAAGTCACCACCTATTATAATTGGAGTGGTTATTATTATTAATTGTGCATTTAAGGATTGTAGGGGTGTGGGGTCATCCGTGTTAGGGCCATAGTACCCTACCACCGCTAAGGAGGTATTACCTATCCTAATTTTAGCTATGGCCCACCTGCCTTTTGAGTCTACACAACTATCCGTTAAAGTTATGTTCGAATGGGTTTTAATAATGATTGCAACGCTTTTAATGGTGCACAACTGATTTGTGCAGACACTATTCCCAATCCACTTCTCATGTTTTATACTTTCCTGCCACTCTTCCTTAAGAAGGTGGGTTTCTTGTAATATGGTTATGTCACTCCTTACAAGCTTGAGGTATTCAAAAAATTTTTGTCGCCTTTTCCTTGTTCTCAGCCCATTAACGTTCCATGACATGAGTTTTAAATCGCCTAGCATATTAGGTTACAACTTTCCATTTTACCTTGATCCGGCTTGCTAAATACCTGTAAACTGGACAATATATATTTTTTCATTTTTCCCCAATGCTCCCCACCAAAAACAAACTTATTAAAATTGTGCACACAGGAAAACAACAACCCCTTAATCCTATCCATTCCCCACCCTGGAGAACCCTCCCTACATTCATCGGGCAAATTAATTACCCTATATGAGGTTCCGCCGTGGTGAGGTATTAAGTGTAAATAGGAAATAAGAGAAAAGCTGACTCTTACAACTTCCCATCATGGGTTCTTTTTAGCTTTCATTTGTTCTAAAAGTGATTCTACATCTTTTGGTTCTCGAATAGAATATTAGAATATAGAGCCGGGAATTGCATTTGTACTGTTGCACCTTCACTTCTCAAGTCTGACATATACTTTCCCAAAGCCCATTGCCTATCTGCTGTAGCCTTTGAGATATCAGAGCGAATTTTATAGTTATATCCATCTTTAAAGAGGGTACCTACTTTCAAGGCCATGTTCAGCACCTTTTCTTTTAGCATGTACGTTTTAAAGTTAACAAGAATTCTTCTTGGATTTTTTCTCATTTTGTTCTGTCTAAAAGGATCCCGATGTACTCTCTCCATGTCCTCATTCAGACTTTGTTCGTCTAGTCCTGGGACGGATTCTTTTAATAGTTGTACTATAAAACTCCTGATGTCTTGTCCCTCTGTGCCTTCCGCAATATTCCTCAGCCTTAGATTGCTCCTCCTTGAGTTGTTTTCCATGGCCTTGATTTTGTCTCTCAATTCTTTTTTAGTAGACCATATTTTTTCAATTTGGCTTTGACATAATTTCACCTCTTCTCTAGTTTGCACCACGGTATTCTCAATAGATACTACTCTGTCAGCTAAGGCATTAAACCTGGTCTCTAAGGCTTCACAAGCCGCCTGAATTTTTTCTTGATTCCTTTCAGACTTAGCAAAGCTGAGTTTCATTTCCCTAAAGAGTGACCCCATCAAGTCGCCTGACTCAGGTTTCTCCATGTTACCATTTCCCTGATGTTGAAATCCCTCATTTTCCTCATTTCCCTGTATCTCTTCCATAGCTTTGTCAACCTCATCCCCAGGATCATTTGACATAAGGGCGCTGTACCTGTTAGGCGATTCCATTTGGGGTACGGTCAAGGGGGGTATAGCTCTATTCTCAGCGGGAGGGTTCTCAATGGGCCCCTTTGGTTTCAATGCATCTTTTGGCAGTGGTGTCTAATCTTGAATTTTGAAGAAGGAGCGAATAGGTGGTATCATTTTTAAATGTGGTCCCTTTTTTTGTTGCTCTTTTTTGGCGGTTGTTGCAGCTCTAGTTGAGACTACAGCTGCTGTGCTCCCCTTCTTTTTCTGCTCTCTATGTTTTTTGTTGGGAGTGACCCCTGTATTTCCTTCTGATAAGCACCCACCTTGCCTCTCAACTTGGGCTTGCACCCTCTCCTTTTCAGGCTTAATAAATATAGGCAAAATGATATCTCCCTCTGTAGGTAGCTGCTCTGGATTCACCCGTTTATTTCTTAACATGTAGCAGAGGGAGTTTGTGCGAATTATTTCATTCCCCTCAGCGGAGTCCTCTTCCAGCGTGTCTATGGTTATTTTGTTACTGTTTTTTTCTATGTGATTTCTTAGCTGTACCGGAGTCAATGTTGGGGGAGACTGTGTAAGTAAGCTTATTGTATCTCCAAAAGACGTTGCGGAATTTATGCTTGAGTTTAGGGTGGTGGACAATCTGCGTTTAGCTTTGCCTTTATTTTTACCTTTTTTTTCCTAAAGGTACTCATGCAGACTGTGTCTCTAGTAACTTTTGCGGATGTTATCTCCCCTTCACTATTGTCCTTAAGTCCCCCCCGCTGGCCTGCGCAGTGCTGTTAACAAAACAGGAAGATTCCAATGCAGCTTAGAGAGATTTGTTTGTCAGCCCCCAGGAACTTACTTTGCTGAGCCGGTCCCGGGCTGACAGCTTGATTCCTCCTCCAGTGTTGCCGCTGCCCTGCCCTGTAGCCCTCACAGCGCTCCCCCACAGCTCCGCCTTTCTCCCTGCTCTCCGTCTTGCACAAACACTGCGGACGGCAGGCGAGAGGAAAACTGCCACGGGAGCCGCCTCAGACTCGTCCAACCCCCACCACGGTCGGCATCTGTAATACCCGGCAGCGTCTGCTTGAAGCTGATCACCTCTGAGCCTCGAGCTTGGAAACTGGTCCGTTCGATGAGTCCTCGCCACGCGCTGAAAAGACGCCGAAGGTCAGACCCTCCCCGACCTGAGAAAAGGTTCCCGCAATCACTTTGTAGTTATTCCATTTGTAAGAGCCGCTTTGTGCTTTGCGTGTCTGTAAACCTTACATCGGCAGAGCTCACAGCCATAGCTCCTATCGGGCCGCCATGTTCTCCAAATGTGTCCTCAGCCTTTCATGGCTTATTGTGTAACAAACAAGTCTGCATATTTTAAATTGGCTTTTATGAGCAAATATTTCTTTGCTTATGTAGGGACACGTTTAAAATAAAACGATTTCAAATCTAATTAATTGTGTCCAGAAATATATGTGAATTTATCCCTATATGATTTGGAGCCACCTTGTAGGGGAGTAAGACAATGTTCCCATTGTGTATAGGTAAAAAGAGTGCCTTGAACACTAGCTCAATGTGAATAATGTTTTCTACAATTATGGTAACATAACATTTCACCATAATTTGCAGAATTTAGATGCAAGTCCTCACTCTCTAAAGCATTGTAATATCCCAGCTCAGAGAGCATGTACAATAACATTATCCATAAAAACCATAAAAACATAAGAAATCTGCACTATTTCTGTAGGGCCAAAGATATCATAAGAGACCTTATCCCAAACATTTCCAACAGTTACTGAGGCAGCTGAAATGTTCAAGAGACAGGTCTCTTTTTAGCTTATATGAAGATGAGTGAGGCGTTAACACTAACCCTGGGCGTAGTTGCACCACTCGTGGCTACGCGAAGTGCACTTCACACTACGCGAGCTAAGCGTAGCTACGCAAACTGCATAGTGCACTGTGCAAAATGCTGTTTGCGCTGATTGCACAGTGCCGGATGCTTGTTCGCATTGCGCAATCAGTGCTTTCTCAACGCGGACTTGTAGTTTCTCTTTGAGAGCGGTCGCGAGCATACGCGACCACTCCCAATGAGAAACCTGACCTCCCTGCGTTGAGAATCTCACTGGGAGTTTTTTTTTCCACAGTCGCGATCGGCAACTTGATGTTGCTGATCGCAAATGAGGAAAAAGTCTCGTCGGGATGTCATTTTTCTCGCTTCCGGTCGCCAACTTGCCGTTGAGGACCGCAAGCAAAAAATGACCGCTGCGCTATTCTATGCATGTTTGCACTGGGCTACGTGCATTTCGCGTAGTGCAAAGAAGCGCAAACTTCGCAAACTACGTGAGCGTATCGTAGTGCTTCGCCAGGGTTAGTTAACACCTCGTCAGCCAGTTCTGTTGCAGAGTGTTCTGGAAGGTAATAACCATTGATCAGCAAGAAGAAAACTGTCACAAATCCAATCCAAAGGAAGAGGAAAACCAAGGAAAGATTCATCCAAACATATTTACAAGGAGGGACCATATAAGTGAGTTTCAGCCAGAAAAAGAAAACACAGGTTTTTTTAGGTGGAGTGTCTAGAATGGAGGAACTGTCAAAAGAGCTCAATGAAAAACCAAATGTTCCCACATAATAACCAGAAGCAGTTCATTGAAAAAAAGGAACCACATGCACAGTTAAAGAACTGATAGATTCAATGAGGGGTGGATCAGTATAAACTACATCAACTGCAGAAGACGCAGTAGTAACTACAGTACTCACTTCAGTCATGTGGCTGGAATTTGTAGCTGTATCTGGAATTTACAGAAATTCATTCTCCGCCCCCACAGCTGGGGAGAAACAACTTTAATGGTGCTCACCAGCTGCATAGGAATTTCCTGTATGGTAGCAAGAGGAGTTAGGGAACTACCATGGACTACTTGTGGCCAATGTTTTAGAATCAGCCACATGATGTAACTTTATGTGATCAATAGAGGGAAAAATTATTGTTTTAGAACCAGCAGAAGGTGGCAATATTACTGTTCTTGTACCTTGAATGCTTAGGGCAGCACCGGTGCACAGTATGATGGGCCAAATCCCTTCTTTACCACAAGCTTTTCTTGAACGAGAGCCCCAAATTGTGGAATTCTACACAAAGGAGTTGGCTGCTCTTTGATTCCTGCAGAGACAGACATCTTCAACTGTTGGTTGGATTGTCCATTGTGGAAGTTGTGTAAATACTGTAAGATAGCACAACAATCATTTACATCGAAGGGCATGGCTACCGCCATAATGTCTGGCCAATCTAGTTCTGGAACGTACATTTTGATGCCAAAGGGACCTCGCATGGGGTCCAACCACCAAGAGATCTTTTAGAGAGATTAGTAAGTGCACTTTGTACCCCATATAGATGGTGGATATAACTACGCTGCAACTTATCTTTAAGGTCTGCCACCTTTTCCCAAGGTGATTTATACTTTATTGTGTTGCTTTTAGAATCTTTGAATCCATTGTGGCACCAATAATGCAAATTGTCATTAAAAGACTAGAGACAATAATACGAATCACACACCGTAGGCTTGGAGAATTCTGGACCCATACATTTCGGTGCAAACAACAAGGTTTTTAGTTCAGCTAACTGCACAGTGCAGTCCCCCTAGGGCTATGTGCTATTTTTTTGTGGTTGGAATTTTCTGTCCAACATCAAATCAAGAACAGTGGCATATGTCACTGAATATTGATGCTTAGTACTTATAGAAGGTTGGGCTGAACCACTAGTATAAACAAAATATTTATACTGCTCAAGAGGCAAAATATTGTTGGGCATGGGATAAATCTTCTCATATTTAAGAAACACTTGTGCCTGAGACAACCACTGTTATGGATGTTGCTCACTGTATCCATTTAGGATTGAGAGCTTTAGCATTAGGAGTGCTTGCTTTGGTAACAGTCTCTAAGGATTGAATAAGAGTTATGACAATTATCTATCTCCCTTATGTCTGTGTGTTTTGAAGTACTGGGAAAATCAGGATGAAATAATTCATACAATGATTTAATGCGCTGTGCATAATCAGGTAGGTATGTTCTGCCGAAATTAAGGAATCCTATCAAGGATTTCATTTTACATGGAGTGTTTGGAGGCTGCAACAGAGCACACTTCTCTAGGAAGTGAGTTGCAAGGCTTTTTCCTTCATGTGTAAATTTGTAATCTAAAAGTAGGACACTTAGAAATGCTATTTTAGATTTCTTGAAGTTGAATTTTCAGCCAGATTTGGAATATTATGCAATCCACTCTGGCCAAATTATATGATTACCTCATCATTCGTCAGGTAGATATCATCTGCATAGGACAATGCATTGCTGTCAATATCTTGTAGAAATGACAATATATGGGTCGTAGTTAGTCCAGGACTGTTCTTATTCCCCATAGGGAGTCAAAAAATGCGATTCTGAAATCCCAGCTCTGAGAAGGCAGTCCAATCTCCGCTTTCAGGTGCTATATTTTAACAAAACAGAAATCATTGGAAATATCCAATGTTCTTATGCATTTTTTATGGACTATATTATTTACAAGTGCCGTACTGTGTGTATTTTGAATTGCATATGTGCCTGTATGACTGTTTAAATGTCTATAGTCTAAGATTATGTGATATGAAAGATCCAGTTTCAAAACAGGAAAAGGGGGATTGTTTATTTGAGAGACACAGGGTTCAAATACTACCTGGTACTTCAACTAAGAGAGAATTTCTCCACAGGTGCCTTAGTATCCTGTTTTATGGTGTATTGTAGTTGCAATTTTGCGCTGGACTGTATGGGTATACATGATAAGGGGAGTCCTTATCCCAGTCAGCATGATTGAGAAATAAAGCTGGGGCTAGTACAAGAGCCATTCTGCTGCATAGGCTTGTTTGATTTAGTCAGGCACAAGCACTAAAAAAGATGAAAGTATTACATCCTTTCCCTGTGTGGATGTTTAGACAAACTGCAGGGGCCAATCGACCTCCGCTAAAAGAATGTTGTATGATAATGTTACATTTTCTCAGAATATTGCTTCAATGGTGTGCTGTATGTCACCCTCAATTTGTATATCTAATTAATATACTCTATATGGAGGGACTATGTGCCCGATGGAGAGAAAACAAAACAAATATATCCACTTGGTTTTGTTATTGATTTAATATTTACTTTCCTCTAATTAAACAATGATTTTTTTTTTAATTAAAAATTCAGTTTAATGGTGTTGCTGTATTTTTATTAAATAGTAAGGAAGAGTACGTTTTAGAAGATTACCTTTTACCTGGCTGAAGCTCCTGGAGGCTAATTTGCATTTGCTCTCCAACTTCTTCCAGCCAGGGATTAGCATTTGAATAGGTGTGAAAAGGTATTAAATGCCTACCAGGAGCTACACGATAGGTCACTGTAATTTCCTAGTCAACCTGAATGGGCATAGATGACTCCTCGAAACCTTACTGGATATAAAGTGTGGATGGAGCCTGTTGGCATCATTGTTTACACTACAGGGTCAAATCCTGCTGGAGTGGCAAATCCTGTTTGAAAGACCTTATTGGGGTTCACCTGTAACACTTCGGGCAACACTTGTGAGGGAGAAAACAGGATGCTGAAACAGTTTTTGTGTATCCAATGCCTGAATGCGGAAAATCCTGCTGTTGGCCTACAAGATGTCTCTTTATGAGTTTTACATATAACGCGTGGGGTGCACTTGAAAGGAGGACAGCAGGGTGCCAAGACAATTCTTAGGTATTCACTCTCTGGTTGCTAGATCTGCTTTTGCCCTACCAGACTTCTGTCACCACATTTATTGGGGGGAGGACAGGGGCTTCCATAAACTGTATTTTAGTGTTAGATGCTGTGGGACACCTGGATTACACAGTATACTACTCACACACACCCTAAGCCCCAGAACCCAAGTTCAGCGTGACAAAAAATAAATCCACCTTGAAAATGCCCAAAGTCAATAGGGTTGGCCCCTGGAACTTATAATCCATTGGTTAGAACTCACCCAAAAGTCATTCTTACCCAATAGCCTGTGTCAGGCATAAATGTTGCATCTCCTTTCACCCACTTCAGAACACTGCTGGACCTCAGCAAGAATAGAAAAGGACTGCACCAGCTGTCTGGAACCTCAGAGGACTGAAGCTGCTGTCTTTTTATCCAGGACAAACAAGGGGACTTGGAGGGTCATAAGGTTGACCTCCTGTTCAAGCTATAGGGATATCACTGCTATGTGGTCACATTAGGCCTGGTCGAAAACACCATCATTTTACATGCTCACATTTAAAGTAACCCTGGACGCAGTGCTCCACTCCGTCCACGGAGTGTGCGTAGTGTTGCCTACTTCGCGATTCGCAAAGTAGGCATAGTAGGCAACACTACGCACACTCCATGGTGGAGCGAAGTTGTTGCCTGCCTCCCGCCTCCCTCCCGCCCTCTTCTACATGGCCAATTTAATGTTAAACAGATTAAAAGTAACTATATAGGACTTACCTGATATAAAGCGTCCCTGGGCTCCCTCTTCCTGCTGTCTCACCGACTTCTTCCAGACAAATGTGCATGCGCGGGTGCCAGCGCATGCGCATTTCTCGCAAGAAATGCGCATGCGCAGGCGCATTTGTCTGGAAGAAGTCGGCGCGACAGCAGGAAGAGGGAGCCTCTGTAAGCCGCATGTTAGGCAAGTCCTATTTAATTACTTTTAATCTGTTTAACAGTAAATTAGGCATGTAGAAGAGGGCGGGAGGGAGGCGGACGGCGCGTAGTGGGGCTATGCGAAGTGTGTGGGTGGGCGGAGCTTCCTCCCCACTTCGCGGAGCTTCGCGTAGCCCCACTGCGTACCCTACGCCCACCTTGACATCTTTTCTTGAATGTTAACACTTGACACACATTCAGTATGAAGGCAAAGCTTCCCTGCACAAAATGGTGTTGTTTGTTATTACTTGCTCAGGGACAGGTTTGTCAGGATAGAATCAATAATGACAGCCTGACTGGGGCATTGACATGATAAAATGGGAGAAAGTTTATTATATAAACAACATCACTCCTTTATTTAATAGAGTAGCTTTTTGCTGACTCTGTTGAGGTCGCCCCATGCTGAAATTCCAGCCCGGCTGCCTCCATTTTACCTCTTGAGTGTGATGGTGCCCAGCTCTACACCAAGAAGGACTCCCTGATTAAACATACCCACAGGTAACTGGGGAGAAAGATCCCCACAGGGATTCTGGCAGATTCCCTCACCCTAGGCACAATAGGATAGGGAGCGCTAGGTAGGAGCATAACTATACTTACATGCAAGCATGTATTCTACATACCAGCACAATGATTCTTTGCCATTCTTGGGATGCTGATTACTCTCTTTTGTTTCCTTCTGTTGATTCTTGCAGCACATGTATTTTATACAGGAATCTTATTGCTACAATAAATATTTGAAATGCCAATTTGAGTATTTCTTGTGTCTCCCTTTGGGCATCTATGAGTTACCAAACGAAAGGGATTTAGATCTGTTTCCACAATTTCCTTGGGGAGTCAGGGTTGTCATGTTCTGAGGTTGCACATACCACCTATTACCTTGCTAGGTTAGGGGTACACATGGTGCATTGTGAGCTAACCAGAACCCAGGCCAACATATCCTGATGGTGTGTGTGGACTTTGTCTAATGCAGTCTTGATGTTTTTGTTGTCCAACAAATGCACAGTTTTAATGAGAAAGTATGAAGCTTATGACACATCAAACTGCAGCAAGACTTTCCTGCAACTGCTCAGCTGACCAGTGGCAAATAGACTTGGACTTGACCCTGCTGTTGGCCTCTGCTTAACACCCTATGAGTGTTTAAGTGGCTCCTCATAGGTCTCGGGAGGCTTTAGAAGTGTACTTCTGTGATGGATTTGTACTTAATAGACTAAGGGCCTAATTTATATTTTGGAGGTCAGGACGTCCTCTGCTGGAGCGATGGATACAAATTACACTTTCCCTTATGGTGGTCAAGACGACCAAATTTATAAATGTTTGTCGGGCCAAAAGACACATTTATAGGAACCACCATCAAGACGAGACCTATCAATGCATTTTAGCATTGCCGTATGACTCCGTCAAACATGAAGGGGCCGTTAGACAAAGGTACTTTATTTTTCAAAAACAAAACCCCAAAGAGGGATTTTGTTTTTGAAGCAAAAATGGACCCCTTGCCATGTGAGTTATCTCCCATGATGAAGGGGGATTTCATAGTTTTTACTACCCCTTACTGCTAGGGTTTTCCTAGTGGTGACAGGCAGTGAAAATTGACCTCTATGTCTGCTCATCTTAATTTGGTGGTCAGGCATAGAGGTCAACCTCTGATGGCCCTTACACCATCTGGCTGCAGAAGGGGCCTCACCCTGGCAGAGACGGAGTAATCTCTTCCTTGTTTACAACAAAGGCCCACCGACCTGTAAATCTATTGGGCGGTCCATTATGTTGGCGGGAAAAGTACCCCTTTGCCACTGCAATAGAGTACCCTTTCAACTAAGATATTTTTTTCAGTTTAGTAAAGTTTTATTTTGTATAAGAGAAGAAAGTACAACATAAGATAACAGCATGACAAAAATCTGAACCAATATGAGAGAACAATGGGAGATAAAGTGATAGGAAAGAATGGTTCGGGTAAAATATGAAAAGAAAGAAAATAGAAGAAAAAGAGAAAGAGAAGTAAAGAAAAGAGAAAAGAGGGGGAAAGAGAAAGAAGGAGGGATGGTTAGGGAGGGGGACAAGAGGATAAGAAGGTAGCAAAAGGTAGCCAGGTAAGGTCAGATTTAATTTTTAAAGTGACAGAAGAAGAAGAAGCAATTGCAATTCTGTGCTCATCACAAATGAAATTCCACCATGTATGCACAGACAATTTGGTATTATCCTTCCAACATGACAAAATTACTTTGAAAGCAGTTGCAATGAAAAGATCAAATAATTTAGCATTATAGGAATGTAAATCTAAAACATCAGATATGGAACCTAGAAAAACGTGCAGCGTAGAGAATGGTTCAGAAAAATGAAAAACACGCATGCAATAACCCCAAACTGAGCTCCAAAAAGTAAGAACAGAGGGGCAATCAAACAGGAGGTGTTTGAGCGTGCCAGGATGAGATGAACATGACCAGCAGAGGGGGGAGGATGAAGGGGAGAATTTGGTTATGCTTACAGGGGTAATAAGAGCTCTATGGTATAGAAAAAGAAGTGATTGAGTAATACGAGCTGAAATCGAAGTCTTAAACAACTTACACCATAAACGATCCCAAACATCAACAGATAACGAGAAGGATAAATCAGTTTCCCAAACAGTTTCAATAATGGTTTTAGGTCTAAGACCAACAGTATCTAATAACAGTTTATAAATTAGAGCAGCTTTAGCAATTTGTTGAGTAAACAAAGGATATAGAGGAGAGGTAGGAGTAAGGGAAGGAAGGAGATCAAAAGGAGGAAGGGTAGACAAATGAGATAAAATGGCAGAAGTAATAATGTCATATTCTTTGCGAAAGTGTACAGGTAAATCAAACATGGTTTGCATTACAGAAAATGGAAGAATGGAGGAATCAGAGAAAAATTGGTATACAAACATAATATCCTTTTCTTTCCAATACTTGAAATAAAAAGATTTACCCTTATACTTAAGATATTTGTTATACCATACACTAGAGGAAAGAAAACATTGTAAGGGTGAGGAATCTTTCGAGAAAACAGTGTGCAGTAGAGTATGGGAGTATTTCAGTACAGGATGAGTAGTCAAAAATGAACAATGTGACATAAATAGAGATTGTTGGAAAGTAAAATCCTTTAACAAGGACCGTTCGAGTGCAATCCATTTGGGCAGAGGGGTATCAATGAAATTGAAAGCCAATGAAAAAGCTTGTTTTATTAAAAAGGCAGAGTGGTATGACTGAAAGTCAGGAAAGCGAACCCCACCTTCAGATTTCGGGCGTATAAGTTTATGTAGAGCAATACGAGGTCTCTTATTATTCCACAAAAATTTAGAGCAGATGGAGTTCAACCGGTTAAAATATAATTTAGGGATTTTCACCGGAAGCATGGAAACAGTGTACAAAATATGTGGGGAAATCATCATTTTAATGGTGTCTAAACGACCCCACCAAGAAAGAAAAAGGGGAGACCATAATTGAAGAAGTGACTGAATTTTTTGAGTAAGGGAAGTAAAGGTCAGTTTAAGTGTGTCACCTAAAGTAGAGGAGAACCAAATACCCAATTATTTGATCTTGGAGGGACACCAGGCGAAATCAGTTGATGCAAACATATGTTGGTAGCAGGATGAGTTTAAGGGTAGGACCTCCGTTTTAGAGAGATTAAGCTTATATCCAGAAACAGAGGAGTATAAGCGGACTTCTTCTAAAAAAGGAGGAAGGGAAGAAACAGGATTAGCCATGTAAACCAGGACATCATCGGCATAAGCCGAAATTTTTGTCTCAAATGATGACAATTTGAACCCATTAATGAGGGGGTTAGAACGGATTTTAATGAGAAAGGGTTCAAGGCAAAGAATAAAAAGTAAAGGGGAAAGGGGGCAGCCTTGTCTTGTTCCTCTGGTTAAGGCGAAAAATTTTGAAAATTGATTATTAACAAAAACACTTGCACGAGGAGCAGAATATAGTAGTTTAACTAAGGAAATGAAAGAGGGGCCAAACCCAAACCATTGTAATGATTTGAACATGAAAGTCCAATTAATACGGTCGAACGCTTTCTCAGCGTCCAGGGATAAGGCAGCTAGGGGGGCTTTAAAATTTTTACTATGTGAAATAATATTGGCAAAAACACAGGCATTGTCAGCAGGAAGTCTACCTTTCACAAAACCGACTTGATCAGTGCTGATTAGGAGAGGGATTATGGAGTCAAGGCGGGCAGCTAGAATTTTGGCAAAAATTTTACAATCGTAATTAATGAGGGAGATAGGACGGACGTTTTTACACAAGGAGTGGTCTTTGTCAGGCTTAGGGATTATGATAATTAGGGCATCCAAAAAGGATCCAGAGGCTTTGGCATTAGTAATAAAGGAGTTAAAAAGTTGTAACAGATGAGGAACAAAAATAGTGTGCATGGTAGAATAAAACTCAATTGGGAGACCATCTGGGCCAGGGGCTTTCGATTTCTTTAGGGATGTAATTGCCTTGAGAATTTCCTGAGGAGTAATGTCAGACTCTAATTGCTGGAATTCGGTAGGGAGAGATGGGGGAGGGGGTAGGTCATTGAAGAAACGGGAGAGATCATCATCATCAGGAAGCGTATCATCAGTATATAGGAGTTTATAGTAGTTATGGAATACTTGTGCAATATCCTCATCAGATGAAACCAGGGTGTTAGTTACTTCATTGAGAATGGGGCCAATTGATTTTCGTTCAGATTTAATTTTGAGATAATTTGCTAGCATTTTTCCAGCTTTATTCTGCCCCCCATAAAATTTAGATTTAATCTTCAAAAGGGTGTTACAAGCTTCAACCGTGGCAATTTGATTAAGGTCAGATTTGGCTTTGACAAGTTGGAGGAGAGCGTCAGGATTCTTGGAAGAAAAATAAGAGTGTTCTAGGGTCTTGATTTTGGAGAGTTGGGCGATATATTTAGCACGGTTGAGTTTTTTCTTCTGAGAAACATATGAAATAGTGAAACCACGTAAGGCAGCTTTAAAGGCATCCCAATTATTCGAGACTGATGTGTCATCAGGTAAATTGAGGGAAAAGTATTCAGAAATGAAATCTTTAACTTTAGACATAAAGACCGAATCAGAGAGAAGGAAAGTATTAAATTTCCATCGATTAAAAGAGGAGGATGTTTGAGCTAGGTCAAAAGTGGCATAAACAGGTGCATGGTCCGACAAAAAAATAGAACCAATTTCGGATTTCTGAATTGCAGGGAGAAGAGATTTGCTGACTAGAATATAGTCAATTCTGGACCTGGTGTGGTGAGCATTGGAGTAAAATGTATATTCGAGCGAGTTCGGATTGCATGTCTTCCAGACATCAAAAAGGGGACGTGAGGCAATGGCCGATTGAAAGGATTTATGTGTCTTATCAGGCTGGAATTTGGAGGAAGACAGTCTATCAGAAAAGGGATCTAACCATTGGTTAAGGTCACCAGCTATGACAATGTTAGGGCAGTCAATGGAGGATATGAGGACTTTGACGTCAGACCAAAACTTAGGATCTGGTCGGACAGGCCCATAAACATTTAGGAGGACCATCGGTTTGTTTTGTATCACCACTTTTGACAGAACCCATCAACCCCCGTCATCCGTTTGAGATGAGATAATTTGAACATCCAAACCTTTACAAAATAGTATAGCAACACCACCTTTTTTATCAACAGCAGGAGAAAATACAACTTGACCCACCCAAGCCCTCTTAAGTTTCAATGATTCAACATCTGTACAATGAGTCTCTTGGAGAAAAGCAATCTGAGCATTTAACTTGGATAAGTGGGATAGTACCTTCTGACGTTTAACAGGGTGTCCAAGACCACGAACATTCCACGTCACAAAATTACACATGATGGAAGACAAGGTAGAAGGATAACATCTGGGTCCAATACACTGCGGGTGAACAACTACAAGGGAAGACAGTGGAGACAAACACGTTAAAAATGAGAACCAAATACTGAATGTGACAAAAGGCAAGGAAAGTCGGGTAAATATGGGGAAACATTAGACGAATGAGCATTTCAAGCATAAGGAAAGAAGAAGGGGAGCAACGAGAAGTACAGTAGATAATAAGAAGAAAGGAAGATAGGCACACAAAGAAAACCACGGAACATAAATGAACATGGGGAGAGCATGCATGGCCTGTGAAAAGAAAAAAGAGAGAAGAAAGAAAGAGATGAAGAAAGAGAACAAACAGATCAAGGCAAAGAAGCCAGATCTGAGAGAACAGAGAAGAGCTAGACATTAGGAGCATGGAGACCCCGGCGAAGGCGCCAACCCCACAGAGCGACGGAAAACGCGGGAATATAGATAGGAGATAAACAAAAAGAAGAGAAGTCGTAGGGAAGAATTACAAGAGAGAAACCAGGACAAGGCCACAACAGTCGTCAGGACATAAGATAAGTGAATGCAGGAAAAATATAAGAATCATTTTCAGTCATTGGTGTCCATAGTGGAAGAGGCAGCAGAAACATTCCGGAGATATTCTCGAAGCTTCAGAGGATCATCAAATGTACGGGAACGACCGTTGTGAGTTATTTTGCAGAGACAGGGATGTAGGATTCCATATTGAATGTGCAAGTCCCTCATATGTGGTCGTAAATTGAGGAACTCCTTGCGACGAGCATTCGTGGCGTTTGATAAATCCTGGGCAAGAAAGATGGTATGTCCCGACCAGAGGAGGCGACGTTTAAGTCTCGCAGCTTTAAGAACAGTCATCAATTCGGTGAATTCAAGAAAAAGCAGGATAATGCCTCTAGGTTTGGTCGGGTTTGACGTGGGTCGGCCCAAACGGTGAGCACGCTGTATATTTAGAGGAGTAGATTCTGGTTGGAGGTCCAAAAGTTCATAGAGGAATTTGTGGACGAAGGACACCATGTCGGTCCCCTCAAGGGACTCCGGAACACCATAAATACGAAGGTTATTCCTTCTGTTACGATTTTCAAGGTCCTCTGTGTGAAGTTTCAACTGCTGTATCTCCTTTTCAAGAATAGGAATTTTCGTAGATACATCCTGGACGTCACTGATGCGTTGTTCGAGTTGTAAAACCTTGTTCTCCATAACGACCCAGCGCTCTTCTATCTGCTTGAGCTTCTCGTTAGCTGCCACCATAAATGGTTGTAAGCCACGTACCTCTTCTAAAATGGAGTCCAGCACAGGGTTCTGAGAGGAACGAATAGGAGAAGGAGGGTCATTCTTGAGGCGTTTCGGTGTAGTACCGGTGACAGAAGATCTCGCATGTCCCGCGTTCTGAGACATGATACCAACAGAGGGGCAAACTTGGAGGACCACAGGAGGGAAAGTCACACCGCAAGATCCAAAACGTTGAGACCCTATATATAGAGCGAGCAGAGGCACTGGGAGGAAGAGGCCGTAGAAGAGGTACTACGGAGCAATGGAGAAGCAACAACTCAAACCCACATGGTGTGCGACGAAATGGAGCAAAAATCAAGGCAATATGCAAGCAGAAAACCATCCAGGAATATTGCAGAAAAGCAACAGCAAAGCGTCCATAGGAATTGAGACCCCAGGGGATCAACTGGTACACCACAGAAGGTTATAAGTAGATGAGAGGGAGGTGTTGGATAGTGCGCCAGACACACCACAAAATGGCCGCCGCTAATCAATATTAATATAATGAGAGGACATGAAGAGAGTTGCAGCGCCAAAAGTCGCGAGGGTAGAGTAGGAACATACTAGACGGTCCCCACAACATACCTTAGCAACATATGGCCATATGGCGTAGCAGGAGAAACAACAGGCTGCTGATGCGGCAAATGTGAAGAGAAAACGGAACGCGAGCTCGGCGGCACAAAATGGCGGCCGCTCGCGTCCCACAACAGCCGAGGGATGTTTACCGGCAAAACTGGTGGAAATCGGCAATCAGGAGGGCCGCCGCATCGCGCAGCAGACGGGGACCATGTTCCGCCGTACAGGGATGCCGCTTGCTGGTCTCCGCATATGAATAAAATATCGGGAAAAGAACTTCAAGTCCCGCGTCGTCACGGAGCTCACGGAGGATGCGCCATTACTCGCCGGCGCGTAAGCCACGCCCCGTCTTCAACTAAGATATTAATTAGGCCCTAAGTCAGAAGGTCAAACCTTTGACCAGGATGAACCTGATTCGGGTATCCAACCAGAACTCTATCATGATCAGCATCAAATTGTGTGTAGGCCCCAATCTACTGCGACCATTGACTATCATTAGAACCAAAATTCATATCTCTGGTTTCCCTTGTGGACTTTTGTCATTTGGTGGCATTTTTGTTTATTACAATTAATTCTGTTTTTCTAATTCAGTTTGGGATTTTATTATTCAGCATTTTGACTTTACTACGGCATGAATGGTAAAGGAATGCGTGGTTAAGACGCATTTGTGGTTGGGCTGCGTGGTAGAGACACACATTGTAAAACCATTTGTGCCTTTATCATACAACTATTTCTCTTTAATGGACTTGTCTGATTCTTTTGATAGCCTTAACAGATCTAAGCTGTTGGACCTTGTGACCCAAATGGATGCGGCTAAGGGACTTGTGGGTAGGGAAAAATGGAGAATGCACTGAGCCTCGGAGCCTACAGCGAGAGGTCTAGCAGGATGTATGCTGGCACCAATCCTCTTTCTGGTGTTTATCAACAAACTAGAGACAGCCCTAGAAGGTTTAGGCACAGACATCCCTAAAATCATGAGTAGGATGGTGCCGGCTTTACTATATGCTGACGACTCTGTCCTACTGGTCACAACCTCTAACGGGCTGAAGATCCTCATTGACAGCATAGTTGACTTCATGGAGGACCTCAACCTGGAAACCAATAGGTCCAAGACATTTATAATGTTTTGTGGCCCAAGGAATGAAAAGACCCATAGTATCTACATTAAGGCTCATCAAGTTGAGCTTGTGTGATTATTTCCCTATTTAGTTATCACTTGCCTGGCTAACAGGTGTTCCACCTTCATGTGTGTCACTGAGTAAGCATGGGCGTAAAATCCGCTCCGATCGCGGATTTTTCGGATTTTCGGCAAATTCGCAATCCGTGAACTCTCGCGAATTTGTCGAAAATCCGTGAATCCGCTCGCGGCGGATTTTTTGCTTGGTTGCGGCGCGCGGCGTGGTGCACGGCGTTCACTTTCCGTCATTAAGCGTTTGCCGAGTTGTTTTTCTCGATCATATTTAGCGAGTGCCGCGCCATTTTGGATCTTGCTGCGTGATCCCGCGGGAGTTTGGCGCCCGCGAATACATAATCGCGGCTTGCCACCTTGCACAGCATACCTCGCGAGAGTTCGCAATTGCGAACACGTAGTTGCGGCGGAAAGGAACAATCTCGCACTCGCGAAATAGAGATTTTGCAATTCTGCACAAGAAAATCACCAGCAAACAGGATAAACCTTCAGAAAATTATGATTTTTATCAGAATCAGTCCTCAGGTTGACATTTGCATGGCCTTTTTTTTTGCAAGGAGTCCATTTTGGGGGGGGGGGAGGAAGGAAGTGCCCCACAGTCTCCAACTTCCTGTTCCTGTCCAGCAGGCTCCTCCCAGTGCTTTGTCCATCTCCTGGTCACTTTCATTTGGATCTGGAGCTGGAAGGATTACTTTTTGTGGGTGCTGCTGGATATTTGGATTTGAGGCCTTTTTGACTGTCTTTGGATCACTTTTGGATTAGAAATCAACTTTCACAAGTAAGTTTGTTTGGGGCATTACAGTTGCTGCAAGTACAATTTTGGAACTTTTTCAGAACATTAAATAAATTATATTGTTGGTAGCCACAGTATCCAGTAGGACCAGGGTTGGTTAGGGGTGCATGATACAACTGTTTTGTTGAATTTAAACACCATTGAGGCCATGGATGGGCTGGGATTGTGCTGATTTTATTGTTTTTTGTCGTTTTTTCGGGGCTGCTGGTGGGGCCTTTTGCCAAGGGGTAGTGGTGCATGGACTGAGTGTGCCTGTAGTGTGGTCTCACTCTCTTTAATGTAAACATCATGGATGGCATTGGATTGTGGTGATTTCTGGCTGGTTTTCTGTTTTTTGGGGGTGTACTGTTGATGTGGACTGTGGCCATGTGGGTGGTGGTGGTGGCCATCTTGAGTCCTGGCTGGTACAGGCAACATGTGCTTGGGGTGTAAGGGGCCATTTTGAAGAGAGGCAGTGTCTGAGGCCTGCACTTATTTTGCCTACTTTTCATCCATTATGCCCAGGGGTAGTGAGTGTTGCATGGGCCTAGTGTTTCTGAGGGGTGTCTTCTTGAATTTAAACACCATTGAGGCCATGGATGGGCTGGGATTGTGCTGATTTTATTGTTTTTTGTCGTTTTTTTGGGGCTGCTGGTGGGGCCTTTTGCCAAGGGGTAGTGGTGCATGGACTGAGTGTGCCTGTAGTGTGGTCTCACTCTCTTTAATGTAAACATCATGGATGGCATTGGATTGTGGTGATTTCTGGCTGGTTTTCTGCTTTTTGGGGGTGTACTGTTGATGTGGACTGTGGCCATGTGGGTGGTGGCCGTCTTGAGTCCTGGCTGGTACAGGCAACATGTGCTTGGGGTGTAAGGGGCCATTTTGAAGAGAGGCAGTGTCTGAGGCCTGCACTTATTTTGCCTACTTTTCATCCATTATGCCCAGGGGTAGTGAGTGTTGCATCATGGGCCTAGTGTTTCTGAGGGGTGTCTTCTTGAATTTAAACACCATTGAGGCCATGGATGGGCTGGGATTGTGCTGATTTTATTGTTTTTTGTCGTTTTTTTGGGGCTGTTGGTGGGGCCTTTTGCCAAGGGGTAGTGGTGCATGGACTGAGTGTGCTTGTAGTGTGGTCTCACTCTCTTTAATGTAAACATCATGGATGGCATTGGATTGTGGTGATTTCTGGCTGGTTTTCTGTTTTTTGGGGGTGTACTGTTGATGTGGACTGTGGCCAATGGCCATGTGGGTGGTGGTGGTGGCCATCTTGAGTCCTGGCTGGTACAGGCAACATGTGCTTGGGGTGTAAGGGGCCATTTTGAAGAGAGACAGTGTCTGAGGCCTGCACTTATTTTGCCTACTTTTCATCCATTATGCCCAGGGGTAGTGAGTGTTGCATGGGCCTAGTGTTTCTGAGGGGTGTCTTCTTGAATTTAAACACCATTGAGGCCATGGATGGGCTGGGATTGTGCTGATTTTATTGTTTTTTGTCGTTTTTTGGGGGCTGCAGGTGGGGCCTTTTGCCAAGGGGTAGTGGTGCATGGACTGAGTGTGCCTGTAGTGTGGTCTCACTCTCTTTAATGTAAACATCATGGATGGCATTGGATTGTGGTGATTTCTGGCTGGTTTTCTGTTTTTTGGGGGTGTACTGTTGATGTGATCTGTGGCCATGTGGGTGGTGGCCGTCTTGAGTCCTGGCTGGTACAGGCAACATGTGCTTGGGGTGTAAGGGGCCATTTTGAAGAGAGGCAGTGTCTGAGGCCTGCACTTATTTTGCCTACTTTTCATCCATTATGCCCAGGGGTAGTGAGTGTTGCATCATGGGCCTAGTGTTTCTGAGGGGTGTCTTCTTGAATTTAAACACCATTGAGGCCATGGATGGGCTGGGATTGTGCTGATTTTATTGTTTTTTGTCGTTTTTTTGGGGCTGCTGGTGGGGCCTTTTGCCAAGGGGTAGTGGTGCATGGACTGAGTGTGCTTGTAGTGTGGTCTCACTCTCTTTAATGTAAACATCATGGATGGCATTGGATTGTGGTGATTTCTGGCTGGTTTTCTGTTTTTTGGGGGTGTACTGTTGATTTGGACTGTGGCCATGTGGGTGGTGGTGGTGGCCATCTTGAGTCCTGGCTGGTACAGGCAACATGTGCTTGGGGTGTAAGGGGCCATTTTGAAGAGAGGCAGTGTCTGAGGCCTGCACTTATTTTGCCTACTTTTCATCCATTATTCTCAGGGGTAGTGAGTGTTGCATACTTGCATGGCCCTAGTCTTTCTGTGGGGTGTCTTCAATATAAACATCATGGATGGCATGGGATTGTGCTCATTTTTCTGTGTTTTGTCGATTTTTGGGGTGTATAACTGAACTGATGTTCCTCTGTCTTCCATTGCTTTTAGGTGCACAAGACTCAAGAGAACCACCAGTGCCAGGAAGAAGTCCTGCAGCGGTGTGTGTGTGTGCAGCATAACGTTACGCGACGTCACGTCTGGACACAGACAACTCTGCAACTCGTGCAACTGCTGCCTGCTGTTCTGACCTGCTCTGAAGAAGATGGTCCCAAAAAAAGTAACCCGTAGCTCCTCTAGCAAGAAAGGTGCCAGTAAGGAGCAGAAGAAGCAAGTTACCAAGGAGACTGGTGTGCCACCCGCCCCTTTTTTTGGGAGTAAAAAAAAAAGTATGCCTGCAGCAGCAGCGGGATCTGCTGGGGACCAAGCTGGCAGCAGCACCCCCGCTCCATTGGGTTCAGTGCCACCACCACCACCACGCCAACTTAAGTCCAAGCCCTTGAGTGCTGCAGAGGCAGCCAGTATAGTTCTTCAATCACCATCGACCAGTGATGTTGGCTCATCGCAAGAAAGCAGCAGCAATGTCCCTCAATCAACACAGGTTGTTGTAGCTCATCTGACGAGTGTTGAACAACCACAGCCGCAACAACAATCACATGTGCAAGTACAAGCCAAGTACATGTGGAAGGAGAGGCAGCGCAAGGAGATGCGCAAGCAGAGGTGCATGGAGGGTCACAAGTGCCCATAATAGTTGTTCCTCCCGAAGTAGGGGCACATCAGGAAATCGACAATCAAGGCGAGGTATCATTTGAGGAAGCCACTCCTCCTGATGATCCTTCATTGTCTTCCACACCCCTAGCAAGGAAGAGATCAAGGGTGGTGTCTACATCTTCTTCAAGCACACCTCCTTCTGATGATACGGATCAAACTTGGGAACCAGCACCACTGCCGTCTGAGAGTGAGGCACACCATGATCCGACAAAGGTAGTTAAGCGTAAAAGGAAGCTCGTCCAAAGTCTCGGAGTTATGGAGTGTGATGAGGCTCAACAAGAAGTGGCGGATACTGCTGCTGATGAAGACTCTGCCAACGACGACCCAGTCATCATAAAGGTCACTGCAGCCCCAGCGGGCATGCAGCAAACAGACATTTTGACCCTAGCCCGAAGAGCTGCTGAGCGTGATGATGATGATGTTGTCGATGAGGAGGCAGTGGAAACACCACAATCATTGGAGTTAAGTAGTACACCAACTCGTCCCGCTTCCATATTTCTTTCTGGCAAGAAGAGACCTCCATCCATCTCGACCTTAATTAGTGGCGGTGAAAGTGCACAACGTACAAAAGTTGGGCAATCCAGATCCTCCACTTCATCTGGCATTAGCTTCATGACCACCACCACCAGTATCGCCGCCTCCTCCAGGTCCCACAGACACTTCAAGTCCCCAGTTTGGGACTTCTTTACTGTTTGTCAAAAAAATCCAAAGTTTGCCATTTGTACCCTTTGTAAGCTTGCAGTTAGTCGTGGTAAGCCAGGTACCAACTATGGTACCGGAGGCCAGAGAGGTCATCTTAGGAGACAGCACACTGTCCAATGGTTTGCGCACCTAGATGCGATCAAGAAAGGCCGAATTCAAGGAAACGTTGATGTTGCATCTGATGATGACGAGGAGGAAGAAGACGTGTCAAACACTTCCCTTACACCCAGTACCCCTGTCAGCAGCACACCCAATGTGAGACACACTAAGAGTGTTGGAGCGAGTGAGACACCAACGCACAAAAGTTCACCAGCGAGCAAAATTGGGTCAACGAAGTCATTATCAGCCCGTAAATGCTTGGTCCAGGGCAACATTAGAACAATGCTTACTTCAGACGTGCCATATGAACGCAACCACCCACTGACGCGTCTGTATAACACTAAGCTGGCTAAAATGCTAGCTGTGGACCTTCTCCCTTTTTCTTTTGTAGAAGCGGTAGGTTTTCTAGAATTAGTGGCAACGCTCTGCCCTAAATGGAAGGTTCCTAGCCGGTTCTATTTTGCCAGAGTTGCGGTTCCAGCACTACATGAAGATGTGCTGGAGGCGATTGGGGCAGCTTTGCAGAAGAGTGCTGTTCACACAATACATCTGACAACAGACATGTGGACCAGTGGCGCAGGCGCTGATTACATGTGCATCACTGCACACTGGGTCTCTTTTTCAGGTGTTAAAGCAAAGCTAAACGCAGGTGTTGACCCGGACAAAGTTTTCAAAGCTGCTCGGAAACATGCAACACTAGCCATGTTTGGCTTGGAGAAAAGTCACACATCCCAAAACATTTTGGACGAGTTTGGCAAAAAGGTCTTGAAAATGCTATCCCCAAAAAAACGCCAGATTGGTTATGTTTCCACGGATAATGGCGATAATGTAGTTAAGGCCATGGCGCTGGGTCGCTATTTTAGAGTGCCGTGTTTGGCGCACTGTATCAACCTGGTAGTTCAAAAATTCTTGAGTGATAGAGACAGTGCAGCGTTCGCGGTAATGGCCACCTGCCGCAAAATGTGCAACCATTTCAGCCATTCTTTTAAGGCCCGGAAGCATCTGAGGAGGCTGCTACTTCAAAGTCGAACACCAGTGAAAGCACTCATCCAGGAGGTGGCAACACGTTGGAACTCAACCTTCTACATGCTTGAGCATCTGTATGAGCAGTATACGGTACTCGATCACTATTTCTTCACAGAGGGTACATCTCAGAAGGAGGACATGCGGATGGGTGCGGCGCAATGGGACATAGTTAAAAGCCTGACAGACATGCTTCGTCCTTTTGAGTTCTTCACGCGTGCAGTCAGCCAGGAGGACTGTAATTTGGGAAAAGCTATCCCATTGTTGTGCATGCTGGAGCACCAACTGATGGCGGTGTCTTCTGAGTTTGAAAAAGATGAAAAAAAAAAAGACCATTTTATTTTGTCTGAGAAATTATTAGAGCGCCTACGTGGTGATGAACGTCTTCAAAAGATCAAGTCAGAACAGCATTACATTTGTGCTACTATTCTGGATCCACGCTACAAAAAGGCGCTGGCAGGCGAAGCATTCTTTCCTTTTGCTGATGCAGATGTTCAAAAGTACAAACATTGGTTAGCCTGGTCAGCCAAGAGGTTTGAAAAAGAACGGCAGGTTATTGAAGGAGAAGACAGTACATCAGCATCAGCATCAGCAGGCCATCCCCAGTCACAAGAATCCACTTCTGCACCTGTGGCTGGGGCACAAGTGACCTCTCAGCCGTTAAAGACACCGGCA
Source organism: Lissotriton helveticus (assembly GCF_964261635.1). NCBI lineage: Eukaryota > Metazoa > Chordata > Amphibia > Caudata > Salamandridae > Lissotriton > Lissotriton helveticus. Next base: position 210,801,421 of record NC_136071.1, on the reverse strand, counting down.
ACCGGATCATCTGCACCACACACAAGAGTAACAGTGGCTGCTGAAGAGGATTGGCTAAGTTTGCTTGGGTATGGTACTCGAAAAAATGTCACAGGCACAGCAAAAAGTAAGCAAAGTGGAGGAACCGTTGAGGACCTTGAGTCAATGGTGCAGGACTATCTGAATGACTCAACAGAGGTCTTTCTTAATGATGAGCCATTGCAGTATTGGCATGGGAAAAAACTATTGTGGCCAGAGCTCTCCAACCTGGCTATAAACTATTTGTCTTGCCCACTCGCAAGTGTGTCTTCTGAACGTGTTTTCAGTGCTGCTGGTGGCATTGTAACTCCCAAACGGAGCCGCCTCTTGCCCAAAAATGTGGAGCGGCTGACAATGATCAAGATGAATCAGCACCTCATACCACCAGATTACAAAGTACGAGAAAGCACGCCACATGAAGACGAGGAGGACGGCAACGTAGATGAGGGGATTTGTTCTCTGTTCGGTGGCACTGACCTCATCCTGCCTGAATTCGCAGAGTATGATGACGAAATCTTCTTCTTATTCCCTGACACCGAGCCCTGAAAATGAGACAATGAATCAATAACTTTCTTTTTCGTCCTTATTCACTTTTATTCCTGTGTGTCTCTCTTTCTTTGTTTTGCACAGTTAATTTAATTCAAACTTTAATCACCTAATCCCAAAAACAAGACCATCAGCAGAACTGTCTTCACTTGTTTGCTTATTGATTTGAAGGTGCCGCAGTCTACATTCCTCAGGTTCACAAGTTCTGAAGAACATGCTCCTCTATCCTCCTCCTCCAGACTGCGATTTCCCTCAAAGCAGAGTGCTGGATTACGCCCAATGAAGAAAGACTCAGCACTTGTGGGGGTGTTCTACTTCTTTGCGGGTGAGTTGACGGATTTGGGCCCATTGCTGTGAAGCTCTAATAATGGATAAAAGTGTTTTGGACCAAATATGAGGTGGAAATTTCTTGCCGTTTTTGCTGACTTGCTTGCCTTTGAGGTGCTCTTTGGCGGGGTTCAGGGTGTTTGTGGGTGAGTTTTGGGGTCTGGGAGCACTGCTGCGACAGTCTAATCTTGATTGCATTTGCTTTTCAGGAAATCCGTGGTGGAAAACAGGAGTTATGGTGATTGATGATGACCTAGCTGCACAGCGCGTTTGGACCGAAGGCCGAGAGATATTGTAAGTATGAGATTTAGCTTTTTCGCTGTTTGGGGGTGTTGTCGCGTGGTTTTTTGCGGGTGGGTTGGGGGGTCTTGGCTGGGGCATTCCTGGGGCATTCCTGGGAAGGTCTAATGCCGGATAGAAGTGTTTTGGACAAAATCCTTAAGGAAAAGCCTTTTTTTTGCTATTTCTTCTGACATCTTGCTCAATGTAGCGTTTTGGGGGGCTTCCTGCTGTTCGTGGGTGGGTTGCGGCCGGGGTCTCTGTCGAAGCACTGCTGCGACAGTCTAATCTTGATTGCATTTGCTTTTCAGGAAATCCGTGGTGGAAAACAGGAGTTATGATGATTGATGATGACCTAGCTGCACAGCGCGTTTGGACCGAAGGCCAAGAGATATTGTAAGTATGAGATTTAGCTTTTTCGCTGTTTGGGGGTGTTGTCGCGTGGTTTTTTGCGGGTGGGTTGGCGGGTCTTGGCTGGGGCATTCCTGGGGCATTCCTGGGAAGGTCTAATGCCGGATAGAAGTGTTTTGGACAAAATCCTTAAGGAAAAGCCTTTTTTTTGCTATTTCTTCTGACATCTTGCTCAATGTAGCGTTTTGGGGGGCTTCCTGCTGTTCGTGGGTGGGTTGCGGCCGGGGTCTCTGTCGAAGCACTGCTGCGACAGTCTAATCTTGATTGCATTTGCTTTTCAGGAAATCCGTGGTGGAAAACAGGAGTTATGATGATGACCTAGCTGCACAGCGCGTTTGGACCGAAGGCCGAGAGATATAGTAAGTATGAGATTTAGCTTTTTCGCTGTTTGGGGGTGTTGTGTCGGGTGTTTTTTTGCGGGTGGGTTGGCGGGTCTTGCCTGGGGCATTCCTGGGAAGGTCTAATACCGGATAGAAGTGTTTTGGACAAAATCCATAAGGAAACACCAGTTTTGGCACTTTTTGTAAGTTAGGGTTCGTTAGGGTTAGCCCTAGCAGCAGGATTGCATGTGTTTCGGGGTGTTCTATTGCAACGCAGTTCTGGGGTTTTAGAGCACTGTTGGAGCGATGCTGGCTATGGATACTTTTGCTTGCTTGCAAGTGGTTTGAATACAATCCACGGTCTGTATTTGGGCCTACTGTTACTTTCAAAGTACGTTTTGTCTCCATTTTTCTGCTAGGCATCGTTTTTGGAGATCTGATTGGGGGTCTCCTACATTTTTGCGACTGGCTTTAGTAAGGGTCTTGGTGGGAGCATTGCTGGGAAGGTCAAATTTTGTTCTAAAACACAGTTTACAGTACACCTACCTTGAGGGGAAAGATCCGCTATAATATTTTGGCCATACTTATTTATCCTTAAAAAGGTGACTCAGACAGAGCACGCAATTTCAAACATATTCTACTGTCTATTAGGGAAATCAAAGTGTGACTTTTTGCACCACACAGCGTGCATACCTTTTATTTATTTATCAGTCGTATTGTAATAGCACTTCCTGTTTTCCGTTCAATAATTACAGGCCGGGTTTCAGTCAACATCCGCCAGGCAGGCAGTGGACAGGGTGTCTTCTGTCAGTGGTCACCAACATTGATGGACGAAGCGTCAGCTGGAATGGAGGAGTGCCGCTAATAAGAGGAATTGTTTGCTGCATGCAACTTACTTACCAAATTCAACAGGACAACTCCAACAACATACAGAATACAGATACAGTATCCATTGTTTTCTTCTATGAGTGTGACTGCATGTGCTTAGCTTTAGTTTGTACCCAAAGATTTCTTTATCTTCAATTATTGTTTGTCCAGGCTGTGCTTTTTTTTTCTTCTCTCAACAAAACCTACCCAAAAAGAAACCCCCATTCCCATCCATTTTCCAAACCCTAACCCTCTTCCCCCGGGCCGTGTTGTTTTGCTTGATGTCTGACTAAAATGACATCAATAATTCCACACACTTGCTGGGGAGGATAAGGTCATAGCAACAGGCTGGTGAAGGAATACGAGGATATCTTCTAGACTTACTCAGCTTCAGTACTATATCTTCTAGTAGTAGGAGCCAATGTCAAATAAATTCAACGCAAGTACTAGTTATACTTGCAAGCAAATACTTTACCATTTGTTAGGCTACATTATGGCACTGTTCTAGTGTACTGTCACCTGCTATATTCTCGATCGTACCGTAACCGTTGTAATGCTACAGTAGGGACAAACCAGGTTTCGTTTTCGTTTTTTCCATAGGCATTCAACTGCCACTGTGTCACACCACTAGTACCACCGCAATGAGGAAATTTCACCCGCCCAGGATTGCCAACGTTAATCCCCATTTCACGTGGAGCCAGCCCTGGGCCTAGCCCTAATTTCTAACACAAATTACAGGTAAGATAAGCGTTTGGTGGGAGGTAGTATAATGGAGTATTATTTAGGACTAGACCAGAGATTGACGGTAGTACTACTAAAGTCCTACGACTGTTCAGGAAAACAAACTTACTGTTACACCCCCGTCCCCCACCCACCAGACTGAAAAGCAGTAAAAAACAGGTATGGTCAGATAAAGTTTAAAAATGTATATTTATGTAGCCCTAACAAAATAATCTCCCTCAAGACCCACCCTAACCCCAACGATTGTCTTTGAAAAGTCCCAAAAAGAACCCAACTCCCAAATCCCACCCCCCAAAAGTCTCTAAAAAAAGGGCAAGGGACACTCCACTACTGGAGGGTGCTGGTGCATTTTGCGGCATGGGCATCATACTCCTTGCGGAGGGTGGCATGCTCGAAGCGGAGGCCCTCCACCAAGTTCTTATAGTTCTCGACCTCCTGCTCCAGGTAGGACATTCGGACTCCTAGGCGGCGTTGGCGTGCCTTGCAGCTCCTGTGGGGGGCAGCTGGTCTTTCTGTTGCTTGGCGGTGGCGGTTGGCTTTGTTAGCCCGGCTCGGTCCCGCTGGAGCACTGCGCATGCTGGCGTCCCGTGGGGTCACGGAGGAGGATGCAGCTGTCCCAGTCGAGGATGTTGTTGTTGCACCGGTCGACTGCGTGTCCTCCTCCTCCTCCAGGGCCACCAGCCGCCGATATTCGGCGACAGTGGCATCCAGCCTCCGTTGCCGGGCCATTCGAGCCTGCTCCCTTCGTGATGTCGATTTGGAAGGAGCAACTATATGAAGAAAGAAAGACATAGTCTGTAACCAATGCTCCTTAGCATTAATAACACAAAGTGATTGAGCCGAAAGTTGGGTCTCAGTACAAGTAGCAAATTGAAAGCACAGTACATAACTATTGAGGACAGTATCTATGTAACCTCCCACTTCTGCATCCTTGCTCTAACATTAGTGGTAGTTTAATGAACAAATTCTACGACCACTATGGACTTACATTACAGTCGACTATGACAGTACACCAGTCTTATTCTTCTTCTTCTCTCTTGTTTAGGAAAATTGGTACGTTATCTTATGCAAGCCGGCAGAATGGCAGCACAGTGAACTTGCACCCGAGAAAAACAGTTGCACACCATGATGAGTGAGACAGACTTGCGTTACTGTACCGGTCCAGTACATGCAGGTGGTGAAGCTATTACTTTTCTATTACGGGTGGCACTGAGAATACTCTGTTACAAGGGCTACTGCTTAATTAATTTACCTTTCACCCTACAGTGCAAATGAGTACTAGAAAAGGAAAATGAAGAAGCTAAATAATTTGATTATCTATCACTTCACATGGGACGTATTTGATGACATATGGGATGACTTTAGGTGCTTTGCTTAGTATTGAGTGAACAGTGATACACCCACACATGAATGACGTACTACAACTAAACTAAAGTTATTAAGAGAGGTACGGAGTGTCCACCGTAATAACCAGATATATGCTGTGCTTGCAGTTGCAATACAAAGTACTGCTACTATTCATGGTAGTATTGGACACATTTACAATTTCTTTTCCTTGCCTTCCCTACACTGGAACGGATGTGCGGGTGTGGTGGTACATGCTCTTCAAGGTAACACTTAGTTCATCCAGCGACCATCTACTCTCTCTAGATACACATGTGCTATCTAAGAGTCAGAGAATACCATGCTCCAGGCATCCATTCATTCAAAGTATACGCACACATACAGTTTCTGTTTCACCCACCCAGGCTGCTGTCCTTCCACCCATCCTTGCTTCATCATTGACCCAGCCATGCACCATACCATATTATTTCCTTCCCAGCCACCTCGGGGGCCAAGCAAACACATATCGTTCTTCTTTGCCAGCCATCATACAATTTCGCGTCCCACTTACTTACACCCTTCTTTCGCTTTTCGTTCATCCCATCCATCACGTTCATCTAAGAACTTATTGGGATTCTTCTCACCAAAAACTTCACAGCTAAGTTGAAGTACATTTCGAGGAGGCTACTACCTGGTTGATTTGTAATACACCCGTGCAGAAAGCACACTATGCAGTCTTCAATCTCAATAAGTAAGGAATATATAGCTTACCTGTTCCCGCCACCACCGTGCGAACCCCCACAGGACCATCCGCCGGCTCTTGCACCGCCTCCTCCCCAGAGTCCTCCGAGTCCTCGCCCAACACCGCCACCTCCGCGCTGGCCCCGTCACCAGATGTTCCACCTACAAAGTACATTTAAGAATGTTAGAATACACCACTCACTACTATATAATATTTGGTCTAGGAGTAATAAAGAAATGTTAAAAAAACAGAATACAATGTAATAATTTGTGACTGTCTTCTCTAAAGTAAAAATGTCCCTTTTTCCAGGGAAGGCTGTTGTCTTGCTGCACTTTTATGCACAACTGATGAATGCTTGCTTTTTATTTTTAACACGCACCACTTTTTCTCCTAACAGACAGAAGCTTGACTCCTAAGATCACGACCAGGATCAAGTTCAAACCAGGTGAGAGCTCGGCTCGACCACAAGAAATGTGTCCAATTAATCGTCAGCACTAAGCACTTTTCCGTTTTCAGTTAAATAGTTTTATGACAAAGTAGATTTTAATAAATGTGTTTACTTTTAATAAAGCTTTTAAACTTAAATAGACTCTGTGGTTTTTGGTCCTCCAGACTAGAGTGGATGAGCTAAAGGTTTTGGAATTTTTGCAAGCATGAGTGCCTCTGACACTTCTTGACTGTGACTCCGTACTCTTGTCCTGCGTACGATAATCTAGAGATCATTGGGGATCAATCATTGGTGACTTCGGGAGCTAAATGACTCTGCCACACTATCTAGTCAGTAAGGAGACAGTGCATAGAGCTATTGCTGAATAGAATGGGAGTCCAATGGAATTGCCAAATGTCCAATCTTAGTTAGCTACACAGACAGACTAATAAGAATAATCTAGTAATACCACAGGGAGTCATATTCGAGGCAGGATAAGAATTTATATCCAGTCTACAAGAAGATCAAAGACGATTTAGAAAAAATCGAATGAGGAACGCTAGGAAAAAATAGGTACTCTTTATTACAATTAAAACTTACTGGGGCCAGCAAAGGGGCCCTCGCCTGCCCGATCCTGGCCTGCATCCTCCTGAACAGCACCCTCCTCCTCCTGTGTCCTCTTGCCCTTGGGGGAGCTGATGTACAACATGAAAGAAAGAAAGACCAGAAAACATGGATGAGATTTGTCAACCAAATCAACCATTTCAAAAGAACAATAGCAAAATATTTTGGAGAAATAGCAAATAGATAGACAACTATTCCATGGGATCTATCTCATGTGGTATACTACGTTATTCGTATTGCCTGATTTGCGGACCGTTGACTTAGAAAGTTCCTATGTAACTCAATAAACAGACTACTAAAGAGGTTTGCCTAGGCCTGGCAGGCAGCAGTCCGCAGCACGCGAAGTGACAGACAAAGTCCATCCTGCTTGCAGATCAGTGAATACTCAAACTATCAATCCACCCACCACCACCACTATTTCTTCTTATAGCCATGTGTCTAAAGGAAGGACTGGACTTCAGTCTGTTGGGGCTGATTTAGAAGTCCCTTGCGGCTCATTTTCCTCCATTGTTGCGTGACTTTTGTGACGCAGCCGCAGAACAAAAGACTCGCCATGGTGTTGGTGCGGCGTATATATTAAAAAAAAAAATTATGGGCGATGCATCACGTTGTAAAGCCCTGCGCCATCAGGGGGCGTTCCGGCGCAAGGGAGGGCGTACCTGCGCAGGAACGAATCCTAAAAGTGGCTGAGGGAAATCTACAAGATGTCAATCAGTCACTTTTAAGACAATGATGCATGACTCAAACCCTGCGCGCTTGAAGCCGACGTACGGCTTGATGCAGCATTGGGGAGATAGGGTACCCCAGAGCATTGCTGGAGCTGCGCCATCGTTGGCACGCAACTCCAGCAATGCGCCGCCTTTACGGCACAGATGCGTAAGGCTTCTGTGACGTTTTGGGCCAATGGGTGGTGGTGGCATGGCACACAATTACTGCCGCATCCCTGCTACTTTGCAGGGATGCGCCGGTAATTGAAAATATGACCCTTAGTGTCTAGCATTACGCAGTTCTTATCTTTACACTACACTCATACATAATTTCTCAGGCCAATGAAATGAACACAATTTACAAAACAAATAAGCATAGTAGCAAGCAAGGCTACTGAGAAGGAGAGCAGTGCACCTGAAATGCATAGAAGATTTTGAAATATAATTTACCTACAATGTAATCGGCAGCATTATTGCTCTTGGTAAAGAACAAAGATTTGCAAATAACAGAGCCGGATAAAACAGAGTAGTGATGAATAGCTACTACTACTCACCAAGCCCGGGGACCTCTACGCCGAGCACGTCCAGCAAGTCCCGTTCCCGGTCCATGACATCTGTCCAGCGGTGGGTGGCCTGGTTATATGTGCGCCGGACCCCAGAGAGCTTATACATGGCCCAGCACACCTTCTCCCACCGCTTCCGGCGCTCCCGGATGCCATAGCCGGTTGCGATCTTGCCGCCTCCCAGGATCATCTTGGGGAGGCGGCGCTGGACGTGGAAGATGAGTGCGGCCACCTCCTCCGCGCTAAAGATCTCCCGTGGCACCACTTGCTCCCCCCTCAAACGCCCGCACGGGAGCCGGGCACGGGGTGCGGGACCCTTCCCCTTCTCAGGGTGCTTCCCGGCTCCCTTTACCATGGTCTGGGCAGAAATAAAGTTAAATGATAAAGAAGAAATAGAATAGTGAAGAAGAAAAGAAAAGAGTTTAAAAAAGTAGTTTAAAAGTAACTAAAAGTAGCAGAAAACACAAAAATATACAGCTAGAAAAATAGAGGGATAGATAATAAGTAAAATAGATTAAATAAACTTCAAACAAGCAAAGGATGGCAGAGATTCAGAGAGGATACAGAAAGCATGCCCAGAACCATAGCAATGAATGAGAAACAAGATGGCCGCGCCCGTTCACGACCGCGTGGGTAAGTTCGCGCGAGATTTTCCTCGCGAGCACGCGCGAAATTGTACTAGCGAGCAGCACACTTTGCGAGATTACACATAGCGGCCGGAAACGGAATTACGTCACGCAAACAAGTTGGCCGCGCCCGTGTACGACCGCTAGGGTAACTTGGCAAACGTATAGCTACAAGCGCCTCGCGAACACGCACAAAATCACGCGAACATACACGTCGCAAAAAAAAAATTAGTGTATTCGCAAGCATTTGCGGCTTCCGAAATCGATCTCGCACGGATTCGCGCCCCAAAAAACGCGCGAAATTGCAGATAAAATGATTTTTGCTAAACTGAAAGCAATGAGCAGGTGCAAAAGTTCAAACTTAACATTAGTAACATTCACTGTAGTGCTTCCTGAGGGGCCCCTCCAGAGTTTGCAACTATTCTATGACCCTGCTATGACCCAAACAGCAGGCTCATAGAATAGCTACAAGTAGACCATAAAGGTCCTGTGAAAAAAAATTTCACTGCAACAGAAAGCAAATTACAGATAAGGAAGGAAGCAGGTGCCAGCCAGACTGGAACTTTCTAAATAACTGACACATTAATCAACCCCAAATTAATTCATGGCAGTTGAAGTAGGGGAGGTGTGCTTGCTTTTTTCACCCCCCATAAACTACAGTGATAAACAAACCTAATGGGTGGCAGTGAGGATGTACCAGAGGGTGGCATGGGTGTCCCAGAGGGTGGCAGTGGTGAAACAGAGGGTGCTGTGAACCTGTGATGATAAACCAGACGTAGAAACAACATAGTCGCGGCCGTTGCGAGCCGAAAAGTAAGTTCGCAATTGCGAAATTGTCCCAAAATCGGCGCGAACGCTCGCCAACACAAAAAACGGGAAAATCCGCAAATCCGCGAGAGTTCGCGTATCTTCGCGGATTGCGAATCCGTAAATCCGCAAATTCGCGTACGCGAGATCCGCTAGATCCGCCCATGCTTATCACTGAGTCAATTTTCACAGTTTCTGCAAGCATAGTGAACAAGTCATTCGCCTTCTTGTTGAGATTTATAAACACAAATGTGTTTCTGTTGTAACTAGGGTTTCATAGTATTTATATTTTTGTCATTTCCATCTGCATTTATCCATATTTATATTTTGCTAATTTTACCTGTATTTATCCATATTCATTTTAGGTTTAGTGAAAAAATGAAGATGAAATGTGTATATTTCTGCTTTCATTTAACTAGTTAATATACACTCTTGCCTGAACACCTGACACCTGACACGTTTCAATGATATATACACACTCGGATGGTAAAATATACACTTGTAAGAAAATGTAAATTTTAGTATCAAGGTTGTGCAAATCAACTGCTGTTTAAGGCTCTTTACTAAAATCCCTATATTTTCTTAATACCCTTGCCTGTCAATCCGCACAGCTATTGTCCTGGCAGTCATGACTGACAGCATTTAGAATCACTAAAAAAAAAAAAAAAATCCATTTTTATCCAGCTTGGCCTAGATTATGCCGAAGATCATATTAAGTTAGCCCCAGTATTACTCAGGTTTTCAATTTGGTCCAGTGCCCAGGGCATCGCTTTTCTAGTCTTGGAAGGCCCAGTCTCTTTAGCATCCCATTAGCCATTACGAAGGAGAATAAGAGATGGACTAAGGAACATTTCTTGTTGGATACTTCCAGGGCCAAGGACCTGGGTTATCCTCTTTAGATTCCTACAGACAGTACTTGTCTATGTGTCTATGTATTGGTTCTTGTTGAGCGCATTTATCACCCTAGGGTCTCATAGTGCTTTGCCGAGACTCAGGAACAAACAAGAAAATGACTGAAAAGAGAAAGTAGATTTAAAATAGCCAAGTCTTGAGGGACCTACAGAACTTCTTGTGGTCAATCTCAGTACAAAGGTAAGGTGGCAGGGAGTTCCAAAGAGTGGGAGCTAATTTTGAAAATGATCTACTGCCGTACTTGACTGTACGAACCTTCGGGATTGTTAATAGATGTTTATTAGCAGAACAAAGAGTTCTTGTTGCCTGATACATTTTCAGTTTGTTAGCCAAGTAACGATGACCCTGTCAATTGAGAGTTTTATGGACAAGACAGCAGATTTTAAAGTTAGTCCGCTTCTTGACTGACAGCCAATGGAGTGCCTTTAGGCTAGGTGCAGAAGGGGAATGAGAGGGAAGGTTTAAAACCAGTCTAACTGCTGTATTCTGCAAAACCTGGAGCTTATTTAGAAGTTCTTCATTTATGGACGCAAATAGGGCGTTCCCATATTCCAGACAGCTGATGATTAAGCCCAGGATCAATGGCATACGGGAGGGTAGTGGGACCCATTTAAAGATTTTGCGGAGGGCATGCATTAGCCCGTAGCAGGTACGCACTACATGATTGACATGGTCACACATGTAAAGTTGATTGTCAATCATTACGCCAAGGTTACGGGCTGTTTCTTTCGGACGGGGACAGGTACCCAAGGTAGAAGGCCACCAATCGTTTGTCCATAACACCTGGGCATTGCCAAAAATAACAATTTCCGTTTTGTTTGCATTTAGCTGGAGGTTGTTGGTTGACATCAAGTTGTTTATATCCACCATGCATTGCCCTAATCTATGTTTAGTATCAGCAACATCAGGTCCAAGAGTAATTAACAACTGTGTATCATCAGAGTACTTGTTGATCAAAAACGTGTCCTGGACATGAACCCTACCCAGAGTGGGTTAATAGCCCTTGGGAAAAGAGCTTTGATTACCAGGTTCAGCCTGGGTTCTGTGAGATGGAAAGTATGTTTTCCTCTTGGCTAGTATGATGCCTCTAATATCTGTTGTCCCTATGATGAAACTTCAGATCAAACCTTACTGCACTTTTTGTTTTTCTGCATGTGTTCTAGGAAACTGACAATAGGTTGACTTACCCCTGCTCTAGGTAAAACTAAGATCAAACAAAAAAATGTAGAGCTGTGCTATTTTACCTTCAGTCACTGTCTTCCCAGGACATCTGTTTTAGAATATGCGTATCTTTAAGATCTGTTGACACAATTCGCAATACTTTGATGTTTTAACATATGTTTGTAATTTTTCTCTTCTTAGAGACATTTCGCATCACATAAATACTGTGGCCTCAATATTGTTTACGAAACATTGTCTCTCTGGGTGTAGGTTTTCTATTATTAAAACCAAGGTTTTTTTTGTCAAACCATAGGACGTAATGGGCCAGATGCAGCATGCATTTTGCTCCTCGCAAACGGCCCCTTTGTGATTGCAAAAAATGCATTTCTGATGCAGCAAACCCAATTTTGCTATTCGGTAAACTGTTACCAAATCGCAAAACGGGTTTGCGATATGTTATTTGGAAGAGGCATGTTTAGGGTGTCCCTTCCAAATAGCAAATCCTGACGGTATGCATGAATGTTTTGTGAGGATAAATGCGGTCGCAAAACATTCGTATTTTACCACCTTCTTCAAGTAGGTGGTAACCCATTCGCAAATGGGACCCCTTCCCATTTGTGAATGATAGTAAAATCATTTTTTAAGAGCAGGCAATGGTCCCATGGACCACTGTCTTCTCTTAAAAAATGAAAAGAAAACTTTCATTTTTTTTAAATACATCCCATTTTCCTTTAAGGAAAACGAGCTGCATTTAAAAAAGAGAAATGCCTTATTTAAAAGCAGTCACAGACATGGTGGTCTGCTGAGCCCAGCAGGCCACCATCCCTGTGATTTTTGCGATTCCCAGGGGGTCGCAAATTGCAACCTACCTCATTAATATTCATGAGGTAGGTCATTTGCAATCCCCTAGGAATCGTTAAAAGTGTCAAACACACTTTCATGCATTCCGTTTTGCGATTTCCTAATTGCGAATCGTAAAAATTCGCAATTAGGAAATCGCAAAACAGGGCCTTCATGCATCTGGCCCAATATTTCTATCACACAATATTTTGCCAATGTTTGAAGAAAAACTACAGGTAAGTCAAATGCTCCTCCATGAATTAACTAAATGAGTGAAGGGCCCTGCATATAAGACTTGTTCATTATGTGATGACCAAATCGAGATCAAGGCTTTCATTTACGAAATTTTTGCATGGATACTCGAGCATCACAAAACACAACATTAATTTAATAAACATGTTACAGGCCCAAGGGCACAGGACTAAATACCATTGGATTGCATTGGGATGGTGGGTGAGCTACATTTCGTACATAATGCTCTATGGCCCTTATGCTTCAACACATTTCCAAATAGACAAAGAATGGGTAAAACCTTTTAAAATATCAGGCCCTAAATACCATATTTTCTTTGGGTTTGAAAAACTACTAGCAGAGAGGCTGAAAAACGTCTTAACTGTAATGCATAAATAGCTGTGTGTTTTGTTTTCATTATTTACGATTATTTTAACCTAGATTGAAGTTAATTGAATGTTTAGAGAGTGATACAATGACATTCTCGATTATATGAGAGTTTGAAAAGAAAAAAAGTTATTACTATCAGGTTCATGTTTATACATTGTATATTATTACTGCATTTGAAGGGCACATGAGTTATGAACAGATTGACCCAAAGTGAATATTAACAACTTAAATTGAAAAAAAATGTAATTGCTGCCACATGCGCTATTCATAATGAAGGGTGATTGTGTTGATTATTTTACATCATTAAGATGAAAAACGGGGTGGAAGCAGTCCAAAAGTATGAAATTAGTTAATGTTTTGACCCAAGTAAAATAAATTGGTGGTCTTCATCAGGACAAAATGTAAGGGTGCACGCATCATTTTCGTGGGAATAAATGCCACAAAAACAAATATATGTGGGACAAAGTGCATCTGATTTCCATGTATGAGCACAGATTTACTGAACTATTCTCCGAACCCGATTGGGTCTATAAATTCCTAATCAGCTTGCTCGCCAACAATAAAGGTATTCCTCTAGGTGATTTTAAAGGTCTTTTATAATAACCAAAATAATCTACACATACACGGCTAAAACAGCTGCACTCAGACACATGGATCAGGGTCAAACTAGGCGCAGAGTCGCACATCTCCAAACGAATCATGACCTCGAAAGGCCTCAAGCAAGGGTGTGTCCTTGCCCCAATCCTTTTCAATCTCTTCTTAGCCGATCTATCTGGAGAGCTGGACTGTTGTGCATCCCATGCACCAAAACCGGGAAACAAGTTAATGTCAAACTTGTTATACGCTGATGACTTGGTTATAATTAGCCGGACACCAATTGGCCTTCAGCACCTACTAAACACAACAAGCAGTTTTTCTAACAGGAACTCTCTTAAAATAAACCTCAAGAAGACCAAAATGATGGCAGTAAATTACCATAAACAGAAGACCAATTGCTGGTTCCTTGACGGCCAACGTCTGGATCAAGTACAAAGATATAAATACCTGGGAATATTAATGGATGACAAATGCTCCTTCAAACCTCAGTTAGAGGCCATGCGAAGAAAAGGGACCACAACGTACTTATCATTGAAGTCACTGAAGAGACGGCTACCCGACCTTACGCTTGACTCCTTCCTACAGGTCTTGAGGGCTAAATTGCTGCCGACATTGACATACGGGAGTGAGGCCCTAATAGGTAAAGATGCAGCAGTTTTAGATGTCATAATAGCCAACTCATATAGAGCTATTTTTCATCTCCCTAAATATGTCTCCCTGGCTCAAATCCGGCTAGAATTCGGGACTCAAAGACAAGCGGTGGAAAGAAGGAGCACTTACGTTAAATGTTGGCATAAAATCCGAAATGCTGAGGCAGGATCTTTAAATTCCCATCTTTGGAAAGCCCTGCACAATCAAGAAAAATGTCCAGCAAGGGATTGTTTGTTTGAATCGATTGAGCTACTGGGCCTGTCCGAACTCTGGACCATTCCAACGGATCATGTAACCTTTAAAAAAGCAGTGAGAAAAACAACACGGTAAATGGTCAAAATATTGATTCCAAAATATAGACAAACCAAAATATTGAGTCCAAAATATAGAATGGACAAAATATCGAATGGACAGAATATAGACATCAAAAATATCGTTTTGAAGGTAAGTAATGTAATATCGATTTTAAAAATATAGACAGTCGAAATATCGAAGTAAAATTTTTTTGTTTGTTTTTTTTGCAGAGTTTTATATAGCGCGAACTAGAACCGAGCCGAATCAGTTATCAGAGCGCCATAGCACCAGTTACGTTACATGAGGACACACTTTCATTTTAGGCACGGGGAGATTAAGTGATTTGCCCAGAATCACAGGGGGTTTTTGGCGTCGTTACCGAGACTCGAACCAAGTTCCCCAGGTCCGAGGTCGAGCGCCTTAGCCGTTAGGCCAACCCCGCTCCCCATAATATATTTTATTTAAAATATCGAATTTGTAATAATATTGAATTTTTTAAAGTGTTTTTTTATGTTAGTATATGTGTGAAAAGTGTATATATTTTTGTAATTTATTTTAAGTAATTAATTTTATGTTATTTAATTATTGTGTAATTTAATTCTGTAGCGGGTTGTGGGTTTATAGGGGAATAGGGTGGGAAGTAATTTAATTATAATTAATTAAATATGTTAATTAATTAATTGCTATTTATTTAGAATAAATTGTTAATTAATTTTTAATTGGTAATTAATTAATTCTTAATTGATAATTATTTTTTATTTATTAATTAATTGATAATTATGTGCATTAAATTAAATTATTTTCTGTAGTGGGTTGTGGATTTATAGGGGAATAGGGTGGGAAGTAATTTAATTATAATTAATTACATATGTTAATTAATTAATTGGTATTTATTTTAATTAAATTGTTAATTAATGTTTAATTGGTAATTAATTCTTAAATGCTTATTTTTTATTAATTGATTAATTGATAATTATGTGAATAATATTAATTTACTTTCTGTAGCGGGTTGTAGGTTTATAGGGGAATAGGGTGGGAAGGAATTTAAATATAATTAATTAAATATGTTAATTAATTTATTGGCATTTATTTTGAACAAATTGTTAATTAATTTTTAATTGATAATTAATTAATTCCCCACAGTGGGCAGTTTGGGGCCTACCCTGGGGGCGACTTACATATATAAAAAAATGAAAGTTTGAGGCTTGAGCAAAAGGTTTGTTTTTCCTGGTCGAAATGACAATTTAAACTGCATAGACAGGCCGCAGTGGCAGATCTGAGACATGTTTAATGGGCTACCTAGGTGGGTGGCACAATCAGTGCTGCATGCCCACTAGTAGTATTTCATTTATAGGCTGTGGGGTAATGTGGTACCATTTTACTAGAGACTTATAAGTAACCTAAATATGCCAAATGGGGGATAAGTCACTTCTTACATGTTTAGGGAGAGAGAACAAGCCCTTTAGCACTGGTCAGCAGTAGTAAAGTACACAGAGGCCAGCAAAAACGAAATCAGCAAAAATGGAGGAGGAAGACAAAAGGTTGTTTGGAAGACCACCCTAAGGCAGACTGGTCTAACAATGGTTGAAATTGTGTTGGATGTTGTTTGACCTAAACTAGATGCAGTATGTGAGATCTGAAGGCGTGTTAGGGCGTGCAAGCATGCCCTGCTGAAGTGATTGTAAGAATAGATGCAGACACACATGCAGGTATTTATCATCTCTGCATAGATAGTGTCATTAGAGTCTGATATAGCCCAGAGGCCCTCTTCTGTCTGTCACTGTGTATGAGCAGGTGCATATTCTCTAACTCACTCTCACAAAAATGTTGACTGTTTTGGAGTTAAGTTGGCCACACAGCCATGAATTCACTGTTGCCATTCAGTTTACACTTGCAAATTCACCATTTGTGTGGTATTGCGCCAATCCTCTTAATAAGATGTAGCAAGGGGGAGACAAAGTACTCCTGCCTCTGAAAAGGGTGCAGATACATCGCTGTCTATCACAAAGCAGACTGTTGTAAATGTATTTTTAACTATTATCATGGATTCTAGAATTATAGAAGAAAATATATTTGTGCCTGATTATGCTTTGTGAAAATGAGCTGTGGTTCGGTCATCCAAGGATAAAGGCATGTCTAGTCCATTCCCACAGCATGAAATGCATACACCCTCTGAGCCTCTCCTGCTGTGACTTTCTCCACATTAACACAACATACATATTTATGGCGGACATTTTAATTTTCTACTACTGTCTCTAATCGAGTGCCTCGGAAACAAGAAATAAAGGGATGCGCTGCTTCACAGTGACATGCAGCGCTCAGGAGGTGTGGAAAGACTGATTGCCCAGTAATAGATCTCAACATGGCAGACACCCCATTGGTACCTCTGATTTATGATCTTTCTCTTACGTTTCTTATTTACACACATTTTACAGGAAAGAGAATCGTGAACTGCGTTGACTGGACAAGCCGGAGCGGCCTCTAGCTTGGTTTAACTGCACCCAGGATCACAAAAAACATCAGTCATCTATCAACAGTGGTATTGCAGGCGAGGGAGCAATGTGCACGAGATGGCCACCCTGCAATCAGTTTGCAGGATGCTGTTGGAGAAATAATGCCAACACAGCTATCGCTATTACAGCTCAGACATTCAGGAGTAATTTGTGCAGCTCGGGCGGCGAGGCTTCTGCGTTCAGATATGTCTTCTCACCAGCTCCCTTCTATATTCAGAAAAAACATTTATTCAGCTCTGATTCACTCCGATGCCGGGACCCAAAGCTGCCCTTTGGTCAGATAATGCACTGCGGGGAACTAAATGTGGTGTCTCTTCCTACTGGTCTTCTTTGGAAAGAGTAGTAGGAGGGTGAGGGGTCAAGGAAGCAAAACAGACCAAAAACAGGCACGGGCGACTGGAGCTTTCAAAAACAGTGTTTAGACAAACCTTTTGTGGACCCAGGTCGGGGGAGACTGCTGCAGACAGTGCCTACACATTCCTGCGTGCAGGACAACCGGCGGCTGCCTGGAACACCACACCCACCTTTTGGGGGGCGTGAGTAAGGGAGTGGACTGGCGGTCCACTGATGGGAGGGGTGGCCCCTTCCAATAATTGGTACCACCGATTGGCGACGGCCACGGTGCAATTTGGCTCATCAGGCGGGCAGGAGGCATAAGGGCTGGCCTGCCCTTGGAACGCCCGTAAGATTACTCACCATGTTTGCATATTGGTTATGCAAATAAACCTACAGCAAATTTCTCCACTAAAAAGGTGTTGTGTGGTTTATTTATGTATGTTGCTGTATGAGAACTGAGGAGTGTTGCCGATATTGGCATTATGGGTTAAGCTCAGCTGCAACGTAGTACAGAATTGCCACTGCCTGAACGGGGAAGAACACAAAAAGTACCAGGAGCAAATGGTTTAATGGTGTGATGGTAGTCATTCTGTCCTTGTGCGAAGGCATATGTGAGTTGTCACATAATTTAAATTCTGTGGGTCTCATTTTTAAGCCATTACGTCGATGTTGCATCACTTCTTGTGACACTGCAGTGGCGTGAAAAATGCACCAAACAGCAGCATATTTACAAAGTGACGCATCTAGGCAGATGTGTCACTTTGTGGACCCAATGCTACATTATAACTTCAACAGGTATAATGTATGCAGGTTGGACGTTCTGAAGCAGAAAAGCCTCATAGAAGTGACGCTGTGAAATCTATCAGATTTTGCAGCATCACTTCTACGGTGTCACTTTGTCAAATCCTTACGCTTGCTTGAATCAGGCATAAGAGGTGACGCAGGGCTATTCACATGGGGCTTGCCCCATGTGAAATGACACATTGCTGGAGTTGCGTCTGTTTGCAGACAAGACAAACTCCAGCCATGCGCAATTTTTGCACGGACAGGTACTTCAGAATTTCTGACGTATCTGTAAATCCTTGCGACTTGGAGCACGGTACAGTAAATACAGAGCATCCATGGTGTTGCAAGGATGGCGCACTGAAAAGTGTTGCACTGCTGTTTCACCCAGCGATGCAACACTTTTCATAAATAATTCTGTGTCATGTATGACTGTGACAAAACTTAAAATATTTGGTGGAGAATCACTGAAACTGTTTGTGGCACTAGTCCATAGAATACTGCACCATATGCATTATTTCTTCTCCACGACCGGAAAACATGTATTTATTTATGAATTCTTTTCGTGATCCCCATTTTCAGGACTGCCGTAAAGACAGCTTTGGACTCTCTTGCAAGCCTCATGTTTTCAATAAAATATATCGTAAAAATGCATGCAGATTGATAAGCTTTTAATCAGCCCTCCTTCTCCATTGGTCTGTTCAAATATAACTCAAAGTGTGCTTGCTCTCACCTCAGTACACAGCATACAACAGTAGGCCACAGCCATTTGTTTCCTTCACATTTAGTGACTACATTTTGCTGCTGCTCATTTATACATTTATACATTCACTTAAAATTGTCTGCACTGTCAGAAATTTGGAAGCACCTGTATTTAATAGTGTCTCATTGCAGCTATGTATAGCAGGGTGTCATCACAGACTTCCATAGCAATAAATATATTAATAGCTGCAAGGGTGACCTATCAACATAAACAAGGTTTGACATAATTATTTAGCCTACTGAAAACAAGCCTAAATCATTAGGTTAACAAAAATGTATATACCTATTCATATGCACATTGTACAAACCCAAAATAAAGACTAAAGAAATAAGAAATAGCCAGTAATGCATGATAACAAATGTAATTGCATAGAGACAAGCTTATAATTTCTCCTATCCTTTAGTGCCTTGAGGCCTTTAGCCAAACAATATTCAAAGACTTTGGATTGAGCCCATAGGATAGGATTATTTACAACAAGGGGTGGTGATGGACAGAGTCTCTGAATTAAGCAGAGTACTCTCACCCAGTCAAGAGATCAGGGCTAGATCCAACACCGTTTTTTAGCTCATTGCACCATCCCAGTTTCAGAACCTGGCTGTATGCAAATTAGTCTGTCCCTGGCCCAGTGCATCATGGGAACAGGGCAGACCAGACTACAAAAGCCAATTCTTACACTGGGAAGGAAACAAGCTTCCGGGGACCGGTTTCTGCCATTTCAGGCGTCTTCGGCCCGGCTTGCTTGAATCCTGATGGTGCAATGAGCAAGGGACTCACATCTGAGTATACCCTTCCACGCTTAGGGTGGACAAAATTATTTACAACAAGGGGTGGTGATGGACAGAGTCTCTGAATTAAGCAGAGTACTCTCACCCAGATTCAAGCAAGCCGGGCCGAAGAGGCTGAAATGCCAGAAACCGGTCCCCGGTAGCTTGTCTCCTTTCTGGTGAAGAATTGGCTTGGTAGTTTGGTCTGCCCTGTTCCCATGATGCACTGGGCCAGGGACAGACTAATTTGCATATAGCCAGGTTCTGAGCTGGGATGGGGCAGTGAGATAAATAACGGTGATGGATCAAGCCCTGATCTTTGGACTGGGTAAGAGTGGTCTGCTTAATTCAGACACTCTGTTCATCACCACCCCCTTTTCTGAATCGTTTTTGGCCACTATAGGTGTGGCAGGGCATACTCAGACATGAGTCCCTTTCTCACTGCTCCATCAGGATTCAAGCAAGCCGGGCCGAAGAGGCTGAAATGCCAGAAACCGGTCCCCGGTAGCTTGTCTCCTTTCTGGTGAAGAATTGGCTTGGTAGTTTGGTCTGCCCTGTTCCCATGATGCACTGGGCCAGGGACAGACTAATTTGCATATAGCCAGGTTCTGAGCTGGGATGGGGCAGTGAGATAAATAACGGTGATGGATCAAGCCCTGATCTTTGGACTGGGTAAGAGTGGTCTGCTTATTTCAGACACTCTGTTCATCACCACCCCCTTTTCTGAATCGTTTTTGGCCACTATAGGTGTGGCAGGGCATACTCAGACATGAGTCCCTTTCTCACTGCTCCATCAGGATTCAAGCAAGCCGGGCCGAAGAGGCTGAAATGCCAGAAACCGGTCCCCGGTAGCTTGTCTCCTTTCTGGTGAAGAATTGGCTTGGTAGTTTGGTCTGCCCTGTTCCCATGATGCACTGGGCCAGGGACAGACTAATTTGCATATAGCCAGGTTCTGAGCTGGGATGGGGCAGTGAGATAAATAACGGCGATGGATCAAGCCCTGATCTTTGGACTGGGTAAGAGTGGTCTGCTTAATTCAGACACTCTGTTCATCACCACCCCCTTTTCTGAATCGTTTTTGGCCACTATAGGTGTGGCAGGGCATACTCAGACATGAGTCCCTTTCTCACTGCTCCATCAGGATTCAAGCAAGCCGGGCCGAAGAGGCTGAAATGCCAGAAACCGGTCCCCGGTAGCTTGTCTCCTTTCTGGTGAAGAATTGGCTTGGTAGTTTAGTCTGCCCTGTTCCCATGATGCACTGGGCCAGGGACAGACTAATTTGCATATAGCCAGGTTCTGAGCTGGGATGGGGCAGTGAGATAAATAACGGTGATGGATCAAGCCCTGATCTTTGGACTGGGTAAGAGTGGTCTGCTTAATTCAGACACTCTGTTCATCACCACCCCCTTTTCTGAATCGTTTTTGGCCACTATAGGTGTGGCAGGGCATACTCAGACATGAGTCCCTTTCTCACTGCTCCATCAGGATTCAAGCAAGCCGGGCCGAAGAGGCTGAAATGCCAGAAACCGGTCCCCGGTAGCTTGTCTCCTTTCTGGTGAAGAATTGGCTTGGTAGTTTGGTCTGCCCTGTTCCCATGATGCACTGGGCCAGGGACAGACTAATTTGCATATAGCCAGGTTCTGAGCTGGGATGGGGCAGTGAGATAAATAACGGTGATGGATCAAGCCCTGATCTTTGGACTGGGTAAGAGTGGTCTGCTTAATTCAGACACTCTGTTCATCACCACCCCCTTTTCTGAATCGTTTTTGGCCACTATAGGTGTGGCAGGGCATACTCAGACATGAGTCCCTTTCTCACTGCTCCATCAGGATTCAAGCAAGCCGGGCCGAAGAGGCTGAAATGCCAGAAACCGGTCCCCGGTAGCTTGTCTCCTTTCTGGTGAAGAATTGGCTTGGTAGTTTGGTCTGCCCTGTTCCCATGATGCACTGGGCCAGGGACAGACTAATTTGCATATAGCCAGGTTCTGAGCTGGGATGGGGCAGTGAGATAAATAACGGTGATGGATCAAGCCCTGATCTTTGGACTGGGTAAGAGTGGTCTGCTTAATTCAGACACTCTGTTCATCACCACCCCCTTTTCTGAATCGTTTTTGGCCACTATAGGTGTGGCAGGGCATACTCAGACATGAGTCCCTTTCTCACTGCTCCATCAGGATTCAAGCAAGCCGGGCCGAAGAGGCTGAAATGCCAGAAACCGGTCCCCGGTAGCTTGTCTCCTTTCTGGTGAAGAATTGGCTTGGTAGTTTGGTCTGCCCTGTTCCCATGATGCACTGGGCCAGGGACAGACTAATTTGCATATAGCCAGGTTCTGAGCTGGGATGGGGCAGTGAGATAAATAACGGTGATGGATCAAGCCCTGATCTTTGGACTGGGTAAGAGTGGTCTGCTTATTTCAGACACTCTGTTCATCACCACCCCCTTTTCTGAATCGTTTTTGGCCACTATAGGTGTGGCAGGGCATACTCAGACATGAGTCCCTTTCTCACTGCTCCATCAGGATTCAAGCAAGCCGGGCCGAAGAGGCTGAAATGCCAGAAACCGGTCCCCGGTAGCTTGTCTCCTTTCTGGTGAAGAATTGGCTTGGTAGTTTGGTCTGCCCTGTTCCCATGATGCACTGGGCCAGGGACAGACTAATTTGCATATAGCCAGGTTCTGAGCTGGGATGGGGCAGTGAGATAAATAACGGTGATGGATCAAGCCCTGATCTTTGGACTGGGTAAGAGTGGTCTGCTTAATTCAGACACTCTGTTCATCACCACCCCCTTTTCTGAATCGTTTTTGGCCACTATAGGTGTGGCAGGGCATACTCAGACATGAGTCCCTTTCTCACTGCTCCATCAGGATTCAAGCAAGCCGGGCCGAAGAGGCTGAAATGCCAGAAACCGGTCCCCGGTAGCTTGTCTCCTTTCTGGTGAAGAATTGGCTTGGTAGTTTAGTCTGCCCTGTTCCCATGATGCACTGGGCCAGGGACAGACTAATTTGCATATAGCCAGGTTCTGAGCTGGGATGGGGCAGTGAGATAAATAACGGTGATGGATCAAGCCCTGATCTTTGGACTGGGTAAGAGTGGTCTGCTTATTTCAGACACTCTGTTCATCACCACCCCCTTTTCTGAATCGTTTTTGGCCACTATAGGTGTGGCAGGGCATACTCAGACATGAGTCCCTTTCTCACTGCTCCATCAGGATTCAAGCAAGCCGGGCCGAAGAGGCTGAAATGCCAGAAACCGGTCCCCGGTAGCTTGTCTCCTTTCTGGTGAAGAATTGGCTTGGTAGTTTGGTCTGCCCTGTTCCCATGATGCACTGGGCCAGGGACAGACTAATTTGCATATAGCCAGGTTCTGAGCTGGGATGGGGCAGTGAGATAAATAACGGTGATGGATCAAGCCCTGATCTTTGGACTGGGTAAGAGTGGTCTGCTTAATTCAGACACTCTGTTCATCACCACCCCCTTTTCTGAATCGTTTTTGGCCACTATAGGTGTGGCAGGGCATACTCAGACATGAGTCCCTTTCTCACTGCTCCATCAGGATTCAAGCAAGCCGGGCCGAAGAGGCTGAAATGCCAGAAACCGGTCCCCGGTAGCTTGTCTCCTTTCTGGTGAAGAATTGGCTTGGTAGTTTAGTCTGCCCTGTTCCCATGATGCACTGGGCCAGGGACAGACTAATTTGCATATAGCCAGGTTCTGAGCTGGGATGGGGCAGTGAGATAAATAACGGTGATGGATCAAGCCCTGATCTTTGGACTGGGTAAGAGTGGTCTGCTTATTTCAGACACTCTGTTCATCACCACCCCCTTTTCTGAATCGTTTTGGCCACTATAGGTGTGGCAGGGCATACTCAGACATGAGTCCCTTTCTCACTGCTCCATCAGGATTCAAGCAAGCCGGGCCGAAGAGGCTGAAATGCCAGAAACCGGTCCCCGGTAGCTTGTCTCCTTTCTGGTGAAGAATTGGCTTGGTAGTTTGGTCTGCCCTGTTCCCATGATGCACTGGGCCAGGGACAGACTAATATGCATATAGCCAGGTTCTGAGCTGGGATGGGGCAGTGAGATAAATAACGGTGATGGATCAAGCCCTGATCTTTGGACTGGGTAAGAGTGGTCTGCTTAATTCAGACACTCTGTTCATCACCACCCCCTTTTCTGAATCGTTTTTGGCCACTATAGGTGTGGCAGGGCATACTCAGACATGAGTCCCTTTCTCACTGCTCCATCAGGATTCAAGCAAGCCGGGCCGAAGAGGCTGAAATGCCAGAAACCGGTCCCCGGTAGCTTGTCTCCTTTCTGGTGAACAATTGGCTTGGTAGTTTGGTCTGCCCTGTTCCCATGATGCACTGGGCCAGGGACAGACTAATTTGCATATAGCCAGGTTCTGAGCTGGGATGGGGCAGTGAGATAAATAACGGTGATGGATCAAGCCCTGATCTTTGGACTGGGTAAGAGTGGTCTGCTTAATTCAGACACTCTGTTCATCACCACCCCCTTTTCTGAATCGTTTTTGGCCACTATAGGTGTGGCAGGGCATACTCAGACATGAGTCCCTTTCTCACTGCTCCATCAGGATTCAAGCAAGCCGGGCCGAAGAGGCTGAAATGCCAGAAACCGGTCCCCGGTAGCTTGTCTCCTTTCTGGTGAAGAATTGGCTTGGTAGTTTGGTCTGCCCTGTTCCCATGATGCACTGGGCCAGGGACAGACTAATTTGCATATAGCCAGGTTCTGAGCTGGGATGGGGCAGTGAGATAAATAACGGTGATGGATCAAGCCCTGATCTTTGGACTGGGTAAGAGTGGTCTGCTTAATTCAGACACTCTGTTCATCACCACCCCCTTTTCTGAATCGTTTTTGGCCACTATAGGTGTGGCAGGGCATACTCAGACATGAGTCCCTTTCTCACTGCTCCATCAGGATTCAAGCAAGCCGGGCCGAAGAGGCTGAAATGCCAGAAACCGGTCCCCGGTAGCTTGTCTCCTTTCTGGTGAAGAATTGGCTTGGTAGTTTGGTCTGCCCTGTTCCCATGATGCACTGGGCCAGGGACAGACTAATTTGCATATAGCCAGGTTCTGAGCTGGGATGGGGCAGTGAGATAAATAACGGTGATGGATCAAGCCCTGATCTTTGGACTGGGTAAGAGTGGTCTGCTTAATTCAGACACTCTGTTCATCACCACCCCCTTTTCTGAATCGTTTTTGGCCACTATAGGTGTGGCAGGGCATACTCAGACATGAGTCCCTTTCTCACTGCTCCATCAGGATTCAAGCAAGCCGGGCCGAAGAGGCTGAAATGCCAGAAACCGGTCCCCGGTAGCTTGTCTCCTTTCTGGTGAAGAATTGGCTTGGTAGTTTGGTCTGCCCTGTTCCCATGATGCACTGGGCCAGGGACAGACTAATTTGCATATAGCCAGGTTCTGAGCTGGGATGGGGCAGTGAGATAAATAACGGTGATGGATCAAGCCCTGATCTTTGGACTGGGTAAGAGTGGTCTGCTTAATTCAGACACTCTGTTCATCACCACCCCCTTTTCTGAATCGTTTTTGGCCACTATAGGTGTGGCAGGGCATACTCAGACATGAGTCCCTTTCTCACTGCTCCATCAGGATTCAAGCAAGCTGGGCCGAAGAGGCTGAAATGCCAGAAACCGGTCCCCGGTAGCTTGTCTCCTTTCTGGTGAAGAATTGGCTTGGTAGTTTGGTCTGCCCTGTTCCCATGATGCACTGGGCCAGGGACAGACTAATTTGCATATAGCCAGGTTCTGAGCTGGGATGGGGCAGTGAGATAAATAACGGTGATGGATCAAGCCCTGATCTTTGGACTGGGTAAGAGTGGTCTGCTTAATTCAGACACTCTGTTCATCACCACCCCCTTTTCTGAATCGTTTTTGGCCACTATAGGTGTGGCAGGGCATACTCAGACATGAGTCCCTTTCTCACTGCTCCATCAGGATTCAAGCAAGCCGGGCCGAAGAGGCTGAAATGCCAGAAACCGGTCCCCGGTAGCTTGTCTCCTTTCTGGTGAAGAATTGGCTTGGTAGTTTGGTCTGCCCTGTTCCCATGATGCACTGGGCCAGGGACAGACTAATTTGCATATAGCCAGGTTCTGAGCTGGGATGGGGCAGTGAGATAAATAACGGTGATGGATCAAGCCCTGATCTTTGGACTGGGTAAGAGTGGTCTGCTTAATTCAGACACTCTGTTCATCACCACCCCCTTTTCTGAATCGTTTTTGGCCACTATAGGTGTGGCAGGGCATACTCAGACATGAGTCCCTTTCTCACTGCTCCATCAGGATTTAAGCAAGCCGGGCCGAAGAGGCTGAAATGCCAGAAACCGGTCCCCGGTAGCTTGTCTCCTTTCTGGTGAAGAATTGGCTTGGTAGTTTGGTCTGCCCTGTTCCCATGATGCACTGGGCCAGGGACAGACTAATTTGCATATAGCCAGGTTCTGAGCTGGGATGGGGCAGTGAGATAAATAACGGTGATGGATCAAGCCCTGATCTTTGGACTGGGTAAGAGTGGTCTGCTTAATTCAGACACTCTGTTCATCACCACCCCCTTTTCTGAATCATAGGATAGGATTAGGCTGATGCTCTGATATTAAGCCATGTACTGTGAAGAAACAATCATCCGTGGTATGAGCGAGTGGGAGGTGAGCACCGGCTTCATACTGTACTGGGAAGTGTGTCACGATGTCGAGGTCAGCAGTATAGATCTGCACATATATATTGACTCAAGTAAAACCAAAGGCGATGATAGACGGAGTGTTGTACATCGCAAGCACTCACTCCCAGTCAACGGATCTGGGTTTAATCCATCATCATTCTTTTGCTCACTCCGCCACCCCAGTTCAGACAAGGCCATATGCAAATCAGTCTGACCCTGTGCCTCCTTTGAACAGTCCAGCCCAAACTGCCAAGCCATGTCTTCCCTGGACCGGAAACAAGCATCCTGGGACCGGTTTCTGGCTAATCGGTCGTCATCAGCTAGGTATGCTTGAATCCAGTGGCAAAGTGAGCAAGGGACCCACGTCTGGGCATACCCTGCCAACTTAGGGCGAACAAAGCAAAACCAAAGGGGATGATGGACGGAGTGTTGAACATTGCAAGCACTCACCCCCAGTCAACTGATCTGGGTATAATCCATCATGATTCTTTAGCTCACTCCGCCACCCCAGTTCAGCTAACCAGCCGTCATCAGCCAAGCTCAGGGCCGGACTGGCGGTAGCGGGCACCGGGCAATACCCCGGTGCGCCGCATGGGTGGGGGCCGATTTTGTTACAGTGCCGTTTTTGCATAGCTGTAAAATCGGCCAAAAACCGGCTTAAAACTTGAATGTTGTGCCTCCCAACCCTCCAAGGATAGTTAGCTTTAACAACAAGATGAAGAAGACAAATAACAATCATCTCGACAGCACTCAGAAAACCTGACCAAATAGAATGCACCTGCTTGTGTGGAAATACCCTCTCCACAGAACTGGCCACTTTTGTCTAAACTGTTATGACTAGGAAGGACATGATGGGGATTTCTTTAATTATAATGTCAAAGAGATGGTTTATCCATTCATTGCTGTTTTGGAAAAAAGTCATATTGGAAGCTCAGGACCAGCACTTGAATACAATGCAATAAGCTACAGTTTAGGCATAAGGCATTCAGTACCTCATGGGTGCATAATACTGACATTGAATGATCAGGGTAAGTGGACATGACCAAATGTTCAAGTACTTCAAGAAGCCATGTTTAGGAATCATAAAGATTTTCTTTAGATCAAGATATGAAACTAGCTCAGGTCAAAGAGTGCTTGAATTCCTAACATTTCCAAACCTTCATCAGATTAATCAATGAAACATTCCTATAGACAATGGTCATTCCAGATAGACATTTTTTTGATACTAATGAAATCTCAGCAAGGCAAGCAATGTCTTTCCATCCTAAGATCAGTGTTTGTCCTGTCCTCAACCACACTCCCTCGAAGAAGAGGGAGGGAGTGTCGGAATCTGAAAAGGACAATACAGCATTCCTTTTTTGATGGAAAATCCATAATTAAGTGTTTATTTTGTGTAGTGACAGCAGATGCTAGAGAAGTCTTGATGGCTGCCGAATAGTACATAGTACATACTATTCAGGCCAGCCTGTTTATGCAGGTTTTGGAACAATTTTGTCATGTTGAGGTACTTTATACTCCACACAAAGGTATTTAGATGAATGGATTTGCTCAAGATATCTTTTGAGTAGAGTGCATTTGTGCCCTGAACAAATTTAGAAACTGCAGTCATTGTGTGCATTTTGATGTTGACATTCTTTGTGAGAGTCAAGGATGTGTCAGTCCAATTTCTGAAACATTGTTTGGTTTCAGCTAAGGGTAAAAAGAAACTAATGTTGCCATTTAAGATCTGGTGGATCGCAAGGTCTACAGGGGTCCTTGCGACCTAATCCCACATAGAATAACCAGGTGCCATATTTAGAAATCTTTGACTGCCTGGCTGGGATGCCAGTGCCCTTTTTGTGTTTCAAAAACTGTCAAACTGAGAGTTTGTTTTTGAACTCAAAAATGTTAATGATCCTCAGACATATGACATTTTTGTCCCTGCTGCTCATGGTTGAACTGGCCGTAGTAGGCAGCAGGCGTTTTTCCAGGGGGCTGGAATGGTGGGGACCAGTTTGGACCAGTGGGGGCCGTTAAGTTACTGGGGGCCGATTTTGCAGCAGTGCTGCAATTTCAGCCCCCATGTAACTAAAGCAGCAACAGTATTTCCCACCAACTCCCTCAAAAGGTCTGGTCCTACTTAATTGCCAGGGCTGGTTTGCATTCTCAGTCCGGCCCTGCTGCTGCTGGTAGGCATTTGATGTTAGCTATGAGTAAAAGAAGCACAAAGGTACAATAACACATAAGACACTTTTGCCACCACTAATCAAATACTTGTATATATTCTGAAGCTATTAAAAAATTGGTGATAGGAAGCCTCCTACCCCTAAATGCTGGCGAAAGAGAAGCCGTTCTGTTCAGCTGTAATGCAGGAGAATTTGTCTTAAATATTTTATTGTCCATTTATAGGAGAATCACTGACCATGGCACCAAGTATAAAATAGAAAAATCACACAGAAGGGGGCCCCTGCGCAGATACGTAGGCAGGGGAAGTAGGGGAAAAGACACCTAGTCAACAAAAAAGTTTAGAAAGTCACTGAAAACACACTTATTCTAGTCGCTTCCCATAGTGCCAGTACTCCCATGTCAGTCTAAGAGCGCAGAGATAACCCTTTGGGGGTGATTCAGGCACTATATAAACCCGATAATAATAATAAATATTAAGACTGAACCCCACTGCCTGAAATAATTATTTGAAAAATGCTATGCATCAAGGATACAATACAAAAAACAGCAATGTCACATCCCCCAGAGTAGACAGTACAGTGTGCTAGAGGCCAAAAGGGCCAGGCATATTGCAGGTTACTAACAAATTTAAACCATATTTTATTTAAACAATTATATCATATTTATTGTAGACATTCTCAAGATAGCAAAACACATACTACATACAATTGATAAATATTTACTAATATACAATGCAATCAATAAAAACACAGGAGCAACAATCATACTAAAGCCCACTCATGCTCCCAGACAATTTCATTCTTATTCATTTGCGCCTACATAAAAATCACACATGTCCTATAGTCTCAGAAAACGTCCATAAATCACCCCCCAAAAGGCTAATAACAATATTGTGACTATCCTGGACCACAATAAAGTATGTGCTTAAATTATAGTGACATCCACTCACCCTATCATCGTCTCTTTTCATAGGGTGAGGCAAAGTTATTAACAAAATGTATCTTGAAATTTCAATAGGTGCCACAGCTAAATAGTCTTGGGGGAGACATAAAGACCAGAGGACTCCTGCGCCGACACACGTTTCGGTGCCAGACCCATATTGGTGGGTTTCACCTTCTTCAGGGTGCAGTATGATAAGAATGCAAGGTGAAACAAGCAAATGCAATAGGTCTCGCATTAGAAAAGTTGGAGCTATTGGTCTTGTAAATGACAAATATTTTATTTATTTGTTGGTTTTTAAAATAGCTAAATTGATAGCTTTGTCATTTACAATGCCAATAGTTATAATATGACACCTATAGCATTTGGAATGCAACATGTTTTGTATTTACGTGACTTAGATGGCAGCTCTAGTCGTTAGGCCACATCTCACAGTGAGGAGAGGGGAGAGTGAGGACAGGGGAGAGTGACATACCAAGAGTGCAGTTTAACGTTGCTAGGTTATTTATATAAACATGATAAATATAATGTACATTTTCACCTCAATTTTTACAGATTTTCAGGTTGCCAGGCAGCTCTTACAAAATATCTACACAGACATTTGAGAAATATTCACTTTATGTTCACATTTTTATGTAGATTTTGAATGTTGCTACTCCTACAGTAAAAGTAAAGTTTACGTTAGGTGGAAAAACTACCGCTTTTAAAACCACTAGCTCCTATAGAAAACTTGGAATTTCAGCTTTGGTTTACTTTTTTATGTACCGCACACGTTCTCAAAAAGCGCCGGCATGTTTACTGAGCGAAAAGGCGTCCAAATTCACTCAACTAACCCAATCTTCAACCAGAGGTCATAAAAGAGCAGGAATCCGTTGTGAAAATCAATCCACATCTGCAGGTTTAAAGAAATAAAACTGCAAGTAAAAACGCCCCAGGACGTGTTGAAATTTCAAAGCCCCCGTTAAAACCCTTGACTCCAGTGCATGCGCAGCGCAGCGATTAATGTGGGATTAACCACTCAGTTAGTTGACTGGGAGAGGCCGGGAATGCGAAACACGTAAACAACAAAGCCATATAGGAGACAGTGTTCTGAAGGGGAAAAAATGCCGGATTTAAAAGCACCTTAATTGATGGGTCCTCGGAGGCACATTAAACATTCATGCACGGTCCACTGGGAACACGAAGCACACACGCTTCTCAGGGGAAGGCATGGAACTGTTGCTACTTAACGTTCAATAAAATAGTAGACACAGTAGAATGGAAACAATTCCTCACCATTAAAACATATAACAAACAAGACGGAGGGCATTGCTGTGGGGAGGGGGAGGAGAAATGCGACACGGCCACAGCAGGGGGCGGAGCGGGGAGAGCGGCGATGGGGGAGAGACACGGCCTTACGGCCGTGAATAGTGTGAAGCAGCAGGGGCCTTTGAAGTGAAGCTAAGCTTCACTTCAAAGGTGTGGGAGGAGTGCTGCTGGGGAACAGATGGCGATTTGATGATGTGCACGCGCATTTTAGGTCAATGCGCTTGCGCGTTGACCTAAAAGCGCACGGGCACAGCATCAAATCGCCAGTCTATGTAAACCTTATTTAAGCCCCTATAGTCTCACTCAATGCGCATGCGCATTGAGAGGTGAGACCTAAAAAGGAGGAGCGCCTGAGTTTACAGCAATTCAGTCAAACACAACAAGGATCCAAGGACATCCGGATATAAAGTGGAGTAAAAGGTGTTCCAAGATGTGATGAAATTGGGGGAAAGCCAAGTAGTTAAATCAGAAAAACTGTCTGCCACTACTGACCACCAGAGTAAGCCAAATACAGTGGGGTGATGGCCTTGTCCAGGTCGGTAGTCCCCATTTTAGGGGGCGGGGGAGAAATTCTCTTCCGATGTAGCTGGTAAACAGATACAGTGGTTCCTGTACGAATTCACAGGAACTATCAAACGGGGGGGTCGCAGGAGCTCCTACCCATCAGTACCCAGTGTAAAATACCCTTGGGTAGTATTTGATTTTGATATGAGATTTGACTCAGAATATAGGCCAGCTTCTCAAAAACGTTTACAGTGCAGTGATGTAATCATATGATCCTGTGTGATCTGTAAACCACAGCGTATAGTGACATGGCACTCTTACATCTAATGCTTTATTTATCAAAATAGGGCCATCACTAAATATCCCTAACAATATTTTTTAAGTGCTCATAATGCAGGAACATGGCAAGGTGAAAGGGTCTTCGTGACTGGTCTTAGTTTTAGTTTCAGACTAACGATGCTGGAGAGCTAGTCACATAAAATGTGCCAGTTCAGAGGAGGCAGCAGCCTACTTTATGACAAAATCCACAGCATGCAGGTGCTGGGTTCAAGGTGTTGGGAGCCTTTTCTTTCCCTGATACTCGGATCAGAAGGCCAGCTAACTAGCCCTTGGAGTCACTCTGGTGTTCTTGAGTTCAAGATGCTGGTCTAGTTCTTCTCACTTAGGCAGCAGGGCAACAGAGTAGCTGGCCAGCAGAGTAACAATCCTTCTTGCTGCAGAGCAGGAAAACAATCTCTCTGAGTCTTCCACAGGTCCAGAGGTGTACTGAAGAGGTGGGTCAGACGGTCGACTATTTATCCTTGGTTCCAGCTTTTAAGTTGGAGACATTTCTTGAGGGTTGGAATTTCTTGCCTCCCTGACCTGAACCCAGCTTGTATGGGAGCACGGAAGACTGGTGTCAAACCCTTTGTGAGTGTGCTGAGGCTGAGGCTGTGGGCCGATTACGATGTCGGTCGGAAAGCCTCCAACCGCTAGTCGGAAGCTTTCTGACTGTGGTGGGAGGCTTTCTGACCAATACAGTCGGTTTGGAGTCTGATCGCTGAATTACGATGTCAGTTGTCAGGGCGTAAACTGGCCGGTCATTCTGTGCAGTTCCAAGCGGATCTCGGTGTCTTCCACCTGTTGGAACCTCACCGTTATCCCCTACGTATGGCATTTCCGCCGTTGGGATTACAATGTCGGTTTCCCACAGCCTTTCCCTGCAGGTCTACCTGACATGGAAAGGCTGTCGGAAAGCGACTTTGGAGGCCCTTAGCAAGGCCACTTTGCCTCCGAGGCCTACGGTTGGTGGCCAAAGGGGTACCGAGGGTGCCCTAAGGTAAATCTCTGCACTGTTCATAATTTATTCATAACTCTATGCCTGAAAGGGTATTGTTTTGACTTATACAGGGTGCTCCCTTGTATCAGGAAAAAGTTTACCTATCTGAAGACCTCTAATGATAGCGAAACACTTTGTCAGGGGTTGCTTTTACTCATTTCCGGTTGGCTTGGTTGGCATTTTACCAATTCAAAGCTGTAATATTGTGCCTGGAGTGGTAAATGGCTTTTGTCATTTTACAGCTTGGCATGGACAGCAATGTGCTAGTCCTATGCTTAAAGACTTTGCTGTAGAAATGGCAAAAGACTTTGGGCCAGATGTAGGTAAAATTATTTTACCGATTATAAAATACCGACCCATACCGAATCGGTATTTCAGAATCGGAAAATGAGATGTAGGTAAAAAATGGGTAAAAATTACCGATTCGGAATCACTCGGAATCTGAAATCGGTATTTATCGAATCAGTATCCTCCGACTCGGTAAATTCCGATTCGGTAAAACCCATACATTCCAATGGGCCCATGCCCCATAGGAATGAATGGGTTTTACCGAATCGGGATTTACCGATTCGGAAAATTCTGATTCGGTAAATACCGAATCGGAAATTTGAAACTGACAAACATGTGAGCCTGTGAACCAATCAGGAACACCAACCACACCCAAAACCAAAGGTACAGTGGAATAAACCAATCAGAATCAAGCACCCCTCCCCAGTACCTGGGAGTGCCCACACCCATGCAGGTGCAGAAACCAACAGTCAGGAGAGCAGGAGGACAGACTGAGGAGCAGGCTTCCCTGAGCTTACCTGTACAGCACCATAGAGAGTCAGAATGGACAGAGGGATGCTGCTGAGCGCAGAAGAAAATTGAAATTCAGCCCTGAAGAACTGCAGGTGCTTGTTGCAGAGGTTGTCAAGCATTACAGCAAGATTTTTGGTAAACAATCACTACATGTTGCAGAGTCCATCAAGCGCACTACCTGGATAGACATACAAGCAAAGGTAAATGCCATTGGTGTCACCCACCGTGAAATAGACGATTTAAAGAAAAGGTGGTGTGACCTTCGCATCATTACCAAAAAGAAACTAGCTGCCCACCGAAAAGAAGCTGCAGCAACTGTTCCGCAATCACTCGAGGCGCTCCAGTTGTTTCCTTCTCGGTGATGACTTGTCCCAATCCCCTCACGAATGAGTGAACTCAGCAAGGATATGAACTCTTGATAAGTAAACTTGCCCGTAAGGGAAAGGGGAAGTGGAGAGAGAAACAAACAAACAATACTGGTCTTCCTCCAGGCGTCGTTTCTCATGGAAGTGTTCAGCGCCGTGAATCCTCACAATGTCTTCTCAAAGTAAAACCCAAAGATCAGTTTGATAATAACATTCGAGCAATCTGAATATAATTCTGTACTTTACTGAACCTTTAAAACACACCTTTTATTCAACAGCCCTTGCTTACACTTCTTAAGTCTGGGTTTGCTAGTTAGGCTTTTCTAGACTGTAACTCCTAAAAATGGTGAGAAGGTCAACTCAATGAATGTGGACAATGTAGACAATCTCTAAAAAAATTAACATGAACTGGGTCAGCAGTGTTAGTATTAAAGGAGAAATACCAAACCATGCATGCACATACCTGAAAACCCAGGAAGATTTGCCACAGTTGGGTTTCTGCGTTTTATCTAGAAGATATCAAAGAACAAAGACAAAGAACCCTAACAAGCTGATTGTGCATCAACTATAATTATCAGTGTTATTTTGCACCTTAACAATATTCAGTTACAATCCTTTTGTGTTAACTTCACACTATATTAATTGTATTGATCAGTACTTGTTTTTTCAAGTGTCCAACAATCAGATTAACATTTATCAATGATTGTACTCTTTTTAGCCTTTTCTCTTTCAGGCTTCTAAATACATATCACAGACTATACCTACTACAAAGAATACTACTAAGTTATGAATTGCATTAGCTTGTGCTTGTTTCATAACAGCCACAGTCACAGACACAAGATCTCAAATATTTATGCCCAAAACTAGTTGTGCTTTTCAAAGTCCTCCGACGTTTTTGCAACACTAGCACATGCACTGTTCCAAGTTTTCAAGTATTTTCGTTTTAGAAAGAGTTTCGAGGGTTGCCTAGCAACCTTAAAGCTTACTTTCCTTTTTATGCTGTTCCGGTTTCAGGCTCCGTGAGAGGTGAAGAGGTTCCGGTTTCTTTGGGGAAGAGATGAGGATGTCAGCAGCGAAGGAGCCGAAGACGCGAAGACTCTGGGTCAGGTAAGTGTTCTTGTTTCCTCTGTCCTCCTTTTGGGGCTTCTTGCAGCGGAGAACAACGACAGGTGAAATGGGGCTGGAGCGCTTGCAGTGATACATTGCCAACGAAGCGAAGCATCGTCACGCTTGCAAGCGCTCTATTTATAGAGGCAGGAGATGGCGGTTTGCATAATTAGGCACGCGCTGCACGTGGGGGCCCTCCTGCGACTACTACACATGGATTTACCAAGAGAGTAGCAGAAAACAAACAAGCAATGCTACCTACAACTAAACTTATACACTGAAACAATAAGTACAGAATTAACAGGCATATTTTTGGCACAACCTGATTTAAGTTTCAGAAGTAGCTGCATGAGTTCCCCTGACAGTTCTCCCCCCCAAAGGCCGTCTCACAGGGCGTGGCTTATCTGGGTGAAGAGCATGAAATAACCCTAACAACCTGGGGGCATGCACATTACCTTCTGGTTCCCATGGTCTTTCATAGGGATCATAACCTTTCCAATCAATTAAATAATGAAGACGCCCTCGAATACGTTTCGCGTCAAGAATCTTCTTAACCTCATATTCTAAGTGATCACCTACAACTAGCGGAGGTGGAGGGTTATCTAGTCGTGTTTCAGGATCATGGGGCTTCAAAAGGGAAACATGAAATACCGGATGAATGGTAAAATCTTCAGGAAGGATTAGTTTTACAGAAACTGGATTCAGGATTTTTTAAATTTCAATGGGACCTATATATATAGGTTTCAGTTTCCTGGGACCTTCCAATTGAATGTTTCTAGTAGATAACCAGACCAGTTGTCCTTCTTTATATTGCAGAGCAGGTAACCTGTGTTTATCTGCCTGGATTTTCATGTTAGTCTTGTTCTTGACCCAATGATCCTTAACTTTTTCCTGAATGTCTAATAGTGTAGTTAGCCTATCCATCACTGCTGGCATTGGGTAGTTTTGTTCAGGTATGATTACTGGAAGAGATCCAGGGTGTTGGCCTGTTAGGAAATAAAAGGGAGAATAACCCAACGCAGCATGTGAGGTGTTGTTATCAGAAAACTCAGCCCAGGGTAAAACTTTGTCCCAATTAGAAGTCAAGGTGGACAATAGACAACGCAGACCCTGTTCTAGATATTGATTAACCTTTTCGGTTTGGCCGTCTGTCTGCGGGTGGAAAGATGAGGATAAGGCTAACTTGATCCCAAGTTGCTTACTAAGTTGTGTCCAAAATCTTGACACAAATTGGGGGCCTCTTTCCGAAATAATCTTATTAGGAAGTCCATGTAATTTAACAATATTGGACAAGAAAATGTCACAAAATTCGACTGCTGTTGGTATTTTCCGTAAAGGAATGAAATGGCCCATTTTTGATAGCAAATCTACCACTACCAGTATAGTTGTGTAGTCATTTGATTTGGGCAAATCGGTAATAAAATCTAAACTGATTGTATGCCATGGGCGTGGAGGAAGCTCCATTGGTTGAAGTAATCCTTCTGGAGCTGAATGTTGAGCCTTTTGACGTGAACATACTGGACAAGCTTTCACGTATCGTTGAACATCTGAAATCATACCCTCCCACCAAAAGAACCTCTGACACAACTCGAGAGTTTTTTTTGTTCCTGGATGAGCTGCCATAGCAGAATCGTGATTCCATTGTAAAATCTGATTTTGTAAATCTTTTGTGGGAATGAACAATTTATCCCTATGAAAGTAATACCCTTCGGATATGGTGTTATCTTTTTTAGACAACCATTGCTGAAAATCAACTTTTTCAAGTTGTTTCTTAACTGAGTCTAGAAAGGTGTCTGAATGTACCTCAGCAATTATTCTTTCATTAGGAAAATTACTCGGTGACTCTCTATTCTGATCTTGATGTTTATCACAAACTAATCTTGACAAGGTATCAGATAATAATTGTTTTTTACCTGGACGATAAGTTATCAAAAAATCAAACTCACTAAAGAACTGCAACCATCGCATTTGTCTAGGAGTAAAAGCTTTTACTGTGGAATAAAATTGTAAATTTTTGTGATCCGAATAGATAGTAACAGTGTGCTTGGCTCCTAAGAGATGGTGCCTCCATTCTTGAAATACATCTTTGATAGCCAACAGCTCACGTTCTGCTATTGTGTAGTTCTGTTCGGCTGTAGTAATTTTCGAGAATGAAAAGCTATTGGATGTAAATGCCCTGTTTCCTGATCTTTTTGCATCAGAACACCACCAATAGCAGTTTGCGAGGCATCTGCCTCAACAAAAAAAGGTCTGTCTGGGGCAGGGTGAGTTAAAATAGGTGCTGAGGTGAAGGCCTTCTTAAGACTGTTAAAAGCTTCTTCAGCTTCTTCTGTCTAGTGGAATTTCTGTCCTTTTTTTAACAATTGAGTGATTGGAGTCACTATGTCTGAAAACTTCGAAATGAACCTTCTATAAAAGTTTGCGAATCCTAGAATTCTTTGAATATCTTTTATGGAAGTTGGTGCTGGCCAATTTAGGATTGCTTCTACTTTTTTCTTGTCCATGTGAATTCCTTCTGGAGATAACCAGTATCCCAGAAACTCTACTTTTGTTTTATTGAAAACACATTTTTCAAACTTTACATATAATGAATTGTCTCTTAACTTTTGTAAGACTGATCGGACATGTTGCACGTGTTCCTCAGTGTTTTTAGAAAAAATCAAGATGTCATCGATGTAAACTATACAACAAATGTCCAATAGGTCGTGTAATACCTCATTTATGAAGTATTGAAATGCTGCAGGAGCATTGCAAAGCCCAAACAGCATTACAGTGTATTCAAAGAGTCCAAACTTGGTTCGGAAGGCGGTCTTCCACTCGTCGCCTTCTTTTACACTAATTAAGTGGTAAGCGCCTCGTAGATCTAATTTAGTGTAAACAGTGGAACCTTTGACCTGATTGAGTAATACTGGAATTAGTGGTAGAGGGTATCTGTTCTAGATTGTTGCCTTATTAACAGCGCGATAGTCTATACAGGCTCTCAGGTCCCCAGTCTTCTTAGCCACGAATAAAAGAGGCGAGAAGACTGGTGAAGAGGAGTGACGAATGAAACCTAGTTCTAATAGTTCATCCAGATATTTCCGAAGATATTCGTTCTCAGGTTCTGTCAGAGCGTAAATTCTGCTACAGGGTAATACTGCCCCAGGAATCAAATCAATTCAACAATCGTAGGCCCTGTGAAGTGGCAGTGTAGTGGCCTTAACTGGATCAAATACATTTGAGTAATCCTGATACTCAATGGGAAGAGGTAGGGGCTCGACAGCTGCACAATAAAGAGGCATTAATGGGCCCTTAACCTCCTGGTAACAATGTAATTTACAAAAAGACGATTCCAAGGAAACTGTACGTTTTATCCAATCAATTTTTGGATTGTGTAACTCAAGCCATGGAATTCCGAGAATAACCCCAAAGGTAGGAATATCTATCAGGTCAAAAACTGTGTTTTTGGTATGGCCATTATCT
The DNA here is from genome assembly GCF_964261635.1 of Lissotriton helveticus. Taxonomy (NCBI): domain Eukaryota; kingdom Metazoa; phylum Chordata; class Amphibia; order Caudata; family Salamandridae; genus Lissotriton; species Lissotriton helveticus. The sequence goes on along the minus strand of NC_136071.1, from coordinate 210,763,215 downwards.
GCCACTATGGTCAGTGGTTCAGTATGAAATCGGATTAACCCTGAGGATAAGGCTGACCCATCTACAGCTCTAACAGGTTCAGGTTCTTTTTTGGGTACTTGGGTAAGATGAAGTTGTCTTGCTAATTCCAAATCAAAGAAATTTCCAGTAGCTCCTGAATCAATGAGTACCGGTATGCTATGTCTCTGTTGCGTTGATAGAATAAATATTACTCGTATGGTGAAATGTCTGGGAACTCGAGTGACAACGTTAGTAGCATACTGAGAGATCTTAGAGACATTTCCCCGAGAAACAATCTCATCTTTCTCAGGGAGATTTAGTTTTCCAACGGGTCTTTAGGACTCTTTTCTAATAGCAAGGCTTTTTTTAACCGGTCTTACTGAACAATCCCTAGCAAAGTGACCAGATTTTCCACAGTAGAGACACAAATTCCCTTTACGTCTTCTTTCTTTTTCTTTAGGAGACAAAGAACTTTTCATCCCCCCAATCTGCATTGGTTCCACAGAAGAGATTTTCTCTTCAGTATCTTTTCTATCAGATTTGAAATGCAAATTCCGAATATCACCCCTAGGTCTCTCGTTCCTGCGTTCTCCTAGTCTGTGGTCCAGCTTAACTACTAAGTCCTGAAACTTAGCAAAGTCCTCAGGTAAATTAACAATATGAGCTAAGGAGTCTTTCAAGTCATCCTTTAGCCCACGATAAAACAGAGAAACTCTCTTATCTTCTGGCCAGTGAGTTTCAGCCAACAGTCTATTAAAGGTAGTGATATAGGAGATTAGATCTTTTGATCCCTGACGAAGACTAAGAAGCTCATTGTCAGATGCTTGAATAAACGTATGTTTAGCGAAAAGATTGGACATTGCTGTCTTGAAATTCTGTAGATTATGCAAAAGAGGATTGTTTGAATCAACTAAGGGCATTGCCCAATTAGCGGCAACTCCCCCCAGATACGAAATTATAAAAGCCGCCTTGGCAGTGTCTGAATCAAAAACTTGAGTTTTGCACAAAAAGTGTAATTGGCATTGACTCATGAAGGTTGAGTATTTACTGCATTCACCTATGAATCTTTCGGGGTTGGCCAAAGGAACTGTACTTGGAGCTACTACAGTGACCTGGACTGGTTGATCTGTGGATTGACCTTCAAAGGAACGTTGAGGGTTAGAGGAAATCCCAAACTTAGTGGGACTTAATATTGGTTTCCTCTGTTCGGGTGTGTCCCTCCAGGTAGTAAACCCGCTTCTAGTTTTATCTAATTCTTGTCGGAGGGATTGATTTTCTAATCGCAACTCCTCCATTTCCTCATTGAGTTTGTGAACTAACTGGGTTAACTGGGAATTATCCATAATGGGACATACAAAACCAACAAGGAAACAAGTGTGGCTTCGCTTTCTGTTGCGCAATCACTCGAGGCGCTCCAGTTGTTTCCTTCTTGGTGATGACTTGTCCCAATCCCCTCACGAATCAGTGAACTCAGCAAGGATATGAACTCTTGATAAGTACACTTGCCCGTAAGGGAAAGGGGAAGTGGAGAGAGAAACAAACAAACAATACTGGTCTTCCTCCAGGCGTCGTTTCTCATTGACTAACGAAGATCGCTGCGCTAGCGCTTGGCAGTGACTAGGACTGCTGCAAGCGTTTTATTGCTTTTTAAATCATTTACTTCTGACTGTGATAAATTGTGTTTTATCTGCACTTCTTGGGATCCTACCTGCATTTTGCTCGCCCACTCCCCGGTCCACCGCAGCTTCTTGTGCTGATTGTTGTGGAGGGAGGTCAAGCGGCACCACTTCCTGGTTGCTCCATTTAGGGCGGCCATCTTGGGGAGGTTGACGTGCTAGTCTCCCCCTTCGCCCTCACTACATTAGGGCGGGAGTCACTCGCGCGCGATTATTGACTAACGAAGATCGCTGCGCTAGCGCTTGGCAGTGACTAGGACTGCTGCAAGCGTTTTATTGCTTTTTAAATCATTTACTTCTGACTGTGATAAATTGTGTTTTATCTGCACTTGTTGGGATCCTACCTGCATTTTGCTCGCCCACTCCCCGGTCCACCGCAGCTTCTTGTGCTGATTGTTGTGGAGGGAGGTCAAGCGGCACCACTTCCTGGTTGCTCCATTTAGGGCGGCCATCTTGGGGAGGTTGACAGGCTAGTCTCCACCTTCGCCTAATCTATATGGTCCTTCTTCTCCCCGCGCAGCGGTGACGCGCAGCGGTAGCGCCGTAGACACGCCGAAGAGGCGCCAAAGAGAAGCCAGTCTGCGCCAGTCCGCGTCCAGACGCTTCTCGCTGGCCCTGGACCCGACTATTACTATGGTAGGGAATCGTATAACCTACAACTCCCCGCAGCTACATACCCTACGACCCTCCACCAGTCTGTCCTGTCGTCATTCTTTTTTCCCCACTAATTTAGAACACTATTGTAAACATTGCAAGTGGAGTACTTCTCTCCCATATAGCTGCCATTCTTCCTCTGGACAGAAATGGAGATTGTATCTCCTCAATTGTCGGTCGTTACCGAAACATTTTACTGAGTTGTACATGTTGATTGAAGAGCTCAATCCTGATGCTCTTTTTCTCACAGAAACCTGGCTCCAGATGGACAATGACCCGACTACAACATGGCTCACACCTCAGGGCTATACCCTCAAACTACTTGACCGTCAGTCTGGGAGAGGTGGTGGTTTGGCCATTATTTATAGAGATAGCTTTAGGTGTCGTGTTATTCCAACCACCTCGCCGACCTGCGAGAGTTTACACTTCTCATTAGATTTTTCCCCCACTATCACTTTTTCCGGTATTTTGCTTTACCGTCCACCAGGCACCCTTAATAACTTCATCACTCAGATCACTGACCTCACTGCAAATGTTGTGCTGACCTCGCCTAATTTCACTTTGCTCGGGGATTTCAACCTCCATCTTGATGACCCCCTTGACACGTCAGCCAATAACTTACGTTCTAACTTGCAAGCGATTAACCTTTGCCAAAGAGGCCACCAGGTAACCCATAATAGGGGACATCTTCTCGACCATATCTATAGCAACATTGATCTTATTGTTGAGACTCCTGTCCCATTACCCTGGACGGACCATTTTTTAATACCTTTCACCTGGCTCTCCAATCCTCCCTCCTCCTCTCATAACTCTGCCAAGCACCTGGGAAGGAAATGGTCTTCACTCCCCCTCCCTGATTGGACAGCTGCTCTTGTCCGAGATCCACCAAGGAAGGTCATCAATCCCGCCTCGGCCACTAATAATTTCGATAACTGGATTTCCAGTACCCTTGATCAGGTTTTTCCTAAATGCCCCTGTAAATCCATAAGAAGACCCAAAGTTGCACCATGGTATACTCCAGCCCTTAGGTCTATAAAACTTGAGTGCCGTAAACTTGAGAGAGTTTGGAGGAAGGACCACTCTCAGTCTAGGAAAGCTGAATATAGGACTGCAATAAAGCTTTATAAATTAGAGATCAAGATGGCACAAGTTCTCTTTTACGAAGGGAAAATCAATGCAGCGGCCAACGCGCCAAGGGAAATTTTTAAGATAGCAAAGTCCCTCATCTCACCTCCTGCTGAGCGTCCCTCTGCTGAAGGCGCACAAGAGCACTGCAATGAGCTGGCTGTTTTCTTTTCTAAAAAAATTCAGACCATCTATTCCTCATTTAGCAATCCTAAGGACGATGCAGGATTTTTCACACCCAAAATATCTGATTCCTCGGTCCCCTGCGGCCTGGACATCATTCCACTACTCGATGCCTGTGGTCTAGACAGACTAATCTCTAAGGTCACCTCTGGGTCGCCTAACGACCCAGATCCTTGTCAAGGTCCTGGACGTTATTCGTCCGGTCATCCTAGAGGCTTTAAACACCTCCATCGTCTCCAAATCTGTTCCATCTTCCTGGAAGTGTGCTATGGTGAGGGCATTGCTGAAAAAGCCCACCCTGGACCAGAGTAACTTGGCCAACTATCGCCCTATTTCGTTACTCCCGTGGTTGAGTAAACTGCTTGAGAGGCACGTTAATAACATTTTAACGGACTATTTGGAATCCAATGGTCTGTTGCGTGCCTCCCAGACAGGTTTTCGTCCTCAACACGGAACCGAAACCGCTCTTCTAGCGGTAACGGAAGAAGCAAGAGCCGTACTGGATCGGGGAGGAAAGGTGGCCATCATCTTATTAGACCTCAGTGCCGCGTTCGACACGGTAAACCATGCCACGCTATTACAACGACTGGCGGGCATGGGCGTGTCGGGCGCGGCCCTGGAATGGCTGGCATCCTTCTTGAGCGAGCGATTCTTTCAGGTCTTTGAGGGTGAGGTAGCCTCTCCCAAACATCCTCTCAGGTGCGGGGTCCCTCAGGGCTCCTCCCTGAGTCCGACCCTTTTCAATGCCTACATGTAACCTCTGGACGGGATAGTTCATCCCTTTGGTGTGCGTATTGTCACCTACGCGGATGATACACAGCTGGTGGTCTCATTAGACCACTCAGAAGGATCATCCAACACCTTAGGCCCCTGTCTAGAGGCTGTTGCCAGGTGGATGCAAGCTTCCTGTTTGAAACTCAACGGGGAGAAGACAGACATTATCCTTCTTGGCAATTCTTCCCCGTCTGCTCTCGCATCCATCTGGCCACCATGTTTAGGCTTGCCCCCCGCCCCGAAGTCCCAGGTAAAGAGCCTCGGGATCTGGCTTGACACTGCACTTGACTTCTCGGTCCAAGCCACCAAGACTGTCGCTACCTGCTTTGGGCTAATGAGGATGCTCCGTAAGGTGCTTCCTCTGCTCCCTTTCCAGGCGAGGAGGATCATGGTCCAGGCCCTGATACTCTCCCGCCTGGACTATGGGAACGCTCTCTATTTGGGAGCCCCGGCCTCGGTCATACAGAGGCTTCAGGTCACCCAAAATAGCGCGGCCCGCTTATTGTACAACTTGCCTCATCGGCAGTCAGCGAAGAAAGCCCTAAAAGAGCTCCACTGGCTCCCAATGGCTGCCAGAGTGCAATTTAAAGCTATGTGCATTTTGCACAAATCCTTTCATCGAGTAGGCCCGGCAATTTTGCATTCTATGGTTACGCCTTATGTTCCATCTCGCCCCCTGCGCTCTGGCAACCTCCAGCTGGCCACCTCTTCTAAAATCAATAGAGCCCGCTGGGGCGGCCGCTCCTTTTCCCACTCTGCGGCCAGACTCTGAAACTCCCTTCCCCTCCCTATCCGAGGAAACGGCAATCTTATGTCCTTTAGGAAAGCCTTGAAAACGCACTTGTTTGCTAAATCCTACTGATCTACCCTGAGCCCGCGTTAAGCAATTTAGTCACTAGCGCTGCAAGGCCTCCGGGTAGTTACGCGCTATACAAGTGCAATTTTTCATTTCATTTAATTTCATGGAAGTGTTCAGGGCCGTGAATCCTCACGATGTCTTCTCAAAGTAAAAACCCAAAGATCAGTTTGATAATAACATTCGAGCAATCTGAATATAATTCTGTACTTTACTGAACCTTTAAAACACACCTTTTATGTATGTATATGTATATGTATGTATAAACCATTTTATAGCGCGCTCCGTTACTGGGGAGTATCCTGGCGCGGAAAAAGGAAATGCAGACAGCAGAGCATGAAGAAAAGCATCTTAGATTGCACTCTTGAATAAATGAGTTTTCAGGTGTTTTTTGAAGGCAGCTACTGTTGGCATGGAGCGCAGATGGAGAGGAAGAGCGTTCCAGGCACGAGCCACAACCACAGAAATCGACTGGCCGCCAAGTCTGGCACGTTTAAAGCGGGGAAGGGACAATTTAAACAAAGTGGAGGATCTCAGGGTGCGTGCAGGGGCATAGTTAGTGAATCTTTTTCTCAGATACAGGGGACCCTGATCATGAGTAGCACGGAACGCCAGCACCAGAGATTTAAACAAGATGCGCTGTGCAACAGGAAGCCAGTGGAGTGTGCGCATCTCCGCGCGGACGCTCTTCCATCTGGGGATATTAAATAATAGACGGACAGCCGCATTCTGGATAATTTGCAGGCGTTTCACCAGATATGAGGGAATGCCACTGAACAGTGCATTTGCATAGTCTAACCTAGCCAGTATGAACGCCCGAGCAACACACTCCCTAGCATCCCTCGGGAGCAAGGGAAAGAATTTGCGGAGCATTCTTAGAGTGGCAAAGCAAGTGCCAGTAAGCTTTTTAATGTGGTACTCGAATCTGAGATCCTCTGCGAACCAAATGCCAAGATTTTTGGCAGGTCTCCCCATCTCTTTCGGACTGGGAATGTTAGAAGGCCACAGAGTGCTCATAAACGATGGGGGGAAAGAACCATAAAAATGCACTTCGGATTTGTCCTCATTGCATTTCAACTGGGCCTGCGTTAACCAGCGAAATACAGAGGACAAACACAGATGGACTGTAGACGTATCCAGGTTATCATCTGGCCAAGTGAACAGCAGTTGGGTATCATCTGCATACCCTATGATCTTAGCCCCAAACTGTTCCGCTAGATAGACCAGGGGGGTGATGTAAACATTGAACAGTAAGGGGCTAAGAGTGGATCCTTGCGGGACCCCTGTAAGCAGAGGTTTGGGCTCAGAGGCATGGGGAGGCATCCAGACCTGCTGGGTCCTATCAGAAAGAAAAGAGGACAGCCAGTCTAACACAACCCCCCCAATGCCTATGGCAGACAGCCGGCCAAGGAGAAGCTCATGGGGGACGGTATCGAACGCGGCAGAGAGGTCCAATAAAATTAGGACCGCTCTGCCACCTCCGTCTAAACAGTCCCGAATGGCCTCGCTCATCTCCAACAGGGCCGTTTCGGTGCTGTATGCAGCCCTAAAGCCCGATTGAGCAGGGTGGAGGGCGTTGGAGGTTTCAACAAAGCTCTCCAATTGTTGAAATACCACCTTCTCACAGATTTTCGTGAGTGCCGGTAAAAGGGAGATGGGACGGTAATTCCCAGGAGCCGACCAGTCCAGTCCCGGTTTCTTCAAAAGCGGCAGAAGTTTGGCTTGTTTCCAAACAAGAGGAACCTCGCCCGCAGCCAGGGAGAGATTCACTATCTGCGTGATCTCAGTGCAGACTGTTTCTGCTACCTCCAAAAGCACCCGGGCTGGACACGGGTCGGCTGGAGAGCCGGATTTCAGGGACTGGAGTAGGGGGAGAGTAACACCCTCCGTAATTTGCGCAAAGTTCATAAATTGCTGTCCAGAACATGGGCATAGGGAGGGACACATGCCAGCTGCAGAGCAGTCGGCGGGAAGAGCCGCTAAAAGGTCTTGCTGGATCCTCGCTATTTTGGTGATAAAGAAGGTGGACAACTACTCGCACCATTGCGTCGAGGGCGGGCGGGAGACAGCCTCAGCGACAGGTGCCACAAAGCTTTTGACAATAGCAAAGATCTCTTTGCTGTTGTTATCTGCCTTGTCGATGCGCCCTGCATAGTAGTTCCCCTTAGCTACCTTAATGGCTGCATAGTAATCTTTTTGGGCGAGCCGTAGGGCGGATTTAGCCTCAGGGCTATATACACGTCTCCACGCCCGTTCAAGTTTTTTGCACCCCAGTTTCAGCTCCCTAAGTTCAGGGGAGAACCAAGGTTGAGAGGGGGAGCGTCTGGCTCTGGTCAGCGTGGTTCGCTTCGTGGAGGCAGTAGCCGCCTGCCGTACCCACTCATTAAATTCGCAGACCGCATCGACCAGAAGCGTCTTAGATTTTGGGCGAGTTTTAGCCAGGGCCTGTCTAAACGCAGGCAGATTAATCTTTTGGGAGTGAAAAATAGAGGGTGGGAGACTAAGCTCTGTAATCTCCCACATGAACCTGACCAGATCATGGTCGGACCAGGTAGTTTTTTCAACAATCACGGACTGAATGGGGAAATTAGAGCATACCAAATCAAGCAGATGACCACCCGTATGCGTCGGAGCAGTCACCCATTGCTTGAGCTGAGCGAGCTCAAGAATTTCACCAAGCCTGCAGGCTTCAGGGGAGTCAGGAACATCCATGTGAATATTTAGGTCGCCGACCAAAAGAAACTTAGGAAATCCTAAGGCCCGCGGCACTAAATATTCTTCTAGGGAGTCCAGGAAGTGGGTAGCCTGGCCCGGGGGCCTGTAAATCAGAGAACCTCCTAAGGTAAAATGGGGGGAAGTTTTGATGGAAAAGTGGAGAACCTCACCCCCTACATCCGCAATCGGAGGCTCAGAAGCAAAGCTCCACTCTTCTTTGAAAACAACTGCTAATCCCCCCCCTCTACCCAAGGGTCGATCCACTCTAACAATCTTAAACCCCCTGGGGACAGCAAGTTCTACGCTGGGAGCGGAAGTACTGGTCATCCATGTCTCCGTGAGGAACAGTACCTCCAGCTGGCCGTCCACCAGTAGTTCAAAGATCTCAGCGGCATGCCTAACCGCAGATCTAGCGTTAATCAATCCCGCCCTAATGTTGGTAGCAGAAGCGTTATTGACTAAACGGGGGGGGGGAGGGTTGGGGAAGAAAACCACAGGTGGGGCATTTGGACATAACACAGTCCAAATCCGCACGTGTACAAGGCACATCCTTGACGGGGGGAGCAAGTCTCCAAAGAACATGGCGGCGAGTACTTGCGTGTCTCTGAGATGGCCATCCCCAGAGATCGTCGAGCAGAGTGGCAGGCCCTGGGCCCGTCCGGGACACGGACGGGCACAGACGGGCCCTCCTTTGGCGCTCCTTCGGCGCGCAGACGGCGCGCCCGCTGCGCGCGGCCGCTGCGCGTCCTAGGGGGCATCCCCATTTAATGCACAAGCCCCTCCCCGAGCTGGAGCGCTAACTCCGTTCCAGTAGGGGTCCGGGACTCCCAAGATGGCGCCCGACCTGTCCCTCCACACAATCGGCACTGGCAAGCCGCGGTGGACCGGGGAGCAGGGGGACCAGCAAGCAACAATTAGGCAAGTTTTAAAAAACAAACAATTTGTAACAACACTACACAATTAGTAAGTCAATTGAGTGAGTGAAAACGAACTCGTTATTAAAAGGATTAAAAAGGTTAAGAGCGCCTGCTGCGCTAGTGCTGTGCAGAAAAGGAGGGCAGAAGAGAATCACTCGCAGTCTGCTCGCCTTAATTTTTCCAAGCGCTATCGCAAGGCGCTGCCACCACCTCGCTCAAACGCACAGGACTGCCAGAACTAATCCTATTTAATGCACAAGCCCCTCCCCGAGCTGGAGCGCTAACTCCGTTCCAGTAGGGGTCCGGGACTCCCAAGATGGCGCCCGACCTGTCCCTCCACACAATCGGCACTGGCAAGCCGCGGTGGACCGGGGAGCAGGGGGACCAGCAAGCAACAATTGGGTAAGTTTTAAAAAACAAACAATTTGTAACAACACTACACAATTAGTAAGTCAATTGAGTGAGTGAAAACAAACTCGTTATTAAAAGGATTAAAAAGGTTAAGAGCGCCTGCTGCGCTAGTGCTGTGCAGAAAAGGAGGGCAGAAGAGAATCACTCGCAGTCTGCTCGCCTTAATTTTTCCAAGCGCTATCGCAAGGCGCTGCCACCACCTCGCTCAAACGCACAGGACTGCCAGAACTAATCCTATTTAATGCACAAGCCCCTCCCCGAGCTGGAGCGCTAACTCCGTTCCAGTAGGGGTCCGGGACTCTAAAGATGGCGCCCGACCTGTCTCTCCACACAATCGGCACTGGCAAGCCGCGGTGGACCGGGGAGCAGGGGGACCAGCAAGCAACAATTAGGTAAGTTTTAAAAAACAAACAATTTGTAACAACACTACACAATTAGTAAGTCAATTGAGTGAGTGAAAACGAACTCGTTATTAAAAGGATTAAAAAGGTTAAGAGCGCCTGCTGCGCTAGTGCTGTGCAGAAAAGGAGGGCAGAAGAGAATCACTCGCAGTCTGCTCGCCTTAATTTTTCCAAGCGCTATCGCAAGGCGCTGCCACCACCTCGCTCAAACGAGCTCAAACGTTTATTCAACAGCCCTTGCTTATACTTCTTAAGTCTGGGTTTGCTAGTTAGGCTTTTCTAGACTGTAACTCCTAAAAATGGTGAGAAGGTCAAATCAATGAATGTGGACAATGTAGACAATCTCTAAACCAATTAACATGAACTGGGTCAGCAGTGTTAGTATTAAAGGAGAAATACCAAACCATGCATGCACATACCTGAAAACCCAGGAAGATTTGCCACAGTTGGGTTTCTGCGTTTTATCTAGAAGATATCAAAGAACAAAGACAAAGAACCCTAACAAGCTGATTGTGCATCAACTATAATTATCAGTGTTATTTTGCACCTTAACAATAATCAGTTACAATCCTCTTGTGTTAACTTCACACTATATTAATTGTATTGATCAGTGCTTGTTTTTTCAAGTGTCCAAAAATCAGATTAACATTTATCAATGATTGTACTCTTTTTAGCCTTTTCTCTTTCAGGCTTCTAAATACATATCACAGACTGTACCTACTACAAAGAATACTACTAAGTTATGAATTGCATTAGCTTGTGCTTGTTTCATAACAGCCACAGTCACAGACACAAGATCTCAAATATTTATGCCCAAAACTAGTTGTGCTTTTCAAAGTCCTCCGACGTTTTTGCAACACTAGCACATGCACTGTTCCAAGTTTTCAAGTATTTTCGTTTTAGAAAGAGTTTCGAGGGTTGCCTAGCAACGTTAAAGCTTACTTTCCTTTTTATGCTGTTCCGGTTTCAGGCTCCGTGAGTGGTGAAGAGGTTCCGGTTTCTTTGGGGAAGAGATGAGGATGTCAGCAGCGAAGGAGCCGAAGACGCGAAGACTCTGGGTCAGGTAAGTGTTCTTGTTTCCTCTGTCCTCCTTTTGGGGCTTCTTGCAGCGGAGAACAACGACAGGTGAAATGGGGCTGGAGCGCTTGCAGTGATGCATTGCCAACGAAGCAAAGCATCGTCACGCTTGCCAGCGCTCTATTTATAGAGGCAGGAGATGGCGGTTTGCATAATTACGCTTGATCAAAGAAGAGAGTGAGGACTAGGTAAGCTAGTCCGAATCCCCAATTTATATATGGTGTATCAATAAGGACTAGCTAGAGGTGCGAGACTCTGTTATGTACGCTTTGAACTGGAAAACCATTGGGTTTGTTATAAAAGCCCTCACCCACCAACCTAGTTGGTGGCTTGCTTCATCATCGGGCCCACCACAGTGACACCTAGCGTGTCCCGGGTGTGCTTCAACGCCAGAATTACTGCGGAGCTGGTATAATTGCTGAGTGTGCAGTGCAGTGAGTGAGAAAGTGAAATTTAATAGCTATACAGTGGGTCCCAGTACCCGAGGGTAAGATAGTTACGTTTTATTAACTGGGCCCCTGTTAGCGGATAAAAAGGCAGTGAGACGTGCTGGGGAGTTTATGACCCCCTACGTCCAGTGTGGTCTACATGTTTCAGCCAGGCCTTAAAAACTGGCTTTCCTCAGGACCAATGAGTGATGTGGTGCAATTAAATAATACTAAATTATAGTGAGTGTATTTGTTTTTTAATGTTGCGCACTCCCTAAAGTGCGTCTCTATGTAGAGGGGGATTCCCTCTTGCTTTTACTACATATAACATAAAGGACAAAGACAGACATACACGTAGAGTCAATTTTAGCATACTGAGCTGTTAGCACCGAAATTGCCGTCTGATAAGGTGTGTGCTCGACCTATAACGGGCTAGGGTGTGGTCATGTGCAAGACATGTCCTGGTGGTTATATTATGAAACCGATTTGGTGGTGGTGGGCTAAGACAGCGTAATTTTAGACATGGTGAGGAACAGGTAAGTAAGCATATTATATCCTCACACAGGCTAGTATCTGTAAAAGCCTCCTTGGGTCACTCGGCAGAGAAAAAGACCCTGGAAGTGGTTTGAAAGCGAAACGAGCGCGTAGTTAACGAACAACCTGTGAGGAAAGAGATACAGTGGCTTACCCCAGTCTTGGTGATCGTCTGGTTTTACTCACGGAAATGCCGGTCTGGTTCCTCCTTGGACCTGTCGTCCTTCTGCGGTGCCCGGATTCGAAGTGAGCAGGCCATCGATCGAACTTTAAATAGCCCGGATTATTGGCTGCACCTGTATGGTAGTGGAAATAGAAGGAGTTTCTTCGCCCTGACTGCTTCGTCATTGAGGTGCTGTGCGCATGTGCAGGGGAACAGTGAGTGCGGCGCATGCGCGTTGGCAGAGGGGTGTGCAATGTACGTCCTCTGCTCTTCTGCGCGGGCGCACTGTGACGATATGCCGAATTAGCAAGTGTGTTAAGGGAATTACCCTTTAACAAGTACAACGTATAACGTATGTAACGTTAATGTTGTATCATGTGTTGGTGGGAATACATAGAATTATGTGTGCCAATGTTCATACATGCTGGGGGTACTGAGCTGCGAAGAAACGGTGGTGAGGAAGGACCACTCTGCATGACCTTTGAGAGGTTTTGTCAATGCTAGGCGCGTAAGCATGGCAGGAGTCTGCCTGTCATTGAGCAAGCTAGAGTTTTATGTAGGCTCTGGGTTTGATTAGGTCACTTCAGATCGTCAATGAATTCCATGGTATTGAATCGTTCAGACCCTTGAGATGAGTGGAAAGGCGGTATATCCAACGTTGTTACTTTGCAAGGAGAAATTTCTCATTCATGGCCATTGTTTCGAACTGTTCTATCACAGTCCACGTGAAATCGTTCGGGGTGTGATTGTGAGTCAGGAAGTGGTCTGTTAACTTGCTGATATTTTTGCCATATCTAATGGTACTCCTATGTTCCGTCATTCTGGTCTTGACTTTGCGGGTGGTCATCCCAACATATCGTAGGCCACATCTACAGGTTATTAGATACACTAGGTTCGAGGAATTGCAGTTAGTGAACTGCCGTTGTATCCAGGTTTTTCCAGTTTCCAGTGAGAGGGATTTTGAAGGGGAAGTGAGATGGCAGACACTGCAATTGTTGCATGGTTGGTGGCCTGTCAATTTTGGAAGGCCCCAGGCATTAATGATTGTGTTCTGTGTTGGGCGGTTCTGTGGCTTGGGTCTGGTTGATACAAGTTGGTCTTTTAGGTTTTTTGCCCTTTTGTATGCGAATCGTGGTTTCTCCCAATTCCTGGTGCCCGAGTTGATGATTTTCCAGTTCTTGTTTATGATGTTGGACACTTGATTTGACACAGTGTTGTATGTGGTTACGCATGTGATTAATTGTGGCTCTGGGGGTTTGACCACAGTGTCCAATAGTGCTTCTCTGTTCTGGTTGCGGGCCCTTTTGCAGGTTTTTTGTATTATTTTGGTTGGATATCCTCTGTCTTCCAGTTTGTGGACTAATGCAGATGACTGCAGTTTGTAGTCTTGGGTATTGTTGCAGTTGCGCCTGATGCGTAGGAATTGGCCGTAGGGCAGGTTCTCCCTCAGGGGCCTCGGATGAAAGCTGTCAAACCTGAGGAGGGAGTTCCTGGCTGTGGGCTCATAGAAGGTAGTGGTGGTTTGCTTAATTAGGCACGTGCTGCACGTGGGGGCCCTCCTGCGACTACTACACATGGATTTACCAAGAGAGTAGCAGAAAACAAACAAGCATTGCTACCTACAACCAAACGTATACACTGAAACAATAAGTACAGAATTAACAGGCATCTTTTTGGCACAACCTGATTTAAGTTTCAGAAGTAGCTGCATGAGTTCCCCTGACAGCAACAGGGGGAGGAAGAAACCGAGCACCATGACTCACCGACATTGAGGAGCTGGTGGAATCCACCCTTGAGCCTGAATCCATCCATGGCATTGGGGACGCTGACAGCTCCGACCGAGCTGCAAAGAAACAAGGTAAGATGCATGTACATTGTCATTAACCCATTTACCTATTCCCCTTCCACACTCTGTGTGCCTATATCACACTCCAGAACAGGTTTTACTAATGCCCAGCAATGCATAATGGGAGACGTAGTCATAGGTAGATACCTCTGTGCAGTCAGCATACCATACAGCAAGGTTAAGCAAATGAGGGACAGGCAAATGTGTGATAGTAGTGTGTTTAATCAAGAGACACAGGTGAACTACTCCACTGACACAATGTCCATGTCTGTCCACAGGAGAGTCATCGCGCAGCACAGCAAAGGTAGGGAGAAGAGGAGAGAAGAAGCTGGTCCCAGCACAGTACACGGAGGGAAGGACACAGAGCAGGCAGCCAAGTCACCTGAGGATGCAACCACACCACAGCCTCAGTCTCCTCTTTTGTTTGGGAGTCAGGAGTCAGGAGCAGCTGCACAGTCCCCCACCCCGACAACTCCGTCCCCTGTGCTGGAAAGGGCAAGGCGGCTTGATGTGCCCCCTCCCCGCATACTGGAAAGTTCTGAGGAGGAAGAGGATGAGGGTGACATGGCCATCAATCCACTAGAGTCAGCCAACGCTGAGCAGCAGCCCACTCCTAGAGCTGTGCGGGCCAGTGTCCAAGGACGAAGGTCACGGGAGGCAGCTGAAGATCATCACAGTCAGGGGATCTTCTGCGGTCTGGAGGCCACCATGGTCAAAGTCCAGCGCCTGCAGCAAGAGCAATGATGGGTGTTCAGAGGCAGGCACGCAGCACCAACAACAAGCTGGATGACATAGGCAAGGGCATAGGAGACATTTCTGAGAGCATGCAGTCGTTGGCATCTGGCATTACAGACATGACCCAGTGCATGACTGTCCTGTGCGACAAGTTGGACAGGGACCAATTGGAGAGGCGCAAGGCTCATGTGGATGTGCGGCAGCAGACAAAAGCCTTAAACAGATTTGCGACCGCAACCTCCCTGCTGTGCAGACAGTCAGTGGCGATGCAGGATGCTATTGTTCAGTGCTGCACCAATTTATCTGTGGGGATGGCCAGAGTGACCTCTGCCATGGAGCTCATGCTCGCACAACAGACAGCCACTCGAGGTGACACATGTGTGGCTGACAGTGAGGAATCCACCAGCAGGAATGGCGCAAGCACTCCTGTCCCAGAAATATGCAGTAGCGGCAGGCGTCAATCAACAGAAACAGGCCACACCGAAAGCCATGACACACAGCCACATCAGTCCCACCCTGTAATCCGTGGTCGTAAACATTGACTATGCCCCCCGCCCAAAGGACAGGTCACGGTGGTGTTAACTGTGTCCACCCAGTCATGGACATTGCTATTTCGTGTAACCATTGTGTGGTATCATTGCAATAGCGTAGTGAAAATAAAACTACGTACATCATAATCACAGCCTGTCTGTGTCTCATTACTTACTCAGAAATATTGCTGTGTGATCTCTGCCCGTCTCAGTCTCCCATCTGTAGCTGTTGCTGCTACTGTAGCATGGGGCTCTGCCTGTTCTGTGTCATCATCAATGTCCTCATGATGTGTGATCTCCACCTCTGTGCCTTCCTTGGTGGCGAGATTGTGTAACATGGCACAGGTCGCAATGATTTTGCAGCACAGGATTGGAGTGTATTGGCGTGCCCCTCCACTCTTGTGGAGGCAACGAAACCTGCTCTTGAGAAGTCCAAATGTGCGCTCCACAACGTCGCGTGTAGATCTATGAGCCACATTGTACCGCCTTTCACTCCTGTTGGATGGGTTGAGGTAGGGGGTGAGCACGAAGGACGCAGGGCATATGCACTGACGCCTAGGGGGGAATAAGATTGACATTAGTTGCATGTACATGATACATTAATCTACTGTGAGTGTCAGGGTGTGTCAATGTAATTTACCTAGCAGGTATCCGTTTCCAAATTCTCCGGCAACTAGGCATGTGTATATCCCACTATTCTGAAATATATACGAATCATGGGTACTTCCTGGGAATTTGGCAACGATGTCTGTGATGATGTTGCCAGCGTTGCATATGACCTGTACATTGATGGAGTGAGTTGACTTCCGGTTCCTGTATATGTGTTCTGTGGCTGCAGGTGGACAGAGTGGTACGTGGGTGCCATCTATGCAGCCTATCACATGAGGGAAGTGTGCCAGTTGATAGAAATCAGTCTTGGTCTTAGCAAGTTCCACAGGTGTGTCAGGGAATGAAATATAATGCTCCATCCTCTGCATCATGGCGTCAAGAAACCTCCTGAAGAAGCGGGACAGGCAGCTCTGGGACACACCACCCACTGCAGCTATCACACTCTGGTAGCTCCCAGAGGCAAGCAGGTGTAAGCTACACAGCACCTGCACATGGGGTGGGATGGCGTGGGCCCTGGGTGTTGTGTGCTCCAGGAGTGGGTGTAGGTCCCTGATCAGGTCCTGGATGGTTTGGGGATGTAGCCTGTACCTCTGGAGTATTTCTGGCTCTGTCAGTTGGAAAAGTGTTATCCTCTGCCTGTACACTTGTTCCTCCCTTAGCCATTCCCTCTCTCCTGCTGCCTGTAGTCTTTGCCGCCTTGCAATGACGTAGAAAGCCGCCATTCTGCTCACATTGTTGCGTTTTGGGACTCATTTTATGGCCTTCACCTGGTTACCACCTGCATTCAATCCATGGAAAATACCGACTCATAAATACCGAATTTCCGTGAATTCTGTATTTTTCGGGTTTCCTACATCTCCATGCCCATTGTTTTACCGTTTCTTATTTACCGATACGGTAAATAAGAAATCGGTAAATATGAAATCGGAAATTTCCGCATCGGTAAAAAACCGACTCATATTTACCGAGTCGGAATTATACCGACTCATCTTTACCGAGTCGGTATTCTACCGTCTCATATTTACCGAGTCGGTATTATACCGACTCATGTTTTCCGATTCGGTGAATATTAGGCTCCTACATCTCATTTCATGTATACCGGTCGGTAACAGCCGAAATTACCGATTTTCGGCCGTTACCGACCGGTATTGGCCGACCTACATCTGGCCCATAGTCCCTTTCTATCTCGGTGTGGATGGCACTGTGCTAATCCTATGCATAAAGACTTTGATAGCAAAGCAGAAATCTGAGGTGAGCAGATCTAGAGTGTCGCTGGTGTTGGGAGTGCTCCATACAGGAGCTGCTTTCCAACTAAACTTGAGAACTACCCAGAGTTCTCTGTTTCTTTTTTGCATAACTTATGCATCACTCTATGCTTGAAAGGGTATTGTTTTGACTTATACTGGGCACTCTAAACCTCTCTGAAGAGCTCTAATCAGAGCGAAACACTGTGTCAGGGGTTGCTTTTACTCAAGTCAGGTTGGCTTGGTTGGCATGTTACCTGTTCAAAGCTGTAATACTTTGCCTGGAGGGGTAAATGGCTTTTGTCATTTAACAGCTTGGCATGGACAGCACTGTCCTTGTCCCATGCTTATAGACTTTGCTGTAGAAATGGCAAAATACTTTGTCCCTTTCAATCTCGGCATGGATAGCACTGTGCTAATCATATGCTTAAAGACTTTGATAGAAAAGCAGACATGTGAGGTGAGCAGATCTACAGTGTTGCTGGTGATGAGAGTGCTCTATACAGGAGCAGCTTTCCACCTAAACTTGAGAACTACCCAGAGTTCTCTGCTTCTTTTATGCATAATTTACAAATCACTCTATGCCTGAAAGGGTATTGTATATTATATATATATTTATTTATATTTATATATATATATATATATATATACACACACACATATATATCTATATATATACATATATATATATATATATATATATATATATATATATATATATATATATATATATATATATATATATATATATATATATATATACTAGCAGCCCGTCCCGACGTTGTCCGGGTATGAAATAGAATGTGTGTAATGTGTGTATTTGGCAAGGGCAGTTTATTTTAAAATCTCGCTGTAGACAACATTTTTTGTTTCATTAGAATAGGGACGGAGAAGGCCCAGCTGCAGCCCTGGTTGATGTTAGCAGGCGCATGTAATTGGTGTAGTGATACGCCGCCTGAGCCCGGCTACAGCCCTGATTGATGTTAGCAGGCGCGTGTAATGTCGTTGAATGAGAGAGTTATCAGCCGCGGGTAAATCCGTTTAATGAGAGAGTTGAGTGACAGCGAGTAGGAGAGGCTGCAATAATTGTCCCCGCAGACACGCTCATTTGAGTGTTCCCTCGCTTGAGGCCCAGATGCAGGCCTGTTTGATGTTAGCAGGCGCGTGTTCCCCCGCTTGAGGCCCAGCTACAGCCCTGGTTGATGTTATCAGGCGCGTGTAATTAGTGTACTGATCCACCGCCTGAGCCCGGCTAGAGCCCTGGTTGATGGTAGCAGGTGCGTGTAATTTCGTTGAATGAGAGAGTTCAGTAACAGTGCGCAAGAGAGGCTGCAGTAACGTTACTTACCAGGCCTCCAGGTGAACGCGGTTGTCATGCCCCCAGCACACGGCCACAGCAGACTATCTTCTGATTAATGTACGACCCACATGGCATGAAGGGCGGAACGTAGCACACGCCCCCAGCATGCCCCTTGATGCGGCGCAATTGCGTTCACATGGCATGAAGGCCGGACACACGCCCCCAGCTTTTCTCACGCCCCCAGCGTGCCCCTTGATGCTGCGCAGCAACGTAATTGGTGCTTGTATGTACGGCTCACATTGCATGAAGGGCGGACACACGCCCCCAGCGTTTGTCACGCCCCCAGCGTTTGTCATGCCCCCAGCACATGCCCCCAGCCCACAATGTGATGGCTGTACCACACGCCCCCAGCGTTAGTCACGCCCACAGCACAATGCAGACACGCCCACAAGGGACTACTTTGCTGGCACGGTTCTTTTACCTTTTAAATGTATAGAGGAGTTGGCCTAACGGCTAAGGCGCTTGACCTCGGACCTGGGGATCTGGGTTTGAGTCTTGGTAACGACGCCAAACATCCTGTGATCCTGGGCAAATCACTTAATCTCCCCGTGCCTAACAAAAATGAATGTGTGTCCTCATGTATTGTAACTGGTGCTATGTAAAGCGCTCTGATACCTGATTCAGTTCGGGTCAAGTTCGCGCTATATAAAACTCTGCGGAAAAAAAAAATATATATATGGTGGCCGTCTGCATAGCCTATGTCCTTCTGCTGCAACTGCCCTTTCCAACGCTGTATTGGGTGTTATGATTGGTGCTATGGTTACTGAGATTACCCGCCTCAAAGGTTTGGGCTCTCTCTTTATAATATTAGTATGGATATACATATATATACATATATACATACATAAATATATATATATATATATATTAGTAATTCCATTCAAAGCATTAAACAAATTACCAAATGAAAAACAAATGTAAAAACGGATAAAAGTATCAAATAAAATTACAATTATCAACAAATATTAATAAAAAATATATAGTCAACCAATATTACCAAATGTATTGGAGTCTGGCAATAAGAGATATACTATTCCCACTCCAGATATACTATTCCCACTTCAGTTTATGCAACAGTAGAGCAATTGTAGGACTTAAGATGGGTTAAATATACTATTGCCACACCAAACAGTGCAGCAGTAGGGAAAGCGTTGGACTTTCCAGGGGTTGCATTTACTATTCACAATCCAGTTTAATCAACAGTAGGGAAAACGTTGGACTTCAAATAGGCTACATTTGCTAGTCCCACTCCAGTCTGTTCAACAGTAGAGAAAAACTTGGCCTACGGAGGGGTTAAACTTTCCATTCCTATTCCAGTCTGTACAACTGTAGGGAAAGTGTTGGACTTCTGAGGGGTAAGATTTCTTATTCCCACTACAGTCTGTGGAACAATAGGAAAAGCGTAGGACTTCGGAAGGGTTAAATGTACTATTACCATTCCAGTCTAAGCAATAGTAGGTAAACTGCTTCACTCTAAACACATTACATATTTGAATAGGATGTATGACGTTACAACGCATACTTTTACAGCGCCTACCTTTACATCGCAAGTTTTACAACGCATACCATTACAACGCATAATACTTTTGGGCGCTGGATAGTGAATAGTTTAATTTACTATTCCAACTCCAGTCCCCGTGGATAGTAGGGAAGGTGTTGGATAGTACATTAAACCTATTCCCTATCCTAGAGCGCCCCCAGCGCTATGCGTTGTAATGGTTTGCGTTGTAAAAGTTGCGTCGTAATGATAGTGCGTTGCAAAAGTTTCGTTGTAAAGGCTGTTCACCATTTGAATGCCACTACTAATTAACAAAAGATATAAAACTGAATCTAAACATTATTATTTAACATAAAATATATCTAAAAACAAAAAAACAGTTTTCCAATTTACAAAATTCGTAAACAATGTAATAAATTTCAAATAAAACATAATGGTAATTTAATTATTACTTAACTAACTTTTCCCTTTCTACCCATACAAACTTAGCAACCCACACTTAAAATATAATGAAAATAAATAAGTATAACACAATTCACATAATTATTAATCAATTAAATATTACATTAATACTTATTATTTTGTATTTATTATTTAATTTCCTTTCCACCCTATACTTCTAAAAACCTAGCAACCCACAACTAAAATATAAGTTTAAAAAAATCAGTAGTACATTAAGTACATAATTAATTATATATTAAATAATGCAGAAAAAATTATATATCCATCATTAATTAATTACTACCTAATTAACTTCCCACCCTGTACCCCTACAAACATGGCAACCCACACCTGAAATATAAATATAATAGATCAATGTTCCTTAATATACATGCTAAATATCAATCACATACTTGCGAGAACATTATTTACAATTACAAACAATACATAAAAAACAGTAATAACAATTATACAAACAGTACTAATACATAAAAATTAATATATAAATTAAACACATTAACTTAATTAGAAAATGATATTCTTTGCAACTATCTTATTGTAAACAATATTTACAACAACGATATTCTTCACAATGATATTACTTACCAGAAAAAACTATTATCTTGTCAACGATATTTCCGCATCATATTTTTGCATCACAATATTTTTTTCTGATTTTTCTGTCTCCTGTTATTTACAACTCGTATTTTGTCCACATACCAACTGAGGGGCTTATTACAAAGTCGGTCGGAGCTTCCTCCGATCAACACCATGGCAGAAACGGGACCAACAACCTCCGCTCAGCCATCATGACCACCTAATTATGATGTGACTGCACATGGCGCAGTCGCGTTCCCACTTTTCCCTAGGAGAGCATGTGTTATGGCCATAAACCGGACGTAGCACAAGCTCCCATAGAGAAAAGGGAGGTTGCGTTAATCCTTGCACCCCCATGGCAGGCACCTCAAGGTGCCTGCCACAAGGCGCAGGGATTAACAGTGAGGGCACCTAAGCCCCCAATTGGAGGCTGCAAGGAAAAAGTGGCCCTGCTAGAGACCCCAAACTTACCTCCTAAAAGGGTTTCCTTGTCGGAAAGGCCGACATGGAAAGCCTTGCGTAAACCGAGCATTGTAATCCTGAAGGTGGAAACGCCTTCCTATGTGATTACCGGCTGTCGGATGACCGGCAGGCTTCAATTTCAACCGGCTGTATTGTAATTAGCAGATCAGAACTGAAACCGACTGAGATCGTAATAAGCCCCCCAGTGTTATCCGATGGGAGAGGTAGACCTTCCTGTAGTGAAAAGCGAATTTAAGAGTTTTTTCCCCTACCAGGATATGTAAAACTTAAAAGTATGGGGCATATTCTCAAGGACTCATCACCGACTTAGCTGTACTTTTCAGCGACGAAAGTGGCGATAGATTTATCGCCCTATTCACAAGCCTGTGCTAACAGCTGACATTGTCAGTTTACCTGCGATAGCTGGCGCTAAAAACATCGCCAAGACTGACAGCCACAACTAACGCTAATAATATGCAGAGTAGGCTTTTCCGTCCAAAAACTCACAATAAAACCACTTCGCGATATTCTCAACGACCAGCCAGATCGTCGATGCAGTCCAAAAACAGGTGATAAGGCACGCTAGCAGCAAGGACTTAAGACCTGCTTTTTTCTGGTCTTAAGTAGGACGAAAACCTGCAGTATAAAGGGAGCCCAGCCCAGACCACATCTGAAGACCAACAGATGCCATGGAGCTACTAATCATGCAGCTTGGAGACCCAAGAGGGCCACACCCCCCCCCCCCCGCCCCCCCACTCCCTGGACCAACCACCTGGACTACCATTGAGGCAGTGCTGAACAAGACAGCGGACCTTCCAAAAATGCACCATCTTCAGAAACTTAACGCCAGAGGATGTCATTGCCCACTACAGGCCCCAAAGGACAACCATCTTCCGCATTCTGACCCACATTGCCCACAGGCTGATGGTACCAACACAGAGGTCAACCAATATCCCTCTGCAAACAAAGCTGCTGGCTGTGCTGCACTTGTTTGCCTCTGGTACCTTCCAACAAACGCCTGCTAGAGTCAGAGGAGTCTCACAGCCATCCATATCAAAGTTCCTCACACCTGTCTTGGATGCCATCATCAGCTTCATACCCCAGCACCTTCACTTCCAGCACACTGCACAGGAACAGCTGGAGACCAACCA
Source organism: Lissotriton helveticus (assembly GCF_964261635.1). Classification (NCBI taxonomy): domain Eukaryota; kingdom Metazoa; phylum Chordata; class Amphibia; order Caudata; family Salamandridae; genus Lissotriton; species Lissotriton helveticus. The sequence continues at coordinate 210,740,828 of NC_136071.1, read as the reverse complement.
AGGCTTCTACGCCATAGCTGGCTTTCCACACGTGTTGGGGGCATTTCCATGCACACATGTCCTACTTGTGCTCCCTACCGCAACAGAAATCACAAGCATTCCATCAATGTGCAGGCAATAGTGGACCACCGGGGACTGATCAGCCAACTTCCCAGGCAGTGTACATGATTCCGACATCTTCCAACAGTCCATCATCAACCAGCGCTTTATGGAAATGCACTGCTCATTGGTAAGTACCAACGGAACACACCTAAACTCCACAATCATACAACTCACACCTGTGGGAATGCAAACGTAACAAAATCACACACGACATGCCAACCAACATGCCCACCTACCAGACACGATAACACACGTAACTGTGGCAACAGGGGCTAGACATGTAGACAAACCACCCACAAAGAGATAGCCCCTCTGCCACACAATTGCAGAATGTGGGGAAAGATGGGAACCAAGAATGTGCGAAGGAGGCAAGTGACCCATGAATAAGAATGTGCACAATGCCAAGTGTGGCCGTGATGTGCTGGAAGTCTTGAGTATGCAGAGCACAGACATGTCCATGTGGACATATACTGATGGTGTTTGTAGTTGTTGTGGACAGTGGAAGCAACCATGTTACATCAGGCAGTGGGGAGGCCGTGGACATGTAGCTATGTTGCCCCCCCCTGCAAGCGTAAGCTCTGGGCGTGGTTCACTTCTGGGATGGCCACCAAAGTAACTACTGTGTGTGTCTCTGTGTCCACCATATCCTGATCATAGGCCTACACACACGTGGCTGACCACCTTCAACGGCCAAATTTACACCGGCGACGAGGTGGCTACGTCACACGCCACCCGGCACACATCTTGTCATCACCTGCAGACGCGTGTCTGCCAGGGCGACGACACTCAATCTGCTGCAAGCCCACCGCCATCACCGTTGGTGCCTGTGCGATCCTGTGCACCTGCTGAACCCCGGCCCTCTGCTCCCCAGACCTGTCCGGCGCCCAGCGGTGATTGCCCGCTGCAGCGCACCCAGGTCTCACTCCTCACCCGCCACCACCGGCGTATCCCCAAGAGGGCCACTCATGTGCCGGTGCAATCTTTAACCTTGCCAGCCTCCTCAGCCGATTGCTAGCTTCCACGTATTAAGTCCTCAGCACACCCTGCCGCACCGCATCATGGAGTTCTGTGTGTGCTGACTGCTTCCTCCGGCCTACACTGCGGTTCAGCAGGTCTCACACAAATCAAATCCAGTCCAGACCTCCAGGCCTACAGCATCATCACAGGCTGCACACCTGCTCAGCTCTTCAGGTGAGCCTACCTCAGTGCACCGCAAGTCATCGCCACGTGGCAGTAGGCCCGTGCCGGACGCAGTGCCTCAGGTGCCACTACTTCTGTGCACCAAAAGTCACCATCCAGCCTCCAGGCCTACTGCATCATCACAGGCTGCACACCCGCTCAGCTCTTCAGGTGCCACTACATCTGTGCACCACAAGTCATCGTACCTTGGGGCTACCCCACAAGTCCACCTCCAGCAGCCAACAGCATGTCCTCGGTAATCCCACAGTTCTGGGATGGCCACAAAAGTAACTATGGCGTGTGTCTCTGTTGTAGTGATGGCGACACCGTACCTTAATCGACAATGTTGCAATATAGCATGCACCCGGAGGGCAGGCTCGCCCGAATGGATAAACAAAGGAGCGCAAGACCGCTCGGGATCTTGGGTCATACATGCCAACTGTTTTGTGTGTATCTTCATTGCCGCAGCATAAGCCAAAGGCCTAGCCTCAATTGCATACTTGCTTGATCATAGACATGACACATCTGTGTGAAATAGAATGTTTTAATCACATTCGGTGGAGTGTTGAAGCTGAACCAGTACATGGCCATGCAAACCCCACTTTACATTGTTGCCCCATGGAAGGCCAGCCAGTGTCCTTTAGGGATTGACAAGTTCATGGAAAAGAGAAGAGTTCAGTCCGCAGCCTGATTGCTGTGTCATTGGTAACCAAACCAAATATGGCAGTCCAAGTCGAGGGCCTAGGTGAGTGTCACCGAGTGTATTGGGGAACAGTGAAACGTGTTATTCCAGGGCATGATGCAGAGGTCAGAAACAGGCCATATGGCATAGATGAATGTTACCGCTTGCTTCTTACTTACCACAAAGACAGAATGATCCATATCATCATCCTCTGATGTGTGATGTGCCTTGCATGTGGGTGGTGGTATTTTCTCTGCAGCACTGTGTGACTGACACATCAGGGGCCGGAGGTGAAATGTCTGCCGCACTGTGTGGCAGTGACACATTAGGGGCCGGAGGTGAATTGTCTGCCTCACTGTGAGGCAGTGACACACCAGGGGTTGGAGATGTGTATGGAGTAGTAGCAGCAGCCAGGCCTTGTGGCAGCAATGCCATGATGAGGATCTGCAGGGCATAGAAGATCCCAACTACATGTTGCTGGTGTGCAGCCGTGGCAGCCATTCTTTCCGCCTGCATCCGCTCCATGTTCTCCATGATCCTCCGCATGTGTCCCAACTCCAGGCTGACATTTCTGGAGCCACTCTGACTAGACAGTTGTTCTTGTCTCGGAGTCATGACTCCAGCGATGTCAGCCATGGCTTGTTGGAGAGCATGGAACGGACTGTGGGTGTCCGTTAGGGACTGTAAGTGGTCCCTGATGAGACTTAGACACCCACATATGGCATCTAGTTTGGCTGCCATGAGGTCAAACCCCACCTGCACCTGAACAGCCAGCTCCTTCTGGCCCTCTAACACATGGCATTGGAATGCCATGTGTTGGTCGTGGGGTTCCTGAGAGACAGCCGTGGTGGTGGGTGCTTCCTGCTGTATGGTCTGTGCATTGGGTGGGTTCTCCTTGAGGCAGCCAGGCTGCCTTGCTCCTGGGGGTGGGATGCTGAGGGTGTCCATGACCTGTAGGAGGGCATCCGTGTCGATGGTGTGGAGGTCCTCTTCATCATCAGTGAAGAGATGTACGGTCTGCTCTGCAGGAGGTGTTGATTCTCCCTCTGCAATGTAAAGTGGAGATGCAGTTTAACAGTGTGTTCCATGTATGTTCACGCATGGACAAGTTTACAAACAGACTGCATGACAATGTACATTGTGACTGTTTGGGAGGAGATGCCTATTTGATGCAGGTCAATGGACATTTCTACATAATGAGGGATGTGAGGTTGTACTTGTACATTATCATCTCAAAGTTTCCTGCTATGCCAAATGTGATTGGCCTGTTTCTACACACAAGTGCCAGCAGTTGTGTCCTCTGTTCTGTTGTGAAAGTGTTGCAGTTTGTACCACATTGTTGTCAATGTTGATGTGCTCTGATTCTTATGTGTGTGTGCTGCATTGTGGGAGAGTCGCCCCTGCTGCTCTGATTTTGCTGGCCCTTATCCCTTTCAGGCACTGTGCCTTTCACTTCTGTGCTTATACAGTGCTAAGATGTTACAGACTTGGGTAAATTGAGCTCTTGGTGGGAGTTGGGACTCTAGGGCATGGTTTGTCCGCAGATGTTTTGTTGACATCAGGGGTTGTTTGTGCACATGGATGTGCCAGAGTGTGATCTGCTCCTTTACAGGTGTGATCCACACCGACCCACCTCAGTGTTGTGGCATGCACCATGTCATGATAATTGGACTGCAGCCGTGCTAATCATCATGCAGTGTCACTTGCATTTTCAGTGTGGCTCATGGACCCACAGCTTTTCTGGGTTCAGCACATGTGCATGGGTTTGTTGTGAGATTAGTGATGTGTGAGGAGGGCCCCCTCTGTGCACATTGTCGACAGGGGCCTTGCTGTTTCTATGTGTGCTGCAGTATGCCAAGGAGATTAGGGACATGATCCAGAGTCATTATGGGTGTGCACGGTGCTATACTTAATTGTGCATATGGGCATGGTGCCCATCTCCCCCCGTCCCGCCAGTCCCTGTTCATTACTCACCCTGTTGCTGTTGGGTCAGGTCATGTTAAGCAGTGTCCGGTCACCCAACTCCTGCCACAGTCTCTCCACTGATGACTTTGGACACCATTTCTTCCATCTCATCCAGCTCCTGCTATGGTGCTGGACTCCCACCTCCTGTCTGCATTGTTGCTTTTCAGTGTTTAGCGAGTTTCAGCTTGGTTTTGTGCTTTACATCATTCCAACGCTTCTTGCAGTCGTCCTCTTCCCTTCTCTTCACTCCCACTTCATTCACCTTGGCCAACATGGACTGCCATATTGCATTTTTAGTTGCCAATGACACAGTGGAGGTGATGAACAGTTGTTGGTGGTGTTCTATCACCCCCGTAATCAGGATCTTGTTTTCCTGCAGACTGAATCTTCTTCTTCTCCTTGCCCTTCTCCTTCCCCGAGGTCCCCGGCTGCTCCTCAGGGGGGTTTGTGGGGTTCTGGTTAGCCTCTGTAGTTGCTCCAGCTTCCTCCATGGTGCTTCTCAGTTGTTTGTGTCTTGTTTTTTGTTTAGTTTTTTTTGCAGCTTTTATGGTGATTGTTCCCGCCTGATATGGGAATAGCAAGCCTGGCGCTGCTTATCGCTGATATTTTTATCGCTGTTGGGCCCATCTCCACTTTTTTCACGTTCAGGTTTCTTTTTTTATCGGCGTCCCGGTAATTATTTTTAACGTGGACATTTGCAGCATTATCAGGAAACTCTGGCCTATTGCTGGTGTGTTCAGAATACGCCATTAACACAGCCTTAATTTCCTGCGATAGATGGCATTATGTAAAATTGCGTTAACCTAGGTTGGCGATAATTATTGCCTGTTCTTGAGAATATCCCCCTATTTGTCCAACTTTTTACATACAATGCACCTTGCCCTCTAGGTTGTTTAGAGTCTACCTTAGGGGTGACTTATATGTATTAAAAAGAAAGGTTTAGGCCTGGCAAAATGTTTATTTTGCCAGATCGAAATGGCACTTTAAAACTGCACACACAAACTGCAATGGCAGGCCTGAGACATATTTAAAAAGGCTACTTTAGAGGGTGGCACAATGAGTGCTGCAGGCCCACTAGTATCATTTAATTTACAGGCCATGGGTACATGTAGTACCACTTTACTAGGACATACAAGTAAATTAAATTTGCTAATTGGGTGTAAACCAATGTTACCATGTTTTAGGTACAGCGCGCATGCACTTTAGTACTGATTAGTAGTGGTAAAGTGCACAGAGCCTTAAGGCCAGCAAAAATGAAGTCAGCAAAAACAGGTGGATTGAAGGCAAAAAGTTGGTGGAAAACCCCACCAAGGATGTCAGATCCAACAGTAACTGTTCTGGAGCTTCATATTATTAAGCAGGGAAAGACTGGAAGCCACAGCGAGATAGGATGAGCAAGGCCAGCTTCCTGGTTTTCTCAGTCTACTGGAACCTTTTAAAATTAGTATTAACAAATCTGAATGGGCTGAACCAGGAAGTCTTTCCTGTGAAGGCTGTGCTTTGCTCTGGTAGCCTTAGCTGCTATTTCCAATCCTCCAGGGTCCCAACTTTGCCATAGGTTGAATGAGTACTTCCAGGATTTTCCACGTGATGTTCAACAGGTGCTCATCTGAGGAGCTTATGCAACAGATCCATAAAGGAGATGGTTTATCTACTACTGCTTCCTGAGGGCAACAATTAAAAGTCGAGCCCCATAATGCTCACTCATTTATTTTTCCACAGTGGTTACGGTGGGAATCTCCCTGCACCCATTAGGAAAAACTTTCAGAGCTTTGGGTTCAAGAGGAACTCAATCTCTGGCCTAGGGTCTACCAGAGATACTAAGCATGTTGTAATTTCCAGGTCATTGAGGGTAACACAGCAGCAGTTGATGGAGGACTATGAACCTCTCCTTACTATGTTTCCCTGCTGGGACCTTACCATCTTTTCAAATGTATACAAATTCATGGCTAAAGCATTCAAAGAAATCACTAATCTAGGAGTTTCCCAAAATGGCAAAGGCTATCTCAGCTGTTTGAGCTTCCTTTGTCAACTTATAGAATGGTAATTGAAAATGAAATGTTTGCCTTTCTCCACATGTTGAAAACCTACTAAAACCAATGTTGTTACCCTGCTAACCCATAAGAACTAACCCCGTGATTGAGAGAAGCTATCCTTGCTGGGGTAAGGCCTGCTTTAGGGGCAGGGCAACACTATATCTCTGCTTTCACAAGAACAAGAAAAGTGTATAGCTAATGTATGTGTTGCAATTTGATATCAATTTTTGGACTGTTGCCTCGAATTCCCCAAATAAGATAAAGTTAAAGATCATGTATTACTCATCCTCTCTCTTCTGAGTAGGCTGAGTAGGAGATGTAACACAAACCTGCTCTCCTGGGGGTTCTAACACAATGTACACAAGACACCAGTGATACAATCTTATTTGAAAAAAAAGAATTAGGTGGGGCTAGTTCATCCTGGCAGAAGAGTACATCCCCAATCCATAAATCCCATAATATATTTGTAAATTTGTCCTTGGCATTGCCCTTAACGTACATTTTGGACCAAAAAACTATTGATCTCATCAAACAGTTCTTTTTTTGCTTGTTGATTTGTGTACCCTAATAGCTTTACTTTGGGAGGATGGAGACAGGTGCTGATGTCAGAGAGAGACCTTTGACGAATGTTTGACTACAAGGCTCCCCTCATCACAGTCCTCCATGGGGTTTATCTGTCCAAAATTAGGAACCCTATCATGGATCTTGAGCAGCCATTAGGAATCGGTACAGTTTGTTTGTGTGTGCACTGAATGGGTGAAAAAGTGTTTGACAAGGATTTAAATAGGGACAAGCAGGATCCTAGTCCTGAGGAAAGCCCTGGACCCATCTGTGGGCCTTTGATGGGCTGAAATATGTCGACCCACAATGGTACACAAGCTGAGTAATTTTGCCTCAAGTGTCCAATACTTGCTTTCAATTACCTGTACACCACACATCAAATAAATACCATAATTTCAACCTGGGTAGGCACACAGGGTTTTAATTGAAGGGTTCCCCACTCCTCGGTTCAACCCTAAATAGTCCCTCAATCCACAACGATGGTGGCCCACAACTAGAGCAACCTCTGGTGAGCGCGGGATGGACATTAATGAAGCAAAAAACACTATAAAGTAGTAAGAGGGTCTCAGGGAATATTTATAGACCTAGCGTGGATATATTCCCCAATCTTATACTCTATACAAACCACAGTATCCACAGGTCTCACTCTTACAGGCGTACGTTGAAGCCTACATAGGAGCCTAGAGAAACCGCAAACTGTCTGCCACTAGGCAGACCCTAGGAAAATAATTTTAAAAGGACAGATTCCTATCACTCACCATTGGTGACATGCTTCATCATCTGGGTCCCCTCCTAGTGATACACTAGTGTCACTAAGAGCTACAAACCTTTCAAAAGGACAGGGGAGCTTGCAGATGTTTTCTTTTTTTCAGCTGTATAGGATCCTACAGATGTGAGCAAACAGTTTGTGTAGGGATGATGAGTGCAGTGCAAGCTAATGAGTGATAGTGAGTTAAAGTTGGGCAATGGGGGAAAAAACTTTAATATGAGTCTCTCAATGCGCAAGCTTAAAAACAGTGCAAAGACAGTCTTCAACAAATGACTGTCTGTGAATGGAAACTTAGGTTCGACATGTTTCAGCCAAAACTGGACACAATAGTCCAAGGCTTTCTTCAGGAACACAAATGTTGCTACTGCATTAGTGAAAACAAGGCACTAAATTGAAAAAAGAAGAAGAAAGAAAGAGGTTGGTACCAAATACAACCTCGTCACCTGATCACAGGGATATTTGGATTCTCTGCACAAGACGGTTCACTGTGGATATCTAAAACATCTAAAACAAATGACAAATAGTCCACCTATAAAGATCGTCACAGCCTCACTGGTACTGGTACATTGATGAAGCAAGACACCCAGAGGGTGTGTGGGGCCGTCCCGTTCTTTTTTAGAAATCCCCCCTGGGTCCTCTCTCCACAGTTATTGTGACAGGAATCATCCAGAATTGAGTAAAAAGCTCACTAATGAGGCTGTCTGGTTCCCATATTTGAGATCCATACTGGGGTAAGTTAGTTTTATTGGGATTTACACACCCTAATAGCTCTACCCAAATTATTTCAATAGATCATTTACCTTAATTAAACAGAGTTAACTTTGGTTTGGAGATGTTCTAAGCTTATTCATTGAACGTGAACCACACTTGCGTTTGTATACTTTAAAAGTGCAATGCCTATGATTCTGTGACAAATTAGGATTGGTTCTAGCCTACAGTTTGAGAGCCCTTGCCTGATTTGTGTTTTTATTGGATGCCTTAATTTGGGCTTCATTCTTTCCCAAAAACACTAATTGATTGAATCTAGATAAATACCCATCGGTCATGCCCATGCCGAGCACACAATATGCTGCTTGCATGTGCAACATGACTTGCCTAGCCATAACTATAAGTGACAATATGAAATTGAATACTTCAAAAGTTTTTTTTTAAATACAGCGTATAATATGCAACAGTGCTCAACACCGAAAAAAATACCAATTAAGATGTATTTATTTGTATATATGTAATTAGAAAGTAAGTAGTCACCACTCTAGCATTTGCATGCCCCCCAGCCTTCAAGGTGGTAAAAAATAGGAGCATAGACTCAGCCCTTACTTTGGTTCCCCATGAAGCATAAAAGGCTTAGAGAATGTATTATCATCCAAATGCTCAATAGAAAATTCCCCCTTCCTTGGAGCCAGAACACACAAATTGAACCTCAATTAAGAATTGCAGGTTCACGACTCATCCATGATAGCAAAATGTAGTAACCCTCAACTTTCTTGTTTAAACGTCCATAGACTTCAAAAGGCAACATCCTGCCTAATGGATGATACCACAGGCTTGCTGCCACAGGTGTTTTACAGGGTTCCTATTACACTAGTCCTCAGTAGAAAGAAAATATTGGATTCAAGATATTTTGCCTGGTGCATCATGCAGTATATGTTAATTGTCCTGCTTCCCTTTATAGAATCAGGGCAAGAATTAGGAGCTCTACAATTATCAGCCAACCCAATTAAGAATCCTTACTTCTATCTGACTCGCATAGGGGGACATGGCTTTTCAGCCTTGACTACTATGCCGTGGAAACATTTACCTTTACAGGTTAAATGCAATTCTAAACTGATTTTTATGTCAGCACAAATTAATAACCTGATATAATCTAAGCCAGCACCCTATAGGTCAGTTATTGTAGCCTTTTGTAGGAAGGTGGCAGTGCACCTCCGTGGAACAGTGTTACTCCATAAATGTCGACTATAAACATAAATATCAAATTGAATCACATATTTATCTCTGATAGAAACTTCCTAATCAAAACGAAAATCTGAATTTCCTGAATGTCAGTGACTAAAGACCTGTTGCCTTCACAGAATGGCAGGTTAAGGCCAGGAGTGCTCTGTCTTTTCAAACACCATTTGAGACAGATATGAATGCCGTGCCTAGTGTTTGAATCACCTTGCTTGAGGCATTGACTGCAGGCCATCGACTATACAACAAAGACTTCCTGCATCATATTCAAATTTTATTAAATCACAATATTTAATGAATGCTGCATTTGCAGGTTGCATAGACTGGGCTGTTGCCTCAGATGTAGCACCAACTGCTTAAGGTGTTGGCGCCTAAGGCTTGATCATGCAGAGGTTGTTCTCTATTTTGATTTCCCAGGCTCACAACATTGACATGTCACAACTTCGAGGCAGAGTGACATTGTTTAAACATACTATTTAATTATGACAAAATACAGCCTGCTTCAGAATATGGCCCTGGATTATGGGTCATAAAGATGATCTTCTCTCATGCTTACTTTGACCACAACATTGGGGCAACACCATATGGTTTAGATGGCAGTACGCAGGCTTACTAGGGTAACATAACACACCCTGCTTGCAGTTTTGTCTCGAGGTTGTTGCCATTAAGAGGGCTTTCTAAATATTCCTTCCAGTTGATGTGCTCACAGTGCAGTTCTGATGGAACACTTCATTTGCAGGTGGAGGGTGTGGATGCTGAATATTTATTAGGAAATATTTGTGACACACTAATAATGTAGACAAAATATTGAGGAACAAAATTTTGAAAGGTAAGTATGTGTATATTTTCTATGCCTACCTTCACACACACACACACGTGTGTGTGTGTGTGTGTGTGTGTGTGTATATATATATATATATATATATATATATATATATATATATATTCACTGAAAAACCCACAGGTTTCGGGGACATTATAGTTAGTTGGACTTTTCACTCGTACAAAACAAGAAATTTCCCGCTATAGTTAGTTGAGCTAACTATACCTCGCGCCCCTGCAATGCACTGCTGATGACCTCACATATTACATCATTCATGACATGGTAAGTGACATCCCTGATGACATCACTGATGACATCTCAAATGACATCACTAATGATATCACTGATGACATCATCTATGTGATAATCTGATGTACCTCCTGGTGCAAAGAGAGGCAAGCGGTGTGCAGAAAAAGGTAGGAGGCGTGCACAAAGAGGCAAGAGTGGTATAGAAAGAGGCAGGAGGGTTGCAGAAAGAAGGAAGAGAAGTGAAGAAAGAAGTAACAGAGGTGCTGAAAGAGGCATGAAAGGTACAGAAAGAGGCGTCAGAGTTGCACGAAGAGTGAAGGGGTTGCAGAAAGAGGCAACAAAGATGCAGAAAGAAGCAAGTGAGGTACAGAAAGAGGCAAGAGAAGTGCAGAAACAATCAAGAGAATTGCCGAAAGAAGCAGAAGATGTGTTGAAAGAAGCAAGAGAAGTGCAGAAAGAGGCAAGTGAGATGCAGAAATAGGCAAGAAAGGTATGGAAAGAGGGAAGACGAATGCAGAAAGAGGCAACAGGAAGGCAGGAAAAAGCAAGACAGGTGTAGGAAGACGCATGGGAAGTGCAGAATGTAGCAACTGGGGTGCATACGAAGGAAAGAGAAGTGCAGAAAGAAGCAACAGAGGTGCGGAAGGAGGCAAGAGAACTGCAGAAAGAGCCACAAGAGTTGCGGAAACAGGCAAAAGAGGTACAGAAAGATGGAACAGAGAGGCAGACAGAGGCAAGAGAGGTGCAAAACAGGTACAAGGATTGCAAAAAGAGGCAAGTGAGGGTCAGAAGGAGGCAAGATAAGTGCAGAAATATGCAAGAGAGTTGCAGAACAGGTAAAAGGGATGCAGAAAGAAGAAACAGGTGGGCATACTGAGGCAAGAGACATGTAGAAAGAGGCAATAGGGGTGCAGAAAGAGGCAAGTGAGGTGCAGAAAGAAGCAAGATAAGTATAAAAAGAAACAAAAGAAGTGCAGAAAGAAGGAACAAAGGAGCAGAAAGAGGCTAAAAGGTGCAGAAAGTCATAATAGGGGTACAGAAAAAGGGAAGAGAGGTGCAGAAAGAGGGAAGAAGGGTGCCGAAAGAGGCAAGAGGGTACATAACAAAGCAAATAAGGTACAGAAAGAGGCAACAGACATGCCGAAAAAGGCAAGAGAGATGCAGAACGTAGAAGAGATTTGCAGAAAGAGGCAAGAGAAGGGCAGAAAAAGAAAGAAATGTGCAGAAAGAAGCAACAGAAATGCAGAAAGAGGCAAGAGAGGTGCAGAGAGAGGCTCAGAAGGAAGCAAGAGTGGCTTGCACACCATTAGTACTAATTTAATACCCACATTTAGCAATAGACCCTTCTAGGTTTGCAAAGGGTCTTCCAATATGCTGTAACACTTGTTGCTGCATTTTTGTAACATTTGAGCCGTTTGAGCTAGAAACAAGTGTTTTTTGTTCAAATCTACCAATTAGGGAGCAGATGATGAATTATTTGGCTAATGCGGAAAATATATATTTGTATGAAGGTTGGTGCAGCGAAACAGTCGCATAATTCCAGTAGCCTTGCTCATACCTCTGACTAGGTCCAGAAGTGCTCCTCAGTGATTCCTTCTTTTTGTGTCTCATTGAGTTCATAGTTGAGCTTCTATGGAAACAAGGATGACTAAACCTGACATTTCCACTCCACAACACAGACTTCCATGCCACATTATTGCTCTCCATAACACATAATCTCACTATACATAATTCCTATAAAATAAATACCACATCATTTCTATCCACATAATTGCACTGCACAACTTACCACATATTTCCACTACACAAAACGTACATCCACTCCACTCCGAAAAACACAAGAAAACTTTTACATTTACATTGCCAATGGCGCTACCTCTCGCAAATGCAAAAACAATAACATTGCAAACACTTCTTTAACTAGTAGTCGCATTTGCAGAGTGGTGGAGAAAGGGTGCTGGGGCTCCAACCAGCTCTCAGGAATTCTGCTGCGTAGGACTTACAGGAGGTACCAGGAGGGCTTCTGGCCCCCAAAGTCCCTCAGGAGTAAATTGGACTTCTTCCCCCATCTCATAGTCTACCAGGAGGTGCGTTTGCAGTGTGGTGGAGAAAGGGGGGCATGGCCTCTGAAGACGTCTAGCAATCCCACTGTGTGGGACTTACTGGAGGTAACAAGAGGGGTCATTGGCCCCCAAGGACATCCTTGGGGGCCAACTACTCCTCCTATTACCTCCAGTATGTCCCACACAGCAGGATTGCTAAGTTGTCATATCAGGCCATGCCCCCTTTCCCCACCACTCCGCAAACGCACTTCCTGGCACGCACTTGGATGGGAATTGGAATCCCCTTCACTGCTGGGAGTCCTTTAGGGGCCAACTAGCCTACCTCCTACCTCCAGTAAGCCCCCCACAGTGGGATTGCTGAGAGGTGGACCCTGGTCCACGCCCCCTTTCCCCACCACTCTGCAAACATGCCTCCTGGTGCTTTATAAGTTGGGGTATTAAGTCCCCTTAATTCCTGAGTGTCCCTGGGGACCAACTAGCCCACCAGGTACCTCCAGTAAGCGCCACACACCTGGATTGCTGAGAGTGGTCGGAGGCCACACCCCTTTTTTACACCACTCTGCAAATGCAGCTCTTGGGGCACTGCTGCTCGGGGGATGAAGTCCACTTGTGTCCTGAGGTACTCAAATCACAAGAGGACCTCATCGCCCCACCACCAGTGCGCCAGGAGGCGCTTTTGCAAAGTGGTGTAAAAAGGGGCAACGCAGCTCTGTGGTGCAGACTGGAGGTACCGAGTGGGCTAGTTGGCCCCCAGGGACCCTCAATATTCAAGGGGAATTAATTTCCCAACTTACAACGCGACAGGGGGTGCTTTTGCAGAGTGATGCATGAAGAGGCAGGGCCTCCGGGGAGATGCCGACTTTTTGCTAAAAATTTTAGAGGCCACCCTTCTTTTACCGTTTTTGGGGCCCCAGTGACCCCATCCACCAGGGCCTGACCCCTTTTTATGAAAAAAAGAAAGAAAACTGGAAGGGGGCTGCGTGGCCTCCTTCCTGAGGCTAATTTTGGCCCTGGGGACCCCACCCCCGGGGCATGGCCAGAAATTATTTTTTTATTTATATTTGGAGGGGGGCCGCGTGGCCGCCCTCTTATTGCCTTTGATGACCCCGTGACCACATCCCTGGAGCTGTCATTTCCATTTTTTTAAATTAACTTTTTAATTATTGGGGAGGGGGCTGTGTGGCCCCCCTCCCAGGCCACTTCTGGCCCCGGGGACCCCATCCACCGGGCCTGGCCTCTCCGTTGGGGATGGTGGGCGGAGCTCCAATACCCCCACGATCCCCCCGGCCCCCGCCTCCTGCTGGAGCCGCCATTGCTTTTGCACAAGGGGAGCTGCTTACATGCAGCTCACTTTGTGCAAAAGCAATCCTGCTTTGCTTCGTTGAAGCAAGAGCAGGATTTACAGCTCTCGCTTCAATGAAGCAAAGCAGAGTTTGCTATGGCAGGGTGGGAGCCAGTCCCGGGGGCTGGTGGTCTCCAGGGCCTTCATGGGCTCTAGGACGGGTGCCGCGCGGCCCCCCTCCCAGCATTTTCAAAGCCCCGGGGAGGTGGTGGTCCCTGGGGCCACAATTTTAATGAGTATGTGCCCGGGGAGGTGGTGGTCACCGGAGTGTGTGGGGGAGCTCTTGTCTCCCCACACATCTTTTTTTTAAAACAGAGCCCCAGGGAGGTGGCGGTTCCCAGGGCTGCAGGGGGGCCACGTGCCCCCCACGTTTCATTTTCAAAGCCCTGGGGAGGTGGCGGTCCCTGGGCAGCATGGGGGGATTGGGACTCACTGTGCACTTCTTTTTAAATCCCCGGGGAGGTGGCAGTCCCTGGGGCTGCGAGGGGCCGCAGTGCCCCCTGCATACAGTTAAATAAGCCCCAGGGAGGTGGCCGTCACTGGGGCTGTGGGGTTCCCTATGGGCCCCCACAAATTAATTGGTGAGTGCCCCCGGGACCTGGCCCACCCGGGAAGCTTTCAAAAACAAGCGCAGGAGTCCACACTTTGTTTTTTTTTTCTTTTTTTGTCCAGATTCGCGAACCTAGCGAGAATTCAGACAATTTTCTTTTTTTTAAATGCTTTTTATGGCCCTGGGGGGTCATTGTGGGACCCCCTGAGCAGGCCTAGGAGGTCAAGGTGTTTGTACCCTGCCTCTTTTTCTTGTTTCTCACCTTTTTTTTACTCTTTTCTTGCGACTCGGTTACTGAGTCACAAGATGGCTGCCAATAGTTCCTGGTTTGAAGTGTTGGTAGTTCGTGCTTGGAAGGAGTCGCGACTCCTCCTCGGTGCTCAGATATTGATATTTTTCTTTTTTTAATTTCTCAGGAACTACTGAACGGTTTTACACCATTTACCAACCCCTAACTTTTTGCTAAATTTTGTGTAAATCTGTTAGGCGGTTCAGGCTGCAGCCATGTCTAAAATTTCCTATGGAAATTAACATTGGGAAAACGCGTTTTGGGACCACACTTTTTTCTCGGCCCCCATTTGACAAATCACACTGCAAATTTCGAAACAGCAGCTGACCGGGGTGCCCCATTAGTTTTGAAAATTTAGCAGAGTTTCATCAACCGGCGCCAAAGATATTGGCAAAACAAAAAATGCTTTTTGAATAGAAACAAGGTCCTAACTGTTATATATATATGTATATGTGTGTATATATATATATATATATATCTATGAGGAAGCAGGATTGGTTGCTCATATATATATATATATATATATATATATATATATATATATATATATATATATATATATACACGGGAAACGGCACCATTTCGTTGTGAGCCAGCGTCCGAGGAAAAGGCAGTTAAGCCGAAATGTATCACGCTGCACAACTTTCAGAGAATAAAGAGCTCCCTTTTCCACCCCCGCTGTGTCCTTGAAGTCACTTCTATCCAGGGGCTTTCTCCGGGCATATATATATTTATATATATATATATATATATATATATATAGGAGCTCTACCTGTCTTACGTACCCTCTGTCTTCTCTAATTGTGACTTGTGCTCTGGTGTGAGAGCCCAGTATATGAAAAACAAAAATGCTTTCCTGTTTCACCGAGAAAGTCACACACACTGCAGTTTGGTGTAAATTAGCTATTTTATTTATTTAAATGGCAAGCTCACTCCTCGATGCATTGTCATAACCACTGTTGCATTGATCGCGAGTCACAACTCGTAAGTGACAAAGGACTGTTAAACAACAGTGTATTGATGACATAAACAAAGGACTGCGGAAATAAGTTGCAACTTAAAACAGCACCATCTTGGAATGGTGTGAACAACTAGTTAAGTGCTCAAGAAAATTACATTTTCAAATAAATCGAAAATTGTAAGGATATATATTCATCCTGCATAATTAAAATTAAACAGTATGTGCCACATGTCAAATTAATCCTGATTCAGTAAATATATTACTTCGACCTTAGAACATACCGCCCACCCACACAAAAGCTCAAACATGATGAAGCAATAAAAACAACACCAGCAGGAAAGGGATTTCACTCTCATAAAATGAAACACTTCAAAAGACTGTACTCAGAATAAGGCATGGGGTTTTATTTGTGCACCACTCTCTAACAGAAAGGCTTTGCCAGATGTCAAATGAACAACATTCAAATATATATATATATATATATATTTCACCAACGATTCCTCATTCACCTCCACATTCGGTATCAAGGAAAAACGGCACACCAGGTAGGTTCAGGCACAATTAATATTTAATGTGCACTCTCCAAAAGACAACGCGTTTCGGCGAGAAGCCTTTATCAAGTGGCCACCATTTTGTTACGCTATGTTTTTAAGTCCTTCTTCTATAAGGTAAACAATAGACATGGAAAAAATATATCTGTGAACGATCGGATTTCATAGATCAAATCATGTGTTCTGTCATTTCGTATTAGTTTACATTACCACTTCAAAACATGACAAGCGGAAATTATATAGTATAATACAATTCATTTAACAACACATGTAAACCAAAGTTTCAAAACATTTCCGATGTGCATTTCCATAAACGCTAAGACTGCTGGGCAATGTAGTTTTTATGGCTAAACATGATGTCAAACCAAGTTGCGGGAAATAAGAACTCGGTACTGTACTACGGCATTGATGTAATATGTCATATCAGTATGTGACTTCACTTACTCAACATCTTGGGGATATACAAACATCTACAAAATTACGGCATAATCAATTATAAATTCCATCTGTTGAATTTTTACGATGTAAACCTTCAGTGAAGTCTCAATCAATGCCTAATTCATAAAGTGCAATGCCCAATAGTATCCCACAAACAATGATTGATGCGGTATAGTAGAATTACATTATCTTATAGCCCTGTTGGTAATTCACAACAAAACAAACAACAAACATTGGGAGCTCCCATGCCTTGTAAAGCACAAACCATAGTCTCAAGTTCACTTTTGTTTTTATTTCTGTTTTTCCTTTTGGCGGTGGCCTTTTGTCATGCGAGTGCATACAGTGTGGTGAGAAGTGAGTGGGTGAGGGAAACTAAAGTGCAAGAGTGCCTATTATTTCATTTGGCCTAATAGGAAATGTGCAAAAATCATATATGAATAAATAATATAATACAGCAATTGTTACGTGAATCCCCCAGCCGGGGGTGCATTGGGTATATTTTATAGTACACAATTGGGATATCCCTAAAGGGCAAGCCTGCCCCTCTTAAATCTATACCATTGTGAAAATAACACATATACATGTATGAATTCGGTATCCCGCAAGCTACTCATAATTCTGATCCTCAATGCAATCTTAAAAGGTGTGTGATTAAAACTTGTTTAAGCACATTTGCTAAGTCCTTGCATATCCCAAATTCCAGACAGTCGTTGCAGGTTGTCCCTACTTCATATACCGATATGTGATGACAGTTCTTCCCCGCAGTTCAGGCCCTTTGGGATTCTGCTATCTATGTCTATGATATGCTTTGACTCTAAGACTCTTAGACGTGTTTCACGATCCCCACCCCGTATATGTTTGGGAACCCTGTCAATTCCACAGAACACTAGACTCGCATTATTACTATTATGCTTCTCCG
The DNA here is from genome assembly GCF_964261635.1 of Lissotriton helveticus. Lineage (NCBI taxonomy): Eukaryota > Metazoa > Chordata > Amphibia > Caudata > Salamandridae > Lissotriton > Lissotriton helveticus. Next base: position 210,723,399 of record NC_136071.1, on the reverse strand, counting down.
CATAATGTCGAGCCATGGGATAGTTGTGATCTTTGTTTGTGATCGCACGGAGGTGTTGCAGAATTCGTACCTTCAGTTGATGTTTTGAGCTGCCCACATACTGGAGGCCACATGGGCACTCCAGTAGGTAGACAACACAAGTGCTATTGCGGTTAATCTGTTGCTTGATCGATTTTTTCTGTCCCGTACCTATTGTGTATTCCTTACAGTTCTTCCCATTGCGGTCAGCTTTGCAGCTCCCACAAGTAGTGAACCCAGTGGGTGTCAGCCAATTCGTTTTGGTTATTACCTGAGGGTAACTGTGCACCAGTTTGTCTTTGAGGGACCTCGCTCTACGGTAAGTAATCTTGGGTCTATCTCCCACAGATGCCCCAATGATCGGGTCAGCCATTAGAAGATTCCAGTGTGATCTCATTATTTTCTCTAATGTTAGTGACCCTCTGCTAAAATTGGTGATCATGCGAGGAATATGTGGTGTGCTCGTAATGGTCAATTGTTCTTTTCTCTTTGCACTGGCAGACATTCTGAACAGGGCCTCCTCATGTGTGATAGTCCCTACTTTCTGTTGGGCCCTAATTAGTACATTAGATTGATAGCCTCGTTGTTGGAAGCGTTCAATCATGATCTCCTTTTCCCTCTCATAGTCTGAATCTGTGCTACAATTTCGGCGAGCTCTCAAGAGCTCGCCGTATGGGATGCTATTTTTCAGCGGTACTGGATGCTGACTCATTGAATGTAAAACTGCATTGCCAGCTGTGGACTTGCGAAATAAGCGAGTTGTGATAGCGTTCTGCTTAATTTCTACAGCTATATCTAGGAACTCACAATAATTTTCACTCATAGTGAAGGTGAATTTTAGGTTCAAATTGTTAGTTCCTAGGTGTTCAATGTACTCCTTTGCCAGTGACTTTGGGCCATTCCATATCAGGAACAGGTTGTCTGAAAGGAGGTCTGTCACTCTGTCACAAGGATGGTGTCATCAGTGATGTCATGAGTGATGTCACTGACCATGTCATGAGTGATGTAATATGTGACGTCATCAGCAGTGCAGTGCACGCGCAAGTTATAGTGAGTCCAACTAATTATAACGTGGGAATTTCAATGGTTTTATGCGAGTAAAATTTCCTGGTAACTATAACTGGTGTGAAACCTATGGTTTTTTCAGTGAATATATATATATGTATATATATGCAAGCAATAATATCACACTTATAAGTAGGCAAATGCAACTGTAATAATATGAAATGAAAAACCAGCAGATAATACTGGACAAAAGAAATCAGAAAGATATATACACTAAATACATCAAATGATTACAACCACTGAAGACTTGAATGTGCACACAGAAACTCCTACATCACAGTGATGATTATAGCCACTGGAGACTTGAATGTGCACACAGACACTCTCACATCACAATGTCAATAATAAAAAAAAAAACATAACTGGCTGCAAACTTCATCTTGGCCCACTCCAGACTAGGGGATACACAGCTGGGGTCAAGAGACTCAGCAAACCGGGAGCTGCTGCACTGTAGATGCGTCCATCATTCATGCCAAGCAAATCCCAGTTTCCAAGTCAACAAACCCCAGCTTTATAATCTAAAAGCACTATAGGTTTCCGAGAGGCCCTCCTCTGCACCAAGGAAACTAACTGGAGTTGGCCACTCTCCATGCAAGCATTCCAAAGGCGAAAGAGTTCTCACATTCCTTCTCTGCCCTCATGTGTTCCAGCCTCAATCTTAATGTTTGAATAGCTTTATTAGCAAAATTTGTTAAGACATAGAGACATCAGCAATGTATAAAAAAATAATTCTAATTCAACAATATAACAAAGAAATATAAGATATAAGATATCCGGAGAAAAAAGAAAGTAAAATCAATTTGTGGGGCTTATATGAGGTGAAGGAAGGAGAAGAGAGAGAGAAAGAGAGGGGAGGGATGGAAGAATTATACAATGGTATGAGAAATAAAAACAGAGAGAAACATCATAGAATAAATATTGCAAATGAGTAAATATGCACTATCTAATGAGTGAATACAAATCTTAGCTTAACAGGGTAAGTAATGAGATAAGTAATGAAGAACAGAGACAATATTATTCAGGGTGGTTTGAAGTTTTCCGAATTTACATGAGAGGTATTATGTAAAACAATTCGGTCCAAGTACACAGTAAGGAGTAACCAAAAGAGATCCCTATTCATGACTGGCTTGCAAGCAGAGGCAACAGCAACATCCAGTCTATGAAAATGACAGATGGTATTCCACCAGTGTTGTATGGATAGTTTTGTGAGGTTTTTCCAGTTAAATGAAATGTGCTGAAAGGCCAAAGCACGCATTAGGTCAAAAAGACCATGTTCATGTGGAGAAAGATCTAACGATTCAGAAAGACTTCCAGCAAAGAGGGGAGTTATAGAATAAGGAAAAGAAATTGGAAACAGTCAAGAAATATAAGATCAAACCTTCTCCCAAAACTCAGATACAGAGGGACAGAGAAAGAAAAGATGTAGTAGGCCAGCATTAGAGGAACCCCAAGTCCAACAATTGGGGTCAGTAGAGGAAGAAAAGCGAGCCATAGAAACAGGGGTGAGAAAATGTCTGTGGTAAAGGAAAAACATAGATTGGGTGAGAGAAGCAGAGCAAGACATTTTTAAAGATCTAGACCGAAGGTTATCCCAAAACAGGGTAGACCAATCACATTCTAAATCAGATTCCCAAGAAAGTTCCAATTTGGACTTAGTGCAATCTGGGTTGGGAGCTGAAAAGAATTTGTACATAAGGGAACCTTTGGGGAGAGTAAGAGGTATTTTGAGAAGAGGGTTTGGAGTATCAGAAGAAGATGAAAGAGGAAGGGAGTAATATAAATCAAGAATAATTACCATAAGAGTGGAACATTTCTGTAAGAAGAAACGAGGGCAATGAAACAAGGATTGAAATCAGGGAAAGGAACAAGATGAAACTCCATCAAAAAGTTGATTAACCCATAAAATACCCCGTATTCTCCATGTGTTCCAGAAAATGGGTCTATTATTGAAGAGGATAAGCGAATTATGCCAAATAGGAGAGTCTAGGAAAGATTCGTGGGAGATGATAGCGGGCTGGACCAAAGGTTTTAAGAGTGCACCAGCATGTCTAAATAGGGGAAGAGAAGTAAGAGAAGTTTTACGAGAAAAACAGGCAATTTCCTTGAAGGAAAAAGGTAATAATAAGACTTGTTCAATGTCGAGCAAAGGGGAGTAAGGGGGTAAGCATCTGGTATAAGCCATCTTGAGGCTTGGCGCAAGGAGAATGACTTGATAAAGACGTAAATTCGGGAAGTTAACACCACCATTAGATTTTGGCTTCCGAAGAGAAGATAATGCGATTCTAGATTTTTTATTCTTCCAGAGAAATCTAGAAAGGCACGAGTCAAGATGTTTGAAGTGGATGGAGGGGATGTGAATTGGGACAATCATCATCTTAATTGAGTCCAATCGGCCCCACCAAGAAAGAAAAAGAGGGTTCCACTAGGAGACTGATTTTTCAAATCGCAATAGGGCAGCAGACATGTTTAATTTGATGGAAGATGTTAAAGAATTAGCAAACCATATACCTGAATACTTAATTTTTGAGTTATTCCAGGCAAATCCTGTAGAGGAAAAGAGATGGGGAAGACAGAATTTTGTGAGAGGGAGAATTTCAGTCTTGTCTGAATTGATCTTGTAGCCGGAGACCTGCAAAAAGGAATTAAATTCAAGCAATAGAGGGGGAATAGATGATTAAGGATCAGAGATAAATAAGAGAATATCGTCTGCATACGCCGAAAATTTCAGTTGGTGATCACCATAAGGAAAACCGGAAATAGAATCATTGTTACGATTAGAAGTCAAATAGGGCTCAAGGGCGAGTACAAAGAGAAGAGGAGATAAAGGGCATCCTTGACGAACACCACGTTGTAAAGGGAAAGCAGATGAAACACGACCGTTAACTAAAACCAAGGCTTTGGGAGCAGAGTACAACAAGGAAATAAGTGATATGAATTTAGGACCAAAACCATGCCAGCGTAATGATGAGAACACCAAGGACCAATCTACTCTGTCAAAAGCTTTCTCTGCATCAACATAGATAGCAGCCGAAGGAATAGAGAGAGAGGAGACCTTAGTTAAAACGTTAAGGAAAAGACGAGAATTATCAGAAGTGAGCCTACCTTTATTAAAACCACACTGGGGCATATTACCAAGCAATAGCGATAATTATCGCTATTGCTTGGTTAGAGACAAAGGGGCATATTATCAAGGGGGTTTATCTCCGCTTTTTTTGGTTTTAAAAGCCAAGAAAGCGGAGATAAAATTATCTCCCTATTATCTAGCTGTCGCTAACACCAGTTAGCGACAGCTAGTAGGAGATAACGACCATCTTGGGCCCCACTTTGCATGTCAGTGATATTTATCACTAATGACATGCAAAGTGGGCGTGCCAAGATGTTAGCGACTGGAAACAGTCGCTAACATCGCTATCTCCTATTACCAACTTTTGGAGATATTCGCGCTAAGCGCGAATATCTCCAAAAACTAACACCTGCCCTGAGCAGTTCTTAGCCATGTTATCCAATGGGAGGTGGATAACATGGCTAAGAGCATTAGCTCGATAATGCATGAATATCGCTGACTTTTCAGCAATATTAATGCATTGCGGCCGTTTTTTATCGCATTTGCGATAAACCTTGATAATAGCAAGGTTTATCTGCGATAATTTCTGACGATGCTTAGCGTTAAAAAATTCGTTGCTAAGCATCGTTAGCGATAAATATCGCTTAACGTTGGTAATATGCCCCAAAATTCTACCGCAGAGCTGAGGCGATTTTTATCGCAGATAAACCTTGGTATTACCAAGGTTTATCGCAAATGCGATAAAAAACGGCCGCAATGCATGAATATCGCTGAAAAGTCAGCGATATTCATGCATTACCGAGCTAATGCTCACCAAGGGCAGGTGTTAGCTTTTGGAGATATTCGCGCTTAGCGCGAATATCTCCAAAAGTTGGTAATAGGAGATAGCGATGTTAGCGACTGTTTCCAGTCGCTAACATCTTGGCACGCCCACTTTGCATGTCATTAGTGATAAATATCACTGACATGCAAAGTGGGGCCCAAGATGGTCGCTATCTCCTACTAGCTGTCGCTAACTGGTGTTAGCGACAGCTAGGTAATAGGGAGATAATTTTATCTCCGCTTTCTTGGCTTTTAAAACCAAAAAAGCGGAGATAAACCCCCTTGATAATATGCCCCACTGTTCTTTACCAATAAGATGGGGCATGATAGAATCTAAATGTAAAGCAAACAATTTAGCAAATAAATTATTATCTACATTAACTAATGAAATTGGACGGTAATTTTTACAAAATTGAGGATTATGACCTTCTTTAGGAATGAGAAAAATAGTTGCCTCTTGAAAGGTGCCTTCTGCTTTACCCGCTGAATAATATGAATTGAAAAGCATTAAAAGTTTGGGGAGTAGTAAGTCAGAAAAATGTAGGTGGAATTCAACAGGAAAACCATCTGGACCTGGTGTTTTCCCTTTGGTGAGAGTATTTAGAAAGTATTTGGAAAGTTCAATAAGGGAAAGATCATTTTCAAGGCCAATAAGGTTAAGATAAGAAGTAGAGGGGGTAGGAAGTTTATCGAGATAGGACTGGATGAGGAAGGGAGTGGGAGGAGATTCTGGAGTGTGCAGGTTCTGATAAAAAAGTTTACATTCATCAAAAATGTCCTGTTCTTTATGTAAAAGAGAATTATCAGAGGAGTAAATCGAGTCAATAAGGGTACGTTCTTTGCATACTTTGAGGTAATTTGCTAAAAGTTTCCCTGATTTATTACAACCACCATAGTAACGGGCCCTGCTACGAAGAAGTATTGAAGATGCATTGTCTGTAGAAGTTTTATTAAACTCAAGCTTGGCCCGTATTAATTCTAGCGGAGTGGAACTCTATGGGGATGTATAAAATATACGTTCCAAAAGCTTAATTTGGGCCAATACAGTTTTCCATTTCTGAAGAGAGAGTTTCTTTTTCTTAGAAACAAAGTCAATAATGAAACCCCGTGCCGTGGCTTTAAAAGAATCCCAGATAATATGAGGGGAGGTGTTCGAATCACAGTTAAGGAGAAAAAATTCATTAACGAAAGAACGGAAAGAGAAAGAGAATAGAGGATCAGTGAGAAGGGAGTTATTGAAACGCCATCGGGAAGATTTTGGGTGTGGAGGGAGTAAATCAAGGTCAGTTACAATTGGAGTGTGATCAGAGATCATAATGGGTTCAATAGAGGAAGAGAGTAGATTCTGAGACAATGAAGGAGAAAGAAAGATGTAGTCTAAACGAGAAAGGGATGCATGTGGAGGAGAGAAAAAAGAATAGTCTAGAGTATCAGGGTGAGAAAGTCGCCAAGAGTCAATGAGATGTGTTTGAGAAATAGTGTCAAGAAAGTGTTTATGCGATTTATTGGAAATAAAACGGACTGACGGGTCCAGAAAAGGGTCTACCCAATGGTTACAGTCACCACCCAGAACAAACAAATCATCCCTAAATTGAATACATTTTTGCGTAATCAAGGGCCAAAAAGAACAATCAGGCTGTGTAGGACCATAAACGTTAAAAACAGTTAAAGGAACAGAATTAATTAACAACTTAGCTAATACCCATCTACCTTCTGTGTCATTTTCTTGCAACAAGACTTTATATTTCACTTTCTTATGAACTAGAATGACAACACCATTTTTTTTTGTTGGTAGACAGAGAGAATAAAACCGTACCCACCCAGCTTCTTTTTAGCTTCAGAGACTCAGCTTCTGTAAGGTGGGTCTCCTGTAAAACGACTATATCAGGGTCATAAGAAGCAAGGTGAGAAAGGATTCTCTGTCTTTTAATAGGGCTAATAAAAGCCTTTACATTCCAGGAGATAACTCTGAATGTGAAAACATAAAAAATTTAGAAGAAACAAAATTTACAATAACAGGAACATCAATGAGGATGACAGTGAAAGATGTGAAAGAAATATAGAGGAGGAGGAGGAAAAAAGGAAGAGAGGAGAAGGAACGTGAGAAGAAACAGATGAAAAATTCATATGGAAAGTAAGAAAAAGTGGAAGAATTGAACAGGGGAAGAAAAGAGAAGAGTATGAATAGTAGAAGGAAGGTAGAAGGAAGGGAAAAGGGGGAAAGGGGAGAGAGAAAAGGAACAAGAAGAGACAGTACATATCCAAAGGGGATGACTGAGGATAACATACTTGAGGAGAACGAAGAAACAGATAATGGGGCAGGGACAACGCACGATAAGATGAAACCACCCGAACCTGGGGAGTCCAACCGCATCAGGAAGCGGGGAATAGGAAAGGGAGCATGCAAGTTGAAGAAATAGAAACAAATCTGTATGAGTAAACAAAAGGAACTATTAAAATGACAATAATATAAAGAGAATATATAATTAGTTGATGTACAAGAAATATGATAAACAAAAAGAATACATGTTACGTAAGAAACATCTGAAGATATCAGAGAGCAAAAGAACTACTTAACAAAGCCAATTAAAAAGGCATCTACCGGAAAAACTGCAAAGAGAGGAGATTAAACAGACAGACAACAAAAATAAGAAGAAGTCAGCCGGCATCCTTTAAAGAGAAAGGGTTAAGTATTCAACCATTTGAAGAAGAACCAGAGGTGTCCATAACATTGGTATTGTGTATGTGAATAAAGTTTTTAAGTTCCGCAGGATCCTGAAAAGACCATGTTTGATTTTGCTATGTCACTTTGAAGATACAGGGGTGAAACAAGCCATATCTAGCTCCAAGAGCTCGGAGAGGAGCACGAAGATTCAGGAATTCCTTTTTCCTAGATGCTGTAGCATTAGAGACATCTTGAGACAGAAACACCTTTTGGCCAAGCCAGGAAACTTGTTGTTTAGCTCTAGCTGTGGATAGAACTGGGAGGAGATCAGTAAACTTCAAAAAGAGACTGATGACACCTCGTGGTTTAACTGGGGTTGTTGAAAGAGGCAGACAAGGACAAAGCCGATGAGCTCTTTGGATGCTAAGTGAAGTAGTAGGTGACATGTCCAAGAGTTTCGGCAGAAAGGAGGCGAAGAAAGACACAGGGTTGTCACCTTCCAGAGATTCAGGCAAACCATAAATACAATGGTTATTCCTCCTATACCCATTTTCTAAATCATCAGTATGTTGTTGAAGGTTGAGGACCGTTTTCTCTAGGGAAAAAATTCTCTGAGCGTTACTCTGTACCTCTGAAAATTGTTGCTCCAATGAAGTCACTCTACCCATATTAGACCAGTTTTCTTCGAGGAATTGCATCTTGCTGTTAGTTTCCTCTACAAACGAACGCAATGCGCGTATCTCCTCCAAGAGCAACTCCATGGAGATGGGAGATGATGATTTGTCAGGAGATGGAGGGTCATGTTTCAAGCGCTTAGAGGAGACAGTAGATGGAGAGGATTTGTTTGTAGAATTTTGTGATGAATAGTTGCGATTAGGAGTTTCTCCAGCCATCTGCCCTGTAGAAGAAGAAAAGTCTGATAATGAGGAAGAAGGAGGAGGTACCAGTGGAGTATGTTTTGACGGCACAAAAACAAAGTTCGGTTTACGCAGTCTTCCCATAAATATTTGTATTGCAGGGAGTACAATAAACTTGTATGAACTTATTGGAGCCTGTGGAGTGTAAACTCTCCAAATGAGCTGTCAATTGGATTGACTGACACCTTCATGAGAAGAAAAGAGACACACAGATGTACTTAATATCAGTAGATAGAAAGCAGCAGGCATGTGAAGAGTTAACATGTTGACTTTTATGGTGGAGAGGTGGAAAAGCAGCTGCAATCCTCAATTATAGCAGGTGATGTATTGATTACATGACCAAGAAATTCAAATAAAGCTGTTATTATACCAAAAGCGGTGTTTGCATGTTTTGTCGAGACTTGCTGCTGAAACGCGCTTCCAGATATCGGACGCTCTGAGGCAACAACTGCAGCAGCAAAAAGGAGAGTCAGCACGATGTGCTACACAATAAAAAGAGGCTCACTGGGGTCAGCACACACCCCAGTTGTATATGCTGGTCTTCCCATAGATGTTAGCCTTGCAGGGAGTATAGCAAACGTTACATGAACTCATTGGCATCCGTGGACTTCAAACTCTACAAATGACCTAATCCTTAAGTTGATTGGGATCTTATGAGAAGAAAAGAGTCCCTCAGAGTTAATTAATAGCAGCAAATTGAGAGTAGAAGGCATGCGAAGAGACAACATGTTGATTTTTGTGGTGAAAACATAGCTGCATTCTTTGAAGAAAATAGCAAAACCAGGGTTGATACTGAAACAAGCAGGAAACTCAGACAAATGTAGAAGAACTGCACTAATCCTGCATAATTACAGTCATTGTGTGAAGCAAGTACAAAGAGGAGCAAGAGCGCTATGTAAACGGGAGAAAGTCCACACTTGTGACAGGTGTTCCATACATCAGAAGGCCAAGTAAGTAAAATAGGGCTGCCGACACATCAAAGGCGCAGTTTGCATTCCTGATACGAGGCGCGCACTCTTGCTGAGACGCACGTCTAAAATGGCGGGCGCTCTGAGGCAATAACTGTGGCAGCAAAAGGGAAAGTCAGCACAACGCGCAACTTGATAAAAAAGTGTTCACCGGAATCACCACATACTCCGGATGTATATGCGGGCAGTTTCCAGGAAGAGACAACACGGGAAGCGCTCCGGCGAGTCAAGAGTAGGTCCCGATGCTGTGGAGCTCACCCCCTAGGCGGCCATCCTCTTTGGCGTCGTAGCCACGCCCCCGTTCCAGCCTCTATCTTAATGAAGCTTACAAAAGTACAGAAAACAATCTATAACAGTACAGCTACAAACAACCTTGAATGTGAATAGCCTAAACAACTTGAGTAATATCGGGGCCTGCCTGTGTGCGAAAAAGTTCAAGCTAGGCAGAGTCAGAATTCAAGATGGCATGAGGGCATGTCAAACCCGATAGTAAGAACTTCATAATACTTCCCTAATGTACAACACAATGCACATTTGTGCACCACTGCCTATAGCTCTAAACACTTCCTCTCCCAAAGTACAACATACTGCACATTTGAGCACCACTGCATATAACACTGCACTCCGAGACCAAGAAGTACATTCCACACCTCTCCCTTGCTCATGCTGCCAAATGCACATCCCATACTTTCTGTTCCCGGCAAGGCTGTTCTACTCTGTAAAATCGCTCCCACTCTGTAACTACAAGGTTACACAAAAGTAATCTTCAAGGAAAGGTGCACATGCAGGAAAAATTATGTTGTACATTCAGGCTAGGGTTAAGTAAAACACCAAAATTCAATTAAAATAGTGGTACTCAAAGGTCATCACGCGGTCTCAATACAGGGGAGGGCCTCTAGCACTACAGTAAGTTGTTCCAAAAACATAAGCCATCTGTAGTGCACACATTGCACTGTACTGGATAACACCCTGTGGGCAAATTTTCACTGTTTGTGTAGAAAGGTAACAAAAAGGGGTAAAATATGCAATTGAGTTTTCCATGTCATGTCACAGTTTAAAGGGGGATTACCCATGATAAGTTTACACATTCCCATAGTTAATGATGCAAGTGTGCTTGGAAACAGATTGTTTAATGGCATGCAAATTAAACATTGATGATAACAGAATGAATGGTTAAAGTAATAATTGGCCAAGTGGGCCCGTTACTAATTCTATAGTCTGTATAGCAGAGAAGATCTAAAAAATGTTGACGTGGCTTGCAAATAAAATCAAAATCTCCTGTGCATTATCACCATGCGCAAACAATTCCATCCCAATGGCCATACCAACCAAAATAGGCCTTAACAAAATGAATAGTTAAGCATAATATAACTCCAAATTGCAGTTTGCATAGAGACCATGGCAGATTATACAACAAATCTTGTGATCCTTAAAATGGAAGACATATTTTTTACTCATATTGATGTTATACATAAGGCCCCAGTGGAATTTGTGCAAACACAAATTATAACGGTAAACAAACGCATTTAAGTAAATGAGTATAAAATAGGAGAATATAAAAAAGAAAATCTCTTGCTTAGCTTAGGTAGTCACCTATTATCTCAGCAGTGCTCCCCAGTAAACTTGTGTGAAAAAATAAAATAAGAATAATAAAAATAATTGTGATTAAAAGAGGGAGTTCAGCAAAAAGGATATGAATACATATGTAGCTAAACTTTCATGCAGATAGTATAATCTATGTTAACTGCTGTAACTTCACCCGCACACTTTTAGCCCAGATGTACTGACATTTCTTCAGCCAGATTCAGCCCCGCTGGGCGCGGAGTAACGAAACTGATTATAAACTGAGATTCCAACCTCCACAGTGCCAGCACTCTGTCACCATCTCGGATGTTAGTAGGGACTTGGTCAAATGCACAAAATTGTTGGAGACTGCTGTCATTTCCATCATACTCGCTGAAATGTCTTTCAGCCAGGTAATATTTATCACAGTGTCTGTTTGCCCTCATGTGTTCCAACATAAATTTTTTCACCTTTTGTATAGCACTCCCAACATATAGTTCAGGTTGCCGGGACATTTTAGCTTGTAAAAGTCTGACCTTCATGTGAGGCCCTTTAGAATTAAAAGTTTCTAATTTGTGTCAGATATGGTGAAACATTGTATATTGCAGCTGGACTTGCATGTCTTGCAATTACTACAAGTTACAAACCAAGCAGATCTAATAGTTGTCCAATCAACGTCTGTGTTGGATATCATGGTATTAACGAGCATTTCCATAGGCGACTTACTCCTTCTAAACATGATTCCCGGGTGGGCTGCCACATGTTTAGGTGTTATGTTGTTCGTATGCAGCACATTCCAATGTTTATGTAACACTTTAATGACAATAACAGCCTGTTTGCAATATGTTGTGTAAATCTCACTGATTCAGCCTCAGTGGAAGCCCTGTAATTAGCAAAGTTTCTCCTTTCACCTTATCCACCTTGATGGATGTAGCCTTCAGTAGTTTTCAGTTGTCAACCCTATCCACATATTGACATCCCAAAGCCTTCACTGTATGTCCCATTTGAGATTTAGGTTCTACATGATTTGAGCATCCTGCAGCCTATGCAAGTCATACCTGTGGCTTGGCCCGGTTTATCACTTTCCTCCTTGATGAAAGGAAACCTTACTTGGGTTCTGCTATTCAACTGTGTTCCTCTGGCTGAGCTTAGCTCTTCACCTCTGTCAATGGCTCTCTAGTTGAGATAACAGCTTCAAGATAAACGTTGAGAAAATCTTCCCGGAGGCCTCATGTTAATGTAGTTAGGGCGAGTTAAATGCTACTTGTTGGGATTGTCGGACTCCTGATGAGTCCATGTACTGTCCCCTGCACCTACATACTGGGAGTATGTCACCCCTTCATAATATGCTGTGACAATGGTCTCTTGGGCCTCTGCAGTGTTATATGCAGATCTTGTGTGAACCTTTGTCTCAATTTGTGGGACATTAACACTTTTCTTTTTGATATCAGAACAAGCTCGGGCTCATGACAATACTTTTGGTTCTAATAAAATAAAGGTACAGTGCCACAATGTTGTGTTATGTTGAATGTTTATCATAGTGCGTCTGTTACTGTAGTAAACTTTGTGAATGTCTCATTCCCTGTACAATGTTACCAATAATGTGAAACCCAAGAACTGCATGTATTATAAGTTGATGTGGGAGAAGAGAGTAACAGTAGTCTTGTGTTCTGTTTAACATTTAAAAAAAGCTGTGACTCGCAAGAGAATCATCATTTGACGAGGCAAGTTGTTGGGCTACAAACCAACCAACAACGTCTCTTACGTGCTTTCTCTCTGCTGGAGTAGATTTGGACAGCTACTGTATCTCCTTCCTCCGTGGACCATTTATTTAATGTGCACAAAAAGGAGGCAACAATAAAGTGAACAAATTAACATTCATGCAACTACTTTGGCTACACAAGAAAGACTAGGAATCAGAGCATCAAGTTTAATAGATTTATTACAAATTCACAATTAGTCCAGAATTTAGACAAGTCATGATTATATCAACGACATACAGAATAACAATATGTAAATTCAGATTTTGAAATAAGTTCAGCCTTTGAAGTAGAACTCATGAAACAAATTCAATCATAAAGACACAGAAGGTAACAAATAAAATGTTATGTTCCTTAAAGTAACTCCGATTTTCTTTATTAAACATGAATAAGCTTTAAAATCATCAACTTAAAGGTTCAAAAAAAAGTTAAGGGCAATTGAAATCATCTACTCTGAGCTCTGGGTTAAGATAGAGTCAGTCCTAAGCATACGTCTCTAGGAAAGCTCAGAAGAATTTAGAAAGGTTTAGATGGTTAGGAAAATCAGGAAGTTGTCAGCATTGCCGAAACTTCTGTAGAAGTAAACCAGAGAGAAAAGACTAAGGGCCTCATTACGATGGGGGTCAGACAAGCGTCCGACCGCCATCGTAGCAGGATAGAGACCGGTCGACAATGAGTCGGCGGCTCCACCCACCATATTTTGATGTGACTACTGGGTAGGTGGTCGTAAGCATTCCTTTTACTATTGTGGCTTGTGCTGCCGGCCAGAAAAGGGCTGCAGCACAAAGCTGCAGTAGTAAAAGGCATGTTTTTAAACATCCATACACCATGTGCCAGGCACCATGTGGTGCCTGGAACATGGTGCATGGAGGTTTGGGGGGCATCACATGTACCCCCTGGCCACATTTCAGAGACCCACAGGGGACGGGGCCTGCGCAAGCACCGTCTTCATTGTAGGGATTACGGTCTGACTGCTGCCCCGACAGGGTCCTTGAGCCTGACGGAGGTGGCAGTCTTTCTCCCTGTCTGCTAAGCTCCGACCGCGGTATCTTAATCTGGCAGTCAGTCAATTTATCTGGATGTCGGGCAGACCGCCACCGATGGCGTGTTGTTGGTGGTCCACCCGACATCCTAATGAGGCCCTAAGTGTTAGCATAAAGCTATACTCAATCAGGAATAAGGGAAGCAGAGAGGACTGTACCTCTCAAAGTCCAAAAGAATCTGCCTTACACTTACCTGTGTGAACACCAGGAAAAAGGGAAAACGTGAGATTCAGATGGCATTATCTCAGTCACACCACCATCATCCAACAAGAAAATAGCATTTAGGTGCTTTGCTACATGGCTCATAATTCCCAGCTCCTCAGCCAATACAGCAGTTCTCAGCCTTGAACATGTTGCCACTCCTGGGACATGTTGAATAGATACATTCATGTAACATGTTATATCATCATGTTCCTGACAATATTTTCTTTCCAGCCTTGCTAAATCTAATACATTGTTCTCCTAGCTGTTACTAATGAATCCATGAGAAGGCACCTGCAAGGGAAAACCTTATTACAAGCAAAACGAGAAGAAGACAACTTCATGTTTAAGAAATACAGGCCTAGTAAGAATAACTTAATATGAAACATCAAAATGTACACTTTCAGAAGTGCATTTACAAATTCAAATACATGCAAACATTATGAAAACATCAAGACTATAGTCATGTTGTGCTCAAGTAACTTTGATGCAATTGAAAATATGCAAATGTAAAAGTGAACGATAACTATATGTTACACACTATATATGAAAACATTAGAGCATACGTTTATGAATGAATCTCTAGTTTCTACAGGGGAATACGTTTCTAGTGTGAAGATGATTTCTAATTGAGACTACATTTTATATTTCATTTCAAAATGTTAAGGCACACAGTATATATTTTGTCAAGTACTTGTAAATAATGCATTTCAGTGACGTGTAAGGGTGAAGCCAAAATTACTCTTCTCCAATCCCCTTCTGAAGTCTTCACATCAAATCTTATCAGATAGACTAGTCATAACTTCAGTCACACCTTCATGGGCTTTAAACATTTTTGTTTGGATTCCCCCCGACCTTTAATGTCATTATAATATCTGCACTGCCTGTCTTCTAGTGCTATGTCTTGTCTATTTCTTTTTACTCCTCTCTTATCCTTTAATCTTTTGTAGATTACAAGCAGTAATATTCCACAAATAGCAATTATCACTAGGAGTCACTTCCATTCCCTAACGTTCCAAACTATCTGCCTACCACAGTAAATCCATTCCCTATTGCTTCCTGTGTACCTGTTGCTTCTAACCCCTTCAAATCTTTCTTCAGATCAGTAATGTTCTTAATATACTTCTTCAGGTTCCTACTTTCGTCAGGAATATAGGTGCACAACTGCTGGACCTTTAATGTCTGGCAGACTCCACCTTTCTTTGCAAGAAAAACGTATATAACACAAGTCTGTTTTGCAAAACCAATGATCAGATGTCTACCATCTCAGTATCTACAACTAAAAATGTTCATGATTTATTAGTACGCAGCTTGTCAACCACAGTAGACACTTTTCTAATCTTATGAGAATTCAGTAGCACTCCTACAGATGGAATAATTCAACCAAAAATGTCTCCAGTTATTTCACTAGCACTTCCTCCTCTTTTGGTTCTGGTATGTTCTCCTCCTACTGAGTCATCAAGATGTTCCACATGATACATCTTCTGAAAATCTACTTCCATATAACATGTACCATACCATCTCCTGGATAACCTATAATAAGCATATTCCCACAGATGTAGTAAACTCTAAGAATAATGAGATCCTCTCCATCTAAATATAATCCCCAGTTTCCACATGTCTCAAAGATATGATCATATTCACTCCTTCCCACAGCATTTGCATCTAATTTGGATTGTTTAGCGTAAACACACAACTTTCCTTGGTGTTTCCAATCTAATGCCCACGCTGCTGTATTTCCTGTCATTTTATGTTCAATTTAATCTGTGGACCAATTAGGTGAACTATTGTGATTTTCTGCTCTAGACATATTTCTCGTCCTGTCTTCTACTGAATCTACAAATTTCTTCTCAACATCTGTTAATACGCAAGTCAAATTGTTTCTATGAGCCTAAGCAGTGCCTAATATCATGGTAGGTTTAAAGACATTTCCAATTACATCTAGTGTTTTAGTATCAGGTTGACAATTTGAATGCTTCAGCAAAGGACCTTCTGGAAAAAAGACATACTTTGAATAATTAATATGGGAAATTACCCTTTTCATAAAACAAGCTCATCAACAGACTACATGTCACACCTTAACTTAAAGGAAGATGGTGATATGTGATGCCCTCTACAGTAGAGGCAGGTAATTGCATACACACATAGCAATCCCTAGCATCCATAGTGTTAACATACTCATAAAGCAATTTAGAGTAAGCACTGAGGGCCCGATGTAGGTAAATCTTTTTTACCACTTCTTAAATACCGATTCATACCGAATCGGTATTTAAAAAGTGGTAAAAAAGAGGAGGGCAGATGTAGGTAATTAATTACCGAATCGGAAGGAATCTGTATTTACCGATTCGGTAAATACCGAATCGGTAATGCCCATTGATTCCTATGGGCATTGAAGCCGATAGGAATCAATGGGCATTACCGAATCGGTATTTACCACATCGGTAAATACCGAATTTTGCAAGGGTGCAGGGGGTGTCACTTTGACACCCTCTCGCACCCCAATTACAGGCATGTGTGCCATGTGGCACACATACATGCCCTAAGGGCATGTCTGTGTGTCACATGGCACAGGTGTGCAAGCACAGATGTGCATGCACACCTGGATTCGGTATTTCACCACCCAATTGGATTGGGTGGTAAAATACCGACTCCTAAAGGCCTGTGGCACTGTTTGCAGTGCCACCTACATGTGAGATTTACCGAATCGGTAAAAATACCGATTCGGTATTTTACAGAATCGGTAAATTTACCGATTCGGTAAATTTACCGATTCTGTAAAAAAGGTCCCCTACATCTCAATGACCCATTTACCGGTCGGTAACGGCCGATTTCGGCCATTACCGACCGGTAATGGTCACCTACATCGGGCCCTGAGTGAATAATTTCCTCTAGATGCAACTACATGTACGTTCTCATCAAATGCAGGCAAACAATTATCAGTCGAAAATGGTGATTTAGGAACAATTGTGGATCTAATCTCTCCTAAATTAGAAGATGTGGGTATTCTCACTCCTACAAGCAATGCAATTAATATTATAGTAACAACAGCTAACACTAATGTCAGTATGCACCTATGTCTATCAAGGGTAGAACGTAGCAGCTGCAGAGGCTTCTCTGTTGGATTCCACCTGTCAAAGCTTAGCAAACAAAGTTCATGAAATAAAATGCATCCTTTTTATTTACAAAAGTCTTTGTGAGACTTCCTTAGCACTACTCTGCATTCTTCTAATTGGCAACCTTACGCTCCTTCAGCAGACTCGGGCCTAGGTACTCTTCTTTTTTACGATAAAAGTCTATTTAAATATCTCAAATACATCTCTTCACAGTTCAATTTTCAGGAAATAGCACATCAATCAAAAGCTGTGTTAGCCTTTTCAATGGCAAAGTGAAACTGAACTGCAGTTCAATCACGAAAGTTCTGGTCAAGGAGGCACAGATGAATCTGGACTGCTATAGCAAACGTTCTAGAACTTTCTCTCCAAGTCATTTGCAGCAAAGTATGTGAATCCAGGTGAGGAGTGACTTCAACACAGTACTTTTGCTCTCTTTGATCTTCTTAGGGCTGACCTTTTGTCTTCACTGTCACTTATGCCTGGCTTCCCTGTTTCCTCTAGAATGGCATGAGGCACAAGTTTTGCAGGCAGACTCTGTCTCCGTCTCTCTTGCCTTCTTGGCCAACAAGCTCCAGTCACAACTCGCATTCTCACAGCACTTGGTCATTCGTTAGGGTCTGAATTGGGCTCAGTTAAAAACACAGGACGAGACTCTCTTGTTTCAGCTTCAATTGTTGGCTCATCATCAAGATTAACCCAGGGCGGGTAACTCCGCTCCGCCAGCAGAGTTTGCGGAGATTTGCCTACTCCGCACTCAGTTGCAAACGCGGAGTAGACAAAAACTCCACCTCTGTGGCTGAGCAGAGTTAGCTGCTTCCTCCCCCCTCCCACAGTCTTTAAAAATGTAAAAGAAGCACTTACCTGTTGTCTGCTGCCTCCCCTGCCTGGCCGCTCTCCGTCAGCCAGGCAGGGGAGGAGGCAGACAACAGGTAAGCGGCTTCTTTTCGCACGCGCGTCAGACGTACAAGTTAGTGTTTTTTAAATTACAGAAGGGGGTGAGAGGACCGAGGAGCAGGATGGAGAGTGGCCAGGCAGGGGAGGCAGCAGACAACAGGGAAGTGGCTTCTTTTACATTTTTAAAGAATTTGGGAGAGGGGAGGGAGAGTAGCATATTTCCATCGAGTTTTTTAAAAACTCTGTGGAAAAACCGGTAGAGGCACTACACCTGCTACACCCAGGGTTAATCAAGATCCCCCTCAGGCCGAACATGTGCTGTTTCACTCTCTTGCTGATTCCTAACAGCTTGACTAATCTGCTGCTTGGGTCTCTCTGTTCCTGCCAACCCTTCAGAAGAGGGGATGTTATATCATCAAGGAGACACAGGACTCTGCAAGCATGTGAGGCGCGTACCCAGTTGGGGGAGACCTCTACATTTGACAGCTGTTGTGGTGACTGAGGTAACCTGGTAAGGCCCACACAAACGAGGTTCCAAGTAGTTCTTTCTAACATGTTGTTTAATGACCAACCAGTCACTGGGACTGAGGTCATGACAGAGGTCCTGATGAGGTGGGGTGGTGGCTTCTCCAACCTGATGAGACACAGAATGCACCATGTCAGCCAGTCTTTGCAGTAATCGAGTCATGTCATCTGTTATGTTCACAAGTGCATTTGAAGTAACATTTCGACTGATGTGCTTAATTTCATTTCCGTCAACATAATTTGCAGTAACAGGCATCAAAAATGCAGGATTTAAGGTGGTACATCTCCTGAGGATGACGTTGTCTGCCGCCTGTATGATCTGTTCATACCAGGTTAGATGACTTTTGGCAAGTTGCTGAGTGTGAGTACAGGTTAACAATGTTTCCACAGAATGGGGCACTCAAACTGTTAGTGAATGACCCATGAAAATACTTTCACACCTATCAATGCTGAAACACACAGCAGCTACAGCTTTGAGATAACCAGGCAATGATGCAGCTACTGGATCAAGGGTAGCAGAAAAATAGTCAACATGTCTTTGACTATTGCTGTGTAACTGTGTAAGCACTGAGAGATCACAGCCCTCCCTCTCACTGCAGAAAAGTAAAAACACTTTGTTGTAATCAGGCATTCCTAGTGCCTGGGTATGGCAGAGACTCTCTCTCAGCTCTGGGAAAGCTTTCAGGCAGGCGTCATCCCATGCTACTGGATTAGAAACATCCTTGTGTGCCAGCCTCTGTAAAGGCTTTGCCACTCGGGAAATTTTGTGAATCTACTGTTGACAGTAGCCCACCATTCACAAGAAGATTCTGATTTCTCTCTGCGTGGTTGGAGGATTCATTCTCAGAATTGCAGAGTTTCTTTCTTGTAACGCCTTCCTTGCTCCCTTTTCAATGTGATGTCCGAGATATAGGGCTTCTTCCTTAAAGTATTGCAACTTGTTTGGGGACACTTTATGTCCATGCTCAGCTAAGTGGTTCAACGGGGCAAAAGTATCTGTCTAACAGGCTTCTTGTGTATTTGACGCCACCAATAGGTCATCAATGTACTGGACGAGAACTGATTTACAAGGCATGATCAAGGACTCCAGATTTTTTTAAAGATACTGATTGAAGATTGAGGGACTCTCCACATACCTTTGTAGGACTTTGCACCATACCAAAACACAACTGCTTGGCTAAGGTCAATGATAGTGAACCACTTGGCCTCACATGGAATCTGAAATCAAATCACAGCTAGAATCAGTATCACGGGACAAGAAACTACTATAGAATTATTTTTTCTCAAATCTTGGACGATGTGGTACTTTCCATTGGGCTTCTGTAAGCCGATAATGGGCGAGTTACATGGACTTCAGTATTCTCTTTTAATATGCCTTGTTGGATCATTGAGTCAATCACAGGGGTAATTCCAGCAATAGTTTCAGGGGTCAGATTATACTGGGGAGTACTTGGGTACTCTGCATTAGATTTCAACGTTATGCCAACAGGTTTAACACCTTTGATGAGACCTATGTCCTTTCCTAAAAAGTCTCACACTTCAGGTTACACAGTGTCCCCAGGTTCTGGGAATAAATCATCAGTTCTCATTACTGGGTACAGTGCGAATTTTGCATCCTGACTTGCAATTTTAAAGGCAACATCCTCATCATGAATATGAAACTCAATGCCTTTTGGGGTACAGTTGACTGTGCAATTTAACGTGCACAAATTATCACACCCTATCAGATTTACAGGACTCGAATCACACACCATAAATCGGTGATTCTTCTCAAAGGACCCTGTTATTACAGGTATTTCTTCTGTTACGGGATATGTCATTTGTTTGTGACTCCTACAATGTGGATTGTTTTTCCTGAGAGAGGTAGGGAGGTAACCTCTGCTACTCTCACAGTAGAGGGGGTAGCACCAGTGTCAACTAGAAATGACAAGCGTGGCCATTCACCTCACCTTCCACGAATGGACTGCTCTCGTCTACCTCTAAGGTAGCGCCAAGTACGCAATCTTCCTCCCCTCTCCGGAACTGTAATTCTCCTGATGTGTATCTAATTGGGATAAATAAATAGTTCCAAGTATTAATTCATCAAATTCCATCTTTAATCTGGCCACGTCCACTTTATTCTCTCTCACTGAAGACTCAACAGTCTCTCCGCTTGGTCCTGCACTTCCACTTTCATTTGAGGGTTCTATTTGCTTAAGATAGTCATCAAGTTCTAGGGCACGAAGACCTGGCTGTACTGCCAGGTGTATTAAGTATTATCCCTTCTGAAGAGGTGAAAGAATTGGAATTTGGGGGGATTCCAAATGATCATGTCAGAATTCGGTGGCCCTAGAGTTACCGGTGCTCTGGGGGGTACTGTGACTATTACTGGGAGATATATTCAAATTGGGCATAAACAAAGAAGACGATCTTTGAACACACCCTATTGTCAGGGAAAATCCTGTCTGATTTGCAGTTGAATCTGCACTTTCAGTGCAAGGGGTCTGTACTTGTGGAAGGAACTGTAGGAACTTGAGGAACCCTTCTTATTGTTCCCCCCAAAGGAGTGTTACCAGAGGCACCATTGCCAGGAGATCGTACCTCCTGTTGATCCAGGATTGTACAAGGGAATCAGGGGACCAATAGTGACTGGAACAGTCAATACTTCTGTGGCATTTTAGACAGAAGAATTTTAAGGGGCAACAATCCCTGAACCCTCTTGCATCTGATTAGAATTTTTAGTCACTTGTGCGTTAAGCATTCCAGTACTGTCATTAGCATGTACATCACTCGTTCCCTCAATTCAGTTCTCATTATATGGAGGTGGACGAGTTGTCAATAATTCATTCGAGAAATCATCATTAAATTCACTCTCACTGTCCTCATTTACACTTTCTGTGTTTTTTTTCTCTTCCATGTTCCGCTTTTTCTTTATGTTGCCTTTCCCAGATTCTTCACTTATCAATAAAAGATGCAATTTAGTTCCGCCAGCCATATCAGTTCTCCATCTCTTCTGTTCTTCTTCCCACATAGCATCTGCACAGTTTGTACTACCTTTTTGACTCTTCCCTGATATCTCTCCCTTTCTCTAGCATGAGCTCTGTGCTCCCAGGACTTTAGTGCTTCATATTCATAGGAGGCAATTTCATGTCATATAGCATCCTCCTCAAATGTTCAATGACTCTCAAGTTAAAAGTGCCATAGAATGGACATGTCAGTGCACTTTCTTTCTCTGTGATCTTGTGTCACTGACTAAGCCAAATACATATGTGAAGCCTGCATTTATCTTCTAATGACCTGGGGTAACTTTGGGTGGAGCCTCTTCTCCCTTTCTAACAGGTATTGTAACATCTCCCCTCATCAAATTTAGTATTGTTTTGAAGAACTTCATTTTTCAGCAGTAATATCAACAATGACAAGTGACTTTTTCAATCAAACCAGGGTTTAGTTCTTTACCCACAATTCTCTGTTCGGTTTAAACAGCAAATATCAGCATGGTATTATGACATAGTCAACCAATACCAGCGAGGCTCTACACCAACTGACGAATACCAGTGTGGCGCACTGTGACGTCAGTCTCCCTCCTTGCATCGGCTCACCCTCCTTTACAATTTTCATGAACACACTCTCCCCAGCAATTAGCATGTAAGACAAAACGCAAAGCAAATTCAACAAATAACTTTTGCCCACTCAACTAAAGAAATAAAGTATTCAATCACACAAGAAATGTTCCTGAGCTACACTTCCCAACCTATTCTGACTCACACTTAGATGAAACCTTGACCAATGTGGAATCCCTGGGACTAGTGCAGCTTCTCCCTGCACAAAGAATCCACTTAATAAACGACACCTCAAACTCACACAAAGATACATTTCCTTATCTCAATAGTGTTGTCAATGACGTCTCACGACAAATACCAGAAAACACCTCAGGCAAATACAATATGGTGTCTTCTGCACTTTTTAATTCTATCCCGGGATCTTAAGCCAAGACGGACCTGATAACCACTTCAACTTCACTGCATTAAGCGCCACACTCAAACAACAACTTACCACACAACCTCCACAAAACAATGCAAGCTAGACATAAGCAATGGCAACATGTAACCCTATTGATACTCACTCCTCCACTGCTAGAACTCTCTCCCAAACCGCTGGAGCTCCATCAATCCTCAGACTGGATCATGGGCTTTAGGTACTTGGACTGTGCTTGAGCAAATGTTTAATTGGGGCACTTTAACTCCTTTTGCGTCAATAATCAAACCATCTTCTGCTACAAGCTTGCTGGAGCGGATTTTGATGGTTCCCGTTCCTCCTTCCACCTTGGACCGTTTGATTGATTGAGGCAAAAAGGAATCAACATTCAATTGAACACATTAATATTTGTGCAACCAATGTGGCTGCACAAGAGAGACTAGGAATCGGAGGATAAGGTTTAGTAGATTTATTACAAATTTGCAATTAGTTCAAAATTCAGACAAGTCATGACTATATCAACAACATACGGAAGTACAATAGGTAAATTCAGATTTCGAAATAATTTCAGCCTTTGAAGTAGAAGGCACGAAACAAATGCAATCACAAAGATACAGCAGGTAGCAAACAAAATCCGATGTTCCTTAAAGGAACTCTGATTCTCTTCATTAAGCATGAATAAGCCTTAAAATCATTAAGTTAAAAGTCCAAGCAAAGTTAAGGGCAGTTGAAATAATCTACTCTGAGCTCTAGGTTAAGATAGGGACAGTCGTAAGCATAGGTCTCTAAGAAAAGTTAGGAGAAGTTAGGAAGGTTTAGAAAATCAGGAAGGTGTCAGTATTGGCGAAACTTCTGTAGAAGTATTCCATAGAGAAGGGACTAAGGGCCAGAAGTAGGTCGGTCGGTAACGGCCGAAAATCGGTATTTTCGGCCGTTACCGACCGGTAAATGGGTGACAGGTATGTAGGGGGCAATTTTTTACCGATTCCGTAAAATTACCGATTCTGTAATTTTACCAAATCGGTCAAATTAAAATTCGGTAAATTTACCGAATCTGAGGCACCCAGATGTAGGTGGGACTCTTCTGAGTCCCAGAGGCCTTACCGAATTGGTATTTTACCATCAAATCCAATTTGATGGTAAAATACCGATTCCGGTGTGCATGCAAATGTGTGCATGCACACCTATGCCATGTGACAGGCAGACCTGCCCTTAGGGCATGTATGCCTGCCACATGGCACCCAAGCCTGTTTTGGGGGGGCCAGAGGGTGTCAAAGTGACACCCCCTGCACCCTTGTGATAATCGGTATTTACCGATTCGGTAAATACCGAATCGGTAATGCCCATTCATTCCTATGGGCTTCAAAGCCCATAGGAATGAATGGGCATTACCGATTCGGTATTTACCGAATCGGTAAATACCGAATTTTTCAGATTCGTTATTCCAGCACATCTGGAATACCTACATATCCACCCCTCAGATTTACCGATTCTTAATTACCGAATCGGTAAAATTCGGTAATTTTCAGTAATTAAGAATCGGTAAATCTATTCTACCTACATCTGGCCCCAAGTGTTAGTATAAAGCCACACTCAATTAGGAATAGGGGAAGCAGAGAGGTCTATACCTCTCAAAGTCCGAAAGAACCTACCTTACAGTGAACTGTGTGAACACCAGGATATAGGGAGGGCATAAGATTCAGATGGTGTTATCTTGGTCACACCACCAACATCCAATAAGAAAACAGCATTCAGGTGCATTGTAGCATGGCTCATGATTTCCAGCTCTTCATTTAAAACAGTAGTTCTCAGCCTAGAACATCTCACAACTCCTCAGTCACGTTGTAGAGATGCATTCATGTAACATGGTATATCATCACGTCCTTGTCAAAAATGTCTTTCCAGCCTTGCTATCTCTAATACGTTGTTCTCCTAGCTCTTACTAAAGAATCCTTGAGAAAGCACCTGCAAAGGAAAATGTTACGGCAAGGAAAACAAGAAAAAGACAACTTCACGTTTAAGAATTAATGCCTAATTAGGCTTACTAATGAAACAGCAGAATAGAATGTGGCTATACGTGCACTTCAATTCAATAGATACTTTATTCGGTTTTTTAAATAGAAAACCATAAAAGCAATATTACCACAGTCAATATAATACATAGATAAAACATGAAATTTAAACAAAAAGAAAAACCGTACATTTAAAAACATTCCGTATAATAAGAAAAATGTTAAATGTGTTTGGAAGAAACAGCCATTAAAAGACAAATATGGAAATAGCAGCAATTTGACATATAATTAAGTCACCCTACTGTTTCTAGATTTTAAGGCTGATTTTAAAAAGCCAATTAAGAATAAAGTGCTTTCAGGCTTCAACATTTGTAGATAACAGAGGGCTGGGCGCACCTGGGTAAAGTTCTGTACTTTGAAAAGGGGCTTTAGGAAAAACCTCCGTGGTACCTCATAAAGGGGGCAAACAATTGAAAAGTGTACCAGGTCCTGCGGAGACTCATTGTCGCAGTCAAAGGACGGTAACACTTGGCCTCTGTGACAGCCCCTCGGGATAGCTAATAAAAGATGGTAGTAGTCCAGCCGGAACCTTATCAACAAAAATCGCTCATATCCCGATATGGACCATGTAAGATAAGGCTCCAGTGAGGTTGTAGTTTTCAACATGATATATTTAGGGACTCTGGGTTTAATCAGTTCCACCTTATCACGATTCAATTGCCTTAGAGAGGTAAAAGTTTTCTTCACAAATTCCACATCGGTAAGAGCAATTGAGGCCGGATTCAGAAAAAGGTCAGAACGCCCCAATGCAGTGGACATTTAAGTCCTCAGGTAGCACTACGGGTGTCTTCCCACCTTTCCCCAGATTATCAGCATTTAAGGGACCTTCTTTACTAAAGATGGTTATTGCTGGGTACAGGGACTGTGGTACCACCTCCCCCGTATCTGTGGATATAATTTCAGACAAGTCAGGACCCATTAAATCCCCACTTACACCCCCACAACGTGGGCCGTTTATTGAGGCATCTACGTTAGGATTTTCCCAAAGGTGATGGGGGCGATTCGCCGGAGATCTAGAGAGACGCCTATTCACCAACTCAATCTCCTTATCAATAACAGATGCTGCCCTGGTTAGAAAAGCATCCATGGTGGTGACTGTTGACTTTGTGGCCGCTAATACCCCAGGTGGGGCAATCTGTGTCTTCTTTCGGACCATTGAGGAAAAACTGAAGTGAGGCTAGTGAGACACGCTCAATATCAAACAACAGCCTAGCTTCAGTAAATAAGCAATTAATACAAAGCTTTGGCAACTCAGTAACAACTAGGATGATACAATTAAACTACATTAATTAACTGACCAGAGTTGATAACAAGGCAGAAACAAAAATAACGTGGCCCGGCCCGGCCACCTCTGGCCACTGACAGCCGCAGACGGCCCCGCCCTTGTCCCGGGCTTCTCCTGGCGATGCCTGTGCGCGTCCCGCGACGCAGGAATGGGCGCGATCGTTTAAGCGCCACCGGGCGCGAGATGGTGTGGACGTGATCGGGAAGGGCTTCTGGTAGATGGAGTTTCCCCCACTCGGCGGCCGCGCAGGATGGCCACAGCAGCGGCAGCGGGGGGAATACAGCAGCTCGGCAGGGAAGCAAGGAGGGCAAGGGTCCTGGTAAGTCCTTCAGCAATATGTCCCAAATTGCGACAAACAGTCTCCCGCTCCACCGGAATGGGCGCAATCTTTTAAGCGCCACCGGACGCGTGATGGTGTGGGCGTGATCGGGAAGGGCTTCTGGTAAATGGAGTTTCCCCCACTCGGCGGCCGCGCAGGATGGCCACAGCAGCTGCAGCGGGGGAAAACCAGCAGCTCGGCAGGGAAGCAGGAGGGCAAGGGTCCTGGTAAGTCCTTCCGCAATATGTCCCAAATTGCGGCAAGCAGTCTCCCGTGCACTTGCAATTTCAAATAAATGTAAATATTATTAATAAATCAGGATTATACACATTTTATGCTTCAGTAACTGTAATGTCATTTGAAATATGCAAATGTAAAAGTAAATGAGAACTACATGTTACACACTATTTATGAAAACATTAGAACACAAGTTTATGAATGAATTTTTAGTTTCAACAGGGAATACATTTCTAGTGTGAGGATGACTTCTAATTGAGACTACGTTATATTTCAATTTAAAATATTAAGGCACACTTTATATATGTTGTCA
Organism: Lissotriton helveticus; assembly: GCF_964261635.1. Lineage (NCBI taxonomy): Eukaryota > Metazoa > Chordata > Amphibia > Caudata > Salamandridae > Lissotriton > Lissotriton helveticus. The sequence continues at coordinate 210,696,601 of NC_136071.1, read as the reverse complement.
AGTACTTGTAAATAATGCACTTTCAGTAACGTGTAAGGGTGGAGCCAAATTTTGGTGGTCTACTCATATCCTTAACCTCATTCGAAAGCTTTAAGGTCAGCGCCAAAAACAGTCTTGGACATGTCTGTACTGTCAACAGGGAAGGAGAATGATGGTTTCTATGCAATTCCTACAACAACATTCTGCTCTATCAGTTCGAAGTAACTTGAGTCTGGCATCCTTTCTGTTATATGACATATCTACTTATGTAGAGTGCACTTCTCCTTCTTTAGGTCTCTCCTAGGCAGCGCTTGTGCTGTCTCTTCGTGACATGCTCTATCTACGATATGGGCTTGAAAAAAACAACTCATCGTTTTCATTGATTCCTGTTGCTGTCCTTTAGAAATGCTGGCTTTTCATTGGTGAATACACTTAGTAGTCCCTTGTTGTGGAATTTTTTATCCTTCCATGAGGATTGACCCTCTTACATGTGTTCTTACTGTTCAGATTATTTATACTTAGAGCAAACTCTTTTTTAGTTGGCATGTTTCTTTGTTTGTTAACTGTTCTGTTTACTTGTGCAGTGAAACTTCTGTCACATCATTTGCATTCCCTTGCCATGCTTTGTCTCCATGCCTCCTTTCTTTTAATGTGGAGTCGGAACTGCCATTTTCTCTCTCAGTGCTACTGCACCATTGCAGGTTTACTACAGAAAAAACCCCACAGTGGGGTACTTTATATTATTAAGGTAGGAAGGCATATCTATTATATAGGTAAACAAACATTGGACTTTATAATGCCAATATCTCCAACTCCATCAAATGAGAGACCTATTGCATTTTCAATGCTTGTTTTATTTATGTAATTGGTTTTGGAATTTTTTATTAAATACATTTGCACTAAAAAATTAAAAGAGTCTTTAGAACACAATCAAAATAGTGAGGAACAAGGTTGGCAGTGAATAACATTAATCTTTGGGAAAAAAAATGTGATCAATTATTTGTAAAATGTATGGCTATTTGAAAGTAATCATCCAACTATATTTTTTCCCCAATTGAAAGTATGTATTTTTAAGTTTATTGATTAAATATTATGGTTTCATCCTTATTTTTTCTCTATTATCGATTTAGCATTTTCACATTTCGGACATGGATTAATGATCATGAACAACAACAAAATTAATAATAATTATTATAATGATAATAATAAGTTGTTTTGACACATTGCTTCATACTGCACTTCTGACATTTCTGTTAATTACACAGGTTGCAATTACTCAATTTAAGGTACTCAAATTATTAGCCTTAGAAGGATAGAAGACTACAGCCTCATTTAGTGTTTGGTGGAGTGGGAGTTCTGCTATAATTTGCTATGTTTCTATCCCATCAAAACTGTGGTTTAATTATTCATTTCGAGACTTGGGTACCGCTGGTTTTCCAATGGCAGATTGCCACAGCGATGTATCCACCACTGGACTGCCCGTCATACTGTCTGTGTGCCCTAATTATGGTTTTAGTGATGGCCACCCATTACCAATTGAGCAGCAGATGACTATGAATGAGTTTGCCTTGTCTTGTTTGCATGGTGGATCTAGGCAGGGAAAGTTAACAATGGTCACCATGTACAAGGAGAGAACTCCATGCACGGTAGGTTCTTGAGCTTTTTGATTCACTGACACAATCTACACTTTGGGAGTTTGGTTCGGAAAAAAAAAAGGAATCCTGGCAAGCAGATAAAAAATATGATATCTTCACCGCGTTCCTTGAATGACGATGCACTGCATTATCAAAGATACTTGAAGGGCAGTCAAAGACATCTAATTATGGGGGAGGTCCTGTGACCCGGAAGTGGTAGTTGAGGTCAAAGCTGCTGTGAGTTCAAATGTTTTATTTTATTTTTTTACAGTATATTACGTTTAAGTAACATTTCATTATTACTATTTACAGGGTAGCAGGGTTTAGCTGCTTCCAAACATGCGAACAAATGTTTTTTTCTCAAAGCGAAACTTCTGGTCAATAGCATATTAAACGGACTCCTGCCATTGCATTTTAATGGCGTCCCGCCTAAGAGGCGTTGCAGGTTCGTACGCCGAGTTAGAGCTCGTGCCAGCAGAGGTGAATCATGACAGGGGAAGTGATTGACCGGTATTAATTCGGATTGCTGCCACCAGCCCAGCTGCTTCTGCACCTGAGCACCACCGCATGAACAGGGCAGCATAACTGAAGCACACGAGGGAGCTTTTTGAGCAACGCACCAGAAGTAACATCTGGAGCAGATGGTCAAAAACGTCATCCAGTGGGTGGTTCGCTGCTGAATCCTGCGTACATCTTGCGTATGTCCGATGCCAAGCACGTGGGTCGGCCAATACATGAGAACAAGAGCACAACTGCACCCAAAACATGAAAACGCGTCCAACATACAATCATAGCAAAACAAATGCAAACTCTGCCAAGCCCATACCCCTCTCCCACGGTGTAGCGTGCTAAGAATCCGAGAATGTGCGTTGGCAAACACACAGTGTTGGATGAAGCCATATAAATGTTACAATACACCACAATGCAACACATTAAACAATTAGAGTAGAATCTCTGTCGGAAATCTTAATTTAAAAAACACAAAGCAAAGAAGTCAACACCCTAAAGTGTAAAAGGAAAAGCGATAAGCTCTTACATTTTTTTTTTAATTTGGCAGCTAAACAAGTAAAAGTAAGCTAAATTATATATTTTATGCAGTTTTGTGATGCCAATAACTGCAAACTTGGGGGCCTATTAGGATGGCGGACGGACCTGCGTCCGTCAGCCACCCCAGAGGTGGAGGGACCGTCCGCAGGGGCAGCGGCGGTCCCTCCGTGCGAATTAGGATGTGACCGCCACCCTGGCAGTCAAATCCTGTATTTTTTTTTTTTGTAAAACATGTTTTTATTGTTTTAAGTCAAAGGATAGTAGGTAGGGAAAAAAGGGGACAAAGAAAAAGAAATAGGCGACAGCTCCGCCACAAAACCCACACAGGGGAGCATAAAATGCAGTGAAATTAAGTACAGTGAGCAACCCGTAACGGTAGAGGCTCCATCAGTCTTGGTGCCCATGCCTTCTCCAATGGTCGCCATAAACTGTCCGATAGCGGTAGAAGAAGGGTGCCTGAAGCTATAGCAATCCTGAGTCCCCAGGCTAAGCAGAGTCGCAACAGTGGACAGAAACAAAACCCCAACCAGGTCCCCCCCCACCCCCACCCTCCCCCAATGGTGACAACATAGCTATTCTCCCTCCATATCCAGGAGGGAAGACATACAGTCCTCTCATACTTGAAACAAGTGTAGTGCACGTAGTGTGGGCGGGCATACCGCAGACGGCAAGCCAGATGACAAAAAGCGGACTAGTGGTCCCCATCGAAAGAGGAAATTCTTAAAGTCTCCCAAAAAGATGTCCGACATTCTCTCCATGCTCAAAAGACCCCATAGCCTCGAGTGCCACAGTGATACAGCTGGGGCATGTGGTTTCTTCCATGCCGCCGCCAGTGTGAGCTTAGCCGCCCCCAGGCATAGCCACTGAATACGCTTGTCTGCCTTAGTCTGATGCTCCAACAGAGGATCTCGGAGACCCAGTAGTACATGAGCCTCTGAGCCCGAGATCAGGTATCTCAATATCTCCTTGATGTGAGAAAGTATCTCCGTCCAGAAGGGCCGAATGAGTGGGCAATCCCACCAAATGTGGTGGAAGTCGCCCAGAAGACCACAACCCCTCCAGCATCTATCCGAAGACGTAGGGAAAAGGCGATGTAGTCTGGATGGATACAGATACCAACCATACATGGTTTTCAGATGGGCTTCCCTAAGACTCACGGAGTGGTTGTGCGCCGCTATATCCTTCCAAAGGTGCTTCCATTCTGTATCAGAAATATCTCGATCCAGGAGAGCCTCCCACCGCTCCATATATCGAGGGAGCGGAGCGATCGCGGTGTGCAGGAGCAGTCCATATAAGAAGGAGATTGCCCCCCGCATCGCAGATGTGCGAAGCAGGAAGGATTCGAAGGGGGAAAGCAGACAAGTAGCTGCCTCGCGGACACCCGCCGAGGTCGCCCAATGAAGGAGCTGGGCATGGTGATAGCGCTCTGTGGTCGGAAGGCCATAATCGCGCATGCAATTGTGGAAGGTGAGGGGGTCGTTCCCATGAAACAAGTGCGTAAGTGCTCGGCATCCACCCTCGCGCCATTGGCGATATGGGCCCTCCTGTACGGCAGGCGGAAAAGTCGGATTGAAGTGGATGGGAGTGAAGGGGGATGGAAAAGTGGTCCAGCGATCGTCACAAGTGACCGTATCCCATACCTTCAGGACCGTGCTAGTGGGGGTGCTGATGTAAGCATTCTTCGGTCGGTCTAGTTTGGGCTTCCAAATCAAGTCCCAAATCGACCTCCCCGCCACCGCCCGGTCCATATGTAGCCAGTGTTTCTCTGAGAGCTGTTGGGACCATTCCACTACCACCCGCAGCTGTGCAGCTTTGTAGTACAGGAGCATGTCCGGAAGCCCGACCCCTCCCTCCCCCTTTGGTCGACGAAGTGTCATAAAGGGTATCCGAGCCCGGCCACCCTGCCAAACAAACTTCAACATCATCGTCTTTAGGCGGCGGAAAAAATCCATGTCCACAGGAATAGGGAGGGCTTGGAAAAGATAAAGAAATTTAGGGAGGAGGACCATTTTAAGAGCATGAATCCTGCCAAGCCACGAGAGGAATTTCGGCTTCCACCGGTCCAGATCGCTGCGCACCGAGGCCAGCAAGGGGGGAAAATTAGCCGTAAAGAGGGAGCCCACAGTAGGTGTGAGGCGCACCCCCAGGTACATTAGGGAGGTGGACGTCCACGACAGGGTCGTCAACACGCGCATCCGGTCCACTTCTGCAGGAGACAGGGTCAAATTCAGGATATGCGACTTGTCGAAGTTGACCCGGAAGCCCGCCACCGCCTCAAACCGAGAGAGTTCCTCGTGAACAGGCGGCAAGGATTGAGCGGGATCTCCTAAGGACAACAGGACGTCGTCCGCGAAGAGGGATATTTTGTGCTGTTCCCCTGTGAAGGGTATGCCCTTGATAAGCACATTCTCCCGAATCGCCAGCACCAAGGGTTCGATACTCAAGGCAAAGAGGAGCGGGGAAAGGGGGCACCCCTGTCTCGTACCCCTAGAGTGAGGAAACTCAGCCGACCGATGGCCGTTAATCAACACCCTCGAGGTTGGCCGATTAAAATTCGCCTGGATCATCGTGATGAACTGGCTTGAAAATCCAAAGGCGGAGAGGGTGCGAAACAAGAATCCCCAATCAACGCGATCGAAGGCCTTTTCCGCGTCCAGACCCACCAGCACCGCTGGGATGCGGAATCTGGAAGCTTTCTCTATCAGGTGTATTACTCTCCGCAAGTTGTCATGGGTCTGCCGCCCCTTAATGAAACCGGATTGGTCCGGGTGTACAATGGCCGGCAACAGATCTTGTAACCGGCGGGCGATGATAGAGGAGTACAGCTTGGCATCTACATTCAACAAGGCTATAGGACGGTATGAGGTGCAACAGGAGGGATCCTTCCCCTGCTTGGGGATCACAGTGATCAAGGCCTCGGCCATAGTGCCAGAGGTCACCCCAATGGCAGCCATGCCATTGAAAAGGGAGACCAGGCAATCGACAAGCTCAGAGGCAAACGACTGGTAGAAATAGGCCGTGTACCCGTCCGGACCAGGGGCTTTATTGGGTTTCAAAGCTTTGATCGCCTCAAGCACCTCATCCCTAGTAAAGGGGGCCGACAGCCGTTCATTGCTATCTACAGAGACCTGCGGGAGCGAGAGGCCCGACAGAAAGGCCTCTTGCGCTCCCGAATCGAGCGGATCACCCTTATAAAGCGTCTCGTAGAATCGCCCAAAGACATCCACCTTGTCCCCTTCCCGATGATGAATCGAGCCCCCCCGAGTCCCGGATCCCCCCAATATATTCCTTTTCTCTCTTCTCACGAAGCTGGCAAGCCATATGACGGCCCACTTTGTTCCCCTGAGCGTACGTCCCTCGACGAAGTCGTAGGAGGGTTAGCTCAGAGCGGTTGTTGTAATGCGCCTTCAGCTTCCCTCTAACAGCCGTCAGTGGACGAAGCGTCGCGCGAGAGGGGTTCAGTTTGTGGGCCCGCTCCAGCCTCTCAAGTTCAGCCTCCAAAGTCTCCCTTTCCACCCTACGCAATTGGTTAAGAGCCGCGTTAAGTCCTATGCAAGTGCCCCTGAGAGAAGCCTTACATGCATCCCAAGTGTTAAATACAGAGGTGTCCGAGCTCGGATTGAGCGTCAAGAACTCCCTAATGGCTTTCCTTAGTTCCTTACACGAGGCATCATCCCGCACTAGAGCTGCCGGAAAGTACCACTTCCGATATCCGTCCCCCCTCACCGACCACTGAAGCTGGAGTATTAACAGGCCATGATCTGAAACAGAGAGCGGAAAAATCGTAGAATCCCGGACATCTCCCCTGAGGGCTTGACTCAAAAAAACATAATCTATGCGGGAGTAGGTGTGGTGTACATGGGAAAAAAAAGTGTAGTCCCTGGTCTGTGTGTTTACTGCACGCCAGCCATCTATAAGTCCCAGCTCCTCCATCCTGTTTTTAGTCACGGCGGAGAAGACACCAGATTCTGTCCTCTGGGCACGGGAGCTATCTAGGGCCTGATCCCATACCATATTAAAGTCCCCCATAACAACTAGGTGACCCTCCGCGAAGCTTCCCACCTTATCCAACAGGTCCTGAAGAAAGTTATTTTTCTGGGAATTGGGCACATATACTACCACAAACGTACACAGGCGTCCATGAAGCACCCCCCTAACCATCAGCCACCTGCCATCTTTATCACCACTCACTCCCAGAGGCTGGAATTGGATAGTAGATCGAAATAAAAGAGCTACCCCCCTATGTTTAGTAGAAGCGGAAGACCTATATATGAGGGGGTACTGCCTATGTCGGAGCCGGAGCTCATCCCTAGGGGCTAGATGGGTTTCCTGGAGCCCCACGACATCTAGATGATGATCCAGCAGGTATTTCCACAACTTCTGGCGTTTCTGTGGGGAGTTAAGGCCCTTCACATTCCAGGTACCCACGCTAAGAGGCATGTAGGCAAAGCACGCCCCCCTGCTCCTCAGTAGCTACGTCCAGCAGGCCCCCAACTCTCCAGAACACACTCCACCATTCCCCACTCACATCAGGCATCCCTCCCATCCCTCCACAAGACAGGAACCACCCGGGCCACTCCCCGCTCCCAAGTCGATAACCAGCCCACAGGGCCCAGCACGGAAAGACAAACGCCACCCAAGACCAATAGCAGCGAGCCCGCAACCAATCTTGTACATGCACAACCATCCATACGTCATCACCACCCCCACCCCCCCCAAACACCTACCCCCACCCACCCAACCCCCTACCCCCCCTCCCGCCTTACCCCCCACCCTTTCCCCAACTCCCCAACAACCCAGAGTACAAACCAAATGATTCCCGAAGCAAACATACCCCATAGGAAATCTCTCAGGGGGCGTAGGTGTGGATCCAGGAACGGATCTCCCAAGGCCAAAGACCGGGGTGTCTTCTCGGAAAGTACATTCATAGCCCCGTTACCTGAGTGTGTGTGCCCCTCCGGCACCAAGGCAAGCGGCTCGAAGATTAGGCCGCCCCAGAGCTCTGCTGCGACGGCGGAAGCGTGGCGGAGGCCACAGAAGCCACTGCATTCCCTCGCTCTTGAAGGCTAGTTGTGCGATCAGGCCTCCTGCGGTTCATATCCGGGCCTACCCTGTGCCAAGACGAGGAACGGCGTCGTCTCCGCGGCGAAGGACTGCGACGTTCGGGCGCCGGAGTCACGTCCTCAATCCCCAGAAGTTCCTTCGCCTCCTGAGGAGATCGAATCTGTGCCAGTCTATTCTGCCATCGAAAGATAATTCGGAAGGGGTGGCCCCAGGAGTAGGAGATGTTGTGTTCCCGAAGATAAGCAGTGACAGGACGGAACTCGCGCCTCTTCTGGAGTGTCGTTGCAGCTAAGTCTTGATAAAGTTGAGGGCGATGATCCCGGAATTGCAGGGAGGGGATGTCACGAGCTTTCCGCAGGATTCTTTCCTTGACTTGGAAATCGTGGACACACACCAGTATGTCAGGAGGAGGACCTCCGTTCCGCCTGGGCAATCCCACTCTATGAACCCGATCCATCCTGATCGCCTGCAAGTCTTCCTCGTCCAGAATCTGGAGGAAGAGCGCCTGCACATACTCCCGGAGATCTCCTGCTTCACCGTCCCACGGGACCGCCCAAATGCGGATGTTATTCTGGCGGGAACGGTTCTCCAGGTCTTCAGCATGGGCCTGCAGATCTATGTTCTGTTCCATGAGACGGATCACGTCCTGTTGCAGCAAGTGGACATCATTGGCCATGCTGAGGTCATGATCTTCCAGGGTGGCCACTCTCTCTCCAATACCGTCGACGTCCCTCCGCACCTCGCGGAGATCCGATGTAAGCTGGGTTCGGAGCTCAGATATATCGTCCTTGATGGAAGCGAAGAGTTCCTTCATGAAGGCCTTAGTAGCCGGGGCCTCATCATCAGATCTCGCCGGTGATGCACTCGGGCGGGCCCGGGGAGGCCGGAGCCAATCTTGTACATGCACAACCATCCATACGTCATCACCACCCCCACCCCCCCCAAACACCTACCCCCACCCACCCAACCCCCTACCCCCCCTCCCGCCTTACCCCCCACCCTTTCCCCAACTCCCCAACAACCCAGAGTACAAACCAAATGATTCCCGAAGCAAACATACCCCATAGGAAATCTCTCAGGGGGCGTAGGTGTGGATCCAAGAACGGATCTCCCAAGGCCAAAGACCGGGGTGTCTTCTCGGAAAGTACATTCATAGCCCCGTTACCTGAGTGTGTGTGCCCCTCCAGCACCAAGGCAAGCGGCTCGAAGATTAGGCCGCCCCAGAGCTCTGCTGCGACGGCGGAAGCGTGGCGGAGGCCACAGAAGCCACTGCATTCCCTCGCTCTTGAAGGCTAGTTGTGCGATCAGGCCTCCTGCGGTTCATATCCGGGCCTACCCTGTGCCAAGACGAGGAACGGCGTCGTCTCCGCGGCGAAGGACTGCGACGTTCGGGCGCCGGAGTCACGTCCTCAATCCCCAGAAGTTCCTTCGCCTCCTGAGGAGATCGAATCTGTGCCAGTCTATTCTGCCATCGAAAGATAATTCGGAAGGGGTGGCCCCAGGAGTAGGAGATGTTGTGTTCCCGAAGATAAGCAGTGACAGGACGGAACTCGCGCCTCTTCTGGAGTGTCGTTGCAGCTAAGTCTTGATAAAGTTGAGGGCGATGATCCCGGAATTGCAGGGAGGGGATGTCACGAGCTTTCCGCAGGATTCTTTCCTTGACTTGGAAATCGTGGACACACACCAGTATGTCAGGAGGAGGACCTCCGTTCCGCCTGGGCAATCCCACTCTATGAACCCGATCCATCCTGATCGCCTGCAAGTCTTCCTCGTCCAGAATCTGGAGGAAGAGCGCCTGCACATACTCCCGGAGATCTCCTGCTTCACCGTCCCACGGGACCGCCCAAATGCGGATGTTATTCTGGCGGGAACGGTTCTCCAGGTCTTCAGCATGGGCCTGCAGATCTATGTTCTGTTCCATGAGACGGATCACGTCCTGTTGCAGCAAGTGGACATCATTGGCCATGCTGAGGTCATGATCTTCCAGGGTGGCCACTCTCTCTCCAATACCGTCGACGTCCCTCCGCACCTCGCGGAGATCCGATGTAAGCTGGGTTCGGAGCTCAGATATATCGTCCTTGATGGAAGCGAAGAGTTCCTTCATGAAGGCCTTAGTAGCCGGGGCCTCATCATCAGATCTCGCCGGTGATGCACTCGGGCGGGCCTGGGGAGGCCGGAGCCTGAGAATTCTTAGCAGTCCCCTCTTTGCCAGCTTTCAACTTGCGGGAATTAGAGGCCATCGCTGTCCCAGTCCCTCGCCTGTAGGAGGGCGAAAGAGCGTCCCGCAGTAGAGCGGAGTTCAGGCCAGGTCAACGCACAAGGCCACCAGCCGTCCTTCGGTGCTCCAATAGCCAAGAGGAACCAGATGAGTCAGCCCCACAGGTCCCGGGAGGCCCTACACCCAAAGGCGGGCGCAGGGGAGAGATGCACGGTAGCGTAGAGAGAACAGGCCCTCCCAACGGCGTAGTCCAGCTAGGTCCACTGGCCCCGAGGCCCGAACAGCGCTTTCTCCCCACGTCCCCCTGATCCGACTCCAGGTCTGGCCGTGGCCCTCCAAGCCGCCCACCGGTCCCGCTCCGCCTCCGTGGGCCCGGCTGTCAGATAGCCTATCCGCCGGTAGGACGCTCGAATCAGCCACTGCTTCACTGCGTCGGTCTCTGGCTGATCAGCGCACATGTGCTACCCCTCCACAATTCTCCGCAACCGGGACAGGCCGACCAGGGTCCCCGGAGCCAGGCAAGGGGTGCGCCGCACTCCGCCACTTGTCCGCCGCAACACCCCCCACGGGGGCCGAGCCTACCTCCTCGATGGCGCCCCTACCGCCTTCAGTGGTCCAGGCTACCGAGCAAAGGTCGGGGCCCAAGAGCAGCGTCGACCGCCTCCCGGACCAGGCCTCGATCCCCGGCCTCGATTAGTCCGTCGGCTGCGGCTCCACTCCTTTAGTCCACGGGCCGTAGGCCCCGCCCCCTCGCGGGGTCCAAGGGTCCGGCGCCAGGCAAACCTCCGCACGGGACCGGGTGAATCCCCGGAGCACCCTCAGGGAAGCTTGGGCTCTCCCCTCCGTCTCCGGCCGCCGAGTAGCACCGGAGCGCCTCCCGTCGCAGTCGATCCCTCAGCCGGAATCGCTGTGCAGGCCCCAGGCAGCGTTGCCGTCCCAGGTCTCACTTCCCCCGGCTCGAAAGACCTCGGAAGTCGCTCGAGCGCCGGACCTCACCCCGAAGGGGGTCCGAAGCAATTCACCGCCCAAAGAGACTCCGGGTGCTGCCGCTGGACAAAGCTATGCAGGGCCTGGCGCCGGAGGGGACTCGCAACACGTCCTACTCCGCCGCCATCTTGGCTACGCCCCCCACATCCTGTATTTTTAACATTGCGGCGGGTGCTGCTTGAAGACACCGAGAACACTTTTCTCTATGTTTCTTTTAGAAGTCCTGAAACACAGGGAGTGTTTGCATCACTTCATAATTCCATATGCATTCTCTGCTACCTCGGAATATCTTTCAGTCCACATTTTGACAGGGAAATTCTATTGAGGATGTGTGTATGTCAATTACCACAACGTTTGAGATTTTTTGCGGATTCCTAACTTTTCCTGTTGCCCCTATCTGAGCTTCCCTTGGGACAACTCGGTTTTCTGTTCCAAGACCTTCTTCGTGACTGGAGACAGAGAATTGTCAGCCACACATTGGATTTCTACAATTGAAAGTTTCGTTTGCACATGCAGTCACAGTTTTGCCATTCATAGGTGCTGAAGTAAAGATGTCACTATTAACAACTTTAACTCTGCTCAGCTTATTGAGGTAGGTAGGGTAAATAGTTGATGCAGCCCTGCCAGGATTTGAACATGTGACCTGCAAGATGCACATCAATAGAACAATGAGCACTTAATCCACCGTGCCATCTTGCTGCTTCTTAAATTCGGAGACTTCAATTGTTTTAGCTGCTGCATGAATGGAAAACAAATTGTTGTTGAGTTTCTGCATTAGGCAATGGGTCCTATAGTCAGGCTGAGATATAAACCCCTGACATAGGAATTCTTGAAATCAATCATTGCCCACACGTATTTTACAATTGATGGACCTGACATCCTTGGCTTGGTTTTCCGCTAACTTTTTGCCTTCCAGCCCCATGTGTATGCTGACGTTGTTTTTGCTGGCTTTAAGACTCTGCACACTTTACCACTGCTAAAGTGCTTGTGCTCTCTCCTTTAAACATGGTAACATTGGCTTACACCCAATTGTACATTTTATTTACTTAAGTCCCTAGTAAAGTGGTACTATGTTAAATGCTACTAGTGGGCCTGCAGCACTCATTGTGACACCCACTTAAGTAGTCCTTTAAGCATGTTTCATGCCCAGCATTTCAAACTATGTGTGCAGTTATAAACTGCCATTTCGACCTGGGAAAATAAACCTTTTGCAGGGTCTAAGCCTTCCTTTTTACTGCATGCAAGTCACCCTTTGGGTAAGTCCTCGGTGCAGTGTATTTAAAAAGTTGGACATGTACTTTTACATTTTATATTCCTGGTAGTGAAAAACTCTTACATTCATTTTTCACTATTGCAAGGCCTGCCTCTCTCATGGGATAGCATTGGGAAAACGTATTGCATTTCATAACTTTCAATTGGGAGCAGGTAGGAATATCGAGTTTGGTGTCTAAACAATTATATTTTAAAACTCTCTTTAATGGTAAAGTTGGATATTAAATCACAATTCTGAAAATGCCACTTTCCTGTCCTAACCATTTGGTGCCTGCAGCCTGTTTCCTGAGTCACAAGACTAGATGTAGCTACAGCTGGTCATTGTGTATTGTTCCCAGACAGTGAGACAAGAGGCAATAGGTATTGGCAAGATGGGCTATCTCTAACTTGCTGAGTGGGAGGAACTGTCACCTACCACACTTGCACAATACAAAAGGCCTGCCTAAGCTCACTCACAAAATGCTTGACAGTAGTGTTTTGTGATGCCAGATAAGCTGGGGCTAGGTCAGGGAGGCAGGAAATTACAGTCGCTTCTGGGTGCCATGGTTCTGGGTCTGTGAACTTACCTGGGGTCCGACAGTAGGAGCAGGTGAAATGAGTGCTTGTTCTGCTTCCTTGCGGGAATTAAGAAGCTCCAGGTCTTCGGATTATTCGAGGTTAGCAGTATAGCTTCCTCCAACAGGAAGTAATCCAGGAAGCCAACGCGGGTTGAACTACCGGGTGAGACCGCATTTTAACCCGTGGCGTTCAACACGGCTTGCTTCGGATTAAGCATCCACACCCAGCTGGAGTCTTCTGTCTGTTCGGCAGAGCATCTACTCTGCTTTTTGCTATTGTTCTGGGGACCCCGGATACCTTGACCCCCAGCCAGGTGGAATTCATGCATTGAATTTAGGATCTAGAGCGCCCGTGCTGCCCCAAACTATAACACGCGCAGGAGTGCGTTGTTGCTGAACACACTTTGAGTATAGGCACAGGAGCGCCTGTGCTATCCTGAGCTGCAACACGTGCAGGAGTGCTTTGTTGCTGGACGCACTTCTAGTATAGCCGCAGGAGCACCTGTGCTACCCCGAGCTGAAACACGTTCAGGAGCGTGTAGTTGCTGGACACACGTTGTGTATAGGCGCAGGAGCACCTGTGCTATCCTGACCTGCAACATGCACAGGAGTGCATTGTTGCTAGATGCAATTTTGAGTAGAGGCGCAGAAGTGCCTGTGCATTCTCGACGATAACAAGTGCAGGAGCGCGTTGTTGCTGGACGCACCTTCAGTGTTGGCGCAGGAGCGCCTGTTTATTTTGGGCAACAACACTCGTAGGAGCGTGTTGTTGTGCTAATCACCCCTTATACGCGCAGGAGCCCTTTTCTTTTTCTTTGGAACAACCTGAAAAGCAGAGTGTAACTGCTCCCTTTCTTATGCGCAGGAGCGCTTTCAGCTTTGTTGTTTCCATTTACCCTACCTGTGTGCAGATATCCTGTGGGACTGATGGGAACTTCTTATTCCTGCAGGAGCTATGACAGCTAATGGGAATAAAATCCCTCTCGGCCAATCAGATCATTCTATTGTTTGAAGGTGTGTGTACATGGGACTGCCATGGGGGTCCAGCTTACCCAGCCATCCAGATAGCTATACATTTTAATCCTTCATTTCTCAAAAACTACTGAACAGATTTACACCAGATCAGAAAAAGCACACTTTCTATGTAAATATCTAGCTTTCTGACAAATTTTGTGCGATTTAGATTAGCTGATTCGGTTGCAGTGCTGAGCAGAAATAAATATGGAAATTGCATGGGGAAGTTGCATTTTGTCGGCCCCCATTTCCTCTGTACCCGCAAGACAGATCACCCCAAAGATTTTCCAAAAACCTTCCAAGAATTTGCTGAGGCGACTGAACTTTTTTTGTGAAGATTCATTAAAGTGCGCAGGAGTTGACAGCAAACCAAAAAATCCACTTCCTATAATAGCCTGTCCTTTCTAAAGGGATGCAAAGTATGTGCATTCTCAATTGAACCATTAGCAAAATCCTCCTGACATATATTACATCTAAGAAGATAACAAAATAACTCATAGGGACTGCTTAGGATGTTGGGCGGTCAACCCAACAGCCAGATTAGTTGTCCGACCGCCGCATTACGATGCGATTGGTCAGACCGGAGCAGTCGAAGGGACAGAACAACACTTCTGAAAAGCTCAAGAAGCCCGTCAGAGCATCAGTCGTAACATGACCCCTACAATGGGGGTTGTGCCTGCGCAGACACCACCATAGGGATTGTGATGTCCTTTTCGGACAGCCTTTTCATGGCGGTCCAACCGCCATGGAGTGGCTGTTGTAAAGGGACTTTTGCATGGTGGTCATTTGTAATTAGGCTGTTGTGACTGCCGACTGCTTGTCGGACAGTCTCGAGCCTGAACAATGGCGGTCGGGCGCTCCTCCAACTGCCATCCTACAGGGGCCATAGTGTCTAATTTTCCCCCATCCATTGTGTCTGTCTGTCAGCAGATTCATCTATCTTTGTGGTGCTAATTATTCCAAAACTAGATGCAAGGAAAGAAAGAAAATAAATTCTATAACAATGTCCTTCAATTGACATATATACATCTGGGGAGGACCTGGTCGGGCAGTTCGGGCAGTTCGGGCTGGACTGTTCCCATGGGAAGCAGGGTCAAGACTGATTTGCATAAGGCTGGGTCAAAAATGGGCGCACACTGCCATTTTCTTTATTCATCGGTCACAGAAGCATATATATAAAATTTGGCAGTCACTTGACAAACGAATAAACAAGTAGAGAGAGCGAGGATTCTGAAGGGGTACGTGCCTATCCTAGGGATATGATTCAAAAGAACAAAATGGACGGACCCAAAAATCAAAATGACTCACTGTTGCTTCAATTTAGGAGCCAGAAACCCTCCTAAATTAAAGCAACAGTTAGTCATTTAGATTTTTGGGTCCGTCCATTTTGTTCTTTTGAGTCACTTGACATAGTCATCTAAGAAACAGCATGCCATTGTTCGTGTAGAATCCAGATCCTTGTAAGGCGAAAAAAGTATTTTCACACTTTAGCTCCCTTAAGACAGTTTGCTCACACCTACAGCCAAACCCACTGAACTGATGATTTACACGAAACGTAGCATAAAAATACAATTTTACTCTGTAAACCGGTCTCAGTACCATGAACACTCAGAGGCATTTTATATGTGAAGGTACTACGAATCCTACAGCAAACCCCCTCTGCTGGGGCTGGCCACCCACAGCGAGTTAGGTACATGCTGTGGCTGCAGGCATGTTTTGCGGCCAAGTCACAGCGCATGGCCAAACACCATTGCAGTGATGTTTGGCAGGCCATGGGTGGTTGGGCACAGGGCCTGGTCACAGGCAGGGGTTGGAAATTAAGTTCATCATTAAAAGAAATATGAAAAAGAAATATGAAATTCACTGAAGAAATGTTTTTGAAATGGAGTTATGGTTCTGGCTCAAAATACCCAAAATTTGCCAATTATTGTTTGCAATGCACATAACCAAAACAACTTGCATTGCCCGCCCTGCAGAATAAACTAACCAAAACACAAAACACCAATTTCAAAATTACACAGGAAAAAAGACTGACTACCAACAGAAAAACGTGAAAGGTGGGATGAGTTATGAATTGCGTTGTGTGAATTGCATTCCATAAGTGAATAATTTCAACTACTTTGCACATTTGAAACAGATTCATTAGAGGACCAGAAGCCCGACTTATGCCTCATGTCAGAATCCTGGCTTCAGTGCTATACCACCCCATTGGTATCGCTTGCTTTCCCGGTAGAATACTCCATATCACGACTAGACAGGATAAATAAGAGGGGGGAGGCTTGGTTATTACCTCGCGGGACCCTCTACACATCAAAGTACTAGATACAGTGTTGACGGATGGCATGGAATTGATTGTATTCCTTTGAGAAAGTTGAGACTAGTGACATGGCCCTAGACCAATGGGAGACCGCCATTGTAGACACGTTAAACATTATTGCACCTCTCAGAGCAGTACGTACGAGGGACAGAGAGAACTCAGTCGCTTGGTATTCAGAGACTCTTAAAGAGGAAAAAGCCCACTGCAGAGGGAAAGAAAGGAAATGGAGGAAAACCAAATGGCAAGAGGATAAAAAGGCTTTCTCAGCGGTGCATAAAAGCTATTTTAAAAACTGCAATACAGCAAGGAAAGATCATTTAGGGGTGCGAATACATGAGGCGAACAACTCCTCCAAGGAGCTCTTTAAAATACCTAAGGAGTTCACAAATCCTATAGTAAACACACTATCCATCATCCCATCTTAAACATTGTGTAACGATCTAGCAAACTATTTTCAGGAAAAAATAGATAAGATCTATTGCTCTTTAGAAGGAGGAAGGGGATCCAGTGGGTCACCCCCTGTGGCAAGAGAGCCCACCTTACCTAGATTAGACTCTTCTCCGCTATTACAATAGTGCAAGTGGAGACTCTGTTGGCACAAACTAAATCAGGTGCTCCAACAGACCCGGTGTTGCCATTTAAAATGGCGGAATTAGCATCTATTCAAGCTCCCTCTTTAACTAAGGTCTGTAATATCTCCTTGGATACAGCCTTTTTCCCAAGTAATTGGAAAAAAGCACATGTAAAACTGCTGCTAAAAAAGCGCTGGCAAACCCAATGGAGCTGCAAAATTACAGGCCAATCTCCCTTCTCCCGAGCAGTTCAAAGGTCCTGGAGACTTTGGTAAATAGACAACTGATGCTATATTTGGAACAGCATAGTCTACTTGATCCCTCGCAGTTAGGATTTCGCCCGGCCCACAACACGGAGGCCGCATTAGTGAAGGTCACCTATACCATCAGGATGTCACTGGACAGAGGGGCCCCCACCATGCTTGTGCTTTTAGATCTGTCAGCAGCCTTCGACACCATCTCCCATCGTGTCATGTTGGACAGACTGCGGGAGATTGGTGTCGGAGGCATTGCCGGGGCTTGGATACAGAGTTTTCTGAGCAATAGAACTCAATGTGTACAATTAGATACATTTGTCTCTCAGACATTGGCAGTAGACAAGGGCGTTCCACAGGGCTCAATTTTAAGCCCAACTCTATTCAACATCTATGTGGCTCCTCTAGCTTCCATCATCAAAGCCTGTGGATTTGCGACAATCTCGTATGCGGACGATACGCAGGTAATAGTCCCCATCGAGACAAATACAGCCCACACGAAAGCCAAGTTCAAGTCTTGCATGCTGCAAGTTGCCGTCTGGATGAACCAGAACTTTCTGCAGTTAAACTCTAATAAAACGGGGATCCTCCTATTTGGGAAAGCAACAGAGATATGGTCTGTAGATTGGTGGACATCAGAGCTAGGGGAGGCACCAAAGCCTAAGACTCTTGCACGGAACCTGGGTATATGGATCGACAATAAAATCTCAATGGAGGAGCATGTAAAAGCAGTATCAGGAACCTGCTTCGGCATCATTAGAATGCTGCGAAAAATCTTCCCATGGCTCCCTATGAGTGATAGAAAGACCTTAGTACAAGCTCTATTAGTCAGCAGGCTTGACTACGGCAATGCCCTCCTGACAGGCATCAGAGATGATCTTGCAGCAAGGCTGCAGGTGATGCAAAACACTGCTGCCCGATTGGTTCTTAATAAACCCTGGGGTACTCCGCCCTGCCCTCTTCTGAAACAGCTGCATTGATTGCCTGTAAAGAAGAGAGCATTGTTCAAGCTACTGGTAATGGTGTTCAGAGCACGACAGGGGATTGGCCCCCTATATCTAAGGAGAAAGATTACAGCTTATACCCCCGGGCATGTTTTAAGATCCAGTCATCGAAATTTACTCTGCCCATGCAAGATCAAGAAAACAAAAATGGGAGGACGAGCATTTTCCTATTTAGCACCTTTCCATTGGAATCGCTTGCCGGATGAGTTGCGTGCTTGCCCTAGCTTGAAACTTGTTAGGAAGCTACTAAAAACCTGGCTGTTTTAATGTTGCAACTCCTAAATCAGCCGCTCCTGCATATTGTCGCCAAAAGCACAGAGATCCCACTGGGGATGATTCGTTTGCGCGATATGTTTTAAAATAAAAAAATAAAATACATTCATAAGTATGATTTTTATTTGTTTTTTTCCAGTACATACTCCTTTACTCTTGACATGTACCCTGAACCATGTACGCTTCATCCTGTACCCATTACTCTGAATCCTACGCCATGTAACCTAAACCCTAAACGCTCATCCCCTAGAGCCTTTTAAAGACATGGACAATTGTGCAGGGTCTTAAACTTTAAAGGGCATCCCCCCCACATCCCCCAAGGAAAACTGAACATTCTTTCTATGTGATTTCTGTCTATTCTATTTCTCCATCTGAACCACTCTCCCACTCTGCCTACCATTACCTCTCTCTCTCTCAGAACCAGTGCCATCTTAACTATTTTTGGCAAACCGCCTAAGATATAGTTCAACTTTGTCCTACAGTGTTAAATTTAGAATACAGTTTGGTATTCTTTGGCATATTGTGGGCATGGAATGGGTAATAATTTTGTTTCACACAGGGGCACCCAAAATTCTGAAAATGACAGTTTTTCGCTTTCCTCTAGTCATATATCCTTAACGCTCTGCCTTCTGGGAATTTCACTGAATATGGTTACAACTCATTTATGATGTCCCATGCTGAGGCTGCAGAGCCATGCTCGTCTGAATTTCCATAGCGCCTAGAAGAAGTTGATCACCATAAGGATGACCACCTTAAACTGAAATGCTTTCATTGTCATATTTTCATCAGTTGAGTTTTTCTACTCTTGTGGTACTGTTTAAATAAAAACTGCAATCATTTCCGAAATATGAAAATTTAGAAAGAAATGTTAAATTCAGCACATAGTAGCTGGGGTATCTATGCACCAGGATGGCTGGTTGTCATTATTTCTGAATATTTACAAGGATGCTTTAAATAACAAGTGACAAACCGAAGCTCTCATAGAATGCTAATTGCTCAAGTAGAAAGAATTGCTTTGCATTTCCATAACTTAATCTGCAAATGGTTGTTCGACCCTTGTGGTTAATGGAGAGCACGTGGAGTAAAAGGAAACACAGGCAAATGTGATGGTTGAAGGATAATTAAAAGCAATTTGTGACTTTTCAACCTCCAACAGAGAAAAATAATTAGGAACCTCACCACATATTTACTTGTATTCAATATTCAATACTGTTCATATGCAGAAAAACCTTCAGACACATCTGAGGCAACTAGACATGCATCTGTGTTTTTTTTCTGGAAGAAGATTCATGACGTGTTTTCCCCATTATGCTTCCAAGCAATCCTGCATCATCAAGGTGTGTGGTTTTCTTTTGATATGCTAATTCATCTCGAAATGTCAACATCACGTTTTAACATTTGCTGTTCAGCTCCCTGAGCTCCCTTGGAAGCAGTTCAATTTAAAATAGGGATTATTCCACTCCGGCTGTGAATCTTTTTGCCCCTGCACGTTTAGTTGGGTCTAAAGGTCAATACTTCAATTAACCTTTCTTCCCAGGAGCCTGGCATACACGATCTAAGAATATAAAAATGAAAGCCATCCAAAAAAAAAACAAAGTTGGGGAAACACCCTGATGGCAAGCTCCCAACATGAGCGTTTTTCTCCATAAACTAATTAATAATCATTTTAATTGGACTCCCGCGGCAGTGTCCAATTAAGTCGTAAAGACGTTTTTAAGCAATATTAGACAAAAACACATTCGAATGTTATTAATAATTGATGTGAATTTTGCATATTTTTGAAGTGTTGAGGAGCTGGAAAAGACATTCTTGTTTCTGGGTCTGTGTTAAAAAGCTATTCTTCAACTAATGTGGTATATATTTTAATGTTAATTAGTTCATGGAAGGAAGTTTAGCTTACGGTTGCTTGAGTTTCAGCAAGAAAGAGTAAAATTCCGCACAGGCATCGGTGCTCGGTACCCATCCGCTCTCATAAATATCCTTTGAATTTGTATCCATTTGATGCCACCATCTGTCACAGGCTGGCAATATACCAGGAGAAGTGATTTACAATCTCACAGTGAGCTTTTTAATTGTACTTGAATTAACGTTTAATGTCCTATACATGTGATCTTTTTATATATATATATATATATATATTACCTACTGGCGGTCGCCAGTAGGTATATATAGTTAGGATTTTTTCTCTATGGGATTTTTGAAAATTCTATGTATAGTTAGGATTTTTTCTCTATGGGATTTTTGAAAATTCTATGTCTAATAACTTTGGCGTTTGTGGACGGAATTGGCTGAAATTTTCAGGAAAATGGAACATTTTGTTTCTGAGCAGCCCCTGAAAATTTGGGGGGGTTTCGTCAAGGGGGGGCCGAGAAAAAAGGGGGGTCCCAAAACGTGTTTTTAACATTGAGTTTTCCATAGGGCGGTTGGCCTCACTTTTAGCCCGAACGGCTGAATGGATTTGCACGAAACTTGGCAAAATTGTAGGGACTGGTAGCCCGATGTGCCTTTTGTAGGTCTCAATATATGTGCTCCAGTGGATTTTGAGAAATTAACGTTCAAAAAAAGATATATATCTGTAACAGCGGACCGGGCAGCGCTCCGGTTCGCGGACTTCTTCGCGTTACGGAGCTTTGTGAAGCGAAGCTGATTGGTTCTCCGGCGTCTGTAAACATTCCAAACAGTCCGTAGCGGCCGCCATCTTGTCTCTCTGTAGGATCGAGAGACAAGAGGAGGCCAAAGCGAAGGGGCAAATGACCATAAGGGGGCATAGTAGATCCTCCCTGACCCCCTAGGTTTGATGTGGAGGTTTTAAAAGGGCCCCGCGGGGCAAAAAAAAAATAAAAATAATAATAATCGAACGGCTGAATGGATTTGCACGAAACTTGGGGAAATTGTAGGTACTGGTAGCCCGATGTGCCTTTGCTAGGTCTCAATATATGTGCTCCAGTGGATTTTGAGAAATTAACTTTCAAAAAAAGATATATATCTGTAACAGCGCTCCGCTTCGCGTACTTTTTGCGTTACGGAGCTTTGCGAAGCTGATTGGTTCTTCGGCGTCTGTAAACATTGCAAACAGTCCGTAGCGGCCGCCATCTTGTCTCTCGGTAGGATCGAGAGAGAAGAGGAGGCCAAAGCGAAGGGGTTAAATGACCATAAGGGTGCATAGTAGGTCCTCCCTGACCCCCTAGGTTTGATGTAGAGGCTTTAAAAGGGCCTCGCAGGGCAAAAAAAAAATATATCGTTTTTTTTGTTCTTTTGCATGGGGAGCGCCCGGTTCGCGAACCGGGAAGCGTTCTGGGGAGCGTACTTTCTTGAAAATTAGTGAAAAAAGTTAGAGTAAAACAATAATTGTGAGTGATCAGATGTAGGGCAGCTCTGAGAAGAGCTTTTGGGTTTATGGTACATTTAGGTACTTATAAGTAGGTACCAATGCACAGTCTTAAATTCAGAATGAAAATTCTGTTGCCCTCATCTGAGAAGTGAACTCCATCTCCTCTGTAGATATCTTGCATGTAGTAACGCAAGTTATTGTTGTACAAGGAGCCCATTCCATGGTCTCTCATGTAAGCTGAAACAGATTTGTTTACATGCTTCCTCGACTTCTCAATTTGTGGACAAAATTGGTTCGACCACCTCCATTTCTGTCTTTGGCATATATTTGAATATACCAAGGCAGTCTGAGGAAAAAGTGCCATCAATTGCTCAAAGGTGTCCTTTAAAAGCATTTCCAGACCTACCCCAGTCAAAGTGCCCAAGTCATTACCTCCACAGTGCACAATTAACAGGTCAGGTTTTGGCAAATGCATAAAGGTTTTCACCAATGGTATCAATTGGTGACATTTTAATCCTCTGTGGCCAAACCACTTAATTTCCACATCTTGTAAATTGAGGTTAGGTAAATTCCTGTTTTCAGCGTACCTCTGAGCCCAATAGATGTAACTATGTCCAACAATCCAGACAGAAAACATGGCGAGAGAAGGTTCTGCTGCAGTCAGATGAAGTGTGGCAATGAAATGGCAGTTGAAAAAATAAGAGTTTAAAATGAAAAAAACTGTGGCGTTTCTGTGTTAATGAAGCAGTAACAGTGATTGGTGGATTTTGATTGCTGAAAACAGAAAGTTAGGGTGCATGGATGAGTTCGTTGAAAGATGTATTTTGAGTGGCGAAGAAAAAATCATTAAATGGAAGAATGCACTGGATATGCAGGTGCACTGAGAGTTCAGAGTTCAATTGCAACATTGTTGTGTGAACTTGCAAACACCAGAGGTCTTGCAAGAGGTGGTTGCTATGCAAAAAAGCAGAGAGGGCAGAGGGGGGAAGGGTTTTGATTTGAAAAAAAGTGAGGGAAGAGTTTTGATTGGGTGACATGAGAGATATGTGTGAAGAATTACAGCATTTCTGTGCTTTTGATAGCTGCAGACTCTGGAGTGCATACCTTTTGCTCTGCTGAAGACAAATTGGTGTGTTTCTGAGACTGTTTTGAAACTCAAAGTATTTGCTAAGGTGAGAAAAGATTTCTTTAATTTAGATAGAAAATAGTGTGCTTTAAGGAGAAAATTATGAAGAAAGTTGTGTTTTTCAAATGTTGCTTTGTTTCAAGTGTTTTACAAATAGATTTTGTTTCTTTGAGAAATTGTAATTGGAGAAAATGTGAAGTATTAGTACTGACAGGGTTTTTATGTGCATAGGAGCTGTGGAGTGTTTTCAAATTATGACTTGTAAATCGTTTTTGAGGAAAAGGAATGGTTTTAATATTTATGACAAGGACATAATGGTGTATGCTTCTTTATAAGGCAATTGAGTGTCTCTGATGTTATTTTTCCTATTTTAATGTAAGACGTTTCCCTGTGGAGCAAATTGCTTGTAAATATGCTCCCACCTGTGCATGGCAAATTTAGATTTTGAATGTTTGCGTTACATAGGCATGTTAAAGGTGACCGAAACATGCTGCAAAGGCAATCAAAAAACGCTTTCATGTGTCTTAAGGACATTTTAAGTCATTTCCCCATGTGGAGTGTTTTTAAATTATGACTTGAAAATCGTTTTTGGGGAAAATGAATGCTTTTAAAATTTATGACAAGGACATAATGGTGTATGCTTCTTTATAAGGCATTTCAGTGTCTCTGATGTTATTTTTGCAATATTAAATTAAAAGACCTTTCTCCGTGGAGCAAATTCCTTGTAAATATGCTCCCACCTGTGCATGGTAAATTTAGATTTTGACTGTTTGAGTTACTTAGCCATGTTAAAAGTGACCCAAAAAAGTAGCAAAGGCTTTAAAAAAACATTTTCATGTGTCTTGAGGACATTTTAAGTCATTTCCCCGTGGGCAGTGTTTTCAAATTATGAGTTGAAAATCGTTTTTGAGGTAAAGGAATGTTTTCAAAATGTATGTGCGCCATATGCCCCCAAATTTCTTTTTCAGGGGTGCAGCAGGGTGTTCTTGAGACACCCCTGCACCCTCGGAAAAATTCGTAATTTGCGATGAGCTAATTGCTAATCGCAAATTGCACGTTCATTCCTATGGGCCTCCTGCTCCATGGAAATGAATGGGTAATTTGTAATTAGCAAATAGCTCATCGCAAACTAGGAATGGTAAAGAATCGCTATTTATTCCTTAAAGTTCGCTATTTAGGAAATGTAAAAAACTTTGATGATACATATGGCGGTTCATCTCTAACAAGATAAGAAGCTTAGGGATAGATTTATGATGACTGGCGTATCATCAGGGATGTGCCAGTCATCCAATCGCGGGCCGTGGAGGGAGTTACGGTGGGGCAGGGAGGCGGGGAGGGGGAGGGGCAGGGTGGAGGGACCTAAAAACTGGCATATGGATAATTGCAGGTAAGTACACAATTTAATTATTCAAACGAAATTCGTAGCACGCACAGCATCCCATTTTGCGATGCAGTGCGCGCTACGAAATTCGTTTGAATAATTAAATTGTGTACTTACCTGCAATTATCCATATGCCAGTTTTTAGGTCCCTCCACCCTGCCCCTCCCCCTTCCCGCCTCCCTGCCCCACCGTAACTTCCTCCACGGCCCGCGGCTGCAATCATCCTGTGCCGCTGTTCCGCCACCCATGGTGTGCTGCATTTACAATGCGGCGCATCATGGGGCAAAAACAGCATAGATGCGTGACGCATCTGTGCCGTAAAGGTGGCGCATTGCTGGAGTTGTATCGCAAGTGTGATGAAGCTCTAGCAAGGCTCAGGGGTGCCCCTGTCGCAGGGTTTCTGTTCTCACACAGAACTGTGCACAGAGGATTGGAACCTCGGCGAATTAGGGTGCCCCAAAACTCACCTTAGTACCGTAAAACCCCTTAGCAAGCTAGCTACAGTGTCACATTGGATATAACAAACTCTCAATGTTTAGACAATCCAGAATATGAACTTACAGTACCTCAGGATACGTGGAACTCATGAACACTCGGTCGTTATATATTCATTACAAACCAGAACATGGAGTTAAGAAGAACACATGTGTATTTGAAATGTTTATTTACTAATGCCGTCTTCTCAGGCGTAGTATCTTAGATAATACAAGTACACATCTTCGTCGCCATTGTAATAATGTGAGAACGTACGTCTTTAAATGCTTTTTAGTTATCTTTACTCCGGAGCGCCGGGGCTAAGCTGTTGCTCAACGGTCGGCGCCAAGCAAACAATATGGCCGCCTTTCGCTTTCTGTTTCCCCAAATCCTGTTCCTGTGCAGGAACACTAGAACGCTACCACAATTATCAGTAGCAAAATTACCAGCATAGTTACTAGTACATAAAAAGCGAATGGTGACAGTATGTTAACATGCTGTAAATGAATAAGAGTTAGCAACACTTATATCTCACCCTGCCTAATACACATATTATATTATTTGCTAAGAAGGTCTCTTAGGGTTAGTTTAGGGCGTGCCTATACTTTAGTGTCCTAGATTTGAAGGAATCACATCAGCATACACCAGCTCTCTCTTCATGTGAACCGCATCAAGTGTTGTGTATGTGTGTGTTCGGCAAAGCAATATAAAACCCGCCTCATGCCCAGAATTGGCAGAAGCTGCACTTATGTTATGACTATGAAGTCGTGGAGATCAGACCTCATAACAATTCTGTATCGTGTTGTTCTTGAAACTTCAGCACTCGCTGTACAGATATAGTTTAAGAAGCAAAGCAGATAGTAGAGCAATAACATATTATTCTCATGTAAACCATGATGAACTACTAGGTTGAAAGCTAAAGCAACAACTAAGTGTCATGTGCAGAAGTTGCAAAAAAGGAAAAATGGCGTTTAAACCGGTAATGAGCCCATGCTAACTTAACACGGTGTAAAGATATCCAGGATCTACATGACACCCCTCCATGATCCGGAAACGAACAAAATAAGGTAATAGAAGTGCCATCTCATGAGAGCATATTGCAACTTTATATGTGCACGGTCCGCAAGGTAAAACATTAAAAACTAGCAAAATTTAATGCTAAGAAAAAATAAAACAGTCAACTAGTTTATCGAGGCTTAAGCCAATAGGCAAGCTAAATAATAAAAACTTGACAAATAAGTCAATGAATTGTCAATGAAATGCTAGTACTCAGCATATCAAACATGAAAAAGGTCTATGACATAATTGTGTATGCAAAATAAGCTGCAACAGCCTCCAATAGGAAGTCACCGTCTTCATCCGAAAAGAGTTCAGCCATCCAATTTAAAAGCGGAAAAGAACATACGTGCTCTCCCAGCACCGGATCCTCTATCACCATCAGAGGACAGCTCGGTGGGTTTTCAAGAAAGCTCTGTTCCAAGAAAGACTGTGTTGCCGCCAGTAAATTCCAGGGACCAATTAGTCCATGCATCAATGCCACAGCCATAATCCTTTCGCCAGGACAAACCAACTCGTGAGCAATGATAGGACTCATCAGCTGATTAAAGTCGATGTCAGGAGAAACCGGTCCGCAGAGACACAAATTAATGGCCCAATCGAAATCACAGGTCAGGCAGTGAAATACAGGCTGGACACAGGTGAAGTAGGAGAATCGAAAAGATAATCCATATGCCGTGCTTAATATCGCCAACGGCATTGTGCCATAATATTCAAGCATGCGATTGCGGAACAGCGTTAGCAGCTGCAGGGCGGGACCTTGCCCAGGAGGGACATCCATATTTAAAAATGTAAAAAAGCACAAGAGCGTCCGGTGCTAATGCAAGTAAAACTGGGAATCCACCAAACAAAGTGGAAAAAATAGAATGAAAGAAAGCAGGGATGACTCCAAAGATTTTCTCAAATGAAGTCACGAGACCACTGCTAACAACTTTAAAAAAATGCGCCAGGGCCTTTGTGGAGGACGCGTTAAAGATAGTCCGAACCATCTCGCTGAAATGCAAAGGCGTATCAGTATTTAAAAGGGTCTGCACCTCTGTACGGGTGTTCGCTATGTGAAGCACGAAAGTTTCACGGGCCGAACTCAAGGCCACCTCTGTCTGAGACAAAAGAGCCCTTATTCTTGCCATGCCGTTGAAATCTGCTCCCAAGGTTGGTATTTGTGGCCAGATTGAAAACTCCCTATGTTCATGTGTGGGAGGAAATAGAACATTTCTGCAGCAAATAACCCGTTCACTTACTGTTACGATAAAAGGAATACTTTTAATTAACCCAGAACAATCTTCAATATTGAGCATCAAATAACTACCATTTTCCAACAACTTGAACGTGGGGATGATAGCAGGAACTGGCGTGCCTTGCAACACGCAAGCCATATTTGGGCGGTCTTTGTTGCATGAACCGTGTAACTGTATGTGCGTACACATTAGTGAATGATCTGGCGTCTCAGTGCATTCCTCTCCATTCAGATAAACTTCTTGATCATCTTTGAAACATCTGTATGTGTATGGAAGCGACCAGACCTCATGAAGAAAACCACTACCTAAAGGTTCATAACGACCTATTGGTATATATTTCATACAATTTGAAAACTTATATAAAGCAAAAGGCAGCGTTATTAAACCGTGGATAAGGCACGTTGCCAAAGCAGCCAACCTTTTGGATTTATACTGGAAATGTTAAAGGAAGAATTACGGAGTAGGGCCTGTAAATCACTAATGGACAACCGAGTAAAATGACTCCAACCATCATATTCCTCTAACTCCGGGATAGTAGGGGTGTTTAATTTTTTAGAAGTAGCCAATCCAAAGCATTTGGTCTGGGAAATTGTTTCATTCACAAACAACATATGATTTGGGATGAGACATGCACGGTGCAAAGCCTCAGTGCTTTGTACCTGCCAGGTTCGTGAACCACAAACTGATGTAGATCCTGGATATCTTTACACTGTGTTAAGTTAGCATGGGCTCATTACCGGTTTAAACGCCATTTTTCCTTTTTTGCAACTTCTGCACACGACACTTAGTTGTTGCTTTAGCTTTCAGCCTACCTGCGTCAAGATCTATGCCTGCTTCAAGCAGGCGCAGGGTTTTGACGCAGCTTTGTCCTATCTGATTGTAAATGCGGCACACCATGGGTGGCAGAGCAGCGGTGCACGTTAACTGGTGCATCCCTGGGGATGTGCTAGTTAACATAAATCTGCCCCTTTTATTATTAATTATGTGCAGGGGACACAGAGTCGGTGAGGTTTATCCAAGGTTAAGAAGAGATGAGTCCTGTTCACTGAAAAATTGGACATAGGCTTCACCTCCTCACAGCCACGGGCCGTGGAGGGAGTTACGGTGGGGCAGGGAGGCGGGGAGGGGGAGGGGCAGGGTGGAGGGACCTAAAAACTGGCATATGGATAATTGCAGGTAAGTACACAATTTAATTATTCAAACGAAATTCGTAGCGCGCACAGCATCGCATTTTGCGATGCTGTGCGCGCTACGAAATTCGTTTGAATAATTAAATTGTGTACTTACCTGCAATTATTCATATGCCAGTTTTTAGGTCGCTCCACCCTGCCCCTCCCCCTACCCGCCTCCCTGCTCCACCGTAACTCCCTCCACGGCCCGCGGCTGCCTCCTCAGCATCGTTGGACATGGTTAAATAATAGCTGCAAAATGTTACTCTTGTTAAACAATTTTACTATTATAATCTCTGAGATTTGTCTCTTACTCTGCAACATCTCATTGTTGTTATCTTTCTTTAAAGATAAAGACAACATCAACATGAGCGACAATCAGCAATCAGTTGATTTCGACCTCATCATTGAACTCGTAATTGAAACATCAGTGGATGTTGATCCCTTGGATGAATTCAATCCTGAGGATGAAGAAGAACGTGATGAGGATGCAGATTTGTCAGAATTGTATGACATAGGATGGGAAGCTGACGTGCTTGAGCCTATGGAACTATAAACATTTATTTTATAAATTTATAATAAATAAAAAGTAAACATGTAAACCGTTTAATTTAAAAATAAAGACACCTTCAAAAACAGGTTATGTGTAGTGTCTTCAATAAAATATTAAAATATGCTCATAAAATTAGATCAGATTCACATATAAAACAGCACAGGTAAAATGAATATAAATTCCATTTCTTTTCTGCTATTTCTGTATTCTAAATTTGCCATGCACAAAAAAATCTTCTATGTAAAAATGTTAAGTAATGTGTTAAGTTTTTGATGACTGTTATTGATTTACTGTTGGGTAATAGTGGTTAATAACATTTTTTATTATATTTTACCACAGATTCAACTGCAGATCATTTCAAGATTTCAGCATGCCAACCAAAGAAAGAGTGAGAAAGGCTGCAAAACGTCAAAGACAGCAGGTGAATGAAAAAAAGCAGCAGTCCTCTAACAAAAAGATTTGTCAAGTCACCAAGAAAGCACCGGGTAAGAGTACAAAAACATTCATAAGAAATATCTGTGGTAAAAAAAATATTACTACAGAAAATGTTTCAGTCCAGAAAAGGAGAAGCAATTCAAACGGAAAGGAAAGGCCAATGAAAAATGTTACTGCTAGAGTAAGAGATAACTCTATGCATGAAAGTAGAAGGAAACAACAGTTTAGGGACATTCGTAAACGAATGTTCCGCAACAGGATAATTGGCAATTTGTTAAAAAATATTAAGAAAGGTCAACAGAAAGTGGTTTTTTATAAGAGAAAAAAAATAGTTGAGAAAGTTATTGATCAGGCATTTGAAATTAAACGTAAGTTATTTATTTTGACAATCAATAGAATTAGGAAGCTAAACAAGGCAATTTATGATTTCAAAAGAAATAGTAGATGGAAGAGAATAGTTAATCGTAGTAATTTTTGTGAAGTTTTTTCTGGAGAATGGATGCATAGTTCAAGCTCTGAGGCATTTTTTAATGAGGAGAGTTATTTCCAGGATAATGATTTGGTGCATGCAGTTGACACCAGTGGTCGAGCTTATGAAGTGAAAGATGGTTGTCCAGTTGAAAAAGAAAAACTTGTGACAACAGAGATAGAAGAGGTGTTAGGTAATGAGGTTTTAGGGAGACGTCCTAAGGGTCCTGTGTACACCTGGAAGTGTAGTAGTATTTGCAGTGTACGACAGGATTCCATCAATTTGCTTTGTGATTTTATACGGTCATTTAATAAGAAAAGTTTGAAGCAGAAAATGAAGTTGTTGCAAGAATTAGATCCTTGCAGAGTGAGAGAAGTGATAGGTTTGCATGGTCATTCACTGGCTTGTCTTTCCAGGAGAGTATGCCAGAGTGTTTTCATCATTTCAGGATGCTAGCAGTGCATCATAATAAAGTGAGGAAATTAGTTAGAATGTTGTATTATGCTAAGAGTCCAGCAATTATGCTTAAACAATTATGCGCTGCTCTTTTGCATGGTTCTGAAATAGATGTGAAGAATATATGTGAAGAAATTGAGTTTTGTTACTTTGGAAGTAAAGAGGAGAATGTTGAAATTGACCAAGAAGAAGAGAGTAATGTGGAAGATAGTGTACAGGTTTCCAGTACAGATAATTTCCAGAGGGAAATTGCGATGTTTGAGGTGAAATCAAGTGAGAGGCCAAATTTCACTTGTGTGTGTTGTCGACGCACTTATTATAAGAATCAGACTAAGTTAGTGGATTTATATGCAAAAAGTGAAAGGGAAAATAATAGTGAATGGAAGGATTTTACAACATACTTGATGGTAGAAAATTGTTTTGATTTGGGATTGGATCAACGTGTGTGTACTTATTGTTGTAACAAATTAAATCAAAACCAGATGCCTGCTAGAGCAGTTCATAATAATCTGGAATTGGTTGAGATTCCTTCTGAATTGAAGGATTTAAATACTTATGAATCTATTTTGATTCAAAGTATCCATCCCTTTCAGGCTATTGTAAGAATGGAGCCAAAGACAGGGAAATTGCCTCCATCAGATTTACAGAGAGGATTAAAGGGAAGAGTTGTTTATTTGCCTCTAGATTTCAAGAAAAACATTAACACAATTGGAGTAGAAAAAGTGGAAGAGGAACCTCTGGTTATCTTAGTTAATGGGGTTCCGACAAAGAATAAGAAAATATGGCAAGATTTAGTAGATGTTAGGAAAGTCAAAAGGGCAACATTGTATTTGAAAAAAAATAATAAATACTATAAAAATGTATATGTTGCAGAAGAGGAAGTAAGTGAGGAAGAGGATAGCGATTTGTGTGCTGGTCAAATTGAGAAAGTAGAACCCTGTACTAGTGAAGAAATATATGAACATTATAGTGTTCATCCTTTGCATTCCAAGGAAGTCATGGGGAATGCTATTGAGTTGTTTCAAATGAAACAAGCCAAAGGGAGTCCCATTAGTGTTTGGGAGGAAAGTTTGGAAGCTCGGTGTTTCCCACAGCTTTTTCCAACAGGTCAGGGAGGAAGATATGATGAGCGACCTCATCAAATTCCTGCTTCTGAATACCGGACTTTGCGATTGTATGCAGGAGATGCTAGGTTTCGACAATGCATTCCTTATTTGTTTCATCTCCTGTTTGAAAGCGATCTGTCTGGACTGTCATATGCAGTGAACCACATCTTGAAAAGTGGTATACACATGCAAAACATCTCGGCAAGTGACTTTATGGATAAAGTCAATGTCCAAGACAGTATTTTGGATTCTCACCTGATTAATCTCATGGCGTGTCAGCGTGGTACTAATGAGTACTGGTACCGTCGTCATGGTGATTTAAAATGTATGCTGAGGAACTTAGGAACTCCCACATGGTTCCTCACTCTGAGCTGTGCTGAGTATGGCTGGGAAGACTTACTTGAATTTCTACGAGAGGCAAATGCTAACGTAGAAAACATCGAATTCAAGACACCCGGAGAACTGTGCTCTTTGGATCCAGTCAATGTATGTAGGTACTTCAATCATAGATTTGAAGGTATGATGTCTTTCATCATGAATAAGAAGAATCCACCTCTTGGAGAGGTGTTGGATTTCTTCTGGAGAAAGGAGTACCAAGGAAGAGGTGCTCCTCATATACATATGTTGCTGTGGATCAAGGATGCACCTAAATTTGGAACGGATCCAGAAGACTCAGTGATGAGTTTTATAGAACAGTATTCTACGTGTGCTGTTCCAAACGCAAAGGAGAAAAAAAGCCTAAGAGAAAAAGTTCTACGTTTCCAAAGCCATCGATGTGGAAAGTACTGTCGTCGTAAATTCCGAAACAAAGACAAGTTCTACACCAAATGTCGTTTCGGCTTTCCACGACCGGTGATTTCTAAAGGAAGAGTGAACAGTTTGATGTCTTCGCTGCGACATAATGTGATGAAGAAATCACCTAAAAACACATACAATTTGAAGAGGAACGAAGAGTCTAAGTACATCAACGACTACAACCCGGTGATTTTGTCCATGTGGAATGCTAACATGGATATACAGTTTGTGGCTGATAACTGTATGGCTGTGGCTCGGTATGTGACATCTTACATCACCAAAAAAGAGAAGACAGAATTGAAGGATATGTGGGAGGACATTTCCCATGAAAAGAGCCTCAGCAAGAAGTTGTACAGTTTCAGTCTGGAGATGTTGTCGCATCGAGAAATCGGAGCTTACGAATGTTCTGACCGGTTGTCTTCAGCAAGTCTCTATGCCAAGTCCAGGAGTATCGTTTGGGCGAGTCTTGGTCTTGCTGCAACGCGTAATCGAGTTCTCAAACCTGTGCGGGAAATTGAGTATTTGGCGGAAAAGGAGCCAAACAGTACCGACATTTTGAAGAGCAACATGTTGGATACATATTATCCAAATCGAAGCAGTCACCTCGAGAATGTTTGTCTGTATGAGGTTCTGCAAAATTACATATTCAAGAGGAACATCAAAGAAGATACTGAGAAAGGAGTGTATGCTGTAATAGGAAGTGAGGGATGTCTGGTGAAGCAAAGAAAATGCCACTTGATAAACCATCGAAAATTGAGTGGCGAATCTCCTGAAAAAAAGGAGTTTTTCTATTTAGCACTTTTGCAACTTTTTAAGCCTTGGCGTGCAGAAGAGGAACTGCTTGGAGATTTCCTCTGCTATGAAGACTCTTTCAATGCTGCCAAGGAGACCATAGAATGTCCTGCTTTTCCCAAATATGTAGAAATGTTGAATGTGAAAATTGAGCAGGAAGCAACGATTGCAGCGGAGATTGCCAGAGACAGTTCTCAGGACAGTCAGAGTTCTGCTTCATTGAGTCAGGATCCACTAGGAGGACCTGTTATCGAAAATGAAGCTGCCACTGCTATGAATGAAGTGGAAAGAGCAATGGCACATGCTCAGGAGGATGCGG
Source organism: Lissotriton helveticus (assembly GCF_964261635.1). Lineage (NCBI taxonomy): Eukaryota > Metazoa > Chordata > Amphibia > Caudata > Salamandridae > Lissotriton > Lissotriton helveticus. The sequence continues at coordinate 210,663,709 of NC_136071.1, read as the reverse complement.
TTAACTTAGAAGAGTTGGAAAGACAACTCAACGTTGAGCAGAGGAAAATATATGACGAAGTTACCATGCAAATTGATCATGGATTAAGTCATGACAAGAAAGAGTGCTCATGTACGTCGTTGAAGCCTGTTCGACTGTACGTGAGTGGAGAAGCGGGAACTGGAAAAAGTTTCCTTATTAAAGCAATTTCATGTTATTTGCAGGAAAGGACAGAGTCATCGCTGTCTTGTGTTGTCACCGCTCCAACTGGACTGGCAGCACATAACATTAAAGGGATTACTTTACATCGTTTACTGATGCTGCCAGTGGAGCATGACAACAAATTACAATATCACAAGCTATCGGGAGATGCTTGTTTTGAAGTTTCTAGAGTCTTGAGGAAAATGAAACTTCTTATCATTGACGAAGTAAGCATGCTTTCCAATGTCATGCTTGCCTTTGTGCATTTGAGAATGCAAGAAATTCTCAAAACAGAGTATGATGTGTTATTTGGTGGCAAACACATCATTGTTTTCGGAGATCTTCTGCAGCTGACACCAGTGAAAGGGCAACCTGTGTTCAAAATGCTCACGCATGAAGATACCAGGAAGTGCCTAGGGAGCATTGGCAACGTCAATATATGGTTAAACTTCAATTATGCTGAACTGCATGAAAATATGCGTCAGGCGAAGGATGAAGTTTACAAGACTATTCTACAAGATGTTAGAATTGGAAAAGTGACCGAGCATGGGAAAGAAGCTTTACATGCACGATTACTGACAAATTTATATCCAGACCAAGATGTTGTGCCTGAGAATATTTTTCAGAAAATTACTGAGAAGAAATCTGGAATATGTTTGATGCCAACTCTTGCAGAATGTGCCAAATTCAACAACAAAATGTTGCATTTAGAAAAGCAAGAGATTGTGAAACTGGAAGCTATTGACAGAGTAGAGCATATGGGATCAACAATTATTTTGTCTGAGAATCTGAAAACAAAATTGGATTCATTAGAGAAGAGTATATCTAAAACAGCAGGTTTTGAAAAGACTCTGAATGTGTGCTTGAACTGCCGTATAATTTTAAGAAGGAATTTACATGTTGAAAGAGGTCTGGTAAATGGATCAATGGGTAATGTTGTTGATTTTGTGAAATACAGAAATAGAGATGGAATTGAATTTTTAAAAATTAAATTTGATGGCATTGAGGAAGTACAGCTAATTGGTCGTTGTTCTGCTAGATTTTTGCTTGTAAAAGACTTATATGTTCGTCGTAAGCAGTTTCCTGTTTGCTTGGCATATGCGGTGACAATCCATAAATCGCAAGGTTTAAGTGTAGACAGTGCATTGGTGAATATTGGCAGTTCTGTGTTCAAGGAGGGTATGGCATATGTGGCATTGTCACGAGTTAGAACTTTATCGGGATTGTACTTGATTGAGTGTGATGTCACAAACATTTGTGCCGATCTAGATTGTGTTAAGGAATACAATAGGTTAAGAAGAGAGTATGCGCCACATTTGCCTCAGTATCCTTTGTTTGAGAAACGTGTGGTAGGCCGGAAACGAAGAAATGTGACCAATATTGGGGAGGTTGTAGCAAAAAGACGAAAAGTCGATGAACCTGAAATTATAAGCAGAAACAAAAAGGATTCTGTTGAAGATGTTGTTGGTTTTCAATTTGAAAACAGTTCTGGTGTCAACTGCTATGCTAATGTAGTGGTTAATGTTTTGTTTTCTCTAGAAAATGTAAAAGAAGAGATTGTGGTCAATTCTGATCAAAGATTTTGCAGTTTGTTAAATTCTGTGTTAGAGAAATGTAGCACTGATAGAACAAACATAGAAAGTGTGTCTGAAATTCGAAATCTGTTAGACAGATGTTCAGGCCAAACACAATTCTCTCAAAATAGTCAGAAAGATTGTCAGGAGTTTTTAATGTATATGCTTGATGTATTGCATGATGAAGGTGTAGATGTAGATCACCTGTTTGGGCTTTCTTATCAATGGCAGCATGACTGCGAGAACTGTAGGGTATCAAGTACTACTAGTGTAGACTCAGAAAGATTTATATATTTAACTTTGCCAGACAGTAAATCAGTCTCTTTTAATAAGCTAGTAAAAGGAGCTGATCACAACATGGAGTGTAGCCAATGTAAATCTGAAATGATGTCCACATTGTTTATACGAACATATGGCCAGTATGTCATTTTAATGTTCCAACGATGTAGGCCTGATGGAACAAAATTGACAACTTTAATTAAAAATTTTGTGGCTTCACAGTTGTCAATATCAGGAAGGACTTTTGTAACTGTAGCAATTATATATCATGACGGTCCTTCAATAACATCAGGACATTACACAGCTTATTTAAAGTCTAGAAATGGCTGGTCATTCTGCAATGATTCTGTTTTAATTTTCAAAAAAAAATTGCCGTATGACCTTAAAAACTCTTACCTGGTGTTTTTAAAACCAAAATTTTAGGGAAAGAATCTCGGGATGTGCTCTGAGGAATTTCAAGAAGTTATAATGGCTCCTACATGATTTGGCCTTGAGGATAAGTGTAGTACAGAGACATAACTTCTTACCATAACACTGGACGTCATGGAGAAATATGTGCACTTTGAATGAGTTCAGAAAAACTGTTTCTTTTTATAAGCTAATTGAAGCAGCCAATCAAAACATGGAGTAGAGGGAATGTAAGTCTGCAATGCTGTCTACTGTTTTACATTGCTTTGTGATTAAAAGTGATGTAGAGAATTAAATAATTGTAGTAGTCATAAAGGTAGTGTAAGTCTGCTTCATAGTAAGCAGTATCAGTGTCATAGGAAATGTAGAACATGATTGAGCAAGAAGGGGAAGATATTACTAGTCCAGGATTGTGAAAATGATCTTGAACATTTTAATTGTGAAAGTTGCGGAAATACAACATGACGGGATTGGCTTACAAGAATTCTAAGAGTTATAAATGGCTCAGACACGATTTGGCCTTGTGGAAACGTGTGGTAGAGAGCGAGAAGTCATTTATTGTATGTAACATGTTTTTGAAAACAATGGAGGTTTTCTTTCAGAAAGTGGCGGGTTGAAAGTAATAACAGCACAACAGAGTGTAAGCTGTTCATAGGACATCCTTCGCCGTCATGGAAAGTAAGTTAACTTTAAGGAGTTCTGAATTCTGATTTGTTATGTTGTATGGGTTTTTTAAACACAATCATTTTGATTGTGTTTTTTTTCCCCGCTGTTATATGATGAATACCTTCAAGTCACTGATTTTAGTGAAATTTGATACATTCTGAGAACAGCAAAAATAAACCATTTAATATGTATAATTAATTCTGGTCTGTTTGCATTTATGATGTACATGTAGAACTGTGTAGGAGGCATGGAGAAGGTGAGGCTTCTGTAAGTGTCAAAGTTGTTGCATACAGTGCTCATATTCTACGTAGTCTTTCATATGATAGACTAGATTTCCACAATGAGATACCTAAGCAAAGGAAACACAGGTGATATGATTGTGGAATGAGGAAAAAAAATTGCACGTTTTTCAATTATATTACCTGTGTTTCTTAACATTACACATCACATTGTGTAGATGAGGTTTAGGCCTGTTCCTGGAGACAGAGGAGGTCTAACATTTGTCCAAGAGTGCAGTCGACATGACACACTTGGTTGGTAGGCCTGCACATGTATTTTCTCCTCTGTATTCTTCAATAAGTGTAAATTTGATCTGCAACCCTGAGTAGGCCTCACCTTAAACAAACCTCTGGATAGGCCACACCTTATTGTCATCCTGAATCAATTATTTAACATGTTAGGGACAGATTTATGATAGGTGTATGCCTCTTTTGCGCCACTGTGCGTCACTTTTGTGACGCAGTCGCGGTTGAAAAGATTTGGTATGAGGCGACAAAATTATAAAATGATGAATCTAGGCAGATGTGTCATGCTGTAAAAAAACAATGCCACATGAAACCGATGCAGCAGTCATGCAAAAGATGCACAATGTTGCAAGATAGGACTCACTTCATCTGCATCAAGATACTATTAGTTTAAAATGTATATTTTTAGGACTGTGTAGGGGCATGGAGAAGCAGAGGCTTCTGTAAGTGTCAAAGTTCTTGAAAAACTATTTGTCCTTCAATCTTTTCCCTTGTTTTTTCTAATTTATTAAAAACATGTTTTAATATTTTTCAAATGTTTGTTCTCTCTTTCACAGATTTTTTAGTATAAAAAGAACAAATGAGTAACTTAACGACAATTATAAGGTAAATGTTTTGTACTCTTTTTGTTATATTTCTATCACATTTAACTTCTATTAGTTCCACTGCTTTATTTCTTTAAGAATCACTTTCCTGCCTTTGCTACTTCGCTCATTCCTTTGTCTATTACTTAATTACTCTACTCCTTCACTAATTTTCTTAGTCCCTCTCTTCTCATACTTCTTCACTCTTGGTCACTCACTCTGTCTCTATTACTTTCACTGTTTCTGACTGATCTAAAAAATTTTTTTTAAAAAGAACAGTAAGTATAAGGGAAGGAAACAGACAGTTATGTTAAAAGAAAGACAGCTATAGGGAGTAAACTAGGGATACTGTTACCCGCAATCCTCTGCTGATGATGTCACTGACCATGTCATGAATGATGTAATATGTGACATCATTAGCAGTGGATTACGGGTAATAGTATCTCTAGTTTACTCCCCTATAGCTGTCTTTCTTTTAACATAACTGTCTGTTTCCTTCCCTTATACTTACTGTTCTTTTTTTTAAAAAAAATGTTTTGGGTTCGCTCCCGGTTCGCGTACCGGCGAGCGAACTGGGAAGCGAACTAAGAGAAATAGAGGTTGGCAGAGTTCCAAATATTCTACCAATTTTTTAATAACGGGGAGGTAGTTCTGAAAAGAACTTTTTTTTTATTGTTTTTGTTGTTTTATATTTTTTTTATTTTTTTCTGAACATTTTTTTACTTTTTTTGAATTTTTCTGAACGGTTTTATATTTTTTTTGTTTTTTTGGGGGGGGAAACGAAAACGATTCATTGTAAAGGGCTCAACAGGAGCAACAAAAAAAAAAGAATTTATTGTTTGCGGCGTTTCGGACAAATTGGAAGATGATTGTCAATAGCTCTGTTGATCAGAGTGATGCTACTTTCTCTGTAGCAAATGAATCCATTGCAAAGTACGCAGACTTGTTTTACTTCCCCAAATCTCAGTTGTATATTTGGCACCATCTCCCTGCCCTCTGGTCCCGTCACTTCGGGTACAACAGATCTTCTGGCCATAATAGGGGGATTATCTAGTTCGTTACGAAACTGTGCAGCACTGTAGTTGTTAGGATGCAACCTAGTCATATGGCGATGCATTGTGTAGTTTCCGTAACTGTATTTCTTCTCGGTCCCTCTGGACAGTCTATCTTGACATATAAGGCAAGTTACGTATCTTGCATTTACTTTTTTCTCGCCTTTGGGAAATTTAAAAAATTGCCAAATGAAGTTTTCTTTCCGGTGAGACCTCCTGGGCTCCTCAGGCAAAAACTGCCTCTCTTCCTGCTCTTCCTCCTCTTCCTCTTCTTCCTCTTCTTCCTCCTCTTGCTGAATGATAACTTCAGCAGGTGGTCCTCTCTTCCTTGGAGGTGGTGGAGGTGGTGGGGAAGCACCAGCTGAAGCTACTAAAGAAGCCATTGCTCACTGGTAACAAAGGGTCTTTCTCTCACAAAGATGAAAGTCAGAGTGAGGAAAGAAGGAGGGGTTTTCATCATTTGGGAAAAACAATAGTTCTCAACCAATGAAAAGTGTTAATTTTACATTACATGACCTAGTGTTACATCATTAGGAAACCAAAAGTGAAATGAACCAATGAAAAGTGTTATTACCAAGTCACATGACCTGCTGTGTTTACGTTACGCGCTTTGCGCCGCCTCCCGGTTTGCTTCCGGGAACCTGCGCTTCGCGCCTCGCTTCGCGTACCAGTTCGCTAACGTAGCACGTCATATGACGTATCACGCGACAATGTGAAACGTCATGCGGACGCGAGGCGTCACGATGTTTTCTAACGCGGCAGTTGCGTTAAAGGAACGTTTACCGGTTTGCGGACTATTTCGCGGCATCAAGGCCAGCTAACGGGAAGCTTCCCGATTCGCGAAGCGGGAGGGAAGAAAAAAAAATATTACAAAAAAAAATTATTAATAAACATATAAAATATATTTTTGGATTTAAAGAAGAATACATTTTACAGCTACAGATATTAGCTTTTAAAAAACCAATGAAATTCACTGAAAAAACCATAGGTTATAGACCATATATAGTTAGGAATTAGCATTTACAAAACCTTGAAAATTCACTGAAAAAAACATAGGTTATAGACCATATATAGTTAGGAATTAGCATTTAAAAAACCTTATTTTACTCACACAAAACCATTGAAATTCCATATATAGTTAGTTGCACTAACTATATATCGCGCACCCGCAATCCACTGCTGATGATGTCACATATTACATCATTCATGACATGGTCAGTGACATCACTGATGACATCACTGATGACATCTCAAATGACATCACTGATGACATCACTGATGACATCTCATTTGACATCATTCTTGTGCTAATACGATAAACCTCTTCAGACTCTAATAAAACCTTAGATACACTCAGTGTATACAGACACTCACACACTGTTACTCATCCATGGAGTTACTCACACACCTAGTCAGTCATGCAAAGAATCAATCACACCTCCATTTCCTCAACTATACAGTTATACACACCTTACTTATTCAAACATATACTAACACATATTTACTCTCTTATACAATCCCTGATACAAGTTCACAATGATCCATACAGCCACTCACACATTCAGTGGCTCTCATGCACAGTTATTTATATATGCCAACTCTCACATGTACTGTGTTTTACATATGTACTTACTATGACATGTAGCATTGACATATCCATTCACTCATCAATACACTCATGCACACAGTCAACCGCCCATGTAGCTGTTTCCACATGCACTCTTGAACTCATACACCTAGTGAATCAACTGCTCACACATCTATGCACAGAGTCACACACCTCCCAGCCACCCCCTCACAAACTCAATCTCCCATACAAATACTTGGGCAACCAATCAATAACATATATAGCCTCTCGTATAGCTAATGATCCACACATGCAGCAGTTTACATCACAACAGACATACTGAAGCAAACATTCAGACAGTTTAGTCACTAACCCATGCATTTAGTACGACACATTTATTCACTCACTCATACAGTCAGTCACGCACCTACTAAATCCTTCATCGAGACACTTATACATCCACTCATTCTTCAATATATCTAACATATTTAAACTTTACAGAAACACACAGTCACTGGATGATGTCATCAGTGATGTCATCAGTGATGTCATCAGTGATGTCATTTGAGATGTCATCAGTGATGTCATCAGTGATGTCACTGACCATGTCATGAATGATGTAATATGTGACATCATCAGCAGTGGATTGCGGGTGCGCGATATATAGTTAGTGCAACTAACTATATATGGAATTTCAATGGTTTTGTGTGAGTAAAATAAGGTTTTTTAAATGCTAATTCCTAACTATATATGGTCTATAACCTATGGTTTTTTCAGTGAATATATATATATATATATATATATATATATATATATATTTACAATGAAAAAACAAAAGGGGCTAAACCTTTGCTATAGGTAGGAAACCTTTATTCATCTTTCTGTACAAACGCAACCCTAAAATACCCAAATATTACAAATTCTTCAGTTATAGTTATACATCACATTTATAATTTACGCACCACCTTTACATTTATATGACTTTATTTATTCTTTAGCTATGAAGAAAAGTTAAAGTACATGAATATGAGCAATTCTGAGCTTATACCTTTAATTTATGATTTATGCATCACTTTCAAATTATCAAAACTCACGCATCTCCAAACACAGTGTATTCAACTCGGTAGTCCCACTATATTAACTATAACTCGCGCATGCACATGCTCTGCGTATACCATTTTATATTATATAAGTGATATCATCTACACTAATATTATTTACAATAAAACTTATGACATTGCAAATCATATTGTTTGTAAAAACACAGTGTATGGCGAGATGGTGAGTTATAGTTAATATAAATAGAAAGAATGAACCAAGTTTTTCTAACTATAACAACAGTTTAACCTTTGTTTTTTCCAAATGAATTCATTTATTTTTTATTTTTCCTAAAAAGAAAAAATGTAAAACGTTTATTGTCATTGGATGGCATGGTATTAAGTGGAGAGAAGCACAGTACAGTGTAGGAGAGTGTCATAAAAGGTATTGTCCTAGAGTATAGTGTTGACCAGTGGAGTAAAGTGGAGTAGAGTAGAATGTGCATTGGCGTACAGTGGAATAGTGTATAGTGGAGTGACACAGCGTGGGTTGGCATATAGTGGAGTGTTGTACAGTGCAGTGCAGTACACTGGAATGGTGTATAGTCAAGTGGCGTACAGCAGCCACGGCCGGCAGTGGGAGTAAATGCAGGGCGGTGACGTGGGGAGAGGGAGGAGCAGGGTGGGGGGTAGTAATGTATGGATTACGGAGTTTTACAGGTAAGTAAACATTTAAATAAATAAAACGAATTTCGTTGAGTACACTGCATCCGTGGCTGGCGTACAGTGGAATAGCTTAGAATAGAGTGTAGGAGTGTGGAGTGGCATACAGTAGACTAGTGTACAGTGAAGTGGTGAAGAGTGTAGTGGCTTTGAGTGTAGTGTGGTAGAATGTAATAATGTACAGTGGAGTTGCGTAGAGCACAATGGTGAAGATTGGAGCAGTGAACAGTGGAGTGAGAGACAGTATAATGGCATACAGTACAATAGCATAGAGTGGAGCATCATAGAGTGTAATAGGGTATAGTGGAGTGGCATACAGTTAAGTGGTGTAGAGTGTAGTGTGTAGTGGCAAGAGCGGAGTTTTGTTCAGTAGAATAGCATCGAGTGGAGTAGTGCAGAGGGAGCGAGCGTAGAGTGTAGTGGCATAGACTGGAGTGGCATGGAGTGACGTACAGTGCAGTGGTATAGAGTGCAGTGGCACACAGAGGAGTGATGTACTGTGGATTACCGTATATTAGAGTGGCATAGAGTAGAGTGGGGTACAGTAGAGTGGCATAGAGTGGAACAGCATAGACTGGAGTGCCATACAATGGAGTTGCATACAGTGGAATAGGCTAGAGTGGATTGATGTACAGTGGAATAATGTATTCCACTTTCTTACTTTAAAAAAATTGATTCTCTGCTTTTGAAATTCCTTTGGCGCGGTCAACACTCCAGGATCGCTCTTGCGACCCTTCGACAAGATAAAACTCACTCCGGTGTCCGTTTTCCGGACTTTAGGCAGTATCATCGAGCTTTTTCTATGAAACAAACCGCTCGGTGGCTCTCGGATGTTCCCCCCTTTTATCCTCCAGTATGGCTGTCCATGGAATCTTCTTTCATCTCTCCCTTCACTTTCCGTGAAATTTTATCCTTCACCTCTTGCCCGGCCCGCCTTCGCACTCCGATTATCTCCCATTGCCGCACTCTTTTCCTTCCCTTCCTGTCTTCATCTTTTCCTTCCTCCCAATCTTTTCATGATCAACCTATTTGGTTCAACTCTCGTCTTCAAATTCGTAATCGCACAATCTACTGGAAGGTCTGGCACTCACGTGGTTTATGTTGGATTTCTCAACTACTCTCTCATGGTGTTCCTTTATCTTTCTCAGTATTACAGTCCTCCTTTCACTTACCTTCCAACTCCCGCTCTCAATATGATTCACTTTTACCTGTTCTCATCTCCTTTCTTCAGTCTCTACCTCCCTCATATAATCTACCTATTGACCGACAGGCCACCTCCTCCTTGCTAGAATCTTCCCCCTCCGCTTCTTCTCTTTACAATTCTTTTCGTTGTTCAGTAAATAGGGCAAAATCTAAACTTGAAGTTACATGGGAATCTGATTTCTCTCAGGATTGGTCCATCCTTTTTTGGGATAAGATCTGGTGTAAACTTCATAAGACCTCTAGAGCTGCTAATACCACCCAAACTTTGTATTCTATTTATCATAGAACCTTATTTACTCCTCTCTCCCTCTCACGTTTTTCACCTGATACTCCTTCCATCTGCTGGTCGTGCCCTTTTCCCTCAGCTGATCTTAAACACATGCTTTTCGAATGTCCACACATCTCCCAGTTCTGGATTTCCGTTTGGGCCCAAATTCAGGAAATCTTCCACCTCCGAATCCCTTTTTCCCCCATTTTGATTTTTCTAGGTTCCCTGTCTCCTGACCTTCCTCCTTCCTCTGGTCATTACCAACTCCTAGACCTCTTAATTGCTATTGCTTTTCACACTATTACCTCTAATTGGAAATGTGCTGCCAATGTGTCCTATCGTTCTTGGTGGAATGCAGTATGTTTCCATCATCGATTGGATACAAACTATGTCACCCCCATCTCGCTAGCTATCAAGCGGGACCTTTTATGGCTCCCTTTGGTCTCTTATCTCTCTTCCACCGCTCCTGCTTGCCCCTCCTTAGCTCCTGATTCTGTTGAGGTTCGCAAACCTCCTTGAATTTACTTTGCCTTTTTATTTCATGTCATTTCATTATTTGTATGCAGAACGTTTTATTTCTCTTTTTTATATTGTACATGCTCATATTTCACATGCTCATTGTGATATTTGTTTATTATGCTTTGTAATTTTCCTTAAGTTGTAATTATTATTATACCCCTTTACTGTTTTCTTCTCCTTTTCCCTCCTTCCTTTTTCCCTTTTTTCTCTTATTTCAATAAAATCTAACTAAAAAAAAAAAAAAAAAAAAAAGGAATAATGTAGAGTGGAGTTATGTTAATGTTAATGTTATAGGGTATTTGTACAAGCGCACGACTACTCCACGGAGTGCCCCGGCACTGAAAAAGATTAAGCAAAAGATCCATAAGAAAGAGGCCAACGTATACTACTATTCATACTAAACTCGAAATATTGATGGAACAGCCAGGTTTTCAGCTGGCGTCGGAACCTCAGGAGTTCTGCTTCTTGTCTTAGAGACAACGGGAGCCTGTTCCATATTCTGCTCACTACCACCTTGAAGGAGCGTCCGCCCTTCCTGGCCAAGCAGAATTTAGGCACCCTCAGCAAATGATGGGTTGATGATCTCTGGACCCTGGCTGGATTATAGGGCAAGATTCTTTTCCTGATATACTGGGCCCCACTGTTAGTCAGAGCCTTAAAGGCCAACACAAGTTACTTAAAAGCGACTCTGTTCCTTACTGATAGCCAGTGAAGTGTTTTCAGATGCTTCATCATGTGGGTTCTGGGCCCAACCATGGAAACTGCTCTGGCGGCTGAATTCTGAACAACCTGAAGACGGTTCAGTAAGTACTCAGGATGCCCAATTAGAGTACATTGGCATAGTCCAGCATAGACATTATGAAGGCCTGGACCACTGTCTTTCTATGGGCCAATGGTAGCAATAGTAGGAAATTCCTCATCATTTTTAGCATCCTAAAACATATTCCAGCCACTGACTGCACCTGTGTCTTCATAGAGACATCTGAGTCCATCATCACTCCCAGGTTCTTAACCGTAGTGACAGGACTAGCAGGAGCCAGTTGATCCGATGGCCACCATTTCCGCCATTCATCACCTGGGGTATGACCGAAAAAAATAATTTCCATTTTAGCGGAATTACAGGATAATTGGTTCCCACGGAACCAATCGCACACGGCACTCAGACACAGATATATTTGGTTTTCATCAAAAGGCTCACCTTTTTCATAAGTGAACAGAAGTTGTGAGTCGTCGGCATAGGTAAGAACCTTAGCCCCGAAACTCTCAGCCAACGGAGCCAGAGGTGACATATATATATTAAAGAGAGTGGGGCTCAACACTGAGTGTTGAGAGTGGCATATCATGGAGTGCAATAGAATGGAGTGACTTACAGTGTAATAGCATATAGTGGATTGTAATAGAGTGGAGTGACATAAAATGGAGTGGTATACAGTGCATTGGCATAGACTATGGCATAGAGTGGAGTGGCGTAAAGTGGAGTGGCAGTGAGTGGAGTGGCATAGAGTGGAGTAGGGTAGTGTAAAGTGGCATTCAGTGGAGTGGCATACAGTGCAGTGCTGTACAGTGGAATAGCATATGTTAGAGAGGCATACAGTGGAATGGCATAGAGTGGAATAACGTAGAGTGGAGTGTTGTACAGCGGAGTGTCTTACAGTAGGACTATGTAGAGTGGATTGGTGTACAGTGTACATTGGAGTGGCTTAGACTGTAATGTAGTACAGTTGAGCAGAAAACAGTGGAATAGCATACAGAGGAGGTATTTACACTGAAGTGGCATACAATGGAGTGTGTTAGAGTGAAGTTGCATACAGTGGAATAGCATAGAGTAGAGTGGTGTCCAGTGGAGTGGCATACAGTGGAGTGTTGCACAGTGGAGTGGTGTAGAGTTGAGGGAGGTACAGTGTAGCGGTGTACAGTGGAATAGGGCACATTGGAGTGGTGTGGAAGTGGAGTCGCATACAGTGTGGTAACGTAGTCTAGAGTGTTGTAGAGTGGGATTCTGACTGCCTAATTATAAACCAGCCAGTCATTCCAGCTGGCTTCCACTGGGATCTAGAAGCGCGTCAGCCTGTCGGAAACTGGCCATTAATTTCAAGGGCTGGCCTTTCCACCCTTGAGATTATTATGCATATTTTCCGTCATGGTTTCCTTGCCGGGCTGTTTTACATGGAAACCATGTCGGAAATCATACTTGGGGGCCCCCAGCAGGGCCCACTTGTGCTTGCGGCCTCCAGTTGGGGCCGAGGTTGATCCCTACACCCATGGCAGGCACCTTGCTGTGCCTGTTATGAGGTGCAGGGATTAACTGCACCTCCATTTTCTCAATGGGAGCTTATGTTACAGCCGGTTTATGGCCATACAACGGGCTAGTAAAGAGAAAAGGAAGCGTGTGACTGAACCGTGTTTGGTCACATTGTAATGATCTGGTCGGTACCGCCGACCGGAGGGCAGTCAGTCCAAGGACTGAGACGGTGTCGACAGTGTCGATGGTGTCGACGGCCCGACATCATAATTAGGTCCTAAGTATTACTGGTGACAGTGTAGTGACATAAAGTGCAGTGGCATATAGTTGAAAAGTGTACAGTAGAGTGGTATAGAATGGAGTGCCATACTGTGGACTAGGGTAGTCTATAGTAGGGTAAAGTTGATTAGTATAAAGTGGAATGGCACACAGTCGAGTGGCATCAAATGGAGTGAAATATAGTATAATAGTGTACAGTGGACTGTTGTACAGTGGATTGTCGTACACTGGAGTGGCGTATAGTTGAGTGGCATAAAGTGCAGTTGCGTAGACTAGAGTGACATGCTGTGGAGTGGCATAAAGTGCAGTAGCATAGAGTGGAATGGAGTAGAGTGGATTGGTGTACAGAGGAGTGGCAATGAGTGAAGTGGCGTACAGTTGAGTATAGGGGTGGGTGGAATGTTTTGTTCTGCCTTCCGGAGTTGGTGGAATTTTGGTCACTCTGCATTACTCTTCAACCCAGAGTTCCAGCCAAATTCAGCCATTTGCCGCATGCCAGAATTTGTCTCCCACAAAGCTCCAGAAATTGCGAACTGGCGAGCATGAGCAAGAATTGACGTCCACTTGAATGATTTTCTAACGCGGGCGGCTATGGGCAGTTGCGAGAAGTTGTGGTCAGAGGGCTGCCTCTTGAATAGATTGCTGCCGCTGGATTCAATTCTCTCCTCAAGTGGCAGCAAAATCAACTTGAATGGGTACGTCCTCTTGTGCAACGCATGGTGCCATTCACATTGATTTTTAAGCACTGCTCTTGCTACCAGCACTAAACTGAAGCAAGAGCAGCATGAGCTGCATATTTTACGCCTGTTGCTGGAACTCCATGGACCCTTGTGGAGTTTTTATGCAACTCCGCGCACCCATAGGTTTGTGTTAAGATAGAGTGGACTGACATACAGTGGAATGAGGTACAGTGTAGTGGCGTACATTGGATTGATGGACAGTGGAGTGGCATAGAGTGAAGTGGCGTATACTGGAGTAGCATAGAGTGGAAAAGCGTAGAGTGTAATAGCATAGAGTGGAGTGGCGTACAGTGCAGTAGCATTGAGTTTAGTGGCATAGAGTGGAGTGAGGTACAGTGTAGTTGCATACAGTGGAATAGCATTGACTGGAGTGGTATAGGTTTGAGTGGCATACTGTGCAGTGGTGTAGAGTGGAGTGGCACACAGTGGGATAGCATAGAGTGGAGTGGCGTAGGGTTGCGTGCCATGCAGTGGAGTAACATGCAATTGGTGTAGAGTGGTATAACATTGAGTGTTACTTACATACAGTTTAGTGGGGTAGAGTGGAATGGCAAATAGTGGAACAGCACAGAGTAGATTGGCGTGGAGTGGAATGTCAGATAGTGTTGTAAGGTAGAGTGGATTCGGGTAGAGTAGATGTGGTGTAGTGTAGTGCCATAGAATGGAGTGATGTACAGTGTAATAGCGTACAGTGGATTGTTATAACGTAGAGTGGCATATAGATGAGTGGTGTACAGTGGAGGGCCATGCAGTGGAATGGCATAAAGTGCAGTGGCATACAGAAGAATCGTGTACAGGGCAGTGGTGTGCACTAAGTTGCATACATGGTTGGCACAGAGTGGTATAGGTTAGAGTGTAGTGTCTTATAGTGGAGGTGAGTACAATGGAATAACGCATAGTGGAGCTGCTTAGAGTGGAAGGGCATACAGTGTATTGGGGAACACTGGAGTGTCATAAGATGAATGGCTAGAATGTAATAGAGTACAGTTTAGTAGTGTAGAGGGGAGTGGCGTACAGTGGATTAGTGTTGAGTCGGCCTGGGTGGAATTTGCATAGTTCTGCAATGCAGAACTGCAGGAAGTGACCAAAAAGCTCTTCCGTGCTATGCAGGGTTCCACAAGCAGCAGAGTGTATTACGTTGTGCCATTTGTGCTGATTTTTAGTGTCTGGTGTTTGTCCCATGCTGTAAGATCAGTGCAAATGGCTCCATGTGCAGCACAAAAGGGCGCTGCATCTTTCTGATGCCCAACTTTAACATCGCTGTACCTCATTCTGTTACACGATTACAAAAAATCTATTCTTCAGGCTAAATCCGATTAATTCACATAAAAAATTCTCCTTTCTTCTAACAAACCTAAAGACATTTTTTCCAATGTCCATGACCTTTCCACATCTGCAGGAGCCAACCTTAAACCTTCCCCTTCACAAGCCCACTGTAATTCTCTCAACGAGTATTTCATTGATAAAATCAGCAGAATTAAAGCAAATATCTCCTCTCCTTCACCCAATTTCTTCTGCCCTGAACCCTCACCTAATTCCCACCTTTTTTAACAGTTCCCTCACATATCTAGGGAAAATTTCATCTCTTTACTCACCAAAGTTAAATCTGTCTCTCACACTGACAGCTGTCCTGTTCACCTATTAAAAGAGGCCTTCTCTGTCTGTCCCGATCCCCCTCTTTTACTGCTTAACAATTCCCTTTCATTGGGGACGGTCCCCAACCTTTTTAAATCGGCAAAAGTTATTCCCATCTTGAAGAAGGTAGGGGCCGACCCCTCTTCCCCTTGTAACTTCCGTCCCATCTCCTTGCTTCCCTTTTTAGGGAAAATCTTAAAGAGCCATGTTAAAGCTTGCCTCAGCTCTTTTATTGAGAATACGCACTTCCCAGATCCCCATCAAGCGGGCTTTCGTCCCGCAGACTCTTCAGAGGCTGTCATCCTCTCTGTGCTAGACGAACTCAAATGCAGAGCCGATACTAACTCTTCTCAGGCCCTGGTCCTCCTTGATCTTTCTGCCTTCTTTGACACTGTCGATCATACCATTCTGATCGACCGTGTCAAGAGTGCTGGCTTCCGGGGATCCTCCTTAGCCTGGATCTCCTCATTTTTGGAGAACCGTCAGCAGGCCGTCCAGTTAGCCGGCTTTTCTGCCGCTGCTTGTCCTATCACCTGTGGTGTTCCCCAAGGTTCTTCTCTTTCTCCTCTCCTTTTCAATTTGGACATCTTCCCTCTTATCTCTGCCCTTCAAAAACTGGACGTTCGGTATTTAACTACGCTGATGACCTTCAACTCATTTTCAATATCTCTTCGAATCTATGACAAAATATCGACTACAAGAATATCGAGGGACCAAAATATCGCAACAAAAATATCGAGGACAATAATATTGGGATCCTATCTCTAACAAGATAAGTACAAAAATATCGAAAAAAATATATCGATGTCAAAAATATCGTTTTTTAGAAAATATTGTTTTATTTTAAAAATTTAAATAAAATGTAATATTAACAAAATAATACTTATAAATATAATAAAAATAGTTAAAAATATATTATAATGTTTAAAATTAATAAATAATGTAATAAAAACTAATAATAATAAAAATATAATACATAGTATATACTTAATTAATATTATCTATAAAATAATTATTTTAATAACTTATAAATAAATGAAAATATAATAAATTACAAATAAATTTATATACATAAAATACTAATATAAATACCAATTAATAACAATGTAAAACTAATTAAAAAAATTAATTACATTTTGGATAGCGTACGGGTAAAATTCCTAATCCCACTCCAGAGAGTGCAACAGTAGGGAAAGTGTTGGATAGCGTAGAGATAAAAATTACTATTCCCACTCCAGAGAGTGCAACAGTAGGGAAAGTGTTGGATAGGGTAGAAGTCAAAATTACTATTCCCACTCCAGAGAGTGCAACAGTAGGGAAAGTGTTGGATAGCGTAGGGGTAACAATTACTATTCCCACTCCAGAGAGTGCAACAGTAGGGAAAGTGTTGGAGAGCGTAGGGGTAAAAATTACTATTCCAACTCCAAAGAGCGCAACAGTAGGGAAAGTGTTGGATAGCGTAGGGGTAAAAATTACTATTCCCACTCCAGAGAGTGCAACAGTAAGGAAAGTGTTGGATAGCGTAGAGGTAAAAATTACTATTCCCACTCCAGAGAGTGCAACAGTAGGGAAAGTGTTGGATAGAGTAGGGGTAAAAATTACTATTCCCACTCCAGAGAGTGCAACAGTAGGGAAAGTGTTGGATAGCGTAGGGGTAAACATTACTATTCCCACTCCAGAGAGTGCAACAGTAGGGAAAATGTTGGATAGCGTAGGTGTAAAAATTACTATTCCCACTCCAGAGAGTGCAACAGTAGGGAAAGTGTTGGATAGCATAGGCGTAAACATTACTATTCCAACTCCCGAGAGCACAACAGTAGGAAAAGTGTTGGATAGCGTAGAGGTAAAATTTACTATTCCCACTCCAGAGAGTGCAACAGTAGGGAAAGTGTTGGATAGCGTAGAGGTAAAAATTACTATTCCCACTCCAGAGAGTGCAACAGTAGGGAAAGTGTTGAATAGCGTAGGGGTAAAAATTACTATTCCAACTCCAGACAGCACAACAGTAGGGAAAGTGTTGGATAGCGTAGTGGTAAAATTTACTATTCCCACTCCAGAGAGTGCAACAGTAGGGAAAGTGTTGGATAGCGTAGGGGTAAAAATTACTATTCCCACTCCAGAGAGTGCAACAGTAGGGGAAGTGTTGGATAGCGTAGGGGTAAAAATTACTATTCCAACTCCAGAGACTGCAACAGTAGGGAAAATGTTGGATAGCGTAGGGGTAAAAATAACATACTTATAAATAAATGTTTTCTTTTAAATAATAAAAATATAAATTATTAAATATATATAAACCACTTACAAATACCAATACATAATTATTAAAAACATGTGAAGAAAATATATGTAATTAAAAAAATTTATAAAAATACCATATAATATTATTTAATTAACAATTAATAATTAATTAACAATTAGATAATCAACCAAACAATTAATTAAAGAACATTATTACTTAATTACATGTAAATCACTTCCCACCCTATTCCCCTATAAACCCACAACCCACTACAAAACATAATTATCAATTAATCAATTAATTAAAATGAATTACCAATTATTTTAAAATTATTAACAAATATTAAAAATTAATTTATAATTCCTACTAATTAGTAATTAATTTAACATTATTAAATTACTTACCACCCTATTCCCCTATAAACCCACAACCCGCTACAGAACATATTTATCAATTAATCAATTAATTAAATTAATTGCCAATTAATTAAAAATAATTACCAATTAATCAATATTAATTTATAATTCCTACTAATTAATAATTAATTTAACATAATTAAATTACTTCCCACCCTATTCCCCTATAAACCCACAACCCGCTACAGTACTAAAATACATTTTATTAAATTACAACAAAAATAAATTATTATCATAATAAATACATAATAATATACACAAAAATAATAAAAAAATCGATATTAGTAACATCGAAATTATTAACATCAATATTACTGACATCGATATTTAAACTTCGATATTACTAATATCGATATTAAATTTATCGATATTACTTACCGTCTATATTTTGTCCCATCGATATTTAAACTTCGATATAATTGTATATCGATATTTAAATATCGATATTTTGTCTGCATACCATCTCTTCTTCTCCTTCTCCTGTTTTAAATCTCCAATCAGTTATGATTTTCATCAGCGACTGAATGAATTCCAACCACCTTAAGCTCAATCCTGACAAGACTGAGCTTGTACTTACTGGTGGTGTCGCCAGTCCCTGATCCCCCATATTCTGGCCCTTTTCTCTCGGTTCCCCTCCCTTTCCTTCAGCCTCTGTCAAATGCCTTGGCATTAGAGTCAGCAGCGACCTCTCCATGCACAACCAAGTCAGTGCGGTGGTCTCAACATGCTTTCTTAACTTACTTATTATACGTAAAATTGCCAGTTTTTTTCCAACGAGGCCCTTAAACTAATCTTGCTAGCCATGGTTATCTCACGTCTGGATTACGGAAATGCTCTGTATGTCGGAATTCCAGCGTACGAGCTCCGCCGTCTCTAGCTTTTCTAAACCAGGCTGCAAGGTTGGTTTATAAACTTCCCAAACACTACCACATCACCCGCTCCTAAAAACTTTACATTGGCTACCACTTACTGAACGTTCCTTTTTTAAATTCGGCTGCCTGATTTTCAAGGCTTTAGCCGGTTCAGTCCCGGCTTTCGTATCTACCAAACTCAAGCCTTAGATCCCCACCCGTGACCGTCGGTCTTCCTCTAAACGCCTCTTGCACATACCCCGTGTAGAATGAAGAAACATGGCGGCATGAGTTTCTCCTTCTTGGCCCCCTCTTTTTGGAACTCCCTACCCCTCAGCATTAGAACCACATCTCTTTACATGGATTTCTGCAAGGCTCTGAAGACCTGGCTTTTCTTGCAAGCTTTTGCTGAGTAGGCAACCCTCCACTCACTCTCGTCCTCAGCGTCAAGAAACCACTTGGTCTACGAGCGCTTTATAAATCTTTTAACTTTAACTTTAACTTTAAGTAGACGTTCTACTTGAGCTGATGTTTCATCAACGCAAATGGAAAGTTTCTCAACGCGAGTGGAAGCAACCATCCACGACCACCTGCATTGAGAAATCTCCCCGGGAGGTGGTCTAGAGAAAGATTTTCCTCATTCACCAATTTAACATTGACGAGCGCAAGCAAGGAAAAAATTCTGCTCTGCTCCACTCTGCTGAGTTTTTTCAGAGCTCTGCACAGTAGAAGGAGTGGCAAAAACAATGCAAACTCCGCAAGTGGAGCGGAATTTCACACCTAGGCCTTGTGTAGAGTGGAGTGGCGCATAGTGGAAGGGCATAGAGTAGAGTAGTGAAGGGTGTAATAATGTGGCATAGAGGAGAGTGGCACAGAGAGTAGTGTCGAACAGTGGAGTGTGGTAATTGAAAAAGATGTAGCGTAAAAGTGTGTAAACAGATGTGAACATAATGTGGCAGGAAAATATATAATTCAGTGTAAGTGGTAATTTTTGGTAGTATGTGTGAATAGTGTAAGTGGTTTTAAAGTTAAATTTTTTTTTTAAATGCTTATTTATATATTGTGCGCAATATACCACAGTACGTTCACCCATACTGTGGCACATGCTCATTATAAGGAAGTATGTGATTGACTAATGGCTGTGTTTAATAAAGGTAAAAGGCAGTCATGTCATTCTCATCACATTTTGTCTGCATCCTGCGTTTCACTGCATTCTGGGTTAGTTCTAGGTATGTAGTTGGTTTTATTGTTGTTGGTATTCCCTACCTAGTACCACTTTATTAAAGTGTTAATAGATAGACAAAAAAAACTTAAGTAGTGCAGTGTTGGATAGACGTTGGGGGTGGGCTGACAAGATGGCCACACCTTAGTGAGGCTCTGTCAGCCCTGGACGACATATCCAGCAACAATCCTGAATTCGCTTGAGTACCCCACCAAAAATCGTTTCATCTGGCATCGGAAAGCAGGCGGAAGCAGAGTGAGCCCTTTACACCAAGCCAGGGGCCGTGATAACCACGCTGGACACTGCCTCTGTCTGAGGCCTGTGAAGCACGCTGCTGAATCAACCCGCTGCCTGCAGAGCCCGGGGAACCTCACCGGAATGGGCCAACAGCCACTGCAAGACGGGACTGCGGCACCACCGGCGGGTCACGAAGGGCACACGTCCACACTGGCAAACGGCCCTACATCCTAACAGTGAGTGTTCCCGGGGCGGCTCGCATTTACCCAAAGCCGAGGATCGCAGCCTGCCCCATGTGAAAGGGGCTTAGAAGGGGGCGCTTATCCTGGCGAGCCGCCCCGGGTGGGCGCATATTCACCCGGCACCACCTGGGGGAATGGGGTGGAAGAGCAGCGGACAGGGAATGTAGCATTGCCGTCGTATGATGCACTCGCCCAGTCGCTTTGTGTGGCCGGGCCAGGCGTGGAGTCTGGTGCAGGAGCCTGGGAGCTGGGGCCTACCCTGCGTGCACGGACACATCATCGTGACCGGTGCAGACAGGTATGGGGCACAGACACACATGCCTGCTGGGCCTGACAAAACGTATATGGGCGAGCCCTCCAGCGCCCTGGTCGCCCCCAGGGTGCAGTGAAAGTATAGCAGAGGCCCCAGAGACCTAGAGGCCGCATCTGCTCCGTAAAACTGCCGGGCAAGAATGTAGGCGGAGGGTGTGCATTCTCTCTGTGGTCCGGGATGCCCTTGCTCCTGCCTTGTCCTGCTGGACTCCCCGCAGCCCCCACCCCTGGGGTGTGATTCCTGGTGCCCCTACGCGGGGCGATCCCCAGAGCCATCCCTGTGAGAGCGAGCCTCAGAGAGGAGGGACGAAATGACTCTTTCACCCCTACAAAATACAGCACACATGGTCCACCTAGCTGGGAGACCCCGACCATTAAGTCAGCGTGCAGACTTTGTCAGGTGTAGGTCAGCTCAATCCTTCCCTCATCGCATCCTCTACTCCACCACAGAATCCTCCCGGGCTAAGCACTTCGAGTGTCGACCCCCCTTTGCAGTAAGATACAAAACCATATTTCTGTACCCCTGCCCGACCCCGAGCACCCACTGCCCTGCGCTGGACTGGCACCCGCAGTGTGACCACAGGCCTGCAGCACTCTGGAGATTGAGCGTCACGAGAACCGAGGCGCTGCTCCCCCTGCACTGCTGGGCACCAAAGCCACCCGCGCCATGCCGATCTGGCGCAGAACGCAACCCTTCACACCGCCCAGAGCGAACAGTCAGAAGAGTGGCCAGGTGTCGGCAGAAACACCCCCCATCCCTCCAGCTGGTTTTGACAATAGGGAAACCGGATGGCAAACAGCCTAAACTCAATTTTGACACCCGCAGAATGCCCAGAGGGCAGCCGCCGACCCAGAACATGATGACGCGAGTCAAGGGGTGCAAGGCACATAGGTGGTGGACATGAAGACATTGCTCTACACAATGAAAGCAAGCTTTGCTTCCATCGAGGTGAAGATGGATTCGATGTGCGCCAGAATGGACCAGATCACCCAAAAAATTGAAAAATAAGACGGAAGGATCAAGGAGGCCAAAGGGTGCATCTCTATACTTGAAGATGATCATACACAGGCTCCAGAGCAACTCATGGACATTGACAAGTTGCTGAAAGTGATTGCAGCCAAAAAGGAGGACATTGAAGACCGCTCGAGGGGAAATAATATATGCATAACAGGTGTCCCCGATACCAAGAACACTGGAAGGCTGGAAGATAACGTAGAGCGGCTGGTCACTACTTGCTTTGGCCGGGAGGCATTCTCCAGGATGCTCATAGTGGAAAGGGCGCACCGCACATTAGCATAAAATATCCCACAGGGACCTCCATCTCGACCCATAGTAGTGAGGCTACTTAACTATCGTGACTGCGATGCAGCCCTGCACAGGGCGAGAGAATTAAAAGACGTTGTATTTGAGAATAATACCATATCACTCTACCCAGATTTCACCCTAAATGTCCAAGAGGCGTGGAAGAAAAATTTGCTCCCATCAAAAAGAAACTCCAGCAGGAAGGAGTGGAGTATGCAATTCTCTACCCCACACATGTACAGCTCACCTTTGATGGCAAACAACACATTTGTAGCACCCCATAACAAGCAGCAGACTTCTTTTAAAAAAATGGTGTTGGCGGCCAAGAGAGCGGAGAGATCCCAGACGAGCAGCGGAGACCGCCCAAGGCAACATGAAGAGGACTGAGAGCGCTGCACACAGCAAGACACGCCACTGGTGGCAGGTAGCCTTGCTGGCACTGTTGGCATTGACATATGCTTTAATATGCAGATAACACTAACTAAGGTAGATATATTGCCTCCCAACCTTTCTTTAGTCTTTTAATAGGCAGGGAGGACCCTGTCGGACATTGTATTAGCATTCCAGGGCCCCCCTCTGCATGCTACCTCGGTGCAGGTTAGGCGGTTGGCTTTGTTGTTTTGATGAAGAGACATTGCCACCGTGGACTGTAAATTACCCTGAGACTTGCTTTCTATCTGAATTTCTGATGTATTGTGTCTGCCTGTTCATGCACCTTGATCTCCATATTTTGCGACTGTAATATAACCCTGTAAACATGGCCAGTGTAATTCTCACTCAGGGTACTGGTGGCACTGTTGTTTCAAAAGTTTCTCGATGTTTTGGGAGGGGTTCAAACAGATGGTCCTATGCATGGTGGGTTGGGGTCGCCATTGTGAGGGGAATGTTGGGGTAGAAGGTTAGGTATTACAGAATTTGCATTAGATGACAGACTACATCGTTATAGCACACATTCTCACACAGGTACAGGTCCACAATTCCTATCTACCAGTCGGAAATTAGGAAATGACGGGAGAGGGACACAAGCCAGACACCACCTCATGCCTGGGTCTCCTAACTTGGAACATCAGGGGGCTGGACGACCCCCCCAAAAAATGACACATACTAGCCTACCTAGACAGCCACCATGTCTGTATAGCCATGTTGCAGGAAACGCATACCCTCCCCTCCCAGCAACCCCAGTTTGCCACAAGGTGGGCCTCACATAGGTACTTTTCCTTGTATTCCACCTATTCCAGAGGCGCGGCAATACTAATAAAAAAAAGCAGTGCCATACACTGAGGAAGGATTTTCACTAGACCCACAGGAAAGGTACTGCATGACGCGGGGTAGACTAGCCTCAGCCACCTTTGCACTCGTGTGTAGTTTCGGCCTAACATGGATGAAGAAAACTATTACATAATGTTCGAACTGGGGGTCTCTAGTTGGCAGAGGTAGGTACCTTTGACCAAATAGGGACCCTTGCGTCTAGTCAGTGTAAGGGGCTCCACTCCTAAAATAACCCCTGCTCACCCCCTTGGTAGCTTGGCACGAGCAGGCAGGCTTATCTCAGAGGCAGTGTGTAAAGCATTAGTGAGCACATACAGTAACACAGTGACAACACTACAGATGGACACCACACAGGTTGTATTATAAAAAAAGTATTTTTATATAGACTTAACACAAGACCACAAATGATAAAAATGAACAATACTGTACTTTAGAATGGTAGAAATAGCTTACTTCTCTTTAGATGGTAAATGCGACACTTTATGTTCAATATACCTTAGGATGCGTAACGCTATACAAACAAAAGAGTTGCAGGGAGGGTGATGCTTTGGTTCCTTACACGCAAGAACAGGGATGCATTGGTTCCTTACTACAGGGGTGTTGATGCGTCGGTTCCCTACTGTTGCGTAGGGGACGGTGATGCGTCGGTTCCTTACCGGAGGGGAGGTGATCCGTCTGTTCTTCTCCGTGGGGCAAGTGATGCATCGGTTTCTTACTGTGCTTCTGTGTCGATGCGACTCGCAACACTGTGATTTGATGACAATCCGGTGCAATGAAACAAAATGGTGTCTTCTTCTTGATGCAACAACGAAGGGATGATGTGTGCACGCCCGAAGGTCATGCGGTGACACAATGATCCTTCTGAGCAGCGACAGGCCTTGCGACACACTTCTCCGGTGATGCGGCAGCCACTGCTGTGACGGCGACACTCTTCTCAGGCAATGCGAGTCACTTCGGTGATGCGATGCAACAGCAGCAGTCGCGGCACCCTTCTTCAGTGATGCAACAACAGCGGCTGCGTCTTCATCACACACCTTCTTCTCCGTGAGTCACGCTTCCAGCTCCCTACCACAAGCAATCTCTAACATGGCCCGGCACAACAGCAGGCACTTCAAATTACCAGCAATGGAACTCAGGGGAGCTGGTTGGTAAAGTCGGTTATCCCTGAGACTTCAGCAGGAGGCAAGCTCAATTTACAAGCCCTTGAAGATCTTCTACAAGATGATGAAAGTTGCACAAGTCCCTTCGCCTTTCTTTGGCAGTCAGGAAACCACTGCAGGCCAATCCTCCAAACAGCACTCAGCTTAGGGATAGTCTCCTACATCAGTTTCTCTCTGGTTCCTCTCCTCAGCAAAGGTTCCTCTTGTTTCCAAGAAGTGATCTAAAGTTCTGGGGTCTGGGTCCCCTCTATTATACACCAACATCATTTGTCTATGAAGGCAGAGTGTGTCTGTACCTAGTTCAAACCAGTTCTGATCAGTCCTGGAGCACTTTGTTTACAGGACTCCTTCTTTATATTGACAGTGTGGGCCAGGGACATCAGACACACCACAGGAGGTAGAGCCAGCATTGTGGAAGGCAGGTACAGCCCTATTCAGGTCCCAGGTGCTCCCCTTCCCTCACTCTGCATGCAGATGGGTCTATTCAGCCCTGTTCTGACTCACCCTGTCTCCTGGAATCCCCCAGCCCCTGTCACTTAAACTCCAGACAAGGAATACACAACCTAGCAGAGGCAGGCTTGGATAGTTAGGCAAGAAAATACCTACTTTCTAAAAGTGGTATTTTGAAACCCAGAATGTTAAAACCAACTTCACTAAAAGATGCATTTTAAGATTCTGAGTTCAGACATACTAAACTCAAATCTCTACCTAGTTCCCTGAGTCAGTTAGGATTATAGGATGTTATAATAAAACTGCCCGTTCTGGCCTATGGGGAAAATGTAGCCTTGCTATTTTGAAAAACGAAAATGCCTGTAATTCACTCTCAGGGCATGCCACACACATCAGGACATGTCCTACCTTTTACCTACAATGCACCCTGCCCTTGGGCCTACCATAGGGGTGACTAATATTCAGAAAAGGGAAGGTTTAGGGGCTGGCAAGTGGGTGCACTTGCCAGTCAACATGGCATTACCAGACTGCAAACATGTTCTGCAATGGCAGGCCTGAGACACACTTTACAGGCTGCGTCTGTGCGTGGCACAACCAGTGCTGCAGGCCCACCAGCAGCATTTGATTTACAAGCCCTGGACACACACAGTTAACTGTGGTAGGGTCTGACAAGTAAACCAAACCAGCCAATCATGGAGTCACTAATCCATACATAAATTTACCATAGGGTGCACTTGCGCTGTGGCATCGAATAGCAGTGGCACCATGCCCAAAGCATCTATAACCAGCAAAAACATACGAAGCAACAGCAAAAAATGGAAGGGAGAACCACGCCAATGGTGCCAGGTCTAACACATAATATTATGGGCAAAGGTAGTGAGCATAGGATCGATGAATCTCATCTGGGGAGGGGATTTCAACCTTACGCTGCAGCCCTCGCAGGATCGCTCCCATCCACTACCGCACTACTATTCTAAGGCACAACGCCAACTCCAGCAAATAATTGCAGACAATTTACTAGTGGACGTCTGACCCCATCACCATCCAGCCAGCAAAGAGGGAGGGCACCTTTCACTCTGCAATACACAACACTTGGTCCCGGTTGGACATGTGGATCACCTCGCAAGACATTTCGTTACATGCCCTATCCCCGTGTCACCTAGCGCGCACCTACTCAGACCACTTCCCGGTACTTATGGCCATATACCCACCCGAGTTGTCACCCCAACCCAGGCAGTGGCGTTTGCAACCTATGGCGCTCCTTGACACGCTGTTTCAGACCGAACTGGGGGAAATACTGGAGGAGTTCCTGAGAATCAACGTAGACTCTGTGTCCTCTCTGGCTACAGTGTGGGAGGCTCT
This sequence comes from Lissotriton helveticus, assembly GCF_964261635.1. Lineage (NCBI taxonomy): Eukaryota > Metazoa > Chordata > Amphibia > Caudata > Salamandridae > Lissotriton > Lissotriton helveticus. The sequence goes on along the minus strand of NC_136071.1, from coordinate 210,637,166 downwards.
GAATGTCATAGTTCGAGACCATTGCATAGCTAAAGCTGAAGGCATACTCAGAGATATACGCACTTTAATAGCAAACTTAAAACGTCAGATCAAACAGCAAGAGATGAACATTCATGCGACAGGCGCGGGACCCACACTGGCCGTGATAAGCACACTCCTCAAGAAGTATCAAACTGAGGCGGAAAGGAAATGCCTCTTCCACAGCAAATACCACACAGTGCACAAATATGGTGAGGGCGAGGTGCTCTGGTAGGGCGCAAGCTGAGACCCCACTATATTTACAGCAGATAGAGCATGCTCAGCAACTGGGAGCACGAATTCTTAGCCTCCGACTTAGGGGAAGACAAAATATGTGAGGCCATTATTCATATAGGGAATGGGAAAGCGCCTGGACCCGACGGTCTCGGCATTGAGTTTTATAAGACTTATATCGACACACTTGCCCCCTTCCTGAGAGCGGTTTATGAGGAGGCTGCCCAAACCTGGATGCTACCACCTACAATGAGGGAGTCCATGTTAGGCTCACTGCTGAAGCCAGGAAATCATGGATTCGTACGGACCTTTATCCATGATTAACTGCGATTTGATGATTCTAGCCAAAGGCGTGACCAACCGGCTCACGATCTTGATGGATACCCGCATCAGGCGGGCATCATATCTGGGCGCTCCGCCTCGCACAATCTGAGAACCCTCTTTTCCATCATGCAGGGAATTGACCAGAAGGAACAGGCGGTGGTGGTCTTTTAGACGCCACCAAAGCATTCAACTCCTTGGAATGGATGAACTTATTGTCAGTCTTAAAGCACGTGGGATTCCCTCCTGGGTTCCTCAAGTGGATCCACCTGCTGCACCATCGACCCCGGGCCTTATTACTCCGTAATGGAGAACGCTCCCCCGCCTTCGACATCTCCAGGGCCACGCAACAAGGGTGCCCCCTTTCACCCTTGCTATTCATGATAGCCATGGAAATGTTGGCAGCCATGTTACAACAGCACCACATAGAGTATGTTCTGGATTACCCCACTAGACCTGTGCTAATTTTGCTCTACCCGGACCACGTCATGCTTTACGCGCAAGATCCTGCAGAAGGGTTAAACTCCATGATACTAGAAATAATTACATTTGGGGCCTTTTCATGTATCACCATAAACTGGGCAAGTCCCAAATCATGTTGCTCACCAGTCGCACCATCCCATTCCCCCTGGACTACCCGCTACAGTGGGGTAAAGATGAGGTCCGCTACCTGGGTGTTACCATTACCAAAGACAACGAAGAGCTCTTGCGAGCTACTTATGGAGTGGTCCTTAATAAGGTGGAATAATTAATCACTAGATGGATAGCTCTCCCGCTATCCCTAGCTTTTGCTGGTCATCATGCCCAAATTTTTATACTTCTTCACAAATATCCCCTTTCCCCCAGGACGTCCTTTCTTTACTAAGCTGAAGAGCCAGCTTATCTGCCTGGCTTGGGGTGGGAAACAACCTCGAATCAAATGGTGCACACTTACACTCCCGTTCGCTCAGGGCAGTTTTGAAGCACCCAGTCCCGAATTATACTATCTCAGTGCACAGGCACACTTCGATGTGTATTGGTCCGAACCTCTCTCCTTTATGACACATCTAGCAGTCAAACAGGGGGTAATGGAACCTAGCCCACTAGCTGGGTTCCTGGTAACCGACAACACCACAGCAGGGGGAAAACGATCCACAGTAGCCTGTACTAACACGGGGAGAGCTCTAGCCAAACGGTCCCAAACCCCCACGCTATATTCCCCGCTCCTGCGCGATCAACACAACTTGCCGGTCACACAAGAAGGCATATGCAAACGCATGCTCCTCAAACTAGGCATACACACTTGGAGGGATTTACACCAAGATGGGTAATTTAAAGCTGCAGCGGAATTCTTTGGCGACACTGCTCCCACCATCATGGACCGCTTCCTATACATCCACTTGAGACAAGCCTTTAAAGCCACAACCCCAGCATTCCCGGAGGAACCCCCCACATTGTTCCCATCAACTGCTACATGCTGGGGCACCTCACGCTGTGTCCCGTATATACAAAGCCACAGTTGGGTGCAGGGACACACAACACCCTGAAAGAAAAGCAGGGATGGGACGCTGAACTGGGCCATCCTCTTATAGAAGAGGCCTGGGCCTTTAGCTGCCAACAAACTGAATGATTCACAGCTAACAGTAGATTCAGAATCATTCACTTTAAATTCCTCCACAGAATGTACTATACCCCAGCGAAACTGTACTATGAGACAGCGACCGATGTGACCCCTGCAGGCGGAAGCGAGTGTTTTTTTTTACACGCATGGAAATGTGAGTCTGTGGCGCGCTATTGGGCAGAGGTGGGGACTGCCTTGGGGGACATGGTGGGAGGGTCTCTTCCACTTACACCTGAAATGGGTCTCCTGGGTCACTTCCCAGAGTATAAAGACTGCGTGAGGTGCTTCCTAGCGATGGGCTTCCTGGTGGACAAACGTAGAAGTGCTTGCAGATCGGGCAGGGCCCCCAAGTTCAAGGACTGGTTATCTGACCTCACGGATTGTCAAGAACAAAATAATATATATGCTGAGTTACTCCACGCCCGTTCGAAGCCCTGCAACATTTGGGAGCCCCTCACTAGTTACCTGCTGTGGGTGGCTGCGGGGGATGCGGAGGATAGCCCTACACGGCATTGACTGACTGCCCCACTACGACAGATAGGTCACAAGATAGCAGGATCCGCCATTAGTAAGGCTATTGTGTAAACTCACCATGTCTATGCTTAATTATGTGTACTGGGTCCTGTACAGCCTGACCATAACTCTGCATTGTACTGCTGTAGCCATGATGGATCAATGTAATGCCTATTTTGCACTGCCACTGTTGTGTTGATGAATGTAAAAATGCCAATAAACAAAAACTGGAAAAAAATGAGTAGTGCGGTGTAGATATTACTATGCTACTTCATGGACTTTTTCAAAAAATTTAAATATGTTAAAAATGGAAAATACACTGTAGAACACTATATTTGTAAAATAAAGGGTACTGTAGTATATTTTTAATTTTTTTACATATTTTGTACTCTGTTCATTTGTTTAAAAAACATATAGAAACTTATAAATATTTTCCCTATCGATTACCACCACATTAATAATGCGGTAATAGAGCGGGGAAAAATATCAAACCTAATACTTACCTGTCTTAAGTGCAAAACGCAGAATACAACACAGAGTACCTAAAATCAACATGGCTGCCTTTAACTTTGTAAAGACTGTAATTAGCCAACCACATAATAACTAATGATTGCTAACCTTGGTATGTCTGTGAAATGCCGCACAATTTTGTGAAACTACCATGACTGCCGCTATCATTAATTTAAAATACCCCAGAATTAAAAAATACTTCCCCTCTTGCCTGTATCACCCAAAATTATCTGAGCAACATAATGTGAAATCTTGCCAAATTCCACGTTGATCATCCTAGCTGTTTTGGCCCTGCGTCTGTCTAAATAGTCTAAACAATCAATTAAAAAGGCATTGACGAAAAAGGCATTTTAGGACCCCACTTTTTTATTGCTTCCCCTTGACAAATGACTGCAAAACTTTGCCTCATCCTCCAATGTAGGAAAAGCAAAAGGTTTTGAAAGTTGCATTGTGATCCATCAAATGGGGGCAAAGTATTCTTGAGCAAAAGTCAGAGGAATTCCTATACCTGGGAATCCTAACTATAACTACAGAGTGGCCACCACCACTGTAATATGTATATATCTGTGTGTGTGTGTGTGTGTATAACAAAAATGGATGGGTATAAAAACGCATTTCCCCATGTTAGTTCCCATAGAGATTTACACATGACTACGGATTTGCACCAAATTTGCCAGAAAGGTAGCTGTTGGTACAGAAAGCATCTTTTGTTTAAATTGGCTGAAATCCATTCAGTAGTTTTTGACATCTTAAAATAAAAACCAATTTGTATATATAAGGAAGCGAAGGCTCCGCAAACCCTCCTGATCTCATGCTGTGATCTGATTGGCTGCTAACACTTCAAACCAGGAAGTGTTTGAGCCATCTTGGGAATTGGCTTCAGCAGAGTCCCACAAAAAAATGTTAAAAAAATTAGAAGGGGGAAGGATAGGAATACCCTGATCCCCTAGGTCTATTGAGGGGGTCTCAGAGGGACCTCGCCACAGCAAAAAAACTTTTTTAAAAAATAATTCAGTGGGAGCCACAGCTTCCATTGAACAATTTAAAAAAAAGAAAAGACGTGCAGGCTCCATCGCTTCTTTTCTAATAGGCCCGAGGTAGGCAAGGTCTCTGGGGAATTAAAGGAGGGAGGTCACATGGGCCCCCCTCCTGGGGCTTATAAATGCCACGAAACCACCACCTCCCCTCATACCCCCGCGGGGTCCACCATCTCCCTGGGGCTAAATTAAATGGAATGGGCGGCCACACGGACCATCCCGGGCCCCGGGGACCACCACCTCCCCAGGGTCAAAGTAAGTTTAAAAGTGGGAGGGGGCCACATGGTCCCCCTGGCAGGCCATTCTTAACCATGGGGACCGCCTCCTTCCTGGAGCAGACCCTACTGAATGAAAGGAGGAGGCCGCAAAGCCCCTCCTGGAGTCATAGATGGCCTTTGGGACCTGCATCCCCCAGGGCTGGCTCCTGCTTTGTCCCTGGGTGCCCATTCCCAGGACAAAGCTGTTTGCTGTGACTAGGCAGGTGCTTTAACCACTCCCGCCAAGCCACAGCAAGTACTACACTTTCAGCAAGCAATTGCAGAGAAATGCTCTCGCTTGCTGGAAGCAGAGAATTCGTCAGATTCCCTGCCCTCTGTCAAGGGAGCAGGGAAACAGATGAATTGCTTTCAGACACAGATAGCTACATGTTTAGCATCTCTCTGTAGTCCAGATTTAGCCTGGATGCCTTGGGGCCCCTCCTCCCCATCACAAAATGACCCTGCCCCAGGGGATGGGAACTCGGGCTAAAATCAGCCCATCGAGGAGGGCGCACAGCCCTCTTCCTTATTAAAAAAAAGAAACAAAGAAATCCGGGTCCCAGTATATGGTATCCCTGTAGCCAAAATAGGCCCAGGGAGGGGGGCCACACAGCTTCCCTCCACTAATGTTTTTTTTTAAACGCTGGCCCCATGGGAAGTCGCAGGAGGTCCTGCCCCCTTTCTCAACCACTCTGCAAAGAGGCCTCCTGGCACACAACTTGTTGGGGGATGAAGTCCCCTTGGATGGTGAGGGTCCTTGGGGGTCAATAATCACTCACACACTCACTCACACACTCACGCAATCACTTACATACCCTTTCAGACATCCATACAAGCACTCACACATCCGCTCACTCAACCATACAATAATTCATACAGATACTCACTCTCCATTGCAGCCATTCACACAGCAACTCACTTAACCAAATACCCACTCAAACAGCCATTCATTCACCCATACAGCCACTTATAAACCAAGTCACTCACTCATATAGCCATTCAGATACCCACTCACCAATACAGCCATCCACACAGCATCTTACTCACCTACTCACTTGTTTTCTAAATACAGCAAAGTCATCATGGTACATTATAACAAATAATGAATATTTTAGAAATACACAGGAGTATATACTTCTAGGGTAGGTAGACTGTTCTTAAAAATAATGAAATTCATTGTGATCTAATTAACATCACATGGAATACTAATGCATTTGTGCAAAGAATATCTACAATTATCAAAAGTGCACAGTGCTCAATATTTGCAATGTGTCTCCAGTGTATTTCCAAAGCAGAGTTCATGTAATATCACTCATACAAAATTGAGCCCAGGTGGGAAAAGACCAGAAAAACTAATAGGCTCAACCTCATTCCTCTTAAAAAATATCCTACTACAAGGTTCAAGCACAAATCGAATTTGACTCATAAACATATGTGCTAAGTAGCATGTAGGCTTATGTAATCTTACCGTAACCAAAGTAAAGCCCATGTGGGCAAAGTACAAAAACTAATAAGCTTAGCCCTTACTCATTGGCTTCACCTGAAACCAGGTATGTACCCAAACCAAATATGCCACAGTATTCTCATTCATTACAAAGTGCGCAAAATGCTGCCATAATGGTCTCATTCTAACATTTCAAACCTTGCCTGCTGAGCTACCAGTGAAGGACTTTATAGGCATATCTACCTTACCTTATGTGCCCCATCAATGATGCCATCAGTGATGTCACTGACCATGTCAAGAGGGATGTAACATGTGAGGTCATAAGCAGTGCATTGCATTACGGGGTATAAGTCATAGTTAGCTCAGGTAACTATGACTGCTGAATTTCAATGTTTTTGTAGGTGTGACATCTGGGCCTAACTATAACGTCCCTATGACCTTTGGTTATTTCAGTGAATTTCTATGTTTTTTATAATTCTGTTTCCTAACAATAATGTCACTGAAACCTTTAGTTTTTCAAGTGAATTTCTATGGGGTTTTTTAACTACTAGGTGCATTTGCTCTCAGCAATCCCATTGTTTGGGACTTACTGCTGGTAAAAGGAGGGCTTCTTTGCATCCAAGGGAATTTCATCCCCCAACCAGTAGCGCGCCAGGAGACGTGTCTGCAGAGGGGTGGAGAAAGGGGGTAGCGCCTCAGATGAGCTCTCAGCAATCCTGCTGTGTGAGACTTAGTGGAGGTAACAGAAGGGGTTGTTGACTCCCACGGCCCCCCAGCAGCCATGGAAACTTAATCCCCCAACCAGTAGGGGACCAGGAGGTGAGTTTGCAGAGAGGTGGAGAAAGGGGGTAGGCCTCCCACAAGCTCTCAGCAATCCACTGTGTGGGACTTACTGTAGGTAACAGGAGGTCTTTTTGGAACCCAAAAACCCTCAGCAGACAAGGGGACTTCATACCCCAATCAGTTGTGCACCACAAGGTGCGTTTACAGAGTGGTGGCGAAAGGGGACTGGGCCTCCGGCAACTTTCCAGCCTTTTTTTAAAAACAAATTCATTTAAATTAAAGAGAGGGATGCCGAACCACCTCCCTCCCCAGACCGATATCCTCCCCAGAGATCCCATCCTCACGGGACTGGCCTCTCTTATCAACCTCCAAATCCAAGCTGCAAAGTAACTCTCTTTCAAAGACAGAGGGGCATATTCTCAAGAATGTGTGATAACCATCGCAAAAGTAACTTAACGCAACTTCTAACATCACAGTCTAACGCGGGAAAATTACGCCTTGGTAATAAAGCATTCTCAACACGGTGGTACCATGCCATAGTCATCAGAAAATGTGTCAAATGACCACATTACAATCAACGTCATGCCACTTAAATGCGAAACGCAAACGCAAAAAATCTAGCAATGAGGACAATTGCGGTACAAAAAGCAGCAAAAACCAACGACAGGCCTGGAAATCCCATGGGTCTGGCGGGAAAATGCACTATAAAAGCTACAGAAACAACACACCAGAAACAATCCAAAGTGGGTAGCAACATGGATGAACCCTGACCGAGTGCAGAAGCCAACGCGAACCTCACAGTCCCCACAGACCACCAGCAAGGAACAATAGGTTGGGGAAGGAACGTGGATCTCAACCTCTGCACCTTCTATTACTGTGAAAAGTATCGTTTTGTGTTTTTCACATGATCATCCCTCTGGATCACAAACCAGTTGAGTGGCAGATGATCTGGATCAGGACTATGGTGGGCCCATTTTTAGGTCGAAGCCTACCAGACAGCGCAGCTATCTGTTTTTCAAAGTCTACTTGGTGACATTCTGAAAGCTGATTTATGAGCACATTCTGCCCATTGCTGACAATTTGCTTTGTGCTTTGTAACTTACATTGCTTGCTTTTTATTTGATGGGGATATTTGTTTTAGGCTGTCGAGTATGACTTTGTTCGTCCTGTGGAGCATTGCCAGTTTACTGTATTGTTACACAAGAGCTTGCTTTCTATAACTATATCTGTCACTTCTATATCCTTCTCCCCATCTGTCTCCCCCATCTGTCTTCTCATCTGTCTCCCCTATCTGTCTCCCCATCTGTCTCCCCATCTGTCTCCCCCATTTCCCCTATTACCTCCCTTTTATCTCTCTATCAGCACCCTATTAGCTTCATTATATCTCCATTATACCTCCATTATATCTCAATTATATTTCTATTATATATCTGTTTTATCTCCGTTTTAGCTCCATTTTATTTCCATTATGTCTCTACTTCATCTCCATTTTATCTCCACGTTATCTCCATTTTATCTCCACTTTATATCCATTTTTATCTCCATTTTCTCTCCGTTTCATCTCCATTATACCTCCATTATATCTCCATTTTATCTACATCCCATCTCCATCTGTCCCTCCCATTTCCATCCCATCCCATCTCCATCTCTCTATTCAATCTCCATCCCATTCTCTCCATCCCATCTTCAGGTGTTTGAATTGTTTTTATCTTATCACATTTGCTATGCATTCAAAATCAGAGGCCAAATGTTGGGCTCTGTCTTATCAGGGAGCTTGGTGTTTACTTTTCTTCCTCTGACTTCAAAGTGAGAGGATTTATCTGACAATCATGCTGGATACTGGAGGTGTGCTTGAAGAACGCTGTACAATGTTATTTTGTTGTAGCACACAACAAAATTTAAATGTCTGTAAACGAACTGTGCAAGTGTTTCAGAATGTATCACAATTAGGAGTACTAATGAAGCACATTTATTGTGGCAGGAGAAGTGTATTCTGCTATGAAGTTTTCTCATCTTGCAATATAAGGTGCATATTATCAAGGACGGCGTTAAAATTATCGCCGGTTTATATGGGTTTGATAATATGCCCTGGAGAATTCCAATAGAAGTCCATGTTCACACCAGAACATGGACTTCTATTGGAATTCACAAGGGCATATTATCAAGCCCATTACTGCCGCTTTAGCTGCAGTTTTTATGCTGCTAAACCGACAGTAATTTTTAACGCTGTCCTTGATAATATGCCCCTTAGTTGGTAAACCTGGATCTCAACCTCTGCACCTTCTACTACTGTGGAAAGTATTCTTTTGTGTTTTTCACATGATCATCCCTCAGGATCACACACCAGTTGAGTGGCAAATGATCTGGATCAGGACTGTGGTGAGCCCATTTTTTGGTCAAAGCCTACTACACAGCGCAGCTATCTGGTTTTCAAAGTCTACTTGGTTTCATTCTGAAAGGTGATTTAAGAACACATTCCGCCCATTGCTGACCATTGGCTTTGTGTTTTGTAACTTACAGTTGCTTGCTTTTTATTTGATGGCTTTATTTGTTTTAGGCTGTCCAGTGTGTCTTTGTCCCTCCTGTGGAGCATTGCCAGTTTACTGTATTGCTTCACAGGGGCTTGCTTTCTGTAACTATATCTGTCTCCCCCATCTCCTTCTCCCCCATCTGTCTCCCCATCTGTCTCCCCCATTTCCCCCTATTATCTCCCTTTTATCTCCCTACTAGCTCCCTATTAGCTCCATTATATCTCCATTATACCTCCATTATATCTCCTTTATATCTATGTTTTATCTCTGCATTTTTGCTCCATTTTATCTCCATTATATCTCCACTTTATCTCTGTTTTGTCTCTGTGTTATCTCCATTTTTATCTTCATTATATTTCTACTTTATCTGGTGACTCCTGCACCAACTGCCTGCCGACGCCAGCTCTTCACAGCTGAACGAGAGGTCACCGACGTCCTGAATTTCTAACGTAGTAATTTGCAGGTCTTCCCGACGCCATAGCCGGCCTGCAACACCGCGGTCAGCCAGTACTGTTGGGATTTGTTGTTCACAATACCGGGATAGCCACGGACGGAGGCATTGACTTCAAGGAAATGTATTTTAAGTCTATTTTTGATTATTGATATTTCTAAGTACTGTACAGTGAATTTCTATCATTTTTGGTATTGTTTTGCACAAATAAAATATTGGATATTTTTCTAAAACTGTTGTGGTGTCCTTTTGTAGGGTTGTCACTGTATTACTGTTGGCAATGTGCAAATGCTTTACACACTGCCTCTGAGATTAGCCTGACTGCTAGTGCCAAGATACCATGTGGATGAGCAGGGGTTATTTTAGCAGTGTTTTCCCCTTATCCTTACTAGGAAGGGTAACAACCTGTGAACTAGAGGCCACCATTTCTATCACACCCCCAGTCAAGAGATGTGGGTTAAGTCTATCGTTCTTTTGCTCACAATGCTAATCCGGTTAAACCCAGCCATATGCAAATCAGTCTTGACCCTGTTACTCATAGGAACAGACCAGCCCAACGTTGGTCCCTTGCTCGCTGTGCCACTGGATTCAAGTTAGCCTGGCTGATGAGGGGTGTAATCCTGAAACCAGTCCCAGGATGCTTGTTTCTGGTCAAAGGAGGACCCAGCTTGGCAGTTCGAGCTGGACTGTTCCCATGAGGAACCAGGTCAGGACTGTTTGCATATGGCTGGGTCCAAATTGGGGTGGTGTAGTGAGCAAAAGAATAATTATTTTAATCCAGATGTCTTGATCGGGGGTGAATGCTTGATTCAATCAGCATTCCGTCCATCATTTATTGCCATAACACTTTTTGCCCTAAGTGGGATGGGTATGCCCAGACGTGGGTCCCTTACTTTCTGTGCCACTGGATTCAAACAAGCCTCATTGATGAGGGGTGTTACCCTGAAACCAGTCCCAGGATGCTTGTTTCCAGTTCAAGGAGAACCCAGCTGGGCAGTTCGTGCTGGACTGTTACCATGATGAACCGGATTAACACTGATTTGCATATGGCTGGGTCCAAATTATGGTGGGGTAGTGAGCAAAAGAACGATAGCTATAACCCAGATTTCTTGGCTGGGGGTGAATGTTTGATTCGTTCAGTATTCTGTCCCTTATTTGTTGCCACAGCACCAGATTTAGAAAATAGCATAATTCTGGGGCAGAGCCAAAACTAACACCTTCCCAAAGCATGGGTAATAAGGAGAAATGTTTACATTGTTCCTATTTTTCCTCTTTCCACATGTGCTGCATTATGCAACACACATAGAATGAGGAAACGCCTCCTTTGATTGTTTGTGTGCAGGAAGGTGTCCCTGCACAAAAGCAATCCTGCCAACAACACAGACACCCTTGCACCATGGTGCAAGGGCACCTGCATTGGTGCTCAGCTGCAGTTTGTGCACCGCTCTGGCAGAAAGGACAGGAATGCGCAATATCTTGTAAAAACAGCACATTACTGCCTTTTTCTTTTGATATAGGGCAGTGCTGCTAGAAGGACTGCGATGCTGCCCTACGGCAAAATATTGTTAATATGCTCCTTTCTGTGCCACCACAAGTGTGATAAAGTAAAGCATGTCTCCCAGCCTGCCACTGCAGACTGGTAGAGAAGTTTTAAAACTGCTATTCTGACTTGTCATTGAAACTAATGACAGACCTCCCATTTTAATATATATTAGTCATAGAAGAGGGAATAGTTCCCAAACCAGTTTTTCCATGGATGTGTAGCCCTCAGGAACCGACACTTCTACGGTGGAGTACCAAGCTCAACTCACCAAGACAAGGGCTCTTTCTGCGATCTTGGTAGCGCGAAGAATAGTACACTGTGGGATAGTCAGATGCTACAGATTGCAGGAAGTCATTGTCAGGTGGGAGGGGATCTATTTTTATAAATTGATGTTGGGTTCATTTTGTGTTGTGTTTCTTTTCTATTCAATTGTTTTCGTACTTCTAAATGCTTTACACTTGGTCCTTTGAAAAGTCTGACTGCTCAAAGCCACAGCTACCCAGGTTTAAGCTAAAGGTTTTACATACAAGTCTGACTGGATCCTAGATAGGTTTATGAGTTTACAAGGCACCACACCATATAATAAACTGCTTTTCCTCACAATTATCGTACAGTTTTAGAAATATGTAGATGTCAAGGTGTGATTTTAAAAAGTGCTTGCAGGACAGTTGGAATGGAAATGGTGAGGGCACTCTGTGAAATAACAGCTACTTTAGCACATGCTCTGAAAGGAACCAGCGCCAAAGAGCCAACTGGAAGGATACAGCCAAGAACTTAATATCCAATGGCAAGGCATGTAAGTGGGCAGCGTTGGGATCCAAAATAGGTCCTATTTTTTCCTAAAGAGACTTTATCATCTCTACTGAGTCTGAACATTCTCATCAAGTATTCACCCTTTTGGTCAATGAGTATGCCCTCTGTAAGACTATCCCATCTGTTATTTGTGTCCACCACCTGGTTTGACATTGATGTAGCAGCAGACTGTGGTGAAGAAGGACAATGTCCATGATGTGTGGTGGATTGCCTCAAGCTCCTTTATATGCTGATGGTGTTAGCACTGATTTTTGTCACTGATTTTTGGGACCTGCAGGCTTTAAATGAACATTTGCATTACACTGAGTGGCTCTACTTAAAAATGGTAGATAGATTTGTGTAGGTCATGCATTGGATTTGTGTGGTTCTTTGCATCTTGCATACATTAAAAAAGGTCTTCAAGCAAGTGTGTCCCATCACAGTTTTTGCCTCATACAAGGGGTAAAAAAAATCACGCTATTCCTATATTGCGCATCTTAGGATATATTGATTTAACCACTATGCTGAGTTGTGTAATCCAAAAACAATACAAAAGCTTAGTAAATCTGCCCCTACTTGTTATAATATCTTTGATGGGATGATTGAATGGAATGAATTGAGGTCTGACAGGTTCAGATGTCTCATTGGTTTAGTTGATAGGCGTAGGTATCCAGAGAAGGCCCTCTTGTCTTCAACAAGTCTTCCTATAATGAAGTAAATGTAATGGACTGCATGTTATGCATCTCTAGTTTTTGCTCAGTAAACTTGGTAATGTTACATTTCTTTGTCTGGGGAAAGAGACCAGTCCCATTGACTTTACTATCACAGCCTCACGTTGACACAAAATGTATTTCTAACTCAAGCTCCTTATGGTTCCAATTGCAACTTTTGCACAATGACATGCATTTATAAAAAAAAATACATACATTTCACATATAGTACAAACACAGAAGCCTGCGGAAGTCAGCCCAGCACTTTCCATCATGTTTTTTCACATCAATAATATTTTTGGATAAAACACATGCACTGGTTAGATTGCTTTACTTTTGACAAAGCAGCAGTCTGATACAGCAGCACATTTTTGACAATCACCTGTCACAGTTTGGCACTAAACTAATGACTACAGGGCAGATTTACAAGCCCCTTGTGTAACTTTTGCGCTGCAGTTGCGTCATTTATTGGGACGCTGCGGCGGTGGAAACAATGCGCCACATTGCGGCCCACTTACAATAAGACTCATCTAGGTAGATGCATCACGTTGTAAAGCCCTGCATCACATTATTCCTGCGTCTGGTATAATGTATGCAGGGTGGGCGTTTCCATGTAGGAAAGCCTCATAGAAGTGACGCGGTGAAATCTACAAGATTTCACTGCTTCTCTTCTAGGACGCCACTGGGTCAAAACCTTGCACCTGCTTGAAGCAGGCATAAGAAGTGACGCAGTACACTAAGTATAGGCCTCCTATGCATTTCTGGAGTTGCGTCGTGCTTGCGCCACAACTCCAGCAATGGGTGACTTCTGCACGAAGAGATGCATCAGAATTTCCGACGCATCTGTCAATCCTTGCACCATTGTGTGCTGTATTGTACATACGGCGTATCTATGGTGGCGCAAGGCTATTGCAGGCTGGTGCAGGAAAACTGACGCATCTCTACTGCTGCGTCAGTTTCTTGTAAATCTGCCACTGCAAGTTATTTTAGTAATAAACAATGGGAGAAAATGCTGGGCAGAATTCCTGCAGTAGTTTTGGAACTTCATGAGTCCTGTATTTATTCTTCATTCAGCAGGAGCTACTGTCTGGCACTGTCAAGGCCCAGGTGAAAAGTCTGTTACGTTGGCCTAATTGCCTGTAATTTTGCATTACGCTTGGTACGCGCAGAGGAACATAGAAAAAAACAGTAGGCGAGTGGCTGCTGTTTGCCGGTGCTAAATAGTGAGCCGGTGCCAAAAAGTGAGCCGGTGCTAAATTGTGAGCTGGTGCCAAATAGTGAGCCGGTGCTAAATAATGAGCCGGTGCTAAATAGTGAGCTGGTACCAAATAGTGAGACAGTACCAAATAGTAAGACAGTGCCAAATAGTGAGCCGGTGCTAAATAGTGAGCAAGTGCCAAATAATGAGCCGGTGCTAAGAAGTGAGCTGGTGTCAAATATTGAGCTGGGGCTAAATAGTGAGCCGGTGCTAAATAGTGAGCCGGTGCCAAATAGTGAGCCGGTGCTAAAAAGTGAGCTGGTGCGAAATAGTGAGCTGGTGCGAAAGAGTCAGCTGGTGCGAAATAGTGACCCGCTGCTAAATAGTGAGCTGGTGCTAAACAGTGAGCCGGTGTTAAATAGTGAGCCGGTGCTAAATAGTGAGCCAGTGCCAAATAGTGAGCCGATGCTAAATACTGAGCCGGTGTCGAATAGTGAGCAGGTGCTAAATAGTGAGCCGCTGCTAAATAGTGAGCAAGTGCCAAATAGTGAGCCGGTGTCGAATAGTGAGCCGGTGCTAAATAGTGAGCCGGTGCCAAATAGTGAGCCGGTGCTAAATAGTGAGCCAGTGCTAAATAGTGAGCTGGTGCCAAATAGTGAGCCGGTGCTAAATAGTGAGCCGGTGCCAAATAGTGAGCTGGTGCGAAATAGTAAGACAGTGCCAAATAGTGAGCCGGTTCTAAATAGTGACTCGGTGCTAAATAGTGAGCCGGTGTCGAATAGGGAGCTGGTGCTAAATAGTGAGCCGCTGCTAAATAGTGAGCCAGTGCCAAATAGTGAACCACTGCTAAATAGTGAGCCGGTGTCGAATAGTGAGCCGGTGCTAAATAGTGAGCCACTGCTAAATAGTGAGCCAGTGCCAAATAGTGAGCCGGTGCTAAATAGTGAGGCGGTGTCGAATAGTGAGCTGGTGCAAAATAGTGAGCTGGTGGCAAATAGTGAGCCGGTGCTAAATAGTGAGCTGGTGTCAAATAGTGAGCTGGTGCTAAATAGTGCCAAATAGTGAACAGGTGCCAAATAGTGAGCCGGTGCCAAATAGTGAGCCAGTGCTAAATAGTGAGCCGCTGCTAAAAAGTGAGCCAGTGCAAATAGTGACCCGGTGCTAAATAGTGAGCCAGTGCCAAATAGTGAGCTGATGCTAAATACTGAGCCGGTGTCTAAAAAGTGAGCCGGTGCTAAATAGTGAGCTGCTGCTAAATAGTGAGCAAGTGCCAAATAGTGAGCCGGTGTCGAATAGTGAGCCGGTGCTAAATAGTGAGCCGGTGCCAAATAGTGAGCCGGTGCTAAATAGTGAGCCTGTGCCAAATAGTGAGCAGATGTGAAATAGTGAGGCAATGCTAAATAGTGAGCCGGTGCCAAATAGTGAGCCGGTGCCAAATAATTAGACAGTGCCAAAGAGTGAGCCGGTGCCAAATAGTGAGCCGGTTCTAAATAGTGAGCTGGTGCCAAAACGTGGGCCGGTGCTAAATAGTGAGCCAGTGCTTAATAGTGAGTTGTTGCCAAATAGTGAGCCAGTGCCAAATAGTGAGCCAGTGCCAAATAGTGGGCCAGTGCCAAATAGTGAGCCGGTGCTAAATAGTGAGCCGGTGTTGAATAGTGAGCCAGTGCTAAATATTGAGCCGGTGCTAAATAGTGAGCCGGTGTTGAATAGTGAGCCGGTGCCAAATAGTGAGCTGGTGCGAAATAGTAAGACAGTGCCAAATAGTGAGCCGGTTCTAAATAGTGAGCCAGTGCCAAATAGTGAGCAGGTGCTAAATAGTGAGCTGGTGTCAAATAGTGACTCGGTGATAAATAGTGAGCCGGTGTCGAATAGGGAGCTGGTGCTAAAAAGTGAGCCGCTGCTAAATAGTGAGCCAGTGCCAAATAGTGAGCCGCTGCTAAATAGTGAGCCGGTGTCGATTAGTGAGCCGGTGCTAAATAGTGACCCACTGCTAAATAGAGAGCCGGTGGCAAATAGTGAGCCGGTGCTAAATAGTAAGCTGGTGTCAAAGAGTGAGCCGGTCTTAAATAGTGCCAAATAGTGAGCCGGTGCCAAATAGTGAGCCGGTACCAAATAGTGAGACAGTACCAAATAGTGAGACAGCGCCAAATATTGAGCCGGGGCCAAAAAGTGAGCCGATGCTAAATAGTGAGCCAGTGCTAAATAGTGAGCCAGTGCTAAATAGTGAGCCAGTGCCAATTAGTGAGCCGGTGTCGAATAGTGAGCCGGTGCTAAATAGTTAGCCCCTGCTAAATAGTGAGCAAGTGCCAAATAGTGAGCCGGTGTCGAATAGTGAGCCGGTGCTAAAAAGTGACCGGTGCCAATTAGTGAGCCGTTGCTAAATAGTGAGCCGATGTGAAATAGTGAGGCGGTGCTAAATAGTGACCGGTGCCAATTAGTGAGCCGTTGCTAAATAGTGAGCCGATGTGAAATAGTGAGGCGGTGCTAAATAGTGAGCCGGTGCCAAATAGTAAGCCAGTGCCAAATGGTTAGACAGTGTCAAATAGTGAGCCAGTGCCAAATAGTGAGCCGGTACTATATAGTGAGCTGGTGCCAAATAGTGAGCCGGTGCTAAATAGTGAAATGGTGCATAATAGTGAGCTGGTGCCAAATAGTGAGCCGGAGCCAGGGGCAAATAGTGGGCCAGTGCCAAATAGTGAGCTGGTGCTAAATAGTGAGCCGGTGTTGAATAGTGAGCCAGTGCTAAATAGTGAGCCGGTGTTGAATAGTGAGCCGGTGCCAAATAGTGAGCTGGTGCGAAATAGTTAGACAGTGCCAAATAGTGAGCCGGTTCTAAATAGTGAGCCAGTGCCAAATAGTGAGAAGGTGCTAAATAGTGAGCTGGTGTCAAATAGTGACTCGGTACTAAATAGTGAGCCGGTGTCGAATAGGGAGCTGGTGCTAAATAGTGAGCTTGTGCCAAATAGTGAGCCGATGTGAAATAGTGAGCTGGTGCTAAATAGTGCGCCGGTGCCAAATAGTGAGCCGGTGCCAAGTAGTTAGACAGTGCCAAATAGTGAGCCGGTGCCAAATAGTGAGCCGGTGCTAAATAGTGAGCTGGTGCCAAATAGTGAGCTGGTGCTAAATAGTGAGCCAGTGCTTAATAGTGAGCTGGTGCCAAATAGTGAGCCGGTGCTAAATAGTGAGCCGGTGCTAAATAGTGAGCTGGTGCCAAATAGTGAGTTGATGCTAAATAGTGAGCCTGTGCCGAATAGTGATCCGATGCGAAATAGTGAGCCGGTGCTAAATAGTGAGCAGGTGCCAAATAGTGAGCCAGTGCCAAATAGTTAGACAGTGCCAAATTGTGAGCCAGCGCCAAATAGTGAGCCAGTGCTAAATAGTGAACTGGTGCCAAATAGTGAACCAGTGCTAAATAGTGATCCGGTGCTTAATAGTGAGCCGGTGCCAAATAGTCTGGCAGAGCCAAGTAGTGAGCCGGTGCTAAATAGTGAGCAGGTGCCAAATAGTGAGCCAGTGCTAAATAGTGAGCCGGTGTTGAATAGTGAGCCGGTGCTAAATAGTGAGCCGCTGCTAAATAGTGAGCCAGTGCCAAATAGTGAGCCGGTGCTAAATAGTGAGCCGGTGTTAAATAGTGAGCCGGTGTCAAATAGTGAACGAGTGCGAAATAGTAAGACAGTGCCAAATAGTGAGCCGGTTCTAAATAGTGAGCCAGTGGCAAATAGTGAGCAGGTGCTAAATAGTGAGCTGGTGTCAAATAGTGAGTCGGTGCTAAATAGTGAGCCGGTGTCGAATAGGGAGCTGGTGCTAAATAGTGAGCCGCTGCTAAATAGTGAGCCAGTGCCAAATAGTGAGCCGCTGCTAAATAGTGAGCCGCTTTTGAATAGTGAGCCGGTGCTAAATAGTGAGCCGCTGCTAAATAGTGAGCCAGTGCCAAATAGTGAGCCGGTGCTAAATAGTGAGGCGGTATCGAATAGTGAGCTGGTGCTAAATAGTGAGCCGGTGGCAAATAGTGAGCCGGTGCTAAATAGTGAGCTGGTGCCAAATAGTGAGCCGGTGCTAAATAGTGCCAAATAGTGAGCCTGTGCCAAATAGTGAGCCGGTGCCAAATAGTGAGCCAGTGCTAAATAGTGAGCCGGTGGCAAATAGTGAGCCGGTACCAAATAGTGAGACAGTACCAAATAGTGAGACAGTTCCAAATATTGAGCCAGTGCCAAATACTGAGCCGGTGCTAAATAGTGAGACAGTGCTAACTAGTGAGCCAGTGCTAAATAGTGACCGAATGCCAATTAGTGAGCCAGTGCTAAATAGTGAGCCAGTGCCAAATAGTGAGGCGGTGCTAAATAGTGAACCGGTGCTAAATAGTGAGCTGGTGCGAAATAGTAAGACAGTGCCAAATAGTGAGCCGGTGCTAAATAGTGAGCCAGTGCCAATTAGTGAGCCGGTGCTAAATAGTGAGCCGGTGCTAAATAGTGAGCCGGTGCTAAATAGTGAGCCGGTGCCAAATAGTGACCCGGTGCTAAATAGTGAGCTAGTGCCAAATAGTGAGCCGGTGCTAAATAGTGAGCCAGTGCCAAATAGTGAGCCGGTGCTAAATAGTAAGCCTGTGCCAAATAGTGAGCCGATGTGAAATAGTGAGCTGGTGCTAAATAGTGAGCCGGTGCCAAATAGTGAGCCGGTGCCAAGTAGTTAGACAGTGCCAAATAGTGAGCCGGTGCCAAATAGTGAGCCGGTGCTAAATAGTGAGCTGTGCCCAATAGTGAGCCGGTGCTAAATAGTGAGCCGGTGCTAAATAGTGAGCCAGTGCTAAATAGTGAGCCAGTGCTAAATAGTGAGCCAGTGCCAATTAGTGAGCCGGTGCTAAATAGTGAGCCGGTGCCAAATAGTGAGCCGATGCTAAATAGTGAGCTGGTGCGAAATAGTAAGACAGTACCAAATAGTGAGCCAGTGCTTAATAGTGAGCCAGTGCCAAATAGTGAGCCGTTACTAAATAGTGAGCTGGTGTCAAATAGTGAGCTGGTGCTAAATAGTGAGCCGCTGCTAAATAGTGAGCCGGGGCTAAATAGTGAGCCGGTGCCAAATAGTGACCCGGTGCTAAATAGTGAGCTGGTGCCAAATAGTGAGCCGGTGCCAAATAGTGAGCCGGTACCAAATAGCAAGACAGTACCAAATAGTGAGACAGTGCCAAATAGTGAGCCAGTGCTAATAGTGAGCCAGTGCCAATTAGTGAGCCGGTGCTAAATAGTGAGCTGGTGCAAAATAGTGAGCCGGTACCAAAATAGTGAGACAGTGCCAAGTAGTGAGCTGGTGCTAAATAGTGAGCCAGTGCCAAATAGTGAGCCTATGCTAAATAGTGAGCCTGTGTCGAATAGTGAGCCGGTGCTTAATAGTGAGCCGCTGCTAAATAGTCAGCCGGTGCCGAATAGTGAACCGGTGCTAAATAGTGAGCCTGTGCCAAATAGTGAGCTGGTGCTAAATAGTGAGCCAGTGATAAATAGTGAGCCAGTGTCGAATAGTTAGCTGGTGCTAAATAGTGAGCCGGTGCCAAATAGTGAGACAGTGCCAAGTAGTGAGCCGGTGCGAAATAGTGAGTCGTTGCCAAATAGTGAGCCGGTGCTAAATAGTGAGCCGGTAGCAAAATAGTGAGCTGGTGATAAATAGTGAGCCAGTGTCGAATAGTGAGCCGGTGCTGAATAGTGAGCTGGTGGGAAATAGTGAGCCGGTGTCGAATAGTGAGCCAGTGCTAAATAGTGAGACGCTGCTAAATAGTGAGCCGGTGCTAAATAGTGAGCCGCTGCTAAATAGTGAGCCGGTGCTAAATAGTGAGACAGTACTAAATAGTGAGACAGTGCCAAATAGTGAGCTGGTACCAAATAGTGAGCCGGTGCTAAATAGTGAGCCGGTGCTAAATAGTGACCCGGTGCCAAATAGTGCGCCAGTGATAAATAGTGAGCCGGTGCTAAATAGTGACCCGGTGCTTAATAGTGAGCCGTTGTCGAATATTGACCTGGTGCTAAATAGTGAGCCGCTGCTAAATAGTGAGCCAGTGCCAAATAGTGAGCTGGTGCTAAATAGTGAGCCAGTGTGGAATAGTGAGACGGTGCTAAATAGTGAGCCGCTGCTATATAGTGAACCAGTGCCAAATAGTGAGCCTCTGCTAAATAGTGAGCAGGTGTCGAATAGTGAGCCGGTGCCAAATAGTGGGCCGGTACTAAACAGTGAGCCGGTGTCGAATAGTGAGCCGGTGCTAAATAGTGAGCCGGTGACAAATAGTGAGACAGTGCCAAGTAGTGAGCCGGTGCGAAATAGTGAGTCGCTGCCAAATAGTGAGTCGCTGCCAAATAGTGAGGCGGTGCTAAATAGTGAGCCGGTACCAAATAGTGAGCTGGTGCTAAATAGTGAGCCGTGTCGAATAGTGAGCCGTTGCTAAATAGTGAGCCGGTACCAAATAGTGAGACAATGCCAAATAGTAAGACAGTGCCACAACCAATAGTGAATAACACTGACAAAGGACGCAACACAATGCATAGAGAGCTCTACCTCTCGCAGTCTGGCGGCCATATTTTAACACTCCCAGATTTCAATTAAAGTGACAAATCATATGTTTTAAAACCAAAGGTAATTCACAAATGTTGATTACATATATTTTGCAGGCGTGTTAATTCCTCGCTTTTTCTATTGCACAACATTTGTGAAATAAAACACATTTTAATTTTAATCAGCGCATGTCAGATATCTAAATTGCAAGGGCATTAATGGATATTCAAAAATGGACATTTTCCAGGGACATGGATACATTGATTTAAATAATAATTACAATGTGAGGTTCAACAATATGAAATCCGCTTCGTTTAAAACTGCAACTTTATGGAATACCACCAGGTTTTGAATAAGTAACATTGTAACGCTCAAAGTATGTTGTTTATGTTGTTTGATCACGTGTACGTTTGTAAAATATGCCACTATCACTTTAAAAGGAATGGCAATGGATCATAACTCCACCCGTGAGCAAGAGGTCGGCTGACCTCGAAACGCGTAGGGTATTTTTATTTGTGCCAATAAACCTTTTCTGCGCACTATTGGGGCCTCGACTCTGGTTTTTGTGAAGGATTTACAACCAGGAGGTGACTGAAAGTTTATGGGTCGGCAACCCTGCCGAGCGCCCGCCGAAAAAAAGAGGCAAGAGCACGCCGCTTTTTGTGTGTTTGCATATATGTATATATAATATATATATATATATATATATATATATATTACCTACTGGCGGTCGCCAGTAGGTATATATAGTTAGGATTTTTTCTCTATGGGTTTTTTGAAAATTCTATGTCTAATAACTTTGGCGTTTGTGGACGGAATCGGCTGAAATTTTCAGGAAAATGGCACATTTTGTTTCTGAGCAGCCCTTGAAAATTTGGGGGGGGTTCGTCCAGTGGGGGCCGAGAAAAAAGGGGGGTCCCAAAACGTGTTTTTAACATTGAGTTTTCCATAGGGCGGTTGGCCTCACTTTTAGCCCGAACGGCTGAATGGATTTGCACGAAACTTGGCAAAATTGTAGGGACTGGTAGCCCGATGTGCCTTTTGTAGGTCTCAATATATGTGCTCCAGTGGATTTTGAGAAATTAACGTTTAAAAAAAGATATATATCTGTAACAGCGGACCGGTTAGCGCTCTGGTTCGCGGACTTTTCGCGCAACGGAGCTTTGTGAAGCGAAGCTGATTGGTTCTCCGGCGTCTGTCAACATTCCAAACAGTCCGTAGCGGCCGCCATCTTGTCTCTCGGTAGGATCGAGAGACAAGAGGAGGTCAAAACAAAGGGGGAAATAACTATAAGGGGGCATAGTAGATCCTCGCTGACCCCCTAGGTTTGATGTGGAGGTTTTAAAAGGGCCCCGCGGGGCAAAAAAAAATAATAATAATAATAATCGAACGGCTGAATGGATTTGCACGAAACTTGGCAAAATTGTAGGGACTGGTAGCCCGATGTGCCTTTGGTAGGTCTCAATATATGTGCTTCAGTGGATTTTGAGAAATTAACGTTCAAAAAAAGATATATATCTGTAACAGCGCACCGCTTCGCGTACTTTTCGCGTTACGGAGCTTTGCGAAGCGAAGCTGATTGGCTCTCCGGTGTCTGTAAACATTCCAAACAGTACGTAGCGGCCGCCATCTTGTCTCTCGGTAGGATCGAGAGACAAGAGGAGGCCAAAGCGAAGGGGCAAATGACCATAAGGGGGCATAGTAGATCCTCGCTGACCCCCTAGGTTTGATGTGGAGGTTTTAAAAGGGCCCCGCGGGGCAAAAAAAAAAATAATAATAATAATCGAACGGCTGATGACCATAAGGGGGCATAGTAGATCCTCGCTGACCCCCTAGGTTTGATGTGGAGGTTTTAAAAGGGCCCCGCGGGGCAAAAAAAAATAATAATAATAATAATCGAACGGCTGAATGGATTTGCACGAAACTTGGTAAAATATTAGGGACTGGTAGCCCGATGTGCCTTTGCTATGTCTCAATATATGTGCTTCAGTGCATTTTGAGAAATTAACGTTCAAAAACAAGATATATATCTGTAACAGCGCTCCGCTTCGCGGAGATAAAATTATATGTGTATTACCTAGCTGTTGCTAACACCAGTTAGCGACGGCTAGTAGGAGATAGCGACCATCTTGGGTCCCACTTTGCATGTGAGTGATATTTATCACTAATGACATGCAAAGTGGGCATGCCAAGATGTTAGCGACTGGAAACAGTCGCTAACATCGCTATCTCCTATTATCAACTTTTGGAAATATTCGAGATAAGCGCGAATATCTCCAAAAAGTAACAGCTGCCCTGAGCAGTTCTTAGCCATGTTATCCAATGGGAGGTGGATAACATGGCTAAGAGCATTAGCTCGGTAATGCATGAATATCGCGGAGTTTTCAGCGACATTAATGCATTGCGCTCGTTTTTTATCGTATTTGCGATAAACCTTGATAATAGCAAGGTTTATCTGCGATAATTTCTGACGGTAAAAAAATCTTTGCAATGCATCGTTAGGGATAAATATCGCTTAACTTTGGTAATATGCCCCAACGTCTGTTAACGTTCGATTCGAAGGAAATCAGGAATTGTTGAAAAACATTGTGTGCGCCATCTTGTCTTTTTTCAAATGCCACACTTTTGTCGTGCACGGCAGCCATTTTAGATGCCTTGACCAGATCCACTCTGTGAACGCTGTCGATCCTTAGCATGGCTCCCCACCCTCGCAAGCATCTCCCCCAGGCAGTGGTCACCCCCGCTCTCTGTTTTATGCATGGGTAATAAACCTCCCCCCATCTGCGCTGTTCTTCCCTGAGAATCACACCCTGTGCCCGCCCGACACCTCCCTTTCGCCCTATTCACTACCGCACCCTCTGACACTCCTTTTCCTCTGTGTCCGATTGTCCAGGCCGGTCCTAGGCTATCAGCTAGCCCTGCAGATGTAGTTTATGGCCACAGCTGTAAAGAATCACCCGTCTTCAAAGGAGTTATAGTAGATCAAGGCCCACACTCGATGAGATCCGTCACAGCAGAAGCGTTGCTATTATCTGAAAACCATTCTGTATTGTGATTGGGGAGGGGACCGAGCGTGAAGCGGAAGATTCCAGGGATGACTCTTTGTACATCAAAGTTTTTACAATTATGTGTCACATTAAAAATATATAGCACTCCGACAAAGTAGTAAGATTATAAAACTTTAATAATTTATAAATATATACAAGAAAACAAAAATAGTAATAACATATAAACATTTTTAGAGAAAAACAACGAAGTAGCGGTCGGCTGTGCGAATAGTCCCAACGCAGCACAACGTCCAGATTTCCGGCGTGGGGCGTCGCGGGGGGTGGGTGATCAGTAGCAAACTGTTGTGCGAATAGTTCCAAGGCAGCAGAACGCGCCGAAATCTAGATGACACAAAAGTGATGTCTAGTAAGTTGCCACCCAGCAAATAACGGCGTGGGGCGTCGCGGGGGGTGGGTCATCAGTAGCAAACTGTTGTGCGAATAGTTCCAAGGCAGCAGAACGATGGCACCAAGGTGATGTCCAGTAAGTTGCCGCACTGGTTTTGGTATCCTACAATGCTGCTCCGAATAACGGCGTGGAGCGCCCCGGGGGAGGCGGCGTGAACGGGCCTCTCCAGGTGGAGTCTCGTCTGTTGTAGTGGGGCGCCCCTTTACCGTTTCAGTTGCCATTCCGTCCGCTTTTGGTCCACTGTGTCAAAATCCGCCATTCAGCTGAGTTGCGCCCACTCTTGCGGTGCAGCGATAGGCGGCTGTCACAGGACTCTCAAAATGGCGGCAGGCTGTTTCCTTTTTGGGCCTGGTCCACTGAAATGGCCCTGGGACACCTTGGAAATCGGACGCTTGTCTGCTAGGTCTTGGACCCCATTCTCGAAAGCGTCCCCTCCGCCTTGAGAATTCATCAAAAGTTTTGGGGGCCCCGACTCCTGCAGGCTTCTGGTGGGGAGCGGCTGCCATGATTGCTCGCGGAATGACCACGACGGAGCTACGAGATGGTGGTGCTCTCATGGTGACGCCAGCTTCAGTCTGAAACATCCAGAAACAAGGTGGGGCTTTCATCGTTTGGGGGAAAAAAAAAGTTTTCATCCAATGAAAAGTGTTGTTTTTAGGTCATATGATCAAGCCTTCCATCATTAGGAAACCAAAAGTAAAATGAACCAATGAAAAGTTTTATAAACAAGTCACATGACCTGTTATGCGGCATAGGGTATAAAATGCGGAGAAAATACGTTGGCACGTGAGGCGGCGTCAGTAGCGGACCGATGTGCGAATAGGCCGAAGGCAATACAACGCGCCAAGATCCGGATGGCATCGAGGTGGTGTCATAGTTGAGAGTTCTGAGCAGCGGTTGTAACACTGTCTGAAGCTTATTTGCAGCTGCTGCAGCTTCACTACGCGCCAAGATCCGGATGGCACCGAGGTGGTGTGTAGGAAGTTGCCGCACTGGTGTGGCCATCCTACAATGCTGAAAGTCGGCGTGGGGCGCCCCGTTGGCCTGTGAGTTTGCGTCAGTAGCGGACCGATGTGCGAATAGGCCGAAGGCAGCACAACGCGCCAAGATCCGGATGGCACCGAGGTGGTGTCTAGTAAGTTGTCGCACTTCTGTGGCCATCCTACAATGTTGAAAGTCGGCGTGGGGCGCCCCGTTGGCCTGTGAGATGGTGTCAGTAGCGGACTGATGTGTGAATGGGGCCAAAGGCAGCGCAACAATATTTTCTACTATATTTCCGGTGTAGAAGAGACCACAAGGCGCTGAGATGCCAAGATCCGGATGGCACCGAGGTGGTGTCTTGCAAGTTGTGGTACTGGTGTGGCCATCCTACAATGCTGAAAGTCGGCGTGGGGCGCCCCGTTGGCCTGTGAGATGGCGTCAGTAGCGGACCGATGTGCGAATAGGCCGAAGGCAGCACAACAATATTTTCTGACTGACACCACAAGGCGCTGAGATGCCAAGATCCGGATGGCACCGAGGTGATGTCTAAGTTGCGGACTGATGTGCGAATGGGGCCAAAGGCAGCGTAACAATATTTTTTGTATGGAAGATACCACTAGGCGTTGAGATGCCAAGATTCGGATGGCACTGAGGTGATGTCTAGCAAGTTGGTGTGGTCATCCTACAATGCTGAAACTCGGCGTGGGTCACCCCATTAGCCTGTGAGATGGCGTCAGTAGCGGACCGATGTGCGAATAGGCCGAAGGCAGCACAACGCGCCAAGATCCGGATGTCACCGTGGTGGTTTCATAGTTGAGAGGCACTTCATCTGCAGTGGGGCGCCGAGATCCGGATGGCACCGAGGTGATGTCTAGCAAGTTGCTGTACTGGTGTGGTCATCCTACAATGCTGAAACTCGGCGTGGGTCGCCCCATTAGCCTGTGAGATGGCGTCAGTAGCGGACCGATGTGCGAATAGGCCGAAGGCAGCACAACGCGCCAAGATCCGGATGTCACCGTGGTGGTTTCATAGTTGAGAGGCACTTCATCTGCAGTGGGGCGCCGAGATCCGGATGGCACCGAGGTGATGTCTAGCAAGTTGCTGTACTGGTGTGGTCATCCTACAATGCTGAAACTCGGCGTGGGTCGCCCCATTAGCCTGTGAGATGGCGTCAGTAGCGGACCGATGTGCGAATAGGCCGAAGGCAGCACAACGCGCCAAGATCCGGATGTCACCGTGGTGGTTTCATAGTTGAGAGGCACTTCATCTGCAGTGGGGCGCCGAGATCCGGATGGCACCGAGGTGATGTCTAGCAAGTTGCTGTACTGGTGTGGTTATTCTACAATGCTGAAACTCGGCGTGGGTCGCCCCATTAGCCTGTGAGATGGCGTCAGTAGCGGACCGATGTGCGAATAGGCCGAAGGCAGCACAACGCGCCAAGATCCGGATGTCACCGTGGTGGTTTCATAGTTGAGAGGCACTTCATCTGCAGTGGGGCGCCGAGATCCGGATGGCACCGAGGTGATGTCTAGCAAGTTGCTGTACTGGTGTGGTCATCCTACAATGCTGAAACTCGGCGTGGGTCGCCCCATTAGCCTGTGAGATGGCGTCAGTAGCGGACCGATGTGCGAATAGGCCGAAGGCAGCACAACGCGCCAAGATCCGGATGTCACCGTGGTGGTTTCATAGTTGAGAGGCACTTCATCTGCAGTGGGGCGCCGAGATCCGGATGGCACCGAGGTGATGTCTAGCAAGTTGCTGTACTTGTGTGGTCATCCTACAATGCTGAAACTCGGCGTGGGTCGCCCCATTAGCCTGTGAGACAGCAGTTCTTTGGATTTGGGCCTGGCTCGTCTGCTGTAGTGGGGCGCCCCTTTACCGTTTCAGTTGCCATTCAGCTGAGTTTCGGCTGCTCTTGATGCTACAGCGACAGGCGGCTGCAACAGGACTCTCAAAATGGCGGCCTGTTCTTTGGATTTGGGCCTGGTCCACTAAAATGGCCCTGGGACACCTTAGAACTCGGACGCTCGATTTTTTTTTCCTTTCCTGTACATGCAAAAAAAGGTAAATGCCCGGTACGTTACACGCTTCATCTGCCACGATGAACTCTCTAGAGGAACCGAAAAAAAATATAGTTGTGGTAACTATACCATGCATCGTCATATGGAGAGGTGGCAACAATTAATTATAGTGCTGCATAAAAGAGAGATTTGGAGGAGAACCCCTGACCTGCTAGTACATTCATCAAAGAAGTGGCACTGAGAGCTTCAGAGGCAAGGGAAACGGTCCCAAATATTTAGAAGAAATTTGGAAAGATTAAAATGACATGTTTAGATTGTGGCAAATTTATTTCATGTGGACATCTGAGTGTTACTCTAATAAATACAGCATATGAACATCATCATAGTCGATGGTTGGTAGAGACATTTTGACTATATCCTGGACCTGCCCGTCCTCGCCCAAAATGGCGCCAGAATAAATGGGACTCGTAACTCCTTGTTGTGTACTGGTTGCAGAACCTTGAAATCACGAGATACGTATGCAGTTTTGAAGCACATGGCGGGCGGGGACGAGAATTGATTGAATATTTCGACATCCCTATTGATATTAAGTTCTGATGTGTTATTGATTACTGTACTGTTGAAAGTTCGAATTAACGTCACCCATGGTACTTGCCCGCAAATGTATATCTAGATAATTTTATTGTAACTGGCCCTGTCGTATTTTAATTATAAAATGTACGTCCACCGATTCCGTAACTGTTAGACACCTTAGTTCTTGCAACCTAATGGCCCGCCCGTTACGTTCCTCTACAGTGTAAATGTCTATTTATCATATACGATTACAGTTTGCTCCGTGGCCGGCCCACGTGGTTATAGGCTCGTATTTGTATAATGAAATTTTCACAATAAAGGTTTTTAAAAGAAAACATGGTAGTAGTATATACATTGGTAAAGTTTTTAATAATAGTCACTGTTTTAGAATCATTAAAAGGCAAGTGAAATAAAGCAGACCAATTACATGAAGGGTAAAAGGTATAATACGAAGGAACGCAGTAAAGATAAATGGTCAAGGGCTGTTGTGTTTTCTATTCCTGCAACATAAAGTGATCGATAAGAATCTCATATTCAGGCGTATCGGCGACTAAGACAGCAGGTCGACCCTCTTTTGCTCAACGGCTCCGTCATGGGACGAAGAAACGCTCTTTTTCTCGAAAAAAGAATATATTTTACTTGCAGGACAGTTGTAAAATTTCCGGGAAAGTACATTAGCCTGGAACATTATAACATATATTTAAGAAAAAATAATGTTCGGAAGTAATGAAAAGCGTAATTTTTAGGTCATATGATCAAGCCTTTCATCATTACAATAAGAAAAGTAAAATGAACCAATGAAAAGTTTTATTAACAAGTCACATGACTTGTTATGCTTACGTTACGCGCTGCGCGCCCCGGATGACTTCCGGATGCGCTAACGCGGCGCGTCATATGACGCATTACGCGACAACGCAGGTACAGAATATAGTCAAAATGTCTCCACCAACCAGCGGTCGGAACACAACCCCTTTCAGCAGGCTAAATAGTTCTGTTAAATGACAACAGAAGGGACAGGCAACAAGAACCATCAGTCAAAGAGGGGAGGGCTAGTTCTTCTCTACCGGGTTACATTGGGGCGCTACCGGAACTGATCGAATTGGTAGTCTACAGTGTTTCTGGATGTTTCAGACTGAAGCTGGGGTTAGCATGAGAGCAGCACCATTTCGTAGCTCCGTCGTGGTCATTCCGCAACCAATCATGGCAGCCGTTCTTTATCGTTATTTTGGGCGGGGTGGGTGGCGGAGCAGAGCTGTTTTGCAGCCATCATTGTGTGGAGTTCAGTTCATCTCACTAGTTTTGTATTTGTCATGAGGGGTTGTTCCTAATGTTTCTATTTTAGCGAGGTCAAAAAGAGATCCCATTAGTGGCCTACTGATTTTGCTCGATTCCTTTTCTTTTTTTTTTACACGATTTTTCGTTATCTGCAAAGACTAAACAGAGTATTGCGACTCTGTGTTTGTTTGTAAATAGAGAATGAACCAAAGAGAACTAATTCTAAAACAGTAAATACTTGGATAACAATGAATCAAATGGAGAGAGAAGCAGGCACGACGGATTACAATGGGGGCAAAGACCTGCGTTAACTACCTTTCACTATCTGCAAAGAGAGAGTACTCCTAATAGAAATGAGGGGGGGGGGGCACCATTCAAAGCAGATCAGTGTGCATAAACACGAAAATGTTTTCACTTACCACGTACTTGACATTCGACAGCTTATGATATTTGCTATTAAAAAACCATTGAAATTCACTGAAAAAACCATAGGTTATAGACCATATATAGTTAGGAATTAGCATTTACAAAACCTTGAAAATTCACTGAAAAAACCATAGGTTATAGACCATATATAGTTAGGAATTAGCATTTAAAAAACCTTATTTTACTCACACAAAACCATTGAAATTCCATATATAGTTAGTTGCACTAACTATATATCGCGCACCTGCAATCCACTGCTGATGATGTCACATATTACATCATTCATGACATGGTCAGTGACATCACTGATGACATCACTGATGACATCTCAAATGACATCACTGATGACATCACTGATGACAACATCCAGTGACTGTATGTTTCTGTAAAGTTAAAATGTGTCTTACATATTGAAGAATGAGTGGAAGTATAAGTGTCTGGACAAAGGATTTAGTAGGTGCATGACTGAATGCATGAGTGAGTGATTAAATGTGTCTCACTGAGTGCATGGGTTAGTGACTAAAGTGTCTTAATTTGTGCATCATTATGTCTGTTGTTCTGTAAACTGCTGCATGTTTTGATCAGTAGCTATATGATTAACTATATGGGTTACTGATTGATTGTCCAAGTATTTGTATGGGAGACTGAGTGTGTGTGTGGCTGGCTGGGAGGTGTGTGACTCTGTGCAGATCAATGTGTACTTGTATCAATGATTGTATAACAAGGTAAGTATGTGTTAGTATATGTTTGAAAATGTAAGGTGCTCTATGTTTAACTGTATAGACAAGAAAATGGAAGTGTCATTGATTCTTTACAGGACTGACTAGGTGTGTGAGTAACTCCATGGATGAGTGGCAGACTGTGAGTGTCTGTATAGGTGTATGAGTGCATATGATAGTGTTGTAAAGATGAGTGATTGTATGTATGAATGATAGTATGGGTGAATGAGTGAAGGTGTGTGTAGACGTAGGAATCAGTGAGTGCGTATGTAGTAACTAGTATTGGTGTGTCAATGGTTTCAAAAATTATATTCTGTATTTAACACTGGGTGAAACAGAGGTTATATTAAAATGTGAGGAGATGCATTGTATTGTCACATGAATGATATCATCAGTGATGTGGTCATTGATGTCAAATGAGATGTCATCAGTGATGTCATCAGTGATGTCATTTGAGATGTCATCAGTGATGTCATCAGTGATGTCACTGACCATGTCATGAATGATGTAATATGTGACATCATCAGCAGTGGATTGCAGGTGCGCGATATATAGTTAGTGCAACTAACTATATATGGAATTTCAATGGTTTTGTGTGAGTAAAATAAGGTTTTTTAAATGCTAATTCCTAACTATATATGGTCTATAACCTATGGTTTTTTCAGTGAATATATATATATATATATATATATATATATATATATATATATATGTGTGGACGTACTCCACCACTGTCTTCAAAAAGCCACTGTCTTTAAAAAACCAGAGAACAGAAAACAAAGTAAGTCCAGCCTTTGCGCGTTTCAGCCCTCACGGGCCTTGATCACATGACAAGCACAGCGGTTTAATTCTACCTTTCTAAACCATTTCTTAAAGTGACAAGTGCATATAATTAACAGTCATAGATGTCGACAACAGACTTCGTACTGGTTTTGTTTGACATTTCACAAACTGTGCGATATTATTACATTTTATTCGGTTGTTTCTATTTATATATATGTAGACAAAATGTTTTTTATTTTTACTAATAACTTTCGCGCTGTTTTATGAACCTTGACAAAAGTTTCAAGTCTTCCACTCACTTCAACTGCTATCTTGAAAGTTTTGGGGTGATTCTTCAAACGTGGCAGAGAACAAGGGTGGGGTTCCAAAACGTGTTTTCTCCGTGCAATTTCTCATGGGGATTTTAGACACATCTACTGCCCGAGCCTCTGAACAGAATTACACGAAATTTGGCAGAAAGCTACATCTTGGTCAAGAAAGGGTGCTTCTTATAGTTTGGTATAAATCAATTCAGTAGTTTGAGTAATTGAATGACATTTTTTTTATAGATATCTAGGGACGCGAATCCTCCACGGATCCAACAGATCTCTTGGTGAGATCTGATTGGCTGCCAACACGTCAACCAGCAACAAAATACAAATGGGAGCTGGTAGGAATATGCGAACCACCTAGGCCTGATGGTGGGGACTGAAATCCTTTTTGGTATTTATGCCTTGAATTTACAGAGGATCTGTGAATCCAGGAACATTTTTGAACAAAACAAGCATGGTCTCCCGTGCTTGTTTTTTAATTGCCCCCCCCCCTGAGTGGGCCAGATCCCAGAGAAAATTGGTTTATAAATTTGAGGAGAGGGGGCACACTGTCCCACAACTCCAGTCCACTTCCAGACCCATGGACCACCACCCACAGCCAATATTTTGAAGGGAAGGGGGACCACGCGGCACCCTTTCTTAGAAACTGATTTTACAACTAAAGCTTTTATTTAACAAACTTGCTGAAGATATAACCACTATAATAAAGGGTGATCCCAGTATTTTTACATCCAAACGTGTAAAAGAAACATATATTATCATACAAAACACTCAAAAGAAATAGTTGCAACAGTGTTATTTAATCACACTGAACACAGGTTATAATCAGAAAGTCATTTTTAGGTTTCGACCTGGCGAGGGCACGAAGTGCTCCGCCCAGGGCGACAACTTTTGTCAACAGTATGGATGTTCGGACCGCCTCTGTTTCCCATTGGCTAGCTCCATAAATGGACGCTAGCCATTGGCAAACAGAGGCGTCCATCATCCTGCGAGGCGACTCGTGGGCGTTTCTGGAGAATTTTTCTCATCCGGCCCCTTTTGTCTCGTCAGTGCGGCGGTGGCCGGGGTTTATTTTTTTTTCTTTCCGTGTTGTTTTCATCTTTTCAGGAGTGCCTTCAGCCGGATTGGTGTTGTTTATATTTGCGTTCAGGTAAGATGCATATTGTTTACATTTTTTTAATTGTGTGTCTCGTTGCTGCCCCGCTGTAATAATTTATTTTGCAAGTAACTTCTATTGAAAGTGTAGTCTGGTTGTTGCTGCTGCGTGGAGTGCCCGGAGGGGGGAGACGACGAGGGCTTCAGAGCGCGGCAGAATGTGGGGCTTCGCGGAACCGCCAAAGGAATTACTCCCCTACCCTCCCGCTCGCCACACAAAAGTGGGCCGTGACGGGCGGTGGCAGGCACACACGGTCTTGTGCTGCGGTCCCTGGAACTTCAGCTGGGGTCCGACTGCATTCGACGGCAGAGGAGCTGCAAGATGGTGCCCGGAGGTTGGTGAAAGCGATGCCAACAAGATGCGGCGGTCTTGCGGAGTTGTGGATTCCAAACCTGTGAGCTGTGGCATGTGAGAGGGACACCTGCAGAGACATGGGCAGTATGGCGGGAGTGCAAAAATAGAGTGGCGCACAGACTTGCATGAGCGCCGTGTAGTGTGATCTGCGCCCTTCCCCCTCAGCTCTGTTGAGATCCTGGAGGTGTGCGGACTGTGTGAGTTGGAGGAGTGCGGACTGGGCTACGCTGCTGGCATCAAGGCGCAGGGACTGAGGGGCCAACTGCAGGGACTCGTAGACATCGGAAGCTGCGCATATGAGGGGGCACAGAGAAACACGCAGTCTGATGTGGGAGCCTGGAGGCTGAGATGCAGTGGGACTGTGTGGGCTGCGCATGGAGTATACCGACAAGAGGAGGAGTACCTGAAAGACCGCCGATATCATTGCAGGGGCACGGTAGTGGGGTGCTTCACAGCGCGCTGTCCCACGTGTTTTGTGCCCTTTCCTCTATACAATACTGAGGCTCTGGCACTGTGCTGACTGCAAGAGGTGTCTTCATGCAGTTTGTGAATCTACTGTTGGAATTGGGGCATACGAATTGTGGATTCGACTGCCCGCACCTGGAGAATGATTCGGCGCTGGACTGAACGGGGCAGCACGTAGTCACACAGTGGCGTTTTTAGCCAGGCACAGGGAGTTCATACAGTAGCTGAGGTGGTGTGTGGTAACGCTACAGCGCTTCCATGTGCCACTGAGGTGTGCCCAGCTTCGAGGCGCTTTAAGAGACACAACGCATGCGGGACAGATATAACTAGAGTTGTGACACCTCTGAGGTGGTCTGGGATGGTAGGATGTGGGTCAATTCTGCTTAAATATTGGTATGGAGCTCTGCCTCTGGGCCGTGCAACTCCAAGATAAGGGAGTCGTGGGCACCTGCCACTCAGTGTTGCGTTACTTACTGAGCGAGGCTTGTCAAGAGATCAGTTTTGAGATTCTGAAGACGTGCGAGTCGTTTAGTTCTGTGAATCCGGTGGGAAATGGTCTGATTGAACACGTGTACCTCCCCCTTCCCTCGGCACACACAGGGTTGTTTAAGATGCTCTGGGATGTGTACCGATGAGTCCTCGGGGATGGACAAGGTGAGGACTACTCTCGAGTACGAATGCAGGCGGATCCACTCAGCCTTTCATCATTCCAAGGTCGATAAAATGAGCACTGTGAAGGGGTTAACAATACACCTCTGTTATTAAGCAACAAAGACAACCAATTTGTCTCTTGGGTGCCATGCACTCTTATAAAGAGGGTGGGTTTGAAAATCGTCATGATCCTTGCGTGTGAACCCGCACCAAAAGGGTTATCTCTCCAGCGAAACACAATTTAGTCCATGTGTTCTAAAATAAAAATAATACAGAAAATCTTACAGCGAGTAAGAATAACCTGGAGTACTCTTTGAGCAAGTTGATGCTGTATGTTGTTAAACGCAATTAATCCAAAATGAATTGTAGATTTTACTCCATAAATTTCATGATTGTTTCAATAGTTTATTTGTTAATCATCATATTCTATTCATATGACTGGATGATCACAACGTATATTCCATAATTAGTTCTCCATAAACAGTGTGTTAATGGTCCACATTATTTAAAATCCCCAATGCATTTCGCACAAAAGTGCGCTTCCTCAGGGGGTCTGTAAGTAAATAGAAATAACACAAATGGGTACACTAGCAAGTATCCAGGAGCAAGGCAATACATATGTGCACGAACCTATTCAGAAGGTGAATGAGGGTTAGAGTCTAAAAAGTAAATACAACAAGGTCGCCCACGTGCACATATAGATTGAAAGGTGAAATAAGGAAAGCCGAAGGGAATAGGCATCTATCGGGAGGTTCGAATTAACACTGAATAGAGTGAACGTAAACCGAAAGTCATTAATGGAAAAGACGCGAAATACGAGAGAAAACCCAAGTGTTTAAAAAAATAGTGAACAAAATAGAAAAAGTACCAATAACGTCCCAAAGTTATGCCAAAGAGGCGTAGAATATCCGAAGCGATAAGAGCAACAAAGACAACCAATTTGTCTCTTGGGTGCCATGCACTCTTATAAAGAGGGTGGGTTTGAAAATCGTCATGATCCTTGCGTGTGAACCCGCACCAAAAGGGTTATCTCTCCAGCGAAACACAATTTAGTCCATGTGTTCTAAAATAAAAATAAAAATGTGCTTACTGTGAAAGAACGGTAAGTTTGGTCCTTTAAATAGCAAGTTTAATATTAAACTAATTCAATGGTACTTATGTTATCACCTTGCAAGGACGTGGAGCTAATTCGCACCTGTGACGCATTAAGTGGCTACAGATATCTTTGTAGTGATAAGTTAATCCACTGAGCTTTCTCAATAGGATTTGAACGTGTCACCAGCAGGTTAAAACACATAGATCTACAGCAGGTGCATCCTGAGGTGCTTTCATCTGTGCCACTCGGGGTGTTTGCTCTTTCACCTTATATATCTAAAGCGCCCTTTCTCTTGGTATAAAATCGATGGTGAGGTTTATTGCGTTTTTCAAGCTATTAGTATTGTAATAACAATGCCTTGTATTTATGTTTTAAAAACCCAAAACATAAATATAAGGCATTGTCATTTACAATGCCAATAGCTCAAAATCGTTTGAATGCAAGACCTATTTCAATGCAAATGCCAAGGTGGGCACCACACCACAGGAGCCCACCTCAGAGCTTCAAAGTGGGCCGCTCTCACCCTCCTGATTCATGTTGAGCCCTCTCCCCACCCACCGAGCACAAATGTAGTGTTTCTCTCACGCCACCCTTTCCCTGTGCATGGAGTGAGGCACCATCCGTGCCATTGTTTGAAGAGGGGGAACATTTAGTCCCTTTTCTACAGGCAAATCGACAGGGCATACCTTTGCGATCAAACTTTTTAGGTTTCGACCTGGCGAAAAGCTGCGCAAGCAGCGGTTCGCGCAGGCGAAAACTTTTGTTAGAGTATTGTGGCTTGGGCACCGCCTCACTCTCCCATTGGCTACCTCCAAAAATGGAGGCTAGCCATTGGAAGTGAGATCTGCCTGTCATCGTTCGAGGCGATTCGTGGGCGTTTCGGCGATGTTTTTCTCATCCTGCCTCTTTTCTGACGTCATGTGGCTGTGGGCGTGTATTTTTTTTTTTGTCCCGTGATGTTTTTGTCATTTTGAAAGTGCCTTCAGCCGGAGTGGTTGGCGAGAGCCGCTAAGCACTTTTCTTAAACCTATCCCGCCCCCCCTCCCGCTGTCTGTGTGCCCATTCCGTCCCTCCCCCCCCCCCGCTGTCCGTGTCTCCGGCCTGTGTGTGTGCGGCTGGCCACGTACGAAGTTAACAATTAGCGAGTTTGTGTGGGCTTTCGGAGAAATCGGAGGAGCTCCGTCCCCAGAGTAAGTAAACTAGCTGAAGCAGCTGCCATCTTAGACTATGTGCTTTTCCGAGTCGACAATGTTGTGTTGCACAGTGTTACGCTCCGAAATACCAAGAAAAGAATTACTTATTTTTAATAGAGTAGCAAAACGTACGCGCTACACTTTAGAATGCTTCATCTCCTTTTTTTTTGTAATACTAGTTCAATATGACCACCTGTATTGCGCTTTTGACATCTGTACTTCCGCTATGTCTATTGCTCCGGAAGAAGTTTGGGCACTGGTGTGCTTGCCACTTCCTTTCTTGATAGCCCGGCACGGGTAGGTATATGGCGGATAAGGTTGCTCCGAAATCCGTCTTGAATCTCTTGTTTGTATCAGCTGGAGTCCGTTCTTTACGAAGAGTTGGGACAGTTTTCAAAGTAACCACAGCTCCTGTGTGGGGTGGAACGGACCGGGCATTTGGTGGTAGCTATGCCAAGTCCTGCGAGCTAGGTGAGGAAGGGACTGCGCCGCCTGCACACTACCACCTCAGCCGCCCCTGCACATTGCCACAAGTCCTGCGCGTGGCGTGTGCACCACTCTCCTCCTGCACACTAACACCAGCATTGTGCACCACCTCAGCCGCCCCCTGTACACTCTGCACCATGCCACTAATCCTGCGAGCTAGGCGAGGGGCTGCGCGCGGCGGGTACATCACACTCTCCTCTTGCATACTGGGCACTTACCTTAGCGGCATACGCCGCCCCCCTGCAAATTGCCACAAGTCCTGCGAGCTCGGAAAGGTGCTGCGCCGCCTGCACACTCACCTCCTGCACACTGGGTACAAACTCCAGCCGCCCCTGCACACACTACACCCCTGCCACAAATCGTGCGAACTAGGCATGGGGCTGCTCCGTCTTTTTTCACGTGTCTGCCATCTGAACTGTTGGTACTCACTTCTGCCCTCACTGTGGACAGTTGCTAACAGTGTAGACCAACCATGTCCTTTGATTGCCATCACATTCCATTCGTGCTCTGCACTCTTCAGTTATTTACAGAGTCTGGCACAGGGACTTATCTTTGAGGTTCTAGTTTTAAAGGTCCCCAACAAAGTTGCTCTGAAAAGCTCATGCCTTACATTAAACCTTTTCAAGCCCTTTGGTTGTAAACGGTACAGCAGCTTCGCGTTGATTTCTGATGGTTACTCTGTTAAAGAAGCTATTTGTTACTTTACATGTCAGGTTTTACACAGGGATATGTATTGAAAGTAACCATTGTTAATATTTTTCTTCATTAAATAATTTGACAGGTTGGATTTTTCTACTTCATTGTTTGCACCACTAAGAGAAATGTCATAAATAGTCTGTATTTAGAGTGTGTTTCTGTTCTCTTGTTGACAGTCATTAGAATGAGTAATGAGACTCCTTAGCTCAGCTGTCTTTTGAAGGCAAATGATCCTTCGTGGTTTACCCCGGACAGCATGAATCCTCTGTGTCATGTGGTTAGCCTCACTTCTACACTCGTTAGTCTAGGGTCTCTACTTCTGCTGATGGTCTTAAGAACGTAATACAGATGCTTTAAGGCACAACCATGAGAATGAATTGTGTCTTTGGTATGTAGGAAAAACCTTTACTATTGGATAAGTAATAAATACAATTTTCATCCTTTACACATTTCACTTTAATCACACAAGCTTATCTGCTTCGAGTAAAGTGTACAGGGTGTGTGTTCACTTGCTGTAAGGAAATGCGGTTCTTTCGGAAATATCACATTTAACTTCCTTTCCAGGCCAGTTTACAAATAGAGCTAAAGCAAACCTGTACTATCAAGGCCAAGCTTGAATTGTACAATCCAAACACAAACAACCCAGGGCCGTTTTGTCATTGTGACCTGACCTGACCTGACCGGCTGGCTGTGTGTGCGGCTGGCTGTGTGTGTGTGTGTGCGGCTGGCTGTGTGTGTGTGTGCGGCTGGCTGTGTGTGTGTGTGTGAGCGGCTGGCTGTGTGAGTGTGCGTGGCTGGCTTTGTGTGTGCGTGGCTGGCTCTGTGTGTGTGTGTGGCTGGCTCTGTGAGTGTGTGTGTGTGTGTGTGTGTGCGCGCGGCTGTCTCTATGTGTGTGTGCCTTTGTTTGTGTGTGTGTGTGTGTGTGTGGCTCTGTGTGTATGTGTGGGTGCAAATGCAATAGGTCTCACATTTGCGAGAGATTAAGCTAATGGCAATGTAAATGACAATGCCATTTATTTATCCGTTTTCAAAACCAACACATAAATACAAATTTTGCCATTTACAATGCCAATAGCTCTAACTTTTCCAAAGGCGAAACCATTGCATTGTAAATGCTTGTTACAAAATGTTTGAGTGCCCGGCTGTGGGTGACACAAGGAATAGGGTGGAAGTGAGTGACTTCAGTGATAATGGTTACATACCCAAATTCAAGGAAGTTTGGTTGCAAATAATGCTTCTCGCCATTGGATGGTGCTGGGAGTGGAGACTGCAGCGGAACAAGTTCAGATACTTGCAAGAGAGATTGCTGCTCTCAAACAGGAAATTGCGGGTGATTCAACACTCACTAACGCCAAAGACGCTTTGGAACATTTGGGTAAAACATTGAAGGATTTC
Organism: Lissotriton helveticus; assembly: GCF_964261635.1. Classification (NCBI taxonomy): domain Eukaryota; kingdom Metazoa; phylum Chordata; class Amphibia; order Caudata; family Salamandridae; genus Lissotriton; species Lissotriton helveticus. The sequence continues at coordinate 210,598,653 of NC_136071.1, read as the reverse complement.
GAAACCACTACCCAAAACAAAAAACTTGAAAAGCTGTCCAAAGATATTCGCTTCTATGAAAAGAAGAACACCTAACTGTATCTGAATTAGTATTATTACCAACAGGATCATCAAGGACGCTTCACCGGTAGAGGGAGAGGGGGATACCGGGGTCGCAGGAATTACACTACTTTTTTGGATTCATCTGTAAACACTGATAGTGACAACGAGCAACCAGGCACCATCTCCGAATACGGATACTGGGAGAATTGGTATCTACCACAGGGTTATTTTCCTTTTTTAAGTGAATGCCCATGGAGACCCTCGAGAGGTCGAGGAGGCAACTGGCCCAGGGGGCCAGCGAGAGGACAACAGCCTACCAACACGAATTGGGGTTGAGGCAACATGTCCAAGCAAGTCCGCTTCCAACCGGAGAGCCAAAGAGAAATATCAACGTGACGCAAGGTATACAGATGGTAAAAGAAAGAGAGAATCCGGTGATAAATATTTCATCATACACTTTGAATGATGAGAATAGAATCCTCGGGAAAGGTCTATCTTTTGTACCAACAGCTCATCCAAACAGCTTCAATATTCTGATGGAATTACACAGGTTCTTTCGAAAAATTAGCCTACAATACTTCTTCAAGGATTCTACAGTACCTCCTCCGACATCACAACCTGGACTAAGAATTCCATCCACTTTCGTTCCACCTGCCAATACGTTGACTAGTAGGATTTTGGCATATGAAAATATGGTACTGAGAGACGTGACAAAACTTCTGTCAACATATAAACACACCACTCCAAATATCACCAAGTTGGAGAATGCGGCACTTATACTGAGGAACAACAAGGACATTGTCATAAAGTCCGCAGATAAAGGCGGTGCAATTGTAGTACAGGATGTGACTACTTATAAAACGGAGATTATGAGACAATTACAGGATGGTGTCAGCTACTCCCAACTGAGATCTGACCCCTCCAAGGAGTTGGCAGAAGAGATTCTAACGGTGACATCCGAAGCTTTGGATAAACGTTTTTTGAGCAAAAATGAAGTTGACTACCTCAACCAAAAACACCCGAGGTTGTCCACGATATACACGCTACCCAAAATACACAAAGACATCTGCAATCCACCTGGACGTCAGATAGTTTCTGGATGTGGATCACTGTTGGAACCTCTGTGCAGGTACATAGATTTCTTTTTTAAACCAATCGCTGAGAACACTGAAGCATACCTAAGAGACACAATGCAAACCATCACTTAATCCTGCTGATCTGCTCCTTGTTACATGTGACATTGTATCCTTATATACAAGCATACTACAACTACCCACCCTTCAGGTAATACAAGCTGTTTTCAATCAACATCCGGCACCCATGGCAGTGCCCACTGAATTTATCATTGATCTACTCATGATTGCTATGACGAAGAACTTCTTCTTCTTTCAGGGCCATTACTATGTACAGACAAAGGGTGTGGCGATGGGGGCTGCCTTCGCCCCTGACCTGGCGATCATTTACATGGATAGCTTTGAAAAATCATTTGTTTTCAATAACAATCCCTTTCACCATCGGGTGAACCTGTGGAAAAGGTATATCAATGATAAACTGATGATCTGTACTGGAGACATCACCGAGCTGAGCCTTTTCCAAGAGTGGCTGAATCAATGTAATCAGGACATCAAATTCAGAATACAATCCAGTCCTAATAAGATATCTTTCCTTGACATCAGGATTTGCTGAGAAGATAACAGGCTCCACACCTCATTATATAGGAAACTTCGGAACGTAACTTCCTCCTCGGGTACAACAGCCACCACCCCGGGGCCTGGGAGACAATCTACTGAAACTGGGCCAGTTTCTACGCATTCGCAGGAATTGCTCAAAGAAGGAAGACTATATGCTTGAATCGGACGATTTGAGCAATCGCCTCACTGAAAGAGGATACCCAAGAAGGCTAGTGAGAAGAGCCCAGAAAGGGCCTGGTTAAGCCCACGTGAAACCCTTCTATCACCAAAAGAGAAGAAAGATATACAAGCAGAGAGGTTAATCTGGGTAACTACTTTTTCAACAAGAAGCAATGCTATAAAAAAGATAATTGACAAACATTGAAACTTGGTTTCAGATGATATTGCGCAACCCAATCTACCCATGCACTCTTTTAAAAAAGTGAAGAGCGTAAGAGATCATGTGGTGCGTTCCTTCTTGGAAACAGCAACTGACCCAATGATTCAATCGCTTTGGAATTTACCTCCTGTGAAGGGACACTACAAATGTGGACACTACAAAGCCTGTCGGACTACGATCATCACTAAGAATTTCACCTACAAACATCACACAATAGTTCTGGATTCCTTCACCAACAGCAACTCAATGAATGTAATCTATAGAATAATTTGCCCCTGTGGACTTCTCTATGTAGGCCAAACACAGCAGAAGATCAAGGCGCGAATACTGCAGCACCAGAGCAGGATTCGATGTAAAGTTCAGGGGGCACCCCTGGTAGAACACTATAACACAAAGGGCCACACTCCAGACCAGCTGCAATGGCTGGTTATAGAGAAAGCAACACTTGGACCTAGAGGGGGTAACATTGCCTCAATTTCAAACACATGCGAATCTAAATGGATGGTCCGTCTGGATACCATTGCCAATGGGCTCAATGAACTTGAATCTAGTCATGCACAACTATCATGCCTCACTACTGAGTAACTAGGTCCATGTGACCTACAATAAAAATTGACTACCTTCTCAAACCACGGTGCTAGTACGTGTTTAGTCATCTATGGTATGGCCCACGGTTGGGAGTAGTTTGATAACACATATGAGGGTCCCCTGATATACCATGCAACCACGCACAATCTAATATAATCGATATGTAAAACTCTCTGCCAGATACGATTTTTTCTATACTCAAGATGATAATAGATACAATGTAACTGTGCCTATCAAATGTATCCATTTATCTCCGATTTTCAGGTCAATATGTGTTCTAAATCGTATTTTTCAAGGGTTATGAGTCTTGATATGTTTATTGCATGAACACCACTTGTGGGCCACATTATGATATAAAAGACACATTGTTTAGGTTTTTCCTCCCTCTCCTACAATGTACCTGGCGTGGTATGATAATATAGTGATTTTTCAAACGCTGATAATTGTATTTGCTACTTTACCAATGATGAAATGATTTCTGTTTGTTAAAAACGAGTATATCATAAATGTATGCCTCAAATTAGAAGTACCATACAATACAGATTGTTTCTCTTTAAGAGCATTTGAGCACTAATGAGACTTTCTGTGGAGCTGTCTCCTTTGGATTCTAGGGAGACAGAGACTGACAATCCCCATACACATTTTTATACAGACCGCACGTCTGTTACATACCGTTATACGGATGCTCGTGTTTTAACCATCCTTTTACGAATTGTGACTCCCACAAGTGCAGTCTTTTCTCTAACACATTGAGTCAGGCACGGACATCTGGCGTAACCCATACGCCAGACGTCACGCATTTTACGGTGGCCCACCGCGGGCAGGGGCGTAACACAGGCCCCCGCAGTGCGGGGGCGGGGGGCCTGCTTCAGGGGCCCCTCATTGATTGGAGCATGCAAGCCTCTTCAAGGCTTCATTCATGAATGAAATGGTGCGCACTTGCGCACGCCCAGCCTTCCCTTAAATAAATGGTGCGCAGCTGCACACGCTGCCCACGGCCCGGCGGCCTCTTCAATAACTAAAGAGTTGGTGCACACGTCCGGGCCGGGGCCCCTCTGAGGCTCTTCTGCACTCCGTTGTTTCCGGCAGCCTCTAATGAGAGCACAATGAACTCTGGACGCCTCGGGTGAGCCCAGAAGGAGGAGTCTGTCAATCAGATCATTGGGTGGGAGGGAGGGGGCGCAGCGCCTGTGGCCTCTGCTTCCAATCTCCCTCCTGCCTTTGATGTAAAGCAGCACCCCCTCATCCAATCGGGGTAGGTGCTGTGGAGGCAGAGTGCGTGAGCTTGTAACCTCGCCCGGTGGTCTGGAGGAATCCTTGCGCCTCTGTAAAGGCCTGGATCCATCGCTGGCTCGCTCCCCTGACTGAAGCTGCCACAGACCTCTGGGCTTGTCCGTGCGCCTCTGTAGGCCCCTAACACCAGCATGAAGCATCCCTCTGCAACCCCTTAAGGTGAGAGATGCTATATGTAGCAAGCAGTTGCACCTACATTTAAGGGCAGTGACCTGGTGGTGGAGGATTGGAGGGGGGGAATAGGGGAGGGAGGCAGATAGAAACACTGTTCGTAAGGTGTGGACAATTCAAGCCAACTGTAGAAAATAACGTTTCCATGGAGGGAATGAGATGAAAAATGAAGACAGTCCACACAACATATTAACACAATGTTGAGGAGTAGTCCCCAAAAAGTCAGACTAGGCAACGAGCCTATTGTCGTGACAATTGTTAACCCGTATGATTTGCTATCCCTGCTTCTATCGGTTGATTCTTTCACTGTCCCGCACCTCTTTCACTGTCCCGCACCTCCTTAAAGAATTTGTCCTTTTCCACTCGTATCTCTCATCTCTTCAGCCTGTCTTTGTACAGACTAAGGGGCAGATTTATGATAACTGGCGCATCCCCAGGGATGCGCCAGTTATTTTGCGCCGCTGCTCCGCCACACATGGTGCGCCGCATTTACAATGCGGCGCACCATGGGGTAAAAACGGCACAGATGCGTGACCGATCTGTGCCGTAAAGGTGGCGCATTGCTGGAGTTGCGTTGCAAGCGCGATGCAGATCCAGCAAGGCTCGGGGTGCCCCATCTTTACAATGCTGCGTCAAGACCTACGCCTGCTTCAAGCAGGCGCAGGGTTTTGACGCAGCATTGGCCTGAAAGTGACTGAGTGAAATCTTATAGATTTCACTCAGCCACTTTTGCGAGGCGCACCTACCCCAGAACGCCCACCCTGCGCCGGAACGCCCACAAGTGGCGCAGGGCTTTACAACGTGACGCATCTGCCTAGATGCGTCACGTTGTAAATGGGTCGTAGGGATGCGCCACGTTTACGCCGCAGTTGCGTGACGCAAACGTGGCGCATTCCCAACATAAATCTGCCCCTTTATGTTTACCTCGTTAGTCTCACTTTCTCTGATAATATATGTACTGTGACAGGCTCTTTTATGGCCTCACTATCTCGTAGTGTGCTTCTCTTATCTTTTTCTCTCTCAACCTTCGCTTTCTTCCCCCACTCTATCTGGCACTCCCAGCATCCATTTGTGTTTATTTCTCTGTTTCATACCATCTAGAGTTTTCTGTTCATGTTCACGCTTTTGCTCGCCTCCCCCCTATTATCTCTCTCTCTCCCTCTATCACTCCATCATGCTCTTCCTATCTGTCGGTGTATATCTGTTTCTTTTTTCTCTAACTCTCTTTGGCTACTTGTTTAATTTCCTCTCTCCTTTATCTCTCCACTCTCGCTCTATCCCCATCCCCTCTTTATGCCTTCCTTCCTTGTAGCCTCTCTGTCAATGTCTCTCTCGGCATGTCTGTAACTCTTTACATCAGTTTAAACCCCCCCACCATCTCTCCCCCAGTTCTTACCCTGTTGCAGAGTGCTTTGCCAGCGCTTGCTCACATACAAGTTCACCATCCTCAGGCCCTGCTGCCTGTGTCTACCTGGCTTCCTGGGGCCGTGTCATGACAACCGACCTGGCCAGTGTTTGCCAACATTGTCTGAGAGGGTGCCTTTGCTGGTAAACGACTGCCATTTAGGTAAAACACCAATTAAGCAATCCTCATGATTCGTGTCTCTTTAGGTGTTTAACTGCATTCATGTTGCTGCTCTCCAGTAATTTTTTATTTTTATTTAACTATGTGTGTCTTTGCATATGTACAAAGAGGGTTGATAAGTGTTTATTGTTTGTCGTTGCTCAAATGTGTGTAATTTCTGATATTTAATTGTTCCCATTGACTTCATTGCCTGATTTTGCCCGCGACAAAGTGTCACTTATAGTCCTAGAATGTCACTCCTAATTACACTGAAAAAATTTAAATGTCACACATAAGCAATCTGAAACTTTGGCAGCTATGCCTGTCTTTTTTTTATATGTGCAGGAAGGCAGAGAGAACGGAGTATTCAAATTGATAACATAGAGTGGATTCAGCACTCTATACATTGCAGCTACATTACCCCGGTATTGTAATTGCAGCGGGTGCTGCAGGTAAAAGTTAATGTGCTTTGCAAAAGTTGTGTGAGATACTCAGAACTGAGGGCATTTGTAGAGTTATGTGTGATTGACTCAATCTTGGAATAAACAGCACGGTGATAGGAGGTACACTTTCCAGACAAGGAAAGTGAAAGAAAGAGGGCACGAAGTTGTTCATGTTGAAATGAACAGCATCAGGGTGCACGGGCGGGAAGCACAACAGTTGACACCAGGCCTTTTTCCAGGATTATGAATGGTCTTAAGGGAAAGGTGACCCTAAATGTCAATGCAGGAGCTACCGGAGACTGAAAAGCAGAAGAGAATAGTCAAGTCCTCTGCCAGATCATCTGTGAAGTTGGCTCCTCTGGCCCCCTGGATCAGCAGCCATGGCCCCCAGGCAGAAATCTCTGCCGCTCGGGCAGGCCCACTTTTAACAACTCATCTGCCCTCCACATGTGTTTGGAGGGCAGCGGGGGCACATGTTTGTGTCTGGGGGTTAAAATACATAGCTGACAAGTTTAAGCAACTCAGCTCACCATCTGAGCCACCCACTCAGTCCAGAGAAAGAGGCTTGGAACCTGCCTACCTGTGTGATGCCAGCAGGGCCAAAGAGTCAAGCATTGCGCAGCATTGAGACACATGCAGTGTAGCATCCAACATTTCCCATCAGTGGGTAAGTAGCCAGGCCAAAAGGGGCATCTAACTGGTTAGAGTGATGTCTCTTTGGAGAGGTGTAATTTGGTATTTACCTATGAAAAGGAAGAGTTTGGATTTAATTGTCAGCTTTATAGTAAAGTGTATAGAGTCAAACATGGTCAGGCATTGTGATTTATCCATAGTAATGCAAGTAGGTGCAGTGGAGCAGGCGTGAAATGTAGGATGTGTAGAGATACTGCAAGTGTATAGAGGCGTTTTCGAGGAGAGTCTATTAGTGACATTCCATTCCAGGTGTTTTTGTAGCAGTTTCAAGATCTCTTTAAAGCTTCTCATTGCTCAAGTGTCATTTCTAGTATTTCTTTCCATACACTTTGTTGCTTTATTTTGCTCGCGAAAAATGTCACTCGTAGTCGTTGAATGTCACTCATAAGTACACAGAAAGTATGAAAATGTCACACAAGGCGATCTGAAACCTTGGCAGCTATGAAGGTTATTCCTCTCGGCCACTGGCTACGCCGGTGCTGGGCCATGGATCATTTGCTTCAGGGTAATAGTTTGTTGGGGCCTCACACATCCTGTTAGGGTGGCTTAGTCGTGAAGGTCACTACGTTAATGCCCTTCCATTTCTAGTGCTTTGCAGCAGCTAAGTTAAGACTCTCTCATTGCTCAGATGGGTGTTATTTCTGCTATTTGTGTTTTCCTCGTCTTCATTCCCTGATTTTACTTGTGAAAAAGTGTTACTCGTATTTGTGGAAATGTCACTCATAATTACACTGAAGTTATGAAAATGTCACACATAGTAATCTGAAACCTTGGCAGCAATGCCATTGTCAGTCATGCACATTGCGCAGCGCAATTAAAAGTGAGGATGACTTGTGAGGTATCCCATACAAGGACCCAGCCAGAGACTACTGTACAGAGGGACTGTCACCGGTGCAGCCACCAGGCATAATTTAATTATTACTAGTACTTGCCCCTGCTTGGCTAGCCTTGCCCTGTTTTCTGCCGCGCGCCTGCCTCTGAAGCTGCAGGCCAGGCCTCAGGTGAGTGAGTCTGTCTGAGGCAGGAGTGGTCCAAGTCTCAGGCTGAGACGTGTATTAGTATAATTTTATACTCCTTAATTTATAAAGGAAGATGGGATTTTTCAAGAGATATCCCGGTACTAGCTACCTATCATGTTTATATACTACTCAAGGCCGGCCTGCTCAAGAATGGGTTAGTATTCGCTATGTTCTAGAAAAGGGCAGCATTAAAAGGGCTCAAGTATAGGGCAGTATTTACATTGTTTTAGAATAGGCCTCTAAAGCTAACTTGTCCTATGAGTATTATTTTATTTTATACCGTCAGAAGAAGGTCTTTGCTTCTTCAGTGTACTACGCAGCAGCGTTCATGTGATGGGCAGGCTGCCTGTGGTCACTGCCTTGTGAGTATGTGCTCCGCTTCGGCAGGGGCACGGGGCTGGTGCTGAAAGATTTCACAGAGGCATTGTGAGGTGGGGGTGTAAAACCGGGGGGTTCCAGCTGGCACAAGGCAGTAAACGTGAATTCTCTTGCTTTGTTGTGAGTCACACGCGGGCTAGCACACAAACCAAGCGAAGTGACACCCAGTGAAGATCTCGCACTTTCACGCGGGAGCCTCTAGTCTAGGCCCTCTTTTGCACGGCAATGCGCCTCTCAGCTGGAATTAATTGGGCAGAGGCCAGGGCAATAGAGTAGGTATCCTTATTGGGTGTTTGCAATGCCAATCCGCGCCCTTCCGTTTTTTCCAGTGCAGGGACACGCGTGAACAGAGTGCCATGACAGCAGTGATGGGGACTACCAGGCCTGACACTGTGCTGATGTCCCCGCCGGGTCACAGCAGCTGTCCGAATGGTGATGAGTGCAAAGATACTGCACCAGTGATCATCTGCACCAGCGTGGGGTCGTGCATTACCCAGCCCTGTCCCACCTTGCAAGCACGTTGAAGCCTGCTTTTGTAGTTGAATGGGAAACGGCCACTACAACGCGGCTTCCACTAATACATTAACCACACATGCATTACAACGCATGAGTGGTTACCACAAAAGCCTTTACCACGCATACCTTTACTACAAGGTATGTAGTAAAGGCATATGTGGTAAAGGTTCAAATTAAAAAAGGGGGACTTGGGGGGGTCTCCCCCCCCAAAAAAAACCTCACCTGAAATTACGTCAGAATGTGCAGGCAATCGGCGTCGTTTAAGAGGAAACGGAGAGAAACTTCAGCTTCCTCTTAACGGCGTACGACCTCACCACGGAAGAATACGAGGAAAAGGTTATGCGTTGAAATTCCATTCCGTTGTAACGCATGCGTGGTAAAGGCATGCATTGCAACGGAATGCTTTGTAAGAACATACAACTAGTTAAATGAGATTTGTGACTTCTAGGCGCTTGCATGGAGCCCCCTGTGGCGAAGTCACTCGTCCTTGAAAATGAATTGGTGTGAAGTCATCAACTCTTACAAAAAAGGCCGTTAGTTTCAAACCTGCGCTAGGCTAGATCTCGACTGTCACCCACGTTGGACATTCAAAGCAAAGTCATCATGCCAAACTGTAAGGTGGCCCGCCCAGGTATAGAATCCTTTGTTGTACTTTCCTGGGGAACAGAAACTCTCCAGAATCGAGTCCTCCACTTCATACTAACAGTTCGAGTTCTTTGCAGTGTGGGTGGGAACAAAAGTAGAACTTAATATTATATAGTAGGTCCCTGAGCGTAACACAGGCCCCCGCTTTGCTGGGGAGTGGGGGCGAGCTCCAGCGAACCCCTCACTCAGTGGAGTCAGGCCTCTTCATTAACCCATTGGCTGCTTCGAACGTTCTACGCCAGTGCTGAACGTTAGAAGAAACAGGTGGGGCCGCGTCGGCCAACGGACATGCACAGCACTACCGAGGTAGTGCTTGCGATGACCGTTGGCCGGCGGCAGCAGCCAACGGGTTAATTAAATAATGCGTGGCGCGCAGATGTCTACAGATTAGCATGAAGGTGAGAATTGGGTTTGTAGTCAAATACAAATGTTAGTGTGAAGGTGTAGGTGAGGATTCGATTATGATCTGGGTCACTTTACATATTGGAGTCAGAGATAGAATTATGGTCAAGGTTCAGGCAGGGTTCGAAAAGCAGAAAAAGAAAATATGAACCAAATGATTCAAACTACTGCTCAGTCCAACACACATAGACATTTTCGAACTATTGATAATCAAACCTTTTAATTTGAACGAGATGCTGTTCAAACTACTTCCTTCTACTAGTCACAGAAACATAAATGCACCAGAAGCTCTAGATCTTTTAAGTCTTTTTGTTGATGCAACTCAAATGAACTAACATCGTATATACACTTTCAAGAGGTTTTGCGCAAATTCTACGTATACACACAGGCAGTAAGCGCAATGTAAACAATAAACAGCAATAACCCAAAAGGCACTAAAAGGTGCTTTTTTTCTAGTTTTATATAGCGCGAACTCGACCCGAAGGTATCAGAGTGCTTTCCATAAGCACCGGTTGCGTCACAGACGGACACATTAATTTTTTGTTAGGCACATGGAAATGAATTGATTTACCAAGATCAGGATGTTGAGTGTCCCTGCCGAGACTCGAACCCGGTTCCCCAGTTCCGAGGTCAACCTCTCTCTTTGATAACAATGCACATACCTGAAAAGAATGATCACCAACCCTGCATTCACTCTAGCACGAAGGCTCTATACCAACAATGCATGGACACTGTGCCAACAATGCATATACAAGCACGAAAACCCATCTAACAATGCAACACAAGCACTTGGAATCTATTTACTAAGGATGCCTATGCCCATGGACACTAGAATAGTAAACCTATATAGGAAAACACTAAGGACATCTCTGCAAACACTATATATGAAAAGCTGCCCCTAAATAGATACTAAATGCTCTGTTCGCCTGTAAGGTGCATGCCAAAATGTAGACTTTTGCTTATAGCGCTACAGATAGCGTGGAATTGATATTATCCTTTAGCAGTATATCTGTTTGAATGCAAATGTCTATTCCTTCATACGCTCATGGTAGATACAGAGGCCAGCTATCCCTAAACACCACCTTCAAGAGACAGTAGGGCCTTTACACACTGCACATAATCACACTCTAGAGACTCCTTCACTGCACAAAAACAATCGGCGGGAGGAGGGAGGGTCATAATTGAAAATACTATGGGCTCTCACTTACTGCACACAAATAAATATATGGCGTACAGCAAGGAGGGAGCAACGGGATAGATGTCAAGGATTAGTTTTGAGCAGTTAAAGTTTGAAAATAATGTGGCAAAATTCAGATGAATGGATGAATTTGGGATATTGTGTTTTTAGGCAGTCAATGGCCATGAATCGAATTTGTTAATGACAAAAGTTTGCAACAACCTCAAATATTTTATGTGTTTGGGAATCGTACTTGAAATAACCTAAAGTACTTTAAGTAATGCATACAAATGCACTGGTATGTCAACAGATAACTATTATGCAATTGCTGTAACTCAGCACAACTTTGCTTCTTGCAATATGTTTTCCAGCCTATATTTAACTGGCAAATAAAAGTGACTTTTGCATTTTACTTAATCTAATAAACTCGGGGTCCAGTTAGTAATTTCACTATGGCTGTCATCTGAAAAATGTTATACTATTTCTAACCCTAAAATCCCTTTGTGTCAGCATTCCAGCCCCACCCTACATCCTCTCTGATTAACAATCTACTCCTGTGTTTCTGGGCCTCTTCTCTCAGCTCTGCATACAAGCTGCTCATGAATAACACTGTTAGGCAATATCCTTGGAGAGGGGTGTAGGTGGTAGGCTGACATGCAGCAAGGAAATAGATCAAGAGAAATTAGGGGAAACACCTTGATAAAGGGACAAATAGAAAAAGTGAGCATAAGAAAAATTAAGAATGTGAAATAGCAGATGGGTATACAAAGGAAAGACAGAAAGAAAGACTGGAAGGAAAGAAACATCAAAGGAAATTAGGGAGAAAAGGCAGGATGGAAGGGTGAAAGGAATGATGAAATAATTAATGAATGGAGTAGTGGAAGAATTAATATAGTTGAAATGATGGCTGGAAGAGTGAAAGATCAATACGTTAAAGGGTGAATGAAGTGAAGGGTGAAGAATAGATAGATTGGTAAGAGTGAAGGATGAATAGTTTAAATAATGTGTAGATTGATCCATGGATATAATGGTTTGTGGATGCATGAAAGAATGGCTATAAGTATGTATATATGAAATGACTACAGTCTTCCAATCGCATCCACCTGTCAGGGTTGGTGCAGAGCAGTGGGAGCATGTCCCACTATAAAAATGCAAACAGCCCTGCGTCGTGATCACACACAGAGGAAAACCCGCTTTCTGAGATATATTTGCCATAGTAGTTTATTCAAAAGTTTATTCAAAAGACTGACGGGTTTCTACCGGAATGGTGTTTGTGGTGTTATTTCTGTTATCTATATGTGTTGATCGTCTTCATTGCTTAATTTTGCTCAGAAGAAAGTGTCACTCATAGTATTTGAAATGTCACTCATACTTACACTGAAATTATGAAAACGTCACACATAGCAATCTAAAACCCTGGCAGCTGTGCCCCCAGCAGCCCCCGTTTTCCATCCTCCAGGAGCCCCATCAGCTCTGTAGCTCATACAAGCAGCACTACACTCTCTCGCCGGCGTTGGTTGTACCAGTGAGTTGCCTCATAACAGTCCTACCTCATAAACTAAATGGTGCGTGCTGCATGCTGTGGGTGCAGGTGACCTGAGCTTCCAGGCCCAGAAACAAGTGTTATTGAAGGCAACTGCCTCGAGGCCAGAGACCATTTGCATATTTACATACCTTTGTAAACTGGTTACAGAGGCTTAGGTTTTTTTCTGGTTCCAGTACCCCCTGGGCCCCCACTCTGCCTATTCCTTGCATTTGAAATGTACATTTACTGCTGTATTGTGAGAATGCATTTCATGAAAAGGAATTCAAAGCAGGGTTGCCAAACAAAAATGCTAGCCATGTGTTTAAAGAGCCTGGAAAGACCTCGTCTTGGCACTAAATTGGGTTATAAATAAATAAGTACATATTCATTTGTAATGTAACTTTTCTGTGTTTGTTCCCTTTAATTATCAGTCATGGATCTCATCATTGTGGCAGCCCTAGAACACACTGAAAGTGCTTTCAATTTATATTTTCTGTTCGAGGTATGCACAGATAAGTGCTGATTATAAGGCTTTAGGTGACTGCTTATTTTTGTCAGTGGGGCAAAGTGGTAGGTGGTGGGCCGGGCCGCTGGGGGGGCCCCCTCATTGTGCCTTGCAGGGGGCCCCCCTCAAGTTTCGAGGATCACGCCGCTCTGGCGTCCATGACCATTTTGCGGAGAGAGGTTTCGACTAGTAGCGGTGAGTGCACAACACTCTTTCGAGCAGGCCTGTTTCCTTTTCCAACAGTTTGGTATCTTTTTCATCATTTATATGACCATGGCTGTCTGCTTCTTTTTGCAGGTCCAGCCCCGTCTATACCCCTTGATTTGGAAGCGATCTGCCTCGGACGCTGCACGGGACCACACCCACAGCGCACTGTTTTTTCCTAATTCAAACTCCCCCTGCCTAATCCAAATACATGTAACAGCCAGTTAGACGCTGGTTTCTGTGTTTCTTTCAGATCTATTGACACAGTGATGGATTGCGCGCTGCTTTCAATGTGTCTCTTCACAGTTATTTTAGTGGACCTTGATTTTGGCCCGTTCATTATTCACTAGGTGGATGAACCCCCACCAAACCCTGTGTTTTATCGTATTTTACTGGCATAGTTCGTTGGCTGTGCACTGGTTCTACATCCTGTTGATTAATCTGTTCTTTAGCAGCGTTCTTTACCGTTCCTCCCCTTTTCCTTTATCATTGAAGGTTTCCCACGTGAGACTACCAGGTCTTCCGGTTTTGCGAATTAAATGCAGTATAGCAGTATGGACCAATACAACTGCCTTGACGTGGATTTATGAGAATCTTTCTCATTCAATGAGTAAGAGATGGTTTATTTTACATGATTTATTTACCCTGACCCAGTGGAGGGTTCGCTAACACCTTATTTTTACTGGTGTTCTTCACTCTCTCCCGTGGACACTTATGGAGCCAATGGGCCCACACGCCCTCACATGAAATCCTTGAGAGGACTTTCCTTCATTCAGTCACGGTAAACATAGTGATCGAATAACAATAGAGTTTTTTGTTTAACTCATTAGATAGTAACCTTATTAAAATCCTTTCATATTATATCCTTAGGTGCCCCTTTCCTTTCACGTCCACATCAGTCCTGAGGAAGACCCCATTAGTAAGGCTAACAAGAACCTACATATACCCAGGGGTCGAAAGGTCGACATTACTTGTTTGCCAGTATCATCAACAGTACCTACTCTACTGTGATTTGTTGTTATACCTGGCTTGGCAATGTATTGCTTGAATCGTCGTAATTTGTTCGCTCTTGCTTTTGGTTGTTACATGTTATACCATTTGAGCAGTAAAAGTGTACTACACACTATTTTTAAACCTCACATACCTCACCATTGTCACTGAAGTCACATCCCTTGCATCACCCCCAGCCGGGCACTCGAACATTTTGGAAAAATTACTTTCTGATTATAACCTGTGTTCAGTATGATTAAATAACACTGTTGCAACTATTTCTTTTGAGTGTTTTGTATCATAATATATGTTTCTTTTACATGTATGGATGTAAAAATACTGCTACCACCCTTTATTATACTGCCTTACACCCAGGTCCCAGTAATTTTGGGTAAGCCCTTTATCTTAACGAATATATAACCACAGCAGTAATTGGTATCTTGACTTTGCAAGAAATAAATAGTATATCTACCTACAGAGACACAAGCTAGGTTTCTACTTGATAAATGTGATGGAACTTTATGGGAATTAAAAAATATGCATTATTGCATTATTGCTACTGACATCATTACTTCATTTAGATGAAATAATGTCAATGAATTCCAAATAAAAGTTTGTCCGCGATCATTAATATGGCTCTTACGGGGATGTTCAAGTGCAAACCCCCACCAGGAGTAAACTTCTTGCTTCAGTCTCACAAATATCTGCCTTCATAACGCAGGGGCTAATTCATGAAGAATAATGTGTTAACAAAGATTAGTATGTTTGGCCTATATCAACTGCATACACCGAGCAGAATTGTTTTGAAATTTACAAATCCTCCTAAAAACGTATACGTTGTAGTACCCCATGTTCTACTGGTGGATATGTCAGTCACAAGAGAATAATAGTTTATAAGTTCACATAGGCTTGCTCCAAAACCCAAAGGCATTTATTCAGTTTTGAGAACACTGGCTAATTTTGTTGCCTATCCACCTAGCTCTCACTTTCACCTGGTATCTCTGTGAGGTTGGCTATTTTACATTCTGCCAGAGTGGCACATGCACAGCTATAGATCCCTCTTTCTCTTGCCCAAGGAGAGTTTCACAAGAACAACATACGCAAATTGAGTAGCACTGCTGAGTCAGAGAAGTCCTGAGACTGGGGGAGATGTTCAGTACAGTG